>NC_133169.1:77127681-77752890 GCF_040802235.1 Manis javanica
GGCCAAGCCATAAAACTTCTGTATGTCTCAGTTTTCTACAGTATCTGCTCTGCCTAGTGCAGTCATGAGAAAGATCAAAATGAAAATGACTATGGCTAAGCACTCTGTAAAGTGTAAAATGCTTTACAATGTAAAGAGTTAATAATATCATTAATGCTGACAATGTTCAAACTTGCACATCTATGTTGTGCAGTTTGTTATTTTAAAAGTCAGAAAGTGGATTAAAGCTTCAAGTGAAGGAAAAAACTTTAAGAAAATTTAGGAGATCTCAATAATAGTCTCTATTCTACCACTAACTAGGTGAGGGACCTTTCCAACTTAAGTGTGTATAAGCTTTTTTTTTTTTTACTTCAATATAACCTCTACAAGTGTGCCCCCATTTTTATAATACTGGGTGCTCTGTCTCTTTCTTTCTTATTAGTAATTCTTTATACTATGTATTACAAACATCTCACCATGAATTGCATTTTTGCTCTCCTAATGTCTTTGGATGAATACAAGGTATTTTTAATGAAGTATAATTTATCAACCTTTTAGTTTATGGTTACTGCTTTTCATGTTGTATTTAAAGAAACTTAAACACTAAAGTAATCTAAAAGGATGAGTGGCAATGGCACCTAGCAGACCCACGGGCTGGGGAAGTACCTGTTCCCACCAGCCACAGTGGGAAATTTGCTGACTCTCAGGACACTAAGTAGAGGACACAGAAGGGTCTTTCCTCTGTAGGGGAAATAAGGAGCCCAGACTGATATTTGAAAAGTGTATAATTTACTTGCTTACTTCCTCTTACATGTACCATCATCATAATATGCCTGGGAAAGCCTTCAAGAGGATAAGAAGTGGAACAGAGCTAGATCACACTGGTAACTTACCCAAGAGTCAGTTTCTGTCAGTTACAAGAGTGAGCCCAGCCAAGGCCAGGGGAGCTGCCCAGCCCTCACCCAGCAGACCTTGTGAGCAATCAACTCACTATGACATGCTACTAAGGCTTTCGGGGTTGTTTGTTACACAGAATTATTGACAATACATAACTGATACGCTATGTAAATTCTCATATGACAAAAAGATTTTTGGTCTTCAGGTGATCACAGAGCTTTGCAATATTTCAAACTGAGATCTTCTGCCATCTAAAATAAGGTTAAACACTTTAAAACGTACACTTAAAAATGGTTAAGATGGTAAATGTTACGTGTGTTTTACTACAACAAAAAAATGGAAATACTTCCAGGATACAATACCAGACATTAATACCAAAGATGACATTAAAAAATCCTCCCCAGTCCAGGCTCATCCTACTCTCTGGTACTTTTCCTGCCATTTCATTACTTGAACCTTATTTTCCAAGGACCTTGATCTGCCTATAGTTCCCTATATACATGATGCTCTTCCTCTTCTCTGCGACTCTGCCCCCATTTCCCCTCCCTCCCTTTGCTGCTCTTCTCCTCGGTGACTCTTAAGACTTTCTGTGAGTGCATAACACCCCTCCTATAGGAAACATTCCCGTAATTTCTGCCAGGATATGTGAGATTTCTCTTCTCCCAAAAGGCCTACTATCATTGTTCTTGCTGCAGGTACTATACATTTCTGCATTTGTCTCACCCAACTCATCTGTGCCCCTTGAAAAAATAAATCTTGTTCTCTCCTCATCTTTGCATTTATGTTATGTAACAAAGGGCCTGGCACATAGAAGATGATTAGTAAAGTTTTGCTTTATAAACACATGTGCAAGCAAACACAAGACAAACCAATCAATCCCACTCCCTCCCCAGGGCAGTCAGGACTGTTACTTCTGATTCTATCTATCTTTTGTTCCTTACCAGTAAGGGAAGTACCCTGAAATAGGATCTCATTAAGTGACAGGAAAATACTTAAGATTTATGAAGAAGACAGTAAATAGAGAAGTGGTTTCTGCACTAGGATACTTTGTGATAGTTATGGGGGGAAAATGTATACAACAGCACAATTCACCAGAAGCCCTTTGAATCATAAAACACTGCAGAGCTCCAAATAGGTTTCCTGTCTCCATTACGGGAGTTACTACTGAAAGTAAGAACAGGACAAGGAATCTAACCCCCTAACAACCACCCACTAAGAATTAAAATGTAACTTCGGCAAGGGGATTTTCTTATAAACAATTACTAAATGACAGAAAAGAATTATTTAAGTAAAAGTGTTAAACAAGTTAAAGACAGGATAGAACTGCTTTCCACAGTGAAACTATATTCAACAATGTGCCACGCTTTATATTTTGTGTGCAAATTTTTATTTGCTACTGAAAAAGCCACTTTGTATGAAAAAATATATGCAGAAAAAAACCAGTTTGACTGTGGTTAAGAGACTGATGAACTATAACTACCATGACTTATTTACATTTGGTTCATTTTTTTAAATAAACCTTTAGCAGGTGAACTATGAGATGTTCAAAACCATACAACAATTAAGCTAAACAAAATTTCATAGCTGAATTAGGAAATGGCTTCCTATTAATTAAATATATGTACAAACAGAACACTTTTTCTCCATTTTTTCCTAACTCATTTTCCTTATCCTTGGTCTTTAACAGTAATATTCCCTCATTTCTGATAGGCTAGCTAAGATTAAATAAGGTAAAATGGACAAATAGAATAGACTTCTTCATCTGTAATTAAAGTCCTATAAATCTAGGAAATGATACTTTTATCTAAGAATAACATTGTTTTCCTATTTTAGGAAAACAATTTTACAATTGGTAATATCTATCAGACTACTGATGATATCTAAATATATTAAAGATGGCATGTATGAGAATAATTCCATTTTAAAGATCACTACTTCAAAAAACAAAATGCAGATTCATAAGAAATTTTCCTGTAATGGATTCCTGTTAAAATATCATTTGATGACTTCACTCATTTGTGGAGTATAAAAACAAAGCAAAACTGAAGGAACAGCAGACTCGCAAACTCTGAGAAGGGACTAGTAGTTACCAAAGGGAAGAGGTTGGGGAGGTGGATGGGGAGGGAGAAGGGGATTAAGGGGCATTATAATTAGCACTCACAATATTGGTACGTCACAGGGAAGGAAGTACAGCATGGAGAAGACAAGTAATGACTCCACAGCATCTCAGTATGCTGATAGTGGCTGCAATGGGGTGTGAGGACTTGATAACATAGGTGAATGTTGAACAGTGTTGTTCAGGTGAAACCTTCATAAGATTGTATATCTTAATTCTAAAAAATTATAGCATAAAAATACATAAAAATAAAAGCTACAAAAGGTTTCTTATCTTACATATTTTTCTTCCAATATTTCAGGTTATCATGAAATATATCACCATTTTATGCAGCACCGTTAGTTTTAATAATTAACAATTAAAAGTGATATAAAATAATTTCCCTGGAAATGAGAAGAAATAGAGGTCACCTAAGTAACTTTTTGAAAAATGATGTCTTATCTTGATATTGTTTGGCTAAAGACAAAAAGACCTGTACATAAACATAGTGCTCTAGTTGGTACACAGTTTCTTATGGGAGTTATTATTAACTTAAAGGAGTTAATAATCCTGAAACTAGTTTACATGTATACTCAGGTTGAACAAATAGGGAGCCAGGTTTCTCAGGGTCAGAGAAAGAATTTACAATTAAGCAAGGGGAAAGGGTAGAATGACCCTGTGGTGCTGGATTATAGTTGCATTATCAGTACAAACTCCTTTGTTTTAATATACATACAGATAACCAGACACAGAAATAATTAGACATATGTGTACACATGGGTTGGCATACACAGGTGTCCTTTCTAGTGCTACCAACTGAGAGGGCCTAGAAAGGTGACACCCCAGGAGCAGCAACAGCCTATACCTTGGTTTCCAAACACAACTCATCAACAACAGGAGCCAGGAGGCCTTGAGAAATGGCTGAGCTGGAGAAATTTCAGAACTAGGGCAGGAAAAATACAAGATAAGTCTGGGGTACCATGTAGTGACAGAAAGTAAGGAATTGTGTAGGAAAAGACAGAGGTAAACAAAGGGTGAAGCACATCAAAGGACACAGGAACCAACCTGACAGAACTCCCAAAGGCCGAAGGTAGAACAATTTGAGCAACAAAATAAATAAGGATAAGACTATAACTCAAAAAATTAACAAATATCCATGAATCAATACTGATATAAATAAATGACTAGACAGAAAAGGTGTGGAAGAAAGGAAGAATTCTTAAAGATACTCACTTATAGAATATTCCTAATGATATATTTAGATATTTCTTCCAGGATGTAGATCTTAATTCTACTCCTCTTAAATGTGTACTCAACTTAGTGATTCACTTTCAATGAATAGGGAATGGAAATGGAAAAATAGTGACTTTGCAGTGGAGAGAGATGGCAGACACCACCGTAAGCAGGTGATCACGTTTAACATCATCAGTGACAAGTCATGTTAACATCATGTAACCCCTGATGTAAGATAGAAGGGTACTTCACCTTTGTTGTATTCTTTTCCAAAATCTATAACCCCAGTATAATCTTGAGAGGACATCAGAGAATCCCAAATTGAGTACAATGTACTTGACCAGTAGTTTTCAAAAGTTGTACTGAAGTCATGAAAAACAAGGTCTATAAAAATCAGTGACTACCGAACTGTCAAAGATTACAAGAGACGCAGGAGATGTAACTAAATGCAACGTGATGTGCTAGACTGGATCATGAAACAGAAAAAGGACAACAATGAAAAAAATGTGACTGAAGTCTGTATTTAGCTAATATATACCAGTGTTATTTTGTGAGACTTAACAAACATACCATCGCTATGTAAGATGTTAACATTAGGGAGAGTTGGGTGAAAGATATACAGAAATTCTCTTCACTTTCTTCCCATACTTTCTGTAAATTATTCCAAAAAAATAGTTTAAAAGTGGTTAATACAAAAATCAGTTGAAGAAATAAGATTTTAAAAGTCACAATATTAAAGAAGAAAATGCAATCATATGTGCTGTCATGCCACAAAAATTGAAAAGACAGAAGAAAAACAAACTATTTCAACATCAAAAACTAAATCTATCAGTTGGCACTATTCTCTGAAGCTTGAGAACTGTTTCCCACCTTTCCCTACACTGGCTTTCTTTTAATGTCAACTTTATTTTCATATTTTATATTTATTTTAATTTAATAAGGCTTCCACAAATATTTTGTGCTTAAAGCAAATGCATACAAGCTTTCTCTCATATAGTCTCCCTTTCATCCAACCTCATTTTTACATAAATGGTACTACACTAGACACACTGTTCTGCAACTTGTTTGGGGAGCTTCTTCCTATATTCCCTATATTTTTCAATATAACTTAGGGATAATTCCACACCTTCTTTTATCAATTATATAAAATACTTCCATTGAGGAACTCTTCAAAATGAATTATGCTCTAAAAATTGGCAAAAAGACATGTGGATGAGGAATTAATTAATGCAAAGAAAGTTACTTACATGTTAGCAAACTCAAAAAAGTCCCGTAAGTATTAGCTTCAAATATTAATACCAAAACAAAAATATTAAAACTTAAACTGGTCTCTTTGCCACCTTTTCCACATAATTAAATTTGGGAAAGGTGCCTTGGATCTTTTAGATTACATAGGAAATATCACCAGTTAGAGGAAATAAATATTTTCCACGAATCTCACAAAACAAGCAGGCAAATGCTTTTAGATTAAAATGTAGACTTGCCTACTGCCAAGGGTCAAAATTTACCATTATTTGAATCTTCATAGACAAACGTAAACAGATTTTCTCAACACTTATTGTTATAAACATATTCAAAATTAACAGATTTTTCCTAGTTTATCTCATAAAACATCAAAGAAATAGGGTGATACAAATATTATTTGCCAGCAAGCTGTGTGTGTGTATGTACACTTGGAAACACAGTATACAAAACTTGGAAAACACAAACATTTTAGCCCCTTAGCTAAATTAAAAGTCCTATACTAGCATAATTAAATATGGAAATATTAAACTGAATCTGTCCATGTTTAGCCCTTGAAATAGAAAGAAAGGTTCTATTTGTTATAATTACATTTTAATGATACAGCTCTGCTCAGAAGATGATAGGAAAATGCAAGATACTATTGATCAAGATTTTCATTTTGAATGGTAAAGAACTTGTTTCATGGAAAGGAACATAGCATTATTTTTACATACATACAATGTAAATGCTTAACATTTTACTTTTACAGTCTTCATGAAGACTGCATTTGAGGACTAGAATTCCACGTACAAGCTTTGGCACCATATGACCCACTAATGTCACTTACAGGTAAATACCCAAAAAAACTGAAAACAGGTCTCCAGATACTCGTGCACCCATGTTCACAGCAGCATTATTTACAATAGCCAAAAGGTAGAAGCGACCCTAGTATCCGCCAATGGACGAGTGAGGAACAAAATGTGACATATACAAAATAGGGTATCATTTGGCATTAAAAAGGAAGGAAAATCTACAACATGGAAACTAAAACATGCATAAACCTTGGAGATATTATGCTAAGTGAAATAAGTCACAAAAGGACAAATATTTTATGATTTCACTGACATGAGTTTCAAGAATAGTCAAATTCATAGAGACAAAGTAACATGGTGGTTACCAGAGGTTGGGGGAGAAGAGAATGGTCAAATAAAGGGAATGTTTAAATAAAGGAAATGATTAAATAAATTACAGTATGCATTCAATGGAATTCAAAAAAGCAACATTGTGTGTGGTATGCATTTTATGTACTGACACACAAAGATGTTTATAGGTGAGGCACTATATTTTAGTAGTTAAATAAAAGAATTCTCAAAAACTAGAGCTTGATTCACATTGAGACTGTTGACTTTTATACCATTGGATGACTTCTTTCCCTTTTTTCTGCTTGTGAATAATAATTTTGTATTTCACTGATTCTTAGATACATGTATTCTCATCTCTAAATTTAGGACATATCTTATAATAAACAAAATTTTAGATTCCCAAACATCAGAAACAACCTGTTTTTAAAATTAATGAACTCAAAATCACTTATCATAATCAAATGAAAACAGTTAGGATTCTCTTCAGAATTTTTAAAAATTTCTTTAAAGCCTGCTGCCTAATTTTCAAGTGGAATGGGTTTTTTCATTAGGTTCAAGACACAATTGAACTGTTATTATTTTTCCTTATTTCATTTTTAGAAATACATTATTTTTCTCCATTCACATATTATCTCAATTATCATATATTTGGCTCAAATGGCACTATGTTCACTTAAAGGATACTCATAGTTTTCAAAAAAAATGCTAAACAGTTATTTCTGTGTACACATAAAAAAGTAGCATCTTCCTCACACATTTCATGGTCTGACAAAGGATAGTCTAAAAGTGTTAAACACTGAAATAACCAAAAAAACTCAGAGCTAAACCTATATGAAACAAGACTTTGAACTCCCTGATTTAACTAAGTATTTTGCTTTGGCATTTTCTTTAGTAATTAAAACAAGTATGCTTTTCAGTATTTTCATATGGCTTACTGGAGCACACTGAATCATTTCAATTATCTTAAAAGTCTGATGCTATCAGCAAAACATACTATATGCAAATGACTTGATCATCATAACTGACTAGAAACTTTGTACAACAGAATTAATCTCATAGTTTTAGTTATGTTATGTATTACATTTTGAATTATATTTGCACTCTAATATACACTATTTTGGAATAAACAATTTATTTCTGCAACAAAACACTGAACATGCAAGCTATGTTGTTTCTCCTTGTTCAAATTCACATAGAAAAAGTAGATAGTGAAGGTCTAAATATAAATTTTTAATATATTGTTAAGTGATATGAATTTTACAAGAATATGATTCAAATGCTATCTTTTTCACCATAGATTTCTATGACTCAAAATACCATGATCTGAGTTTTCTTTAAAATCTGTATTGCTTACTTGAAAGAATGTGTATTTTTAGAAGTGCAATCCCCTATAAAATAACATGGTTCATAAAAGTATGAATAATCTGAAAATACTCTTACTTCCTAATGATTAACAGTATTACTTGAAACTCATATTTTTTTAGAACCTCCGTATTTCTTTTAAAAATGAAGGAAAATCAAACACTACTGATCTCAGAGGATGAAAGTATTTCAAAATCTTTTTATGGGAAGAGAAACTAAACAGCTAACAAAAATAACATTTGAAAATGGTGATGCTAAGTCTGGCAAATATTTATAGTTTTGTACCTAATGAGTAGAAGAGACAGAATAGTATAGTTCAGGATTAAATATCAGATTTTTATAAATGTGTAAGGGTTCTTTTTCTGTAGATACAACTTTGCATAAGAGAAAATAACAGGGAAAAAGAAACAGAGACTATGATGAACATTACCCATCTCTTTTTAATCAAATCTAGAATATTCTTAATGAAAATTTTCCAGAAGTACTAAAATTTTAGAGAAATATACACATCTCACTTCACTAACAGATTTGTGCTTTTATAGTCATATATTACACATAATTCCTTTGTATGCATTTCAAAACCTCACCCACAACCAGAAGAATACTAAATTCTTCATGTTTTCTGGCTATTTCAAGAAATAAAATATGCTGTTTTACTTAATATGAGGTCTAGAAATGTTAATCATAAAACATATTACTAACTCCTACCCTTATCCAGACATCAACATCTAGGAACAGCAATAATATAGAAAACAGTTCTTTCTTACATGAGTTTGATGTAACTAAAGTTGAACTAAGTTTTAGCATACTCATATAAACAGTTCATCAAATACACATTTAAATTTATTTATTATAGGGCACACTATTACTTTACCCAACCCAAAAGAACTTGTTTCCTGAATACATTTCTCCACTAATCTCTACTCTGGCCAATTAAACTTTTTAAAAATCATAGGCATAGTTTTTTCTTTTCACAAAAATTATTCCCTCAAATATCCTGACACTTCGTATACAGTTTCTCTGGACAGTAAAACAACCTTTAAAATCTAAGACTTTCCTAATAAGCCAGATCCACACAGCAACCACTACACTCCAGTCCAGTTTCTGTTTTATTCTATTGTAGACTGTGTTTACTCAGAGGAATTACTATTCAACTAAAAGAGCACCACTTATTCACCACTGCTCAATAATTTTTCATCTTTTTTTCTAATATTTACTGAGCTCCTGTATGTAACAGGCATTGTTCTGAGCACTAGAGAAAATAAGCAGAATATTTGCCTTCAAAGAGTTAACAGTCAGGGGTTACAGCAATGAAAAAGAGATAATCCCTTCCTCAATTATCATGCAAACCAGAAAAACACAGGCAAATAAGTGGGCAATTATTATCTCATGTGCCAAGTTTCTGTGATAGGAGTAAACTGCAGGTGCTATGAAAATACCTGGAAGAAAAGCCTAGTGTTGCAGAGGCATATCAAGGTAGGCCATGAAGGGAAACTGAAAGCTGGTACTGTAGGACAAGTGTGAGTTAATCTGAGGACTGTATGTGGGATGGGGCTTCTACATATAGGCAATGTCAAAGAAAACCAAGAGGTGGCAGAATTCATGCAGAAGTCAGGGAACCACAAAGAATCTACGATTAGTGGACATACAGTTAAGAGGGCTCGTGGAGAGAAAGGAGGCTATATATTACAAGTTTTTATCTATCCAATATTATTTCAGCTATATTCAATTAATACTGAAATCATAAAGTTTTAAAAGCTGAATATTTCTCTCAAGCATTTCTTATAGCTGCATATGAATTTAAATTATCCCAAAATAAAAATTGTTTTAAAAGCTAGGTGAGGATTTTTTTAAAATAGAGTATTAGAATTAAATTTTTGACCATAATATAAGAAAGAAAATATAATCCTTTCATTTCATGATACCAATAATTTAACAAGGGTGGAAAATTTAGGTAAGAAATCAATAAAGTAATCCAAATTAATAATAGGAAAAATGCAATATTTATCTCTTTTTTTTAAAGTGTTGACCTATTCTGAATGTTCTTCCAAAAGGAAGAAGTTAGGGACAAACAACCTCAAATTACTGTTCATAGCAAACAAGTTCTTCTGGCAGGTCTGAGTGGTTGGATGGTATGGTGGAAATAATGAGGGCTTTATGGTCAGAGCATAACCTGGATCTGCCACTTACTTAACCTCCTAAGTGGTCTTTTAAATTAAAATTTGTAATAACATTTGGTCTTTTAGAAGTTTTATGTGAGAATATGAGATACAGAGATGGACCCTAATAAAGTTGATCCAAGAGCCTATTAGAATGATTAAGAGAGACTTCCATTTAATTTGAGTCTTTTTCTGGACAGCTGGCACTAAGTTCAACCATGTGGTTGGATCAGGTTTTGACTATCTGGGAAGGCTAAGGGTGATCAATTAAGACTGTGTTCATATCCAAGTGTGAAGATCTATACTATCACAGTACATACTGCTTAACTGTGAGACAGATGGAACACACCCAGCCATGGAAAATAGTTCCCTACACATATGCAGACCACTACACTGCTCTAGCCTTCTGTATACAAAAGTTTGGCCCTGATGGGGAATGGCTGGACTTGCAGACATTTTAATGTGACTCTTATTCACTTGACATTACATCTGCAACTGTGCATACTCCAGCAAAAATTCTGAGGTCCGTGACTGTATTGCTGATGATCCAGCTATGTGGACTTTTATCCATTTCATTTAGATTATTTTTTTAATACTATATTGAGGTAAAATTGACATTGAATAAACTGCACATATTTAAAGTATACAAATTGATAAGCTTTGACATATATGCATATATATATTTATATATATATATACAAACACACACACACACACATATATATATGTGAAACTATCACAATCAAGATAATGAACAGAACCATCACTCTCTTAAGCCCTGTAATCTCTTCTCGTCCCTCCCTCTCTCCCCACCACATCACATCCAGGCAAGTAATGAATTCCTTTATGGCAGTATACATTAATTTGAATTTCCTAGCATTTTATATAAATGGAATCATATTTATGTACTCATATTTATCTGGCATCTTTCCCTCAGCATAATTATTTTCAGATTCATCCATGCTGTAGTGTGTATCATAGTTCATTTCTTTTTCCTGCTTGGTGAGTTTTCCATTACATGTTTATACCATACTTTGTTTATCCATGCATCTATTGACAGACATTTGAGTTGCCCCTAGTTTGGGGCTATTACAAATAAAGCTGCTATGAACATTCACGTGTAAGTTTTTATATGGACATTTACTTTCATTTCTCTTGGGTAAATACCTAGGAGTAAAATAGCTAGATCATATGCTTAACTTACCACAAACTATTTTCCAAAGTGGTTGTATCATTTTACATGGTCACTAGGAGTACATGAGTTTCAGTTACTCTACAGCTTTACCAATACAAGGTGTGGACAGTCTTTTCAATTCTAGACATTCTAATGAGTAGATAATAGTATCTTGGTGTGGTTTTACCTGCATTTCTCTAATAATAATGATGTTAAGCATATTTTCATGTGCATATTTGCTATTCCTATGTCTTCTTGTAAAGTGTTCAGTTTTGCCCATTTTTTTTAATTGAGATGTTTTCTTAATACTGAGTTATTAAAGTTCTTTATGTATTCTGAATACAAGTTTTTTCTCAAATCTATTATTTGAAAATATTTTGTCTCTTTTCATTCTCAAGTGTCTTGAGAATGGTGGTTTTTAATTTTCATGAAAACTGAATCTGTTCTTTTATGGATGGTGCTTTGGTGAAATCTCAGACAAACTCAAGATAACAAAGAAAATTCCTTCCAGGGGTCTGGCCCTTCCCTCACAGGTATCTCCTGCAAATAACAGGCCTAGAAAAATTCACCTCATAAATGCAAATTGGTGCAGCCACCATAGAAAGCAGTATGGAGTTTCCTCAAAAAACTAAAAATAGAAATACCATTATGACCCAGTAATCCCACTTAGAAGAATTTACCTGAAAAAAACAAAATCCTTAATTCAAAACGATATATGTACCCCTATGTTTATTGCTGCATTACTTATAATAGCCAAGAAATGGAAGCAAGCAAATGTCCATCAATAGAAGAATGGATAAAGGCAATGTGGTAAATATACAAGGTGGAATATTATTCGGCCATAAAAAGGAAGAATCCTGCCATTTACAATAACTAGATGGTGTTATGCACAGTACAATAAGCCAGGCAGAGAAAGACAAATACCATATGATTTAACTCATTTGTGGAATATAAAAGCAAAACAAAACAGAATGAACAAAATAGCAGTAGACTCATAGACACTGAGAAGTGACTAGTGGCTACCATGTGGAAGAGGTTGGGGAGGTAAGTGGGTGTGGAGAGTGAGGGGGATAAAGGGGCACAAAAACTCTCAATCATTATATAAGTTGGTCATGGGGATAGTAGTGCAGCATGGAAAAATAACCAATGATTCTGTAACCTCTTCCTATGTTGACAGACATTAGTAAATGCACTAGTGGGAGTGAGGATTTAATATGGGTAACTGTGGAACCACTGTGTTGTATATTTGAAACCAATATAGGATTGTATGTTAACTATATTTCAATAAAAAAAGATTAGTAAACAAAAGAAGAGAAACCAGCACAGGATCCATACAAAACTATTAACAGAAAATTAAGGAGAAAAATGAACAAGAAAAAAAAATGGCAAAGGAAGAATAATTTACTTCAAGCAATAAATTACAGCACATCCATAAATGAAATACAGGCAGCTAAAAACGAATGAGGAGCTCTTTAGAGACATACAGAACAGCCCTAAAATACACTGTTAAATGCAAAAAGCAAAGAGCAGAACAGCAAGTATCTACCACATACCTAGGAAGGAGAAATAGGAAGATACACTTAGTATATATAAGTTACCTTTGGGAAAAGGGACTGGATAAATGGGGCATTAAGAGGTGGGAAGAAGACTTTTCACTGTATTTACTTTCATATCTTCTGAATTTTCAGCTACATGAATACATTACTTTTATAAAAAATTAAATTCCCCCCAAAACGATTATTATAGTATTTTCAGTAATTCGTTATTATACAAGAAAGTGGTTAAGTCATTGTTTTCTGAGACTAAAACATATCCCTAAAAAAAAACACAATTTTTCAGAAAGAATTAAGAACTTCATTCACCTTTCTATTGAAATTCAATATCCTCTCACTTCAGAATATATGCTTCATTCTCTTACTATATGGTCTTAATATGGTGCAAAGAAAAATCTATTAACTAAGTAAAAAGTAAATTAAGTAGTCAAGTCCCAGTTATCCAACAAAAGTAACTAAATGTCATTATATACATTACAATAAATAATACTTGGTATTCACTATAAGTCAGAAGCTACACTAAATGCTTTGTATATATTATTTTGTTTAAGTCTCACAAACATCTATTAAGTCGCACAGCCATCTATTAGGTAAATAAAGATTATTTTCTTTTTCCAATTGATGAATCTCAAAGCAGAGCTGTAACCTGCCATGTCAAATAGCAAGTAAGTTGTAGAGCCAGATATAGAGCCAGGCAGTCTGACATTCAGGCCTGAGCTCATACACAGTATACCATATGGTCCAGCCTATACATTTCATTACACTAGGAGGAGTAAGTTCTAAGCAGACAACCCTGCATATACTCTTTAGTAATTCACATTTTATAAACTCCAAAGTTCTTAAATTTTTAATTCAACTAATTAAATTTCTATATATCTTTGAAAATTGGCAGACCTTACTTTTACACAGATTGAGATTCTAAAAATATAAATTAAAGCAAGTCACCAAAATGCAAAATCCTGCTTTCACAAGTTTTGAGCCCTATTAACATGAGTTATCCTCCTTAATTCAGAAGTCAAATAAATGCATAGATTAAAAAGTATTTTTCTTAAAGTGGTCATTATTGAGCAGGTAAAAGAGCAAAAGTGTGTGGAGGCTAAATGTGAAATTTTGCAGGGTCAACATTTCTTACATATTTATATAACAATTTTATCAATTATGAGATTTCACTAATACCCTCTACATGCAATAAAAGATTTTATTAAATGTCTTCTTTTTCTGATGAATTTCACTAAATTTTTCCATTTGTATTCAGGATGCTTTCCAATTTTATAAAATGTTCTCCTGATTCTTGAGGAAAAATTTTACATTGATTGTTAGAATGGCTAGTAGAAGCTAGTAGAAGGTCAACTATTTTTTTAGACATCTGGTCCCACCACAATCAATATCACTTCAAAAACAGGCACTTTTACCCACCATGCCCTGTAACTGAGGCACATAATCTTACCAGCTGCCAAACTATGCAAGCATGCCTACTATACAAACAGCTCTTCTTTCTCTGAATTAATTGTGTCCACTGGGCCAATTTAATGCAGTGCTTCTCCAGCACTACCTTTGCCAAATGTGACAGCTGTTGCAAGTCTACAGTGCATACACTGCTGCTTACAGCCTACTCTCAAAGGTGGCTATGCAAAACGTCTCTGAATAGTGTACTCCTCTGAAAGAATGCAAGCAATTAGAAGCTTAAACACCAACAGTATCATAAAATGGCTCACTAGAAGGTACAGTACCTAATATACACAAACACAAATCCATTTCACATTAGTAGAAGCTCTCACTTGACTACAACCCAGCAAGATCCAGTGGATCAAGGCATTAATATTTAATAAATAAAATAACATTATCAGCTTTATTAACAGAATGGTGGTGAGCAGGATAACAAAGAAGTTACTAATGACTGAATTAAAACCACAGTCCTTAGCTCAAACTTCTCTTAACCTGAGGGATCTAAATACTCACAAATTTTTGTACAAACAAGTCAATAATCTAGCAGCTCAGTGCTCTCTAATGAAAATGTATTACAACCTACATATGCAACATTAAATTTTCTAATAACCACACTTGTAAAAGTAAAACAAAGGTGGCAAAGTTAATCTTAATATTTTTAACCAAAAAGATCCAAAAAAAAATTTTTAACATGTCATCACTATAAAAATAAAGGTTATATATTCTTCTCTTAAAAATCAAATGTTTGGGGGGTCAGAGCCAGGATGGCAGCATGAGTAGAGCAGCGGAAATCTCCTCCCAAAACCACACATATCTATGAAAATATAACAAAGACAACTCTTCCTAAAATAGAGACCAGAGGACACAGGACAACATCCAGACCACATCCACACCTGTGAGAACCCAGCGCCTTGCAAAGGGGGTAAGATACAAGCCCCGGCCCGGCGGGTCCCGAGTGCCCCTCCCCCCAGCTCCCAGCGGGAGGAGAGAGGTCTGAGCGGGAGGAGAAGGAGCCCAGGACTGCTGAACATGCAGCCACCGCCATCCGGACCAGAGCGCAAACACAGTGCATGCGCGGGGTCCTGGATACTAAGGAAACAGGGCAGCAAGAACGGTGAGTGGGTACTGGAAGCCGGCGCCAGAGGACAAAAGAAAAGCGAGCGGCCATCTTTTTTTTGTTTTGTTTTGTGTTTTGTTTTTTGTTTTTTGTTGTTCTTTTGTTGCGGTGAGTGCTTTTTGGAAGTCTTAAAGGGACAGGGACCCAAATACTAGGGAAACAGGGCAGCAAGACCGGCGAGCGGGTATCGGAGACCAGCACCAGAGAACAAAAGAAACACAAGCGGCCACTTTTTCCTCTTTTTTTTTTTTTTGTTGTTTTGTTTTGGCGAGCGCTTTTTGGAAGTCTTAAAGTGATAGGGACCCCAATACTAGGGAAACAGGGCAGCAAGTCTGGTGAGTGGGTACGCGAGGCTGGCACCAGAGAATAAAGAAAAACGAGCGGCCATTTTTTTGTGTGTGTGTGGTCATTGTTTTCTTTTGCGGGTGCTTTTTGGAAGTTTTAAAGGGGCAGGGTGGGACACTTAGTCCAGAGGCAGGGAATCCCAGGATCTCTGGGCACTCTAATCCCCTGGGCTGCAGGGAGCACGGAGACCTCTTACGGAGATAAATACCCTCCTGGTCGCTCCCCCTCCAACACAACTCCACCACGTTGGAGCAGCAGCCCAAGCCAGGCCATGCCCACGGCAACAGCAGAGATAAACTCCATAGCAGCGTGGTAGGAAGCGGAAGCCCTGTCTGCATGCAGCTACCCAGCACAAGCCACTAGAGGTCACTGTTTTCCCAGGAGAGGAAGGCCACAAACCAACAAGAAGGGAAGTTCTTCCAGCCGTCACTAGTCCCAGCTCTGCAAACTATTCCTATCACCATGAAAAGACAAAATTACAGGCAAACCAAGATCACAGACACACCAGAGAAGGAGACAGACCTAACCAGCCTTCCTGACAAAGAATTCAAAATAAAAATCATAAACATGCTGACAGAGATGCAGAGAAATACGCAAGAGAAATGGGATGAAGTCCGGAGGGAGATCACAGATGTCAGAAAGGAGATCACAGAAATGAAACAAACTCTGGAAGGATTTATAAGCAGAATGGATAAGATGCAAGAGGCCATTGATGGAATTTAAACCAGAGAACAGGAACGCATAGAAGCTGACATAGAGAGAGATAAAAGGATCTCCAGGAATGAAACAATATTAAGAGAACTGTGTGACCAATCCAAAAGGAACAATATCCATATTATAGGGGTACCAGAAGAAGAAGAGAGAGGAAAAGGGACAGAAAGTATCTTGGAAGAAATAATTGCTGAAAACTTCCCCAAACTGGGGGAGGAAATAATCGAACAGACCACGGAAATACACAGAACCCCCAACAGAAAGGATCCAAGGAGGATAACACCAAGACACATAATAATTAAAATGGCAAGGACCAAGGACAAGAAAAGAGTTTCAAAGGCAGCTAGAGAGAAAAAGGTCACCTATAAAGGAAAACCCATCAGGCTAACATTAGACTTCTTGACAGAAACCCTACAGGCCAGAAGAGAATGGCATGATATATTTAATGCAATGAAACAGAAGGGCCTTGAACCAAGGATACTGTATCCAGCACGACTATCATTTAAATATGATGGCGGGATTAAACAATTCCCAGATAAGCAAAAGCTGAGGGAATTTGCTTCCCACAAACCACCTCTACAGGGCATCTTACAGGGACTGCCCTAGATGGAAGCACTCCTAAAAAGAGCACACAGAACAAAACACCCAACATATGAAGAATGGAGGAGGAGGAATAAGAAGGGAGAGAAGAAAAGAATCCCCAGACAGTGTATATAACAGCTCAATAAGTGAGCTAAGTTAGGTGGTAAGATACTAAAGAGGTAACCTTGAACCTTTGGTAACCACGAATTTAAAGCCTGCAATGGCAATAAGTACATACCTTTCAATAGTCACCCTAAATGTAAATGGACTTAATGCACCAATCAAAAGACACAGAGTAATAGAATGGATAAAAAAGCAAGACCCATCTATATGCTGCTTACAAGAAACTCACCTCAAACCCAAAGACATGTACAGACTAAAAGTCAAGGGATGGGAAAACATATTTCAGGCAAACAACAGCGAGAAGAAAGCAGGGATGGCAGTACTATATATCAGACAAAATAGACTTAAAAACAAAGAAAGTAACAAGAGATAAAGAAGGACACTATATAATGATAAAGGGCTCAGTCCAACAAGAGGATATAACCATTCTAAATATATATGCACCCAACACAGGAGCACCATCATATGTGAAACAAATACTAACAGAACTAAAGAGGGAAATAGACTGCAATGCATTCATGTTAGGAGAGTTCAACACACCACTCACCCCAAAAGATAGATCAACCGGGCAGAAAATAAGTAAGAACACGGAAGCACTGAACAACACAGTAGAGCAGATGGACTTAACAGACATGCATAGAACTCTACATCCAAAAGCAACAGGGGATACATTCTTCTCAAGTGCACATGGAACATTCTCCAGAATAGACCACATACTAGCCCACAAAAAGAGCCTCAGCAAAATTCAAAATACTGAAATTCTACAAACCAATATTTCAGACCACAAAGGTATAAAAGCAGAAATAAATTCTACAAAGAAAACGAAAAGGATCACAAACACATGGAGGCTTAACAACATGTTCCTAAATAATCAATGGATCAAGGAACAAATTAAAATAAGATCAAGGAATATATAGAAACAAATGACAACAACAACACAAAGCCCCAACTTCTGTGGGACGCAGCGAAAGCAGTCCTAAGAGGAAAGTATATAGCGATCCAGGCACACATGAAGAAGGAAGAACAATCCCAAATGAATAGTCTAACATCACAATTATCGAAATTGGAAAAAGAAGAACAAATGAGGCCTAAAGTCAGCAGAAGGAGGGATATAATAAAGATCAGAGAAGAAATAAACAAAATTGAGAAGAATAGAACAATAGCAAAAATCAATGAAACCAAGAGCTAGTTCTCTGAGAAAATAAAATAGATAAGCCTCTAGCCAAACTTATTAAGAGAAAAAGAGAATCAACACAAATCAACAGAATCAGAAATGAGAATGGAAAAATCACGACAGACTCCACAGAAATACAAAGAATTATTAAAGACTACTATGAAAACCTATATGCCATCAAGCTGGAAAACAGAAGAAATGGACAACTTCCTAGAAAAATACAACCTTCCAAGACTGACCAAGGAAGAAACACAAAAGTTAAACAAACCAATTATAAGCAAAGAAATTGAAACGGTAAGCAAAAAACTACCCAAGAACAAAGCACGCGGGCCGGACGGATTTACCTCGGATTTTTATCAGACACACAGAGAAGACATAATACCCATTCTCCTTAAAGTTTTCCAAAAAATAGAAGAGGAGTGAATACTCCCAAACTCATTCTATGAAGCCAACATCACCCTAATACCAAAACCAGGCAAAGACCCCACCAAAAAAGAAAATTACAGACCAATATCCCTGATGAATGTAGATACAAAAATACTCAATAAAATATTAGCAAACAGAATTCAACAGCATATCAAAAGGATCATATACCATGACCAAGTGGGATTCATCCCAGGGATGCAAGAATGGTACAACATTTGAAAATCCATCAACATCAGCCACCACATAAACAAAAAGAAAGACAAAAACCACATGATCATCTCCATAGATGCTGAAAAAGCATTTGACAAAATTCAACATCCATTCATGATAAAAACTCTCAGCAAAATGGGAATAGAGGGCAAGTACCCCAACATAATAAAGGCCATATATCATAAACCCACAGCCAACATTATACTGAACAGCGAGAAGCTGAAAGCTTTGCCTCTGAGATGGGGAACTAGACGGATGCCCACTCTCCCCACTGCTATTTAACATAGTACTGGAGGTCCTAGCCATGGCAATTAGACAAAACAAAGAAATACAAGGAATCCAGGTTGGTAAAGAAGAAGTTAAACTGTCACTATTTGCAGATAACATGATATTGTACATAAAAAACCCTAAAGATTTCACCTCAAAACTACTAGAACTGATTATCAGAATACAGCAAAGTTGCAGGATACAAAATTAACACACAGAAATCTGTAGCTTTCCTATACACTAAGAATGAACCAATAGAAAGAAAAATTAGGAAAACAATTCCATTCACAATTGCATCAAAAAGAATAAAATACCTAGGAATAAATCTAACCAAAGAAGTGAATGACCTATACTCTGAAAACTACAAGTCACTCTTAAGAGAAATTAAAGGGGACACTAACAAATGGAAACTCATCCCATGCTCATGGCTAGGAAGAATTAATATTGTCAAACTGGCCACCCTGCCCAAAGCAATATACAGATTTGATGTAATCCCTATCAAGTACCAGCAACATTCTTCAATGAACTGGAACAAATAATTCAAAAATTCATATGGAAACACCAAAGACCCTGAATAGCCAAAGCAGTCCTGAGAAAGAAGAATAAAGTAGGGGGGATCTCACTCCCCAACTTCAAGCTCTACTATAAAGCCATAGTAATCAAGATAATTTGGTACTGGCACAAGAACAGAGCCACAGACCAGTGGAACAGACTAGAGACTCTAGACATTAACCCAAACATATATGGTCAATTAATATTTGATAAAGGAGCCATGGACATACAATGGCAAAATGACAGTCTCTTCAACAGATGGTGCTGGCAAAACTGGACAGCTACATGTAGGAGAATGAAACTGGACCATTGTCTAAACCCATACACAAAAGTTAATTCAAAATGGATCAAAGACCTGAATGTAAGTCATGAAACCATTAAACTCATGGAAAAAAACATAGGCAAAAACTTCTTAGACATAAACATGAGTAATCTCTTCTTGAACATATTTCCCCGGGCAAGGAAAACAACAGCAAAAATGAACAAGTGGGACTATATTAAGCTGAAAAGCTTCTGTACAGCAAAAGACACCATCAATAGAACAAAAAGGAACCCTACAGTATGGGAGAATATATTTGTAAATGACAGATCCGATAAAGGCTTGACATCCAAAATATATAAAGAGCTCACATGCCTCAACAAAATCAAATAATCCAATTAAAAAATGGGCAGAGGAACTGAACAGACAGTTCTCCAGAAAAGAAATACAGATGGCCAACAGACACATGAAAAGATGCTCCACATCACTAATTATCAGAGAAATGCAAATTAAAACTACAATGAGGTATCACCTCACACCAGTAAGGATGGCTGCCATCCAAAAGACAAACAACAACAAATGTTGGCGAGGTTGTGGAGAAAGGGGACCCCTCCTACACTGCTGGTGGGAATGTAAATTAGTGCAACCCTTGTGGAAAGCAGTATGGAGGTTCATCAAAATGCTCAAAACAGACTTACCATTTGACCCAGGAATTCCACTCCTAGGAATTTACCTCAAGAACGCAGCAATCAAGTTTGAGAAAGACAGATGCACCCCTATGTTTATCGCAGCACTATTTACAATAGCCAAGAATTGGAAGCAACCTAAATGTCCATCGGTAGATGAATGGATAAAGAAGATGTGGTACATATACACAATGGAATACTACTCTGCCATAAGAATAGGGCAAATCCTACCATTTGCAGCAACATGGATGGACCTGGAGGGTATTATGCTCAGTGAAATAAGCCAAGCGGAGAAAGAGAAATACCAAATGATTTCACTCATCTGTGGAGTATAAGAACAAAGGAAAAACTGAAGGAACAAAACAGCAGCAGAATCCCAGAACACAAGAATGGACTAACAGGTACCAAAGGGAAAGGGACTGGGAAGGATGGGTGGGTAGGGAGGGATAAGCGGGGGGGGGAAGAAGAGGGGTATTAAGATTAGCATGCATGGGGGGTGGGAGAAAGGGTAGGGCTATACAAGACAGAGAAGACAAGTAGTGATTCTACAACATTTTGCTATGCTGATAGACAGTGACTGTAAAAGGGTTTATAGGGGAGACCTGGTATAGGGGAGAGCCTAGTAAACATAATATTCTTCATGTAAGTGTAGATTAAACATAACAAAAAAAAAAAAAAGAAAGAAAGAGAAGGGGGATTACTCCCTGATAGGATAAAACTAACTGTAAATCAATGATTAATGCATGGTTTAAATATCCTTAATTTTGATCACTTAAAGGGTGTCAGAGGATCAGCTATGGATGTACACTTTTCTGATAATATTCCTTTCTCTACACAATGGTATAAAGGGCATATCAAAGTGTGGGCAAAGGGTCTGTTTGTGTTTATACAAAGGATCAAAGCCTAATTTGGCTACCCAGAAAATGAACTAAGATATGATATGAAGAAGAACGTCCAACATCAGCACTCTCTGGAAGAGACATACCAGAAGATGATCATCAAAAATCCTCAACAAAGATCCAGGCGATGCTGCAGGTGTAGCTGCATTTATCCCACCGGTTCCTGGACTTGCCATTGGAATGAAGGAGATATCTAAGCTGGCCTGTGCATACAGTAAAACAACAAATTTGACTGGATCTATACTGTTGGAACTCAACCAAGAATTAGGAGAAGTGCAAGTTGTAGTGCTCCAAAATCTTACAACTACAGACTATCTACTGTTAAAAGAACATATGGGATGTGAACAGTTCCCAGGAATGGGTTGTTTTAAATTGTCTGATTTCTCTCAGACTGTTCAAGTACAGTTGGACAATATCCATTATATCATAGACAAATTTTCACAAATGCCTAGGGTGCCTAACTGGTTTTCTTGGCTTCACTAGAGATAGCTGGTAATTATAGACCTTCTTTGGTTATGTAACTGTATTCCTATTATGTTAATGTGTGTGTGCAATTTAATTAGGAGCTTAAAACCTATACATGCTTAAGTTACTCTACAAGAAGATATGTCAAAGAAATAATCAATCTTCCCATGTTTTCTTCCGTCTGCTACCTCTATAGCTTTTCTTCTTCCTTCCTAATTACAACCCTTAAATAGAATTCGTGCCTCATATTGAATTCACCGAGTATCATAATTCCTCCAAGTGGTAAAGATACCTCAAGACAAATGCTGGGCATAGAAGCCACAGGGCATAAATCTGCAAAGAAGTAAAAAGCTAACCTTTTCAAACAATATGGCTTCTCTCTCACTTACCAACTTCACATCTCCCTGTATGGCCCCGGAAAATGACTGGTTAGCCAGAGACGGGTAAGATTCCTCAAGGGAGGAACAACCTAAGACAGGCACAGTTGCATGGGGGCCATCAGGTGAGAAATTGGGGATCAACAGAGGTGAGGCTTAGAACCTCACCCCCCCTGTTTTGAGAGAAATCTTCTGCATCCGTGGATGTATTATTGCCCTTGTCTAGCTCGGATTAACACACAGTCTACAGGCACACACCTCATCATCTAGATTTGCTCTCTTACAACACTATGTTTTCTACCTTTATCTTGCATCTACCTACTACTTCAGCATTTTACTAAAAAAAAAAAATAATAATAATAATAATAATAAAGGGAGAAATGTGGGATTCACATATAAATCAAGTATAAAAATCAAATGAATATTCATATTTGACCTGATTGTTTACAGTTCATAATATGTGATCAAAACTGAAAGTTTCTGTGATGTCTGCTCTTGTACTGTTCACCATGTAAGAACTTATTCACTATGTAAGAATTCGTTCACCATGTAAGAACTTGTTCATTATGCTTCAGAAGATTGGAGACTGATGAGAATTAGGCTTGGGATGGATTAATGATTGTGCATTGAGCATTGACTCCCCTATGCAGAATTTTGTTGTTGTTAACAACCATTTGCTCAATAAATATGAGAGATGCCCTCTCAAAAAACAAAAAAGAAAGAAAGACATATTTTCCTCAATAAACTTTTCCTTAGGAAAAAAAAAATCAAATGTTTGATATCCATTGTGTATTTTATATTAATAGAATATCTTAATAAGGAGGCTAGATTTTAAAAATAAATATTTTATCAGTATTAAGATTTTATCAAATAAAGCTTAAAAAGTAGTGTACATATTTAAGTTGTTCCAAAGATAAGGTTTTCCAAAAACATATTCATGTACCATATAAATGCATTACTTCATATTTATTCCTACATTGACAAAACTCACTCATCTTTTTAAACTCTTTGCTTTAACTCAGAAGCAAAAGCATTTCAGTTTAGAATTTATGACTGTTCAGTGAGTAAATTCATTAAATCTGTGTCAACTCAGTTGTATTAATGTCAAATTCAAAGGGGTATTACATAAATTGAAAAGTAACTTTAAATTTATCAATATCCATTTTTTTCTTATGGTTTCCCTTCCTTGAGTTACAAATTTATGCAATTTGTGTAAGATATGATATTGGTGAAAAAAATTTAATCACATTTTTGCCATTTTTGTTTTGGTTTGGATTTTGATTGTTGAATATATGGCAAACATTTTGACCTGGAGTTAACAGTACAGAAAATTGTTCGTAAAACTCTTCTATTATGCAACCAACATGCACTGGCGAATAACACAAGAGGATTAAATTAATCATCTATATTTCTTTCAACAATACCATAACTCAGCAATAATTCATAGCATTTGTACATATACACAGAGTATTTTTACACCAGTGAAATTTTTGAGAGAGACTACTTTAGAAAACCAAGGTATAAATATTTTCAAGATGTATCATATAATGAAATGAAGTAATAAAGATAACATCATTTCTTGTCAGAAAACTACAATAAATCTGAATTTTAGACCTACCATAGCTGGGGCACTGTCCACATAAAATAAACTAGTTTTTTTCATATTTAGCTGAAATTGTTTGACAGATTTCAAGGATTCCAAATATAGCTATGCCCTAAGTTCCATTTTCTAGATCACAAATTAACAAACTGTCTTCCTACATTTGAAGTTACCCAGAGTACTAATTGGTCTATGTCTTTTATCACATGATATCTAAAGTTAAATAATAGTACTTGCAATTTTACAAATTTCAAATTAATTGATCTTTGATATGGGAAAGTCTTGTATCTCATGAGCAATTTTAGGATAGCTTAACTGAAAATCATTTTTTATAAAATATCATTTTTAGTATTTTCCTCATATTTTTAACAGAATTTCCATAATAGAAGTAACAATTTATATTACCATATCACAATCTAAAAATGACTTACATGCGATCACGTAAGTTTTTGAAAACCTAGGGAATCTATTAAAAACATACTTCAAATATAAGTAAATTTAGATAGGTCTATGGAAAACAAGATCAATATACAAAATTGAATTATATTTCTATATATTAACAACAATTAAATTCACAAAATAAAATATCATTAAAATAGTATCAAAAAACATGAAATCCTTAAATTTAAAAGAATATGCACAAGAGCTAAGTATGGAAACCACAAACTTGTGAAAACAATGGAAGGATAAAAAATAAATAGATAACACTATGTTCATGTTGATGAATTGGAAGACTCAATTTGTTAAGATGTAAATTCTCCCAAAATTGATCTACATATTTAATGCAATCCAAATCAAAATTACAGCAGGTGTTTTGGTTTAAAGTGACAAGAGGATTCTAAAACTTACATGAAAATGCAAATGACTGAAAATAAGACAAATAAATTTTCAAAAAGAACATAGCTGAATGACTCATAATACTATATTTCAAGCTGGACAAGAAAGCCAGGTATTCAGGACAGTGAGTAATCAGTCTAAGGAAAGGCACAGCTCAATGGAACTGAGCACAGAATCTACAAACTGACCTACACATACAGATTCAGTTGATTTTCTTTTAAAGATGATAAAGTAATTCAGTGAAAAAAAGATAACCTTTCCAACAAGTGTTGCAGGAACAAATGGATACTCAAATAAAGGAACATCAACCTTTAACTCAGAACTGACCATCATAAAGGCAAAACTACAGATGTTCTAGGAGAAAACATAAAAGAAATCTCTGTGGTTTGAAAGTAGGTAACAATTTCTTAGGTTAGTAAAAACATGAACCATAAAAGAAAAAACTATAAACTGGATTTCATCAATCTTATAAACTTCTGCTGTTTGAAAGATGTTATATTTAAAATGGAAAGATAAACTACAGAATGGAAGAAAATATTGATATTCCATGTATCTGAAAATGTACTGATATCCAGAATACTAACAACCCAATCATAAAAAGATAACCCAATAAAAAGATATATGTATGCTCAATAGTCAAACTAAAACACAGTAAGATACCACTAGTCATGCATTAGAATGGCTAAAATTAAAAAGACAGGCTATACCAAGTACTGTCAAGGATGTGAAGCAACTGGATCTCCCATACATTATTGGTGAGAATGTAAAATGATATATATTTAGAAAGTGTTTGGACAGCTTCTTACAATGTTAAACATAGATTTACCAAGCAATTTCACTCCTAGGTATCTACTAACCCAAAGAAATTAAAATACATAATTACTAAAACATGTAAAAATGTACAAGAATATTCACAGCAGTTTTATTCATAATAGTTAAGACTGAGAAGAACCCAAACATCCATCAGCAGGTCAATAGACAATTATCCATACAATGAAATACTACTGAGCAACAAAAGAGGAATAAACTGCTTATACAACATGCTAACATGGATGACTCAAGAACATTTTGCTAAACAAAAGACACAAAACAGCACACACTATATAATTTCATTTATGTGAACTCTGAAGAACCAATTCTTAAAAATGGTGGGAGGATTTCATCTAGTGTGACAGAAATCACATCAGTGATTGTCTGGGGCTGGAAAAAGGGATGGGAAAACTGAGTGCAGAAAAGGACAAGGGACCTTTGGGGGATGATGGAAATGTTGTATACCTTAATGTTTTGATGGTTACATGTAATGTGCATTTGTCAAAATCAACAACAGTACACGTCAAATAAATTCCTTTTATTTCATATAAATTATACTTCAATAAAATTAATTTTTAAACTATAATGAAAGATGTTATTTCTCACCGATTCAACTGACAAAAAAAATCAAAAGCTTGACAACTTTATTGTGAAGGCTGTTGAGAAATAGGGAATTCTCAGACATTGGTGATAGGCATGTAAAATGATAGAAAATAGATGGAAGGGAATTTGATAATACTTAATAAAACTAAATATGTAATTATCCTTTGACCTACCAATACCACTTCTAGGAATCTACCCTGAAGAAACACTTCCACAAAGATGAAACACAGCTGTACAACATTATTTAATACAGCATTATTTGTCAGAGCAAACACTAGAAATAATCTAAATGTCTTTCTATGGATATTGGTTGAATAAACTGTAGTTCATCCACTAAATGATATAAGGGGTAAGAAAACTATTGAAAAGAAAGAGTAAGAAAGATCTCAATGAACTGACAGGGAGTGATTTCTAAGATGGTACTGCTATGTTAAAAAAATATGCAAAGGGTTAGGTATAGTATGATAGTTTTATGTTCAAAAAGGGGGGAAATGAAGCAATGAATATAGGCATGCATCTGCTTGCTTTCTGCAAAATACTATAGCATGAGAACAAATAAAAAGCTAAAAAAAGTGACTGCCCACAGAGGATATTGGGAAATAAGGAGGAAGGGATATGGAAAAGAGTGAGACTTGTCTGACTATACTCTTTAAATAGTTTTATTTTGTGAAGACAGGATTAAGTTAAGAATCTTAAGGTGGGGAGACTAGATGGTGGGCCCAATCTTATCACACACGAACCCTTAAAATTGAAGAACCTTAAAAAAATAAAATAAAATAGGATTCATGAGAGGGTATCAGCCTACTGTTGGCTTTGAAAATGGATGAAGAAGACACAGCTGGGGACTGCAGGTAGCTGCTAGAAGCTAGGATGAGCCTTCAGCTGACAGCCAGCAAGAAATCAAGGGTCTCAGACCTACAAGCACAGGAACTGAACCATGCCAACAACCCAAATGAGCAGGAAACAGATTCTCCCCATGGTCCTCCAGAAAGCAACACAGGAGAAAGGAACACAGACCAACTCCAAAATGTCAGTCCAGGAACTGTACCAGATTCCTGTCCCTCAGAGCTATAAAATAATAAATGTGTGTTGTTTTAAGCCACTACATTTGTGATAATTTGTTAGGACAGCAACAGAAAACTGAACAAGTTTCAAAAGTATTTACTCCTCTACAGCCCCCAACAGCAGCTTTCTTCTAGTCTCCAGCAGGCATCACCTGAACTACACATTGTTCTGTCTCCTATACTACTCTTTTCTGATACTCTGTTGGACAGTGAACATTCTGAAATGGAAACCTGACTGGAAAAGACCACTTCACTTTTTCTACCCATCCCAACTTGGTCAATCAAAACCCCGTAGGGTTTTGTTAGAAAATAAAAAATGGATTCTATAATATATACAAAAATACAAAGGCAATCCAAAACAGCTTTCACCAAAAAGTTGGGGAAAGGAAAAGACCAGTAGGCTTACATTCCCTGATTTCAAGGCTTACTACAAAGCTACAATAATCAATGTTGGGATTAATGTTAAAGACAGACACAAGCACAAATCAAACAGAACAGACCAGAGAGTCCAGAAAGACTCAAACATACATGGTCAAAGCATTTTCTATGACTGAGTCACAGTAATTCAACAGAGGAATGATAAACCTTTGCCATAAATGTGCTGGAACCAGATAACCATACTTTGAAGAAGTGAAATTTGACTCTTCACAACACACACAAAAATTAACTCAAATCATAAATATCAGCTCAAAATATATCACTCGGCTAAAAATAAATAACTTCTAAAAGACAAAGCACGAAAAACCATTCCATTTTTGGCCTTTGGGCAGACAAACATTTCTTAGGATATAAAATACACAAACCATAGCAGGGAAAAAAAAAAGACAGATAAATTGGACTTGATTAAAATGGAAAAGCTTTTAGTCTTCAAAATCAGCATTAAGAAATGGAAAAGCAAAACACAGATCAAGACAAAATATTTGCAATACATGTGTCTGAGAAAGGATTTGTCTGCAGAATATATTTAAAACTCTTGCAACTCAACAGTAAAACAAACAAGTTCTCCAAAATACAAAAGGACAGACATCTCACTAAATAAGAAATATGACTGGCAAATAAGAACATGAAAGATGTACAATATCACTAATCACCAGGGAACTGCAAACCACAACCATAGTGGGATAACTACTCTGCCATTAGATTGGCCAAAATTGAAAACATGGTCAAGAGTTGGCAAGGATGTGGAACAAATAAAACTCTAATACAATGCTGATGAGGAAGTAAAATGGAACGTTTGGTTTCTTATCAAGTTAAACAAAAGGCACAGAAATTCCATTCTTAGGTACTTATCCAAGAGAAATAAAAAGGCATAGGACACGAAGACTTATAAAAGATTGTTCAAAGCAACTTTATTCAGTTTTTGCTTCCTCAGAACTGTAAACTCAAACATCCTTTCTCTCTGATACACTTGACCTCTCCCTCTCTACTAAGTTCACCTATTGGCTTTTAATTATTCTTCAGTCTCTCCTATTTGAATAAATAGAGCACATCTACTAATCTCACAACACCATCCAGTTTCCAGCTTATATTCTCTTCTTCCCAAAGTATTTAAATTTTCTATGCTGACTGGATTTATTTCTTCACCTCCACCAACCCTTAGGCCATCTATGCTGACTGGATTTATTTCTTCACCTCCACCGGCCCTTAGGTCACACTGCCTGTTTTCTACTCCATCACTCACTCCACTAAAGCACTCTTACTAAAACCAGTAATGATCACCCTGTCACTAAAACTAATGCAGACTTCTCAGTTATAATCTTAATTGATCTCATAAGGAGCATTCAACTCTGGTAACATTTCTTCCTTTGTTTCCCAGACACCAGACTCCCTTAGTTTTCTTTTCGGCTACACATTCTCTGTCTCCTTTGTGTACTCAGCCTTCTCTGCCCACCCACCAATAAATACTTGAGTTCCTGAGGCCCCAATCTTATATACTCTTTTCTTTTTATTCTACAGTCTCATTCTAGAAAATATCATCCATAACCTGGTTTCATTTACCACCTACCTGGAAATGACTCACAAACATATACTCAGGCTCTAACCATTCCTTTAAACTCCAGATTGAAATCTTTCACTTAGAAGAGATTCTGAATTCTCACTTTTATTTTCATGAGAATAGTTCAGAAGATATATATGAAAACATGGTAAATGCAAAGATTCAACATCTAATAAATAGGTCAGGATTATCCTAAAGAAGTGCATTACCCTAATGGGAAGAACCTGAAAGTCCTTACTAAGGGTTTAATTTCAATACCTGCTAATGAGCAAAAGGAAGAAGGTCGGTGTGAGTAAGCCCACACACATACTCCCCCAGAAGGGGGTGACCAACAGTGGAAATTACATTCCCTAAAGGCATTGAAATGGTGGTCAATTAGCCAACAGCACTTCAACTGAGACAAGGTCAGAAGAATCAGGTGGATGGTACCATCATGATTCTATCTTTGGAAAAATATTCCAGCCAGTAGATAGAGCTTCTATTGTCCAATTTCTAACAGCAAGAACTAGGAAGGTGGAGATTTAAGGCAGAGTTCAGTCCTGCTGGAGAAAATGGGGTATCAAACAAGAAATCAGAGCTGAAATTCAGTCATCTAGACTGAGCACTCTAAGGGAGGAAAACAAGGGAGGCTCACGGTGACCATGAGTGTTCAGTTTCACCCTGAGTATCCAAATATCAAGCTCAGAACATCACATTCTCCAACCCTGATGCAGCAAAAGGAGTGCCTAATATCCTGTCTGCCTTGGTCAAAATTAACCAAAAAATACCCAGTACCAGGACAAAGGGTAGAAGAAGCACTGACACCTAAAACTGAATAGCTACTCACAGCAGGAAAGACAAGGAGTGGAAGTGAAATCATAAGACCTCCATTCCCATTCCAGTTCTTACTTTTTCATATTTGGTAAATAACCCTGAGCCTCAGGTTCCTTGTTTATGATATGACATTATTAATAATATTTATTCAAACCACCTTACAATTTACTAAAAGAATGAAATGATGTAATGCATACTAAATTATTTTCTAACATGCAATCGCAACTCATAAAACTGTCGTGTTGTTAACACAGAAAAATAAACTTGGCTGTTGAACTTAAATAATAGGATTGAAAAAAATACACTCAGGAGTTCTGAAGGAACTCAAATATGAAAATATCAAACTATGAGCTACAATATGTAATAGCCACTGAGAGAATTTAAGAATTTTTCACATTATTCATTTAAAAAAGGAATTACCAGTGAGTAAACAAGCAACATTTCTCATCACAGGTTAGAAAATTTTCCATATTAAGTAAGAATAGTTCCAAGTCATAAACAGCAAGCAGTATTTTCTGCAAAGAATATTTATACTTCCATAGTTCTTCTGGAGAACAAACATTATGGTGCATCTGAGCCTATCATACTGTATATAGGTCAGCTTTTTAATTTTCAGATGAAAAGAGATGAATCTGGAAATGGTAAGACAAAAACAACTAGAACAGTCACTTTCTAAAGAGGGTATAAAAAAACATTAATTCTCTCCTTAGAAATACAAGAGCCAAGACAGGATGTTACATGTTAATAAAATCACATAGGGTATGGATAACAAAAGCGGTCTGGGAAAAAAAATCAAAGGAATTAACTTAATAAAATATGTGGCAATATAGGGAATTCGTTACTCCAATTATTCCAGCTAAAAAAAAAAATAAAAGCTATTTCAAAAGTATAAGATAGATGAATGCTCTGTCTCTACCCAAGTATTTATGTATTCACATAAATTTTATATTCTCAAGATTTAAATATATTATAAAATATAATATGCAAATACAAATTGTTTATAATTATTTATAACAGATTGTTAAAATTTCTAATACCAGTTTATATATTTTCTCTAAGATACTTTGCCTGTATTTTCTGATAGCCACAATATAATCAACAACCTGTAATGTTCCTTTACACTGCAAAATTCAAAACAATGAAAAAAAAGGAGGAAAGATACCAAACAGATAAGCACATACATTACAGGCTAAGTATGCTTAACAATCCAACATCGTCAAATCTTAAATTACATTACAAAACATAATAAAAACAATGAAGCAGCAATAAACAATCAAATTTGGGGAAAACGGGACACTATAATTTCACTATCTCGACCAGTTCAGTTTTTAGAATTTGATATTTACTGAGAATCAAATTAAAACACAAGGACTAGAATGTCTCTAATGGTTCTTTCTCTAAAGCTTATTATCATGCCTTATAGTTCTCCTCTCATATAGTTGAATGAAATGCTATATACTGCTGTACAATATATTGAGGCATACCAACGTGAGTTTAAAAGGAGATACATTTTTATCTAGTTAACTAAATATAACAATGGGCTGCAGGGTATGTCAGATCTATCAACATAAATTAGAGAAATTCTTTAAATGTGTCCTAATTATCCATAAAGTAGATTATCAACTCAGATCATCAAGAGATCAAAATGATTAATTAGGAATATTTACTTTTAACCCAAACTAAACTCAAAATTATATCAGATTGTTCATGATAATCCTAAATTCTTCTTAATGATTCACCTAATTCTTTCTTCCTGTTTCTGTTTTGTGCAATTCACCACTTAATATATAGTCTAACAAGGTATCATATGATCATATAATACCTTTTCTATATACCTTACACTATATCAAGTGATCCTCTTACACTGTAAATTTTATGCTGTATCTAGTGATCCACTGAAAAATAAAATAATTTATGAAAATATATTATTTAATTTGATGAAATACTGAACAGTAGCTGCAAATGTGCTACTTGAAATATCAGTTATTAAATGTTCAAAAGAAAAATTAAGTCCTTTGTGCTGAACAGTATCTAAAACATAATAGGAACTCTATAAATATTTTTAAGGTGATTGAAGTATAAGCAGGTACATCTGTGTGAATGTATAGCTGAAACCATAAAGCACTTGAATATATAACAACTATAATCCACTTATACTTGAAAACAGATCAAATAATGTAAACCAGGAAGGAGTATCCAGATTTCAGTAAACCAAAGATTACAGTATCAAGTAAGACTGAATATTTACAGTTAAATTTATAGTTACATCTAACCATTTACATAATTTTTCTTCAACATCTTTATCTCAATAGGTCTTACACTAAGAGAATATATGTATTTAAAATGTTTCTGATCAACTACAGAGGGTAAAAACAAGAACTACATTTTTTTTTCAATCACAATCACCTCTGCAAGCATCCGTTTGGGAAAAGTACGCCTGTTATTTTACAAGGTGATCAATATATTATTCACACAAACTTAATACCTGCCAGAACTCACAAATCTATAGTAATTTTTGAGATATCTTCTACCATGTATACACAAATGACTGCCATATGGATTGTGAGATTTGGACTGCATGCAAAGTTGTTAATGATATCAAAGGACCAGATGCTCTAAGCTTATAAATCATTAAAAAGTTGTTGATATCCTTTTATGTCATATAAACAGATTTTTGTATTACTGTAGGACCTTTCTATATATTTGACATTCTATCATATGTCCTCTGGGTGTATCTATATACACTATATCCTACCATAATCAGAACCACATTTTACTCCTAATTAATCTTTCTCTTTAACTTAAGTCATTAAAAATATCTTCAGTACTATTAATTGTAGTGAAAACAATACATCCCTACATCCTATTTTTTTCACCAATAATTTGGTTATTAATGTTCACTGACCTAAGTGATACAGACTTAAGTCAGTATTCCTCTAACAGTGACAACAATATTACCTAAAATGTTTTTCTGGGAAACAAATGAGATAAATTTCAAACAGCTTTGAAGAGGGTAAATTTCTACACTACTGGCAAGGATTATCAGTGTTCTGTAAATACAGAGTGTCAATAATATTTCTTCTTTTAAAAAGATAAAGACAGAAATTACAAGAGAAAAAGACATTATACACCACAGTAACTAAGGAGAAATAAGCAACCTACTTCATATAATTGTTCTGTTTTGATTTTCTTAAAAAACTAGTTAGAAACTATAATCCAGTGAGAATACGCACCAGTATTAAGAGTTAGGACTCCAATTCCACACATTAAAAACTTAGTAATGCTCAAAGCTAGCTTCAAAGTACTTTGAGAATACAAGTATGATCTGGTTCTCTGAACTCTTTCAGAATTCTCAAGGAGAGGGTTAGGACCTCCTTATCTCTTGCTAACTATCTTAAAGCTCAGTCTTACAACCCTATATGTTCTTTAAAAGTTGACCATTGTAAACATTATGTAATCTCATTAGGAAGATGAGACCCTATTAAAAGTAAAATTGATTCCCCTAGAAATGTAAAAGAGGGTTATAATGTACCCAAAAAGCAAAATAACAGAATCTCTACCATCTTTATCATCACCATAATTTTATCTATTAATGTATATTTGAAATTCATTCAAATGAAGTGGAAAAGGAGAAATAACATTCTATCTTAAAATACAATGTTTCTATTGGATAATTTTACAAAGATTTTAGTATGAAATTATGGCCCAAAGAATAGAGGATCAAAAATCTCTGTATCTCCTTGGAAAATAACTAACATCTTTTAATGCACACCATTAGTGTCTATATTAAATTTAGGGTTACAGAAAGAATAGGTGATTCTATTAAAAAGACATCTGAAACAATAATCAGATACCACTTTATGCCATCATGTTAGTAAAAATTAAAATTAACATGATAATATAGTATCCAGTACTACTGAGAGTAAGGGATAATAAATACTTGCATAGACTACTAGTGGAAACAGATCTGGCAGTATCTTTCAAGATATAAAAATGGACATGCCTTTTGACCCAAAACTCACTTCTAGAAATCTAATAAAAATTCTCACACATTCAAAAAGCTAAAAAGATGATTCCTAAAATATAGCAATAACACCTTAAATGTCCAGTAAAAGGAATGGTTAAATGAATTATATTTATATACTCAACTGACATAGAAGATTCACAATATAATGTGAAGTCAAAAAATAAAATAAAAGCAAGTTTCAGAGTAACATGTATAAATGTCATAGCATTTTTTTGCACACACATTACTGTAGATTTAACAAAACATTATTTGTTTGTTTTTTAACCAGCTGACATTAAGGTTTCTGCCTGTGCAAATGAGGTATATAAAGAAACAGTGAATCAGATATCCTAAATCTCTCCTAAGTTTGTAAATACAAGCAGGATGAGAGGCAACAGAGAAGAAACCAGGACATACAGAAGAAACAGACACACAGAGAGAGAGAAAAAAATGTTGAAAGACAAGAGCAGGAGCAAGTGGAGAAAGAACAGGGTTATTACACATTCAACTTTAAATAGTTATCTTGCTACAACCCTCCCACCACCCAGCAACTTCATCTACGCAAACATTCATTAGAATCTACTATATATACACATGAATGCTTTGTGAGTGATATGGGGTAAATTATAGGAAAGGGGAACATTCCACATGTGGAATGACAAGAAGCCAAGAAAAGAGAATATCCATGGGAGCTAAGAGCTCAGCAGAAAGGGAACTCACTTCAAGAGATAACCATAACATTTTTGTGAAAAATTTCTACAGAATATTTGATTAGGAACATAAGACAATTATATTTAAATCTCAAAAGATAAATATACCTGTTGACTACATTATATATGTGCATGTATATATATTTTTTATTCATGTAAGTGTGTATATATGTGTGTGTGTGTGTAATGCATTTTTGTATATATGTATTTAAGTATGTTTTAAAAAACAAAACATTCGTTATCCACATTTGATTTGTTAAAATAAGTTTTCCTTTTATTTCACAAGGTAAATATTTAAATTTCTCAGCCTTGGTTTTTTCTCCATGAGGTTAGTGTTAAAGGAATTTCTGGCTTACCCTTCAGTACACAGGCCGCCCAATCAGCAAGTGCTAGGGAAAGGAATCTCCAAAAGATAAGTGATGCTCTGGTTGTCTCCTACAGCTGCAGGGGGAAGAACATCGGAGTCACAGCGCCTGCCCTGATAACATACAGAACTGAAAGCATTCAAAAGAACTCCACAAGTCAAGTACAGAAGCTGTGTGGTAAGTTAAAACTGTAATTACCCTGTTCTATTTCTATGATAAAACTGTCCTTACAAATGTTTATTTGTAACAAGTCTTTCAAGTCTCTGGATTCAAAAGAGCTTATTATGTCCTGTGACTCTAACCTGTACCTAAAAAATGTTCTTTTAATTGCTTGTCTTGCCTGATAAGTGACTGCCCTAGTTAGAATATTTTAACTCCCATTTTTGTTTCTCAAGATATAAATATTGGTAACATATCCTTGCTAATAATAAAAACTAAACTGTCATCTCTTTCTGTTCTTTATGCTTATATAAAGGTAAAATAAGATGACTTATCTGGTAGATTCTTAAAAATCATGTATATAAATTTATAAACTGAATTGGATTTCATCAAAATTAAGAAATTCTGCCCTTCCAAAGAGACTACCAAGATGAAAAGACAAGCCACAAACCAGGAGAAAATATTTTCAAATCACATATGTGACAAAGGACTTGTTTCCACAATATGTAAAGAACTCTCAAACTCATTAATAAGAAAACAAAAAAGCCAATATAAAAATGGGCAAAAGATTTTATGTATACTTTACCAAAGAAGATATATAGATGGCAAATAAGCACATGAACAGATGCTCAGCATCATTAATCATTAGGTAAATGCAAATTAAAACCACATAAGATATTCCTACACAAACTATTAGAATGGCTAAAATTTAAGACTGCCCATACCAAGTACTGTCAAGGATGTGAAGAAACATGATCTCTCATAAACTACTGGTAGAACTGTAAAATGATACAGCCACTTTGGAAAAGAGTTTTGCAGTTTTGGCAAAACCCAAAAAAGTAGTTTTGTTAGGTAGAAAAACAGACATGAGCAGCCAGGAAAGGAGAAGATGACGTTCAAGGTAAAAAACCAACCAGTGAGGGAGTCCCACTTGAATACAACAAAGTATCTGCAGGGAGATAACTTCCTTGCCTATTGGGACCAGGCCAAACAGGTCTCAACCCACGCCAGGCACAACTGACCAAAACTAAAAACATCCTGACCCACACCTCTTCATAATCTCATTGATAAAATATTGATTTTGCCCTCCCACACCAATGGGCTTTTCTGTGCGCATTTTGGGAAAAGACAGGTGCACCAAGAGGAATGGATGTATAACCAGAACTGTCAATCAAATAACTCACCCTATCAATCAAAGAGGCCCCTCCCAGCTAGGTCGTGGAAAACAGACCCTCTCTTAATAGCTCAGAGCCTTTGTCTAACTTGACTCTGACCACTCCTCGAAGTGTATTCAAGTAAAACTTTCCCTCTGCTTCTCTATATTTCTCTGTCTTTTAATTCTTTCTTTCAGCGGGACAAGAACCAAGGAGAACAAACTCAACCCACAACAGTTTAATATACACCTAGCATATGAATACAGCATTCTACTCCTAGGTGAAAGCATACACTCTTGGGTGAAAGCAAGAGAAAAGAAAGCATACACCCACGTAAAAATTTACAAGGAATGTTCATAACTTTATTGGTAATAGCCAAAACCTAAAAACAGCCCAAATGATCAACAGATGCCCCAAAATACCAAGTATATCTAGACAATGGAATACTACTGAGTAATAAAAAGGAATGAACTCTCATAGAAACAAGAAGGAACTGCAAAATAATTATGCTGAGTGAAAGAAGTCATACAAAAAAAGTAACGACCAAGAAGAAGAGCCAAGATGGCGGTGTGAGTAGAGCAGCAGAAATCTCCGCCCAAAACCACATATATTTTTGAAGATACAACAAATACAACTATTCCTAAAAGAGAGGCCAGAAGATACAGGACAACATCCAGGCTACATCCACACCTGCGAGAACCCAGCACCTCACAAAGGGGGTAAGATACAAGCCCCGGCCAGGCGGGACCCGAGCGGCCCTCACCCCAGCTCCTGGTGGGAGGAGAGGAGTCAGAGAGGGGAGGGAGAGGGAGCCCAGGACTGCTAAATACCCATCCGCACTGGGAGGACAGACACACAGTGCATGGGGTGCTGGATACTAGCGAAACGGGACAGTAAAACCTGCAGGTGGGTTCCTGCAGCCGGTGCCCCTGGGACAAAGAAAAGTGAGTGCTTTTTGAAAGTCTTAAAGGGACAGGGACCCCACAGCTGGATGGAAGCATCCCAGGACACTTAACCCAGCAGCTGGGAATCTCAGGGAAGTCCAGGCACCCTAACCTCGGAGGCCCCTCACAGCAATAAACAGCCTTGAACCTGTTCCCCCTCCAACGCAGCTCCACCATATTGGAGCAGCAGCCTGAAGCTTGCCACACCACAGCAGCATGGCAGAGCTTCTTTCACAGCGGCTGGGCAAGAATTAGAAACCCCGTCTGTGTGGAGCTGCATAGCACAAGCCACTAGGGGTCACTGTTCTCCCAGGAGAGGAAGGCGACAAACCAGCAAGAAGGGATGTTCTCCTAGTGACACACGTGCCAGCTCCCCACAACTACCTCTATCTCCATGAAAAGGCAGAAGAATTTGATACAGACCAGACTAACCCAGACATCCTCCCCTGAGAAGGAATCTGGGGAGATAGACCTAACCAATCTCCCTGAAAAAGAATTCAAAATAAAGGTGATAAACATGCTGATGGATCTTCAGAGAAATATGCAAGAGCTAAGGGATAAAGTCTGGAGGGAGATTACAGAAATATAACAATATCTGGAAGGACATAGAGCAGATGGGATGAGGTGCAAGAGGCTGTTAATGGAATAGAAATCAGAGAACAGGAACACAGAGAAGCTGACGCAGAGAGAGACAAAAAGATCTCCAGAAATGAAACAATATTAAGAGAACTGTGTGACCAATCCAAATGGAACAATATTCACATTATAGGGGCACCAGAAGAAGAGAGAGGAAAAAGGGATAGAAAGTGTTTTTGAAGAAATAATTGCTAAAAACTTCCCCAAACTGGGGGAGGAAATAGTTGCTCAGACTACAGAAGCACACACAACTCCCAACAGAAGGGACCCAAAGAGGACACCACCAAGACACATAATAATTAAAACGGCAAAGATTAAGGAAAAAGACAGAGTTTTAAGGGCAGCTAGAGAGAGGAAAAAGGTCACCTACAAAGGAAAATCCATCAGGCTATCATCAGACTTCTCAACAAAAACCTTACAGGCCAGAAGTGAATGGCATGATATATTTCATACAAAGAAACAGAAGGGCCTTGAACCAAGAACACTGTATTCAGCATGATTATCATTTAAATATGAAGGAGGGATTAAACAATTCCCAGACAAGCAAAAGTTGAGGGAATTTGCCTCCCACAAACCACTTCTACAGGGTATTTCAGAGGGACTGTTCTAGATGGGAGCACACCTAAGGCTAAACACATGTCACTAGAGAAAATAAAATCACAGCAAAGAAAGTAGACCAAACAAATACTAACTAAAGGCAAAAAATAAAATCAACTACCCACAAAAGCAGTTAAAGGAAACACAAAAGACCACAGTACAAAACACCCAACATATAAACAATGGAGGAGGAGGAATAAGAAGGGAAAGAAATAAAGAATCACCAGACAGTGTCTATAATAGCTCAATAAGCAAGATCAGTTAGGCAGTAAGATACTAAAGAAGCTAACCTTGAACCTTTGGTAACCACGAATCTAAAGCATGCAATGGCAATAAGTACATATCTTTCAATAATCACCCTAAATGTAAATGGACTGAATGCACCAATCAAAAGACACAGAGTAACAATGGATAAAAAAGCAAGACCCATCTATATGCTGCTTACAAGAGACCCACATTAAACCCAAAGACATGCACAGACTAAAAGTCAAGGGATGGAAAAACATATTTCATGCAAACAACAGAGAGAAGAAAGCAGGGGTTGCAGAACTGGTATCAGACTAAATAGACTTCAAAACAAAGAAAGTAACAAGAGATAAAGAAGGACATTACATAATGATAAAGGGATCAGTCCAACAAGAGGATATAACCATTCTAAATATATATACACCCAACACAGGAACACCAGCATATGTGAAACAAATACTAACAGAACTAAAGGAGGAACTAGAATGCAATGCATTCATTTTAGGAGACATCAACACACCACTCACTCCAAAGGACAGATCCACCAGACAGAAATAAGTAAGGACACAGAGGCACCGAACAACACACTAGAAAAGAGGGACCTAATAGACATCTACAGAACACCACATTCAAAAGCAACAGGATCCACATTCTTCTCAAGTGCACATGCAAAATTCTCCAGAATAGACCACATACTAGGCCACAAAAAGAGCCTCAGTAAATTCCAAAAGATTGAAATTCTACCAAGCAACTTTTCAGACCACAAAGGAATAAAACTATAAATAAATAGTACAAAGAAAGCAAAAAGGCCCACAAACACATGGAGGCTTAACAACACGCTTTTAAATAATCAATGGATCAATGACCAAATTAAAATAGAGATCAAGACACAAATAAATGACAACAACACAAAGCCCCAAATTCTGTGGGACACAGCAAAAGCAGTCTTAAGAGGAAAGTATATAGCAATCCAGGCATATTTAAAGAAGGATGAACAATCCCAAATGAATAATCTAATGTCACAATTATCAAAATTGGAAAAAGAAGAACAAATGAGGCCTAAAGTCAGCAGAAGGAAGGACATAATAAAGATCAGAGAATAAATAAATAAAATTGAGAGGAATAAAACAATAGAAAAAAATCAATGAAACCAAGAGCTGGTTCTTTGAGAAAATAAACAAAATACATAAGCCTCTAGCCAGACTTATTAAGACAAAAAGAGAATCAACACACATCAACAGAATAAGAAATGAGAAAGGAAACATCACGATGGACCCCATAGAAATACAAAGAATTATTACAGACTACTATGAAAACCTATATACTAATAAGCTGGAAAACCTAGAAGAAATGGACAACTTCTTAGAAAAATACAACCTTCCAAGACTGACCAAGGAAGAAACACAAAATCTAAACCAATTACCAGCAAAGAAATTGAAGCAGTGATCAAAAAACTACCCAGGAACAAAACCCCCGGACCAGATGGATTTACCACAGAATTTTATCAGACATACAGAGAAGACATAATACCCATTCTCCTTAAAGTTTTCCAAAAAATAGAAGAGGAGGGAATACTCCCAAACTCATCCTATGAAGCCAACATCATCCTAATACCAAAACCAGGCAAAGACCCCACCAAAAAAGAAAATTACAGACCAATATCCCTGATGAACATAGACGCAAAAATACTCAACAAAATATTAGCAAACCGAATTCAAAAATACATCAAAAGGATCATACACCATGACCAAGTGGGATTCATCCCAGGGATGCATGGATGGTACAACATTCGAAAATCCATCAACATCATCCACCACATCAACAAAAAGAAAGACAAAAACCACATGATCATCTCCATAGATGCTGAAAAAGCATTCAACAAAATTCAACATCCATTCATGATAAAAATTCTCAGGAAAATGGGTATAGAGAGCAAGTACCTCAACATAATAAAGGCCATATATGATAAGCCCACAGCCAACATCATACTGAACAGCAAGAAGCTGAAAGCTTTTCCTCTGAGATTGGGAACAAGACAGGGATGCCCACTTTCCCCACTGCTATACAAAATACATGATATTGTACATAAAAAACCCTAAAGACTCCAATCCAAAACTACTAGAACTGATATCGGAGTACAGCAAAGTTGCAGGATACAAAATAACACACAGAAATCTGTGGCTTTCCCACACACTAACAATGAACTAATAGAAAGAGAAATCAGGAAAACAATTCCATTCACAATTGCATCAAAAAGAGTAAAATACCTTGGAATAAACCTACCCAAGGAAGTGAAAGACCTATACCCTGAAAACTATAAGACACTCTTAAGAGAAATTAAAGAGGACACTAGCAAATGGAAACTCATCCCATGCTCCTGGCTAGGAAGAATTAATATCGTCAAAATGGCCATCCTGCCCAAAGCAATATACAGATTTGATGCAATCGCTATCAAATTACCAACAGCATTCTTCAATGAACTGGAACAAACAGTTCAAAAATTCATATGGAACCACGAAAAACCCCGAATAGCCAAAGCAATCCTGAGAAGGAAGAATAAAGTGGGAGGGATCTCGCTCCCCAACTTCAAGCTCTACTACAAAGCCACAGTAATCAAGACAATTTGGTACTAGCACAAGAACGGAGCCATAGACCAGTGGAACAGAATAGACTCCAAACATGAACCCAAACATATATGGCCAATTAATATTCGATAAAGGAGACATGGACATACAATGGGGAAATGACAAGTCTCTTCAACAGATGGTGCTGGCAAAACTGGACAGCTACATGTAAGAGAATGAAACTGGATCACTGTCTAAGCCCATACACAAAAGTAAATTCAAAATGGATAAAAGAACTGAATATAATTCATGAAACCATAAAACTCCTAGAAAATAACATAGGCAAAAATTTCTTGGACATAAACATAGGCGACTTCTTCATGAACATATCTCCCCAGGGAAGGGAAACAAAAGCAAAAAAAGAACAAGTGGGACTATATCAAGCTGAAAAGGTTCTGTATAACAAAGGACATCATCAATAGAACAAAAAGGTACCCTACACTATGGGAGAATATATTCATAAATAACAGATCCGATAAAGGGTTGACATCCAAAATATATAAAGAGCTCATGCACCTCAACAAACAAAAAGCAAATAATCCAATTAAAAAATGGGCAGAGGAGCTGAACACACAGTTCTCTGAAGAAGAAATTCAGATGGCCAACAGACACATGAAGAGATGCTCCACATCACTAGTCATCAGAGAAATGCAAATTAAAACCACAGTGAGATATCACCTCACACCAGTAAGGATCTCCACCATCCAAAAGACAAACAACAAATATTGGCGAGGTTGTGGAGAAAGGGGAGCCCTCCTACACTGCTGCTGGAAATGTAAACTAGCCCAACCATTGTGGAAAGCAGTATGCAGGTTCCTCAAAAAGCTCAAAATAGACATACTTTTTGCCCCAGGAATTCCACGTCTAGGAATTTACCCTAAGAATGCAGCACTCCAGTGTGAAAAAGACAGATGCACCCATATGTTTATCGCTGCACTATTTACAATAGCCAAGAAATAGAAGCAACCTAAGTGTCCATCAGTAGATGAATGGATAAAGAAGATGTGGTACATATACACAATGGAATATTATTCAGCCATAAGAAGAAAACAATTCCTACCATTTGCAACAACATGGATGGAGCTAGAGGGTATTATGCTCAGTGAAATAAGCCAGGCGGAGAAAGACAAGTATCAAATGATTTCACTCATATGTGGAGTATAAGAACAAAGAAAAACTGAAGGAACAAAACAGCAGCAGAATCGCAGAATCACAGAACCCAAGAATGGACTAACAGTTACCAAAGGGAAAGGGACTGGGCAGGAGGGGTGGGAAGGGAGGGATAGGGGCGGGGAAAAAGAAAGGGGGCCTTATGACTGGCATGTATAATGTAGCGGGGGGCATGGGGAGGGCTGTGCAACACAGAGATGACAAGTAGTGATTCTACAGCATCTTACTGCGCTGACGGACAGTGACTGTAATGGGGTGTGTTGGGGGGGGCACTTGGTGAAGGGGAGAGCCTAGTAAACATAATGTTCTTCATGTAACTGTAGATTAATGATATCAAAAAAAAGGTTATGATCATCTAATGCATGATTATATTTATATAAAATTCTAGAAAATGCAAACTGACTGATAGTGATAGGAAGAGCACTGGTTTGTCTTAGAATGGGAGAAGGGTGGGAAGAAAAGATTACAAAGCTTGAGGAAATTTGGTAAGTAATGAATATATATTTATTCATTGTGGTGTGGACTTACAGGTATGTACATATGTCAAAACTTAGCAAACCATACACTTTAAACATGTGAACTTTACTGCATAAGAGTTAAAAAATAAAAATGGAGAAAGAATTTCATAATCACTTAATAAATACAAGGAAATGATATATGAAATTTTTAAGAGGCTTTATGGGAAGAAAAGATGAGCACAATATGAAGATTATTTATATAGCCACCTGTACACCAGAGTGAGCCAAACAATGAAACTGTTTGGTGATGACAGGTTTACTGGGCTACTAATGACAAGCAAAGATGTCGGAACAGACCAAGTCACTGTCCTGTGAGCAGAATAAAGCAAATGATAAAGGACAATTCAGAAATCACTGCTGGAGACTATGTATCCACCATGCAATAGGATACACTCCAACACAGTGCCAAAAGAGAAATGCGAAAAGGAAAAGCAAGGACAGCAGATGTCAAAGGAAGCTCTCCAGAATTCTCTCCTCTGCTATCTATAGAAGGCGCTTTAGCAAATCTTTATGGGAAGTTGTCTTGGTATATATATATTCCTAAAAGAGCGACAAGAAACTCCCGAGAAATAAATAAAATTTTATTTGGTTTATTTCTGAATGATTTTTTGCCATTCCTGAGAAATGATTTTGCATTGAAAATTCTGATTGTCAATACAGAATAAGAATTTATACCAAAAATATATGTCTTTGTGACTTTAAATATTTAAAATGTTATATAACCTGCTATTCTTGAGTTTTTAGGTAACCCCAGGCAATGATGTTTTTTTCACTAAGGCAAAATAAAATGATACTTAATATAGTCTCCAATTGGTTCTTACAATATATTCATTTTAAATAAAACGTTTTTCTAGCTTAGATACACATTCTTAAGGGCATTTGAAAGGACAAATGCCTTTCATCCCATATTATGTACTACACCTCATAGGCTAAATTGTCCAAATTATCAGGGTAATCATCTTCAATGTAATTTTTTATAAATAAAGGTAATAACCCTTCTTCCTCTTTCCACCTATCCCCAAAGCTATAAATTAAGTTAAAAGACAGTGCTCCCAGCTAAACCAGGACTCTTGTTTTCACCATGTTTGCTTAAAGAACAGGCTCTGAAAGGAATACCCATATCCTAAATACAATAAGCTTTAAAAAAATCTAGCCCAAGACCAAACAAAAAAGAGGGGAGGGGGAGAAGGGAGTGGGAACATCATAATTGTCATTAATTGCTTATGGTTACCTAATAAATTTATTATTATCACTGTCTCTAAACTGTAAGCTCCATGAAGACAGAGATCAGGTCTATTCTGGTTCACTAATCAAAGAGAACAGCCGGGAGTAGATGATGGAGTACAGTAAGCAGTCAACAGATAATTTGTGTACAGGAATGAGTTACTGAGCAAACAAATGAGTGAATAAACACACACATACACAACTGATAAAGAGAACATAGATTTCAGGGGAAAAAAATTTATGCTATAATTTCTCTCTCAAGAAAATTAAACATTAGCTTTATGAAATAATTGATAGAATAAAAGAAGATGATGGACAGAAAAATGCTAAAATTATTATTAAGCACTTTGTCCAAATCTGACCTTTCCTTTGACTTTACACTCAGGGCTTCCAATATTTTTCTCTGAGCATTAAAACATCTAGTAGTCAAGAAACAAAACAAAAAATAGACAAATTGGACTCATCAAAATCAACAACTTTTTACATCAAAGAATACAATCAAGAAAGTAAAAAAAACAAAAACCCACAAAATGGAAGAATGTATTTGCAAGTCATATATCTGACAAGGGGCTATTTACAGAATATAAAGAATGCTTAAAATTCAGTAGTAAAAAAAAGTTAGATTTAAAAATCAACGATTGAACTGAAAGATATTTCTCCAAAGAACATATACAAATGACCAATAAGATTATAAAAAGATCCTCAACATTATTAGTCACTAGGGAAATACAAATCAAAATCACAATGAGGTATTACTCACCAAGACAGCCATAATTTTTTTTTTTAAAAGAACATAACTAGTGTTGGCCAAAATATGGAGAAACTGGATCATTCACACATTGCTAGATGAAATGTAAAACAGTACAGCTGCTTTCTAAAACAGTTTAGCAAACCATAAACATAAAAGCTAAAAAAGTTACACACAGAGTTACTGACCCAACAATTCCACTCCTCAGTAGGTACCCAAAATAATTGAAAACAGGTATTAATGCAAAAACTTGTACACAAATACTTATAACACCATTATAAATGGCGCAGTCTTTTATTTTATACTCTGCTCCTGTACACCTCTACCTGATTTATTATACTTGTGGATAAAAGTACCTTAAATTTAAGGCACTAAATTAGACAAAATGATTTTTGACATAAAATCATTAATTTAGGTTAATTTTAAAATAAGTTCAATCCAAACTTTTTTAATTAGCCTATTCTAGTGATAGCATGAAATGCTCAGTTAGAATGCCGAAGAACCATATTATACTCCCAGTTCTCCCCTGAACTGGCTGCAACTTCATTGCTGTCCTTTGCCTTCTGACATGATGAGAATGTTATTAATTTTTAAGATTCCTTCCAGTTTAAAAATTATATCATTAGCTGCCAAGGGATTTGAGAATTTCTCCGAGTAAAAGAAGTCAGTTCACAGTTAAGGACTCAATAAAGAACAGACTGAAGTAGGAAGGGAAGGCATTTCATATTCAGACCTCTGATAACTTTCTTTAAATTATCCTTTTACATACAGCAAGATCATAGCTGCTGTCAACTCATGTTCTTATCATCTGGAATCATATGCCCAATAGAAGCAAGTTAACTCAAGTTGTGGATGTAAATATAATGCTATCTACAACCTTGGAAATCAGCCTCAGAGCTTGTGAGGAGTACACAACATCCCAACACATAAGCCAGAAAGATCCAGAAAGTATGGATATATTTTGTTAACAACATTATGAATGCTATGCAAAGGTCAAATGAGTTATAATCACTGATAGAGTAAACCTCTGACATTCTGTATTTAATATTCAACCATTCTGACTGTGCCCCAAGGACACTGAAGTTTCATGACATGAAACAGTTATTTTGCTATGGTACCAATTTAAAGCATATTATTGCAAGGTACAGTATAAAAGTCACTTAACAAACAATAAGTAGAATAGGCTATTCAGAAGCTACATTTCACTGAAGTTGCATTATTCCCTATTTTACCAGACTATTTACATATTAAACTCTGTGAAGTAAAAAAAAACAACTCTTCTTTTATAGAGCAAAAGGGCATTAAAAAGTAAGCCAGCTCCCAATGCTAGTAAAATTAAAGAATAAAATTGAAAGGGTAATGCCAAGAAAATGGAAACACTAACTTGAAAGACTATCGGCACCCCTATGTTCACTGCAGCATTATTTACAATAGCCAAGATACACAACCTGTGTCCACTGATGGATGAAATGGATAAAGAAAATTCAGTGTGTATATTCAGATATGCACACACACACACACACACATACACACACACACACACACACACACACAGTGGAATATTATTCAGCAACAAAAAAGAAGGGAATCTTGACATTTGCAACAACACAGATGGACCTTGATGGCATTATGCTAAGTGAAGTAAAGAAAGACAAATACTATATGGTATCTCTTATAAGTTGAATCTAAACAAACAAACAAACAACAACAAAAAAAAACCAAGCTCGTAGATACAAAGAACAGACTGGTGGTTGCCAGAGGTGGGGGATGGACGGTAGGAGAAATGAATGAAGGGAACCAAAAGGTACAACATAACAGTTATAAAATAAGCAAGTCATAGGGATGTGATGTACAATGTGACAACTATAGTTAATAATACTGTATTGCATATTTGAAAGTTGCTAAGAAAACATATCTTAATAGTTCTCTTATAACACAAAAAAAACTGTATGTATGGTGAGCAATATTAACTAGACTTACTGTAGAGGTCATTTTGCAATATATACAAATACCCCGAATCATTTTATTGTATACCTGAAAGTAATACCATTATATGTCAATTATATTTCAATACAAAATAAAAGGATAATGGTGAATGTGAATTTGGCAGTATTTTAGATACATAACATAAACTAGTCAATGACAGCATTCTATGGCGTCAAGAAAAGGTTTTCAAGAAAATGTCTCCACGAGTGAGTGCTCCCAATGATGCCCAGCATATCAACTGAGAAATTATGCTTTAGGGTAAGTTTCAAAGACAATACAGCAAGAATGTGCAAATACTCACTGGAAATCAGTTTATGAAGAAAGCCAGGAACCCCTACAAACATTTCTATATTCATCTTGAGTTTATTCTTAGCAAATGTCAAGAGTCTCCTGTGTAAAATCCCTCTGACTGTAGCAATTCACTTGGAAATGGTCTGGATATATTAGACATTCAGATTGAAAGGAGGCAAAGTTAACGGTTTGCGTTACAATTCCTTTATTCCCTAACTAGGTAAATATGAAGTTCAGATATGGTTACTTCCTTATTTGGGGAGGGGGTGGGGGAATCTACATATTTTTTCTGCAAAGAAAGCAATACTTTGGATTTTAATTCTGATTTTTGTTTTCTTTCTGCCATTTCTCTCATATATTTGGCACGAAATTTTTATACAACCATACAAAGTGAATGGACCAACTGAGAGTATCAGCTAAGACAAATTTATGCAAAAAACAGATGTGGGTGTATGTGTATTGAGGGGGTAAAAAAAAATGACAAATTACTTTAAGAAATAAAATATAATTAACCACATTACTTATAAATTTTGGAGACTTAGACAAAAAACAATCTAAACTTTCCTTTTACATTTTTATTTTTTACTTGTTGGTCAAGACTATAAGAGAGAATTATTAAAATATTTATAAAGAGCACTAACTTTGAATGAACCAAGAAATGTATAAACAAAAATGCTTTTACAAGAAAGCAATGGATGTGTAGTGGCCTAGTTACCTAGGGGGTTTTTCGTCTGCTGATCCATGCTTTTAAATCATTCTTCTGATAGCGGCCCACGTCCTCCAAGGAACTTCTTCCTGATTGCCCTTCTGTCAATAATGGTACCACCGTTCACCCCAATGAAGACCATCCAAGACTCTATACAGCAAAGGAGAAATCGTCTTTCTATTAAGATAAATAAAACCAGGAGGAGACTAATCTGCTGCTCCCCACAGACATCTTCCAGTAGCAGGAAGTCCAGTCATGATAAGAGAAAATCAGACCAACACAAAGGGAAGCAAAACTCAAAAACAGAGTTGCCTGAGAACCACACCCAGCCAGGCCTGAAGCCATTCATATCCATTGCATGCTTCTCAGTTACAGGACCTATATCTTCCTTTTTAGTTTGACTTGGTCTGAGTTGGATTTCTGTCATTACTCATAAAAGGGTGTAGCTCTGCGGGGTACCATTTTCCCAGCCTGGGGTGAATAAACCCATGAAACCAAAATCAGTTGAGGGAAAAACTAAAGTGGGAGAAACCTGGTTACTGCATACAAGAAGCCTAGCTCCATCCATCCCTCTCCTACGGCTAAGCCGGCTCACCGGTTTCTCTGGCTCAGCTCTTGCTCCCTCCACCCCTGTTTCTCCCATCCTAGCACATGCTCACCTCTCCCCTTTTGCAAACACCTATTGCTAAGGAAATGGACTAAGGAGAGAAGAGCTTCTCTCCAACCCTTGTAAACACCTATTGACATGGAGATGGACTAAGTCCAGGAGAGAGATTCTGGAAATACTGCGATTTTACCCACAAAGAGGCATGTTACTTAAAACATATTTGTATCCACTTATTAAAGCAGAGGTCCTACAAAAGTCTATTATAAAATGAAAATTTTTTTTTCAGAAAAGCTAATGAATATGGGTTACTAATTAACTAAAAATCACATAATTTTTCAAGAACTGGAAAATATATTAAATACAAGCAAACCTTTTTAGTGTTACAGAAGCTGGTTGCTATATTATCAACATTTTATAATTTTATATCTAAAGATATGTCTATAATTAGTTCTAAAAATCAATACCCTTTTTACCTCAACTTACCTATTTATCTCTGTTTATATACATACAACTTCTTTTAGAAAGAGTGAATGTACAGATTTCATTGGTTTTTTGAAACAACTTCTAGGAATATATTTTGTCTAACCAAACCATACCCACATTTGGGCTAGATATTGAATGACACTCTAAAAAGCCATACATATTATTACTTCAAAGATGATCCATATTTCCCAAATATAATAAGATGAAATTGTGATTATGAACAGTGTTGGGTTTTTAATTACTATGTTTTTTTCAGGTAAAAAATTATTAAGATCAGATCATCTTTGCTGGGCTAGAGCTAGCAAAATTCCATTTCAAAAAGTAAAATTTGGATATCCATTCCTCACTCTCAAAAGGTTCAGAAAACCATAAGTAAACAGAGAAAGAGAGGCCAACATGGCAAATATGGCACAAAATGTTAACACTTGAGGGTATCTGAAGAACCTTTTTATTATCTTGAAACTTTCAAGTCTGAAGTTATATCAACATAAAAGTTAACAACTTAGTACCCTGTCATATAATTACTAGAATTAAATGATTTATATTTATATCTATTTTCTATTTTGTGAACTTTGTTTTCATACATACAACACATTCTTTAACTGAGATTTTTGCCTTTACATTTTTCCTCTCTAAGCACTCTAAGCTTATGAAGCCTTTATCTGATTTATAGTTTTCCAGAAAACCATTTGCCTTTTCTCTTTAGTTTATGGTGATATTTTCCCTCATGAAGTCAAATATATCTGATGTTACTCTTAAGTATTTTCTTTTATCTTACGGTTGTAAAATACCCACTTCAAGGTTAAACAAATACCCATGGTACATTTGCTTCTGGTTTTGAAAAACAAAACGGGGGAAGAGTGATAGAAATGTATAACATAGTAGGACTGGGGAAATTATTTAATTTATCTATTCTCTTATCTGCCACTCAATTTAAAGGAGAAAAATCATTTTGGTGAATTATACTTTTTAAAATAACTTTTCATCTTTTTTTATTGATGTATCATCAACATACAGTTTTATATTGGTTTCAAATGTACAACACAGTGGTTCAACAGTTTCCCATATTATTAAATCCTCACTCACTCTAGTGCAGTCAAACTTTTTAATGTGACTATGTACTTCATTTCTGTGGTAGTCACGTAGCCCCAACAAAATGAAAGACTGACCACGCAGAGATGGCATATCCATGCAAAAAAAGGAAAAAACTTTCAAATATCTGCACCAGAACCTTTTATAGATATAACACTTTTGTTAAACTTTCTCTGTATATTGGGAAAATTTGCGGATTTTTTACCTGGAATGTACCACAATTTAAGAGTATTCATGCATTTTCTGAACTGGTCCTTGTGGGATACAGGGAATATTTAAGAACTTAGATAAAACTATGCAACCTATTATGTAATAGCTAATATGTATATATTCTTGGTGGAAGTTTTCCATTTTAGAAGCAGTATACCACTTTGGTTAAGACCATAAGCTTTAGCTCTAAGCTAGATGGATTAAAATTGTAGCTCTGTTGTGAAACAGTTACGTGATCTAAAGCAAATAATTTAACATTTGTGTGTCTTCGTTTCCTCATCTGTTATCTAAGATAATAATAATATTTACCACACAGATTTGAGGAGATTAAACAAGATAATACATGCAAAGCGCTTGGAATTTGTGCTGGCCCACTCAAAGGACACAACATGTCAGCTATTTTTTAGAACTGTTTCTTATATTTGATTCTCATTCCACAGCCATGTCTACATTTTAGTCAAAGGGAATGAAAATGACAAAGAACTTGAGATTAAAATTTCAGAAACAGGGTTTCACTGTTACTTTTCTCTAAGTACATGGCGTGTATGCACCTAACAATAACACAGGCAAACATATAAAACTGTGGGATATGCAGGAATAATGTCATTAAAAATACATAAACGTAAGCTTTTCATATAACTTTTTCAGTATCAAACAGCCCAAGTACACCAAAATAAAAGTATAAAGAAAAATGCAAAATACAAACTTTTAAAAAATGTAATATTTATGCCACTAAATACAAAATGTGAATTTTTTTAAATTTGTAGACTATGTACAAAAATTTGCCTGTACTTACCCACATAAAATCATAAACTTATTCAAAATACTGTAGGCAATGTTATTTTCACAATCCAACAAAGTAAAAAATAAAAATAAAAGTGACTAAAAATACTATAGCACTTGAAAACACACTAATAATCCACGGGTAGAAAAAAATCAAAACTAATTATAAGTTATATCAATGCTATAGACAGAACACATCACCCAAAACTACAGATCACAGAGAAAGTCAGCAGGAAACACTGCAGCCTCCTCTCCTTGTTTTACTAAGGAAGGAACTTGCTGCTCTTAGTAAAAGAATATAGTACTCTCATTACAAATCTTAAAAATCAGAAAATAATAAACTGAAAGAGATGAAAGAAACTAACCAAGACAAAAGTTCAAATTAATGAAAAAAAAATACAGTACAATAGCTATTAAAATAATCCAAAGGCTAATAATTTAAAAACTCAATAATATAGATAAATGTCTTTCAAGTCTGTTTATGGAAAAAAAATGTGTGTATGATTAGAAAGGAGAAAGGACACATTCAGAAGAAATTAAAGTACTTAAGACTAAATACTGATACATGGCAACCAATATGTTAACTCAGGGAAAAGGCTAAAAAAGATAAAAATTATTAAAAACTGAACCAAATAGAAGTAGAAATCTTGAATGATTTCTATAAAATAATTTGAAATAAGGATTTAAAAGTTACCTTTTCTAAAGACACCAGAACCAGGTGGTTTCACCAATGAGTTCCATCTATTTTTTTAAGGCTCAAGGAATTTAATTATTTACACTATGCCAGGCCATAGCAAAATATTAAAAGCTCTATTTATTTGGTAAAGTAGCATTATCTTAGCAACCAAACCTAATAGTAAAAGTACAATATACAAATTATAATTCACTACCACTAAATAAAATTAGGCTTCAGCAGTATATCAAAAGGATAACATAATTTGACTAAATAGAGTTCATTCCAAGGACACAAGAACGGTTCAATACTAGGAGAGTATCATTATTATTAATTATATCAACTAAGTGAATGATATACAGATGATTATAATAATGAAAAACAAAATAGTATTACATAAAAATTGAGCCATTCCTAATAAGAACAAAGTAATTTAATTGCCAAGAAAAAATATTTAAACGTAACACTTCTTAACAAAAACACTACTATATATAGCAATAATTAGTCCTTAGACTTCTCTCCTTGAATGTCTGAAAGACTCTTAATATAGCTAAATGCATGAACTATGGTGACATCTGTCAGTAGGAACTGAGAAAGAAAAAACGTATTTGAAATTTTATATATATTTATCCCACACACACACAAGCATATACATACATTCACCATATAAACACCATCAAATTTATATACAAAAACATGTGTATTTCTTCACAGAAAACAAATACAACATATATAATTATACATTTGTATTTATTCTATTTTAAAATACTAGTTTACCTGTTTCGGCAGTCGGAACAAGGAATTCTTATAGAAAATGTCCTTTGCCTGGCTCCATGTACCATCAATGATGATGATGGTGGAAGGATAAATAGGAGAATCTAATATAAATTCTTCCAAATTAGCAGCCTCAACCCCTGGATATAATATTAATGTGTCAGATTTCCGACAAACAGTTGAAATTTCAGGATCTCTAAAAGTTGAAAAAAGAAGTCTTTATTAGGTGGTGGGGAGGGGAGAAGTTCTATTGTTCTTACTGAATGTTATTCAAAAACACATGTCAAAGCATTTGGGCACTGGAGATGTAATAATGAAAGAGACACCTCTGTCTGCATGCAACAAAACAACATAAAAGGGGAAGGAGACTAGCTAAAGAGTCAATCAAAGACAGTAAATGGCATCTTCAAACTGATAAACGGCATCTATAAAAAAATGTACAGCCAATGTAATACTTAACAATGTCCCATAAGATTGGGATCAAGGTAAAGATATTGGCTTTCACCACTCCTAATAATCATTGTTCTTAAGGTCCCAGTACTGTAATAAGGCAAGAAAATAAAATAAAAGGCATAAAGATTGGAAAGGAAGAAGTATAAATGACCATATTTGCAGATAATAATGCCACTTAGATAGTTCTAGGGACTCTACAAGACAATTTCCAGAACAAATGAATTTAGAAAGTCACTGCATACAAGGTTAATATATAAAACCCAAATGTTTCCTTATATAGTAGAGGCAAAGAAATTGAAAATTAGTATTTTTAAAATCCACTTACCAAAGATATGAAAAGCAGTATGTTTCTTAATCATTCTCCCATGATTACATCATATACTCTAACAAAAGTCTAAATTAATCATTCAATTACCAGATTAATATTAAGTCAATAATCTTAATTAACTTTAAGATGTATCACTGAATAATAATTTACTAAGTAAGCACTATATTAGACACCATAGGAAAAACTTAACTACTTAATAAAATAGGCCCAAAATGGCAAACTTCTTTTCCCCAAGCACATTTGCGGACTGGTGAAATAGTCAAATGTCACGGATGACCCAGATAGTTTCCACTTCTACAACCATAAATGCTCACTACTTTTGCAAAATAACCTGGAGTGAAGTTGGTAGATTAGGTGGAACAGAGTTTCACATTATATATATAGACCCACATCCACACAAGAATTACAGAGAAACTACATTACAAAAAGCCTCTGTGTGAAATAAGTGTCCCATGTAAATCACATCGCTGCGTTTTCCCTGAGAAGAGCTCTGGATCTCACTCCGACGTGCAACAAAATGTCAAAATCATAACTGCACCACCAAGCCGAGTAAATCTCATGTCCAGGAGCAAGGCAATGCAAAACCTTTAACAGAAAATTCTATAGGGGAAAAGAGTGCCTAGCCAATAGTTTCAGAGAAGGGAAAAAATGTTATAGAGTCTAAGGTGACATTACTTTCATAATATGAAGCTAAATAATAAAGGAAGCTAAAATAATAAAGGAAGGAAAAAGTATGGTCGATTCTTTGGGCTTGGTGCTAGTATTAGTCTTACTTAGCATTTTCATAAATGAACTCATAGCAACTTCCATATTTTCAAGAGAAATTAAATTTTGCATTTAAAAATATATTTGTACAGACAGGATCAAAGTAATCTGTGTAGGCTTTATGAATGGATAGAAAAGCACAAATATGCGCAGACTTGTAGAAAAATTTAAAAATACATAGAGTATGTAATATATATGTATGATAATGGGTTCTGTAATACACTGTGAAATAAGGTCCAAGAACATCAGAACTGTCAATGAAGGTATCAACTAATGGGCTGCTGTACGTAAAAATTCTGAGCCTTATCAAAAAGAATATTTTAGAGATGACAGGAAAACGCAGCCTATCTATCCTTTAAAAAAGTATGATGTGTCTATAATAACAATATTAAATATAGTTCTACTCGGTATACCTTAGAAAAGCTTTAATATGCTAGAAATGTGTAGCTAAGTACTTAAACACATATCATATATAATTAGAAAAAAAAGAAAGAAACTGAACTAAATCTAATACAAGTATCCTACCATCTTGAAGGCACTTTTTAACAAAAATGAAACAGTAAACATGAGCCCTTTAGGCTCAGCATATATTACTATGAAATTCAGACAATGATTATTGCTTTGTTTACTCCATTCTGGTCTGTGTTTCTGAAGGGTGTGTTTGTTTATATTTTGCCTTGTCTTTCTTTTATTAATTTGAGGGAGAAGGCAGAACTTAAATTTTTTGGCCACTTTCAATATGCCAAGTTCTAGGTCTAATGAATAAGCTGATGGAAACCAATTTTAAAGATTTGTGTAGGAAACAACTATTTTATATTGCCCTGAAAGTTAATTTACCTTTCTTCACTGAAGCGACGACCAACCTTGACTTTACACTTGTCCTGGGGGAGGCACGCTGCTAGTAGAGGAACTGTCCGCAACACTTTATTTTCCTTCAATTGAAAATTTAATTGAAATGTAGGTTTTTACTCAAACACACTTTTAAAACTTTCATGTCTAACATTTGATTCATAACATTATATATAATTTTCCAAATCTTTCAGTATAGACTACAGTTTAATAAAAAGACCTATACTTTCTCTGAATTATCAGTATTAAATATAATACAACTGTGCATTTTTATTCTATTTGGGTATATTTAGAGGTCTGCTAATCAAATAACATTAATGTAAATAATGTTTAAGGTCATGAAAAATGTAAATCTGTGCTTAACTAAACTGAATCATTTATTCTGAGAAACTTTATTTCAATAGTAATTACATTTTGTAGTTCACCAGTTTGAAGGTAATCGCCTAGATCTGTCTGCTCTAAAAAACAAAACAATGAGGTATCAAAGGGACACAGAAGCCAATCACAGAGAGCTCCCAATGGCCAAACTGGAACAACTTCGGCAACAAATAAATAACATGATATTTGGATTACAACCCAAAATATAAAAAGAAGACCCCAGATTGACATAAATAAATGACAAAAATAATAAATGGGAGAGAAGAGACAAATCTTCCTTACAGAAGAATTTCAAGTAATAAATTTTAATACTCCCCACTCCAGGAGGTGGAGCTTAATATCTCCTTCCGAACCACTTGAGTGTGGGCTGGATTTATGGCCTTGCTTCCAAAGAGTAAAGAGTATGGAAGGGGGAAAAAATTATGACTTTAGAGTGAAATAATCTAGAGTGACCATTTCTGTAAATTTCATTAACTCTCATCAGTGTTTTTTTTTTAATGTCCTAGCTTCCAATACTACAAACCACTTCTCTTGTTGTCACAAGAATTCCATCCTTCATAGAGTAGAGCCAGGTGATTAGCTATTCTGCCTTAGACTTGAACACCTCTTGGTTATTTTATTCCATAATGTTCAGTCACTGTTTGGCTCTTCCACACTAGCCCGACTGAGGAAGTCATGCTTGATCAAATAAGTGGCAGAGGCCCTCTCTAATCAGTCTACCTATACACAGCCCAGTGTTATCTTTATCACTTTACATAATCTTGATTATATACGTCCTCACCGTGAATAATTTGACTATCTTTGTGTCTACAAAAGAATGAGAGTGTACTTAGGGAACATCAAATACTACTTACTTTAGGAATAGCAGAGTTACTTAGCAAATTAATACACAAAACAATAATGTTACATATGATTTTACTAAAGTAATTAAAAATAAATTTACAATTACAGCATTTATGTCTATAACAGACACCAAAAGTATTGTATTAACAGTATTCAACCACCACATGCACACATGCTATATATACATATATACACTCTTTGCGGCACATTTATGTTTACCCCTTTCACCCCTGGGTCTCTGAAGTATTGATTAAAATAGTTATGTAAAAGGCACGTTTAAAGATGCTGAGAGTAATTAAGCTGACCTATCAAATAAAAAGTTGGAAAAGGACATACAAGAGTCAGAATTTGTTCAGATTTTAACTAATAACAACATGAAGCAGGCTGGAGCTCTGAAGGACCCTGCAAATAGCAATCTGGAGCAGCTTATATGAAGAATGGGCCTAGGAAGAGATAGGTGTGAGCAATGTTTGAGGACATTTTCCAGTATTTCACACTGCTTTCTTCCCTTCTTACCATCACTATAAGACTTTGACACATGCTTAAATCACTTTCCAAACTTTTATCAAAGTAACACATGTATACATGTCAAATTAAATAGTTCCAAATTATTTATAATATTCCCAGATATACTCCCAAAGGCAATCACTTTAACTCTTTTAGCTATTCCTTCTGGTAACTATCTCCATAATTCTATGTAATATGTGTGTTTTGCTTTTTCTTGATTTATCGATTTTAGGTATTATCTACAAACTACCACTTATTATCATCATAATAGCAAACTTTAATTGATTTCATTCTAAGTACATTTTACATATATAGATAGATTCATTTACTGTTCACAGTAAAATAATAAAAAAGTACATCTTTTATCATGTCCATTTTACTAATGATGAAACTAAAGCATGGAGAGGTTAATTAACTTACCCAAGGTTACAGAGTTGACAGAACTATTAGGGACTTAAACTCAAAGGAAACTGGCTCCAGGATTCTCACTCTAACCAACTGTACTTTATAACTATGGCCTCTTATAAATAAATGAGGATTTAGCTTTCTCACATCATTCTTTACCCTAAGATTTTCTAATATTTTTAGTTAAATCAATAAACAGTAAACGTTGCAACCATTATTGCAACATTTACATTGTTCACAAAAGGCCAAGCAATTGACCATAATATATCTTCTTGTAAAGCTTTTTGTTATTTTTGTAATGACTATATTGTTTTACCCTTAAGTAATTTTCTACATATATACACCTACTCTTTGAAATGCACTACCATATCACTTCGGTTATCTTCTATTCCATCAAGTCTTCTTTCCCCAAAGTCCCTTCCTAGAGCCTTTCCAAATGGTTTTCAATCACCTTTTTAGGGGGGAGTCATCAGAATGGCATATTCTTTTATTGACAACAGTGTGCTCAGATTAAGCACAAGTCAGCCCAGTATTATTGAGTTAGATAAGGAAAAACAATATGAATACATGTGTATATACATAAAATGCATTTGCAGCACACACAGTTATAAAAAGATACCTAAACTGTGTATTAACCAAAGAAGGAAGGAGGGAGGGAATGATTTGAAAACATTAAAACTGCCACGGATCAATGAAAACACTACATTTTAAAAGCCATCTTATGTCTAGAACCACAATAATGAAAAAACATCATCTATATACATTGCTAAATGAAAATAGCATTTGCCATCAAAAGACAAGTGTTCACTGTTACAACAATAAGTTATAGTTTCATGTAAATTGGAGCTGCACAGGTACTGTGAGTTTAAATGCAGCAAAATAATGCTACTAATAAAATTGCCACAATCCTGACAAAAGCATGTTGTTTCATTAACAATGAGAAAAAAGTCACCCAACAAATGGTATGTTTAAGAATTTGCAATAGAAGAGTAAGTGTTTCACCATTTGGAAAAGGAAAAGATTAATATCCTTCACGTCTCTGTTAAAGTCTTCAAGTTGTACAGGCTTCAGAAATTCAAGAAAAAAATTATTCCTTCTTCAAAAGCCTGATTTGATCTGTGATGTCATGAGTTCCTAACATCCTGAAAGTTTTGACTTCAGTTTACACTAAACCCATTTCGCACCATGCACAACTAGTTGTGTACTGATTATAATCTGTGATTATCTATGACCTCCTTCCCTCCCCTCTTCATTACTGCAGTTAACCAAGAGTTACATACATACCAGTATATGCGCAATTCTCACCAATACAGAAACTAAGAAGTCTTTATATACTATGTATGTGTGTGTGTATATATATATAACTATAAAATACACATATTTTTCTATTCATTTAAAGATATAAAAAATTATTTCATACACTTTGTAACACTAAAATGCTAAAAGATGTCAATTAATATAAGGTATGATCAAAATCTTCTTAGCTCTTTACTCATTGTAAAGAGACCTACTCCCGAAATCTCATTGTTCTTCATACAAAATTGCTGGAGTTCCAAATTTCTATTCTATTTAATAACACAATTTTTATGAAGTAATACCTTTTTATGAAATAACATGGTTTCTATCTGTTGCTAAAGCATATGCCACTATACTATCATGTAATATATGAAAGAAATTATTTTTCCCAAAGATAAAGCATTTATCATCAATTAGAAATGCTAAAAGGATGCAGAGAAAGGGGAACCCTCCTACACTGCTGGTGGGAATGTAAACTAGTTCAACCATTGTGGAATGCAGGAGCCCAGTTTGAAAAAGACATATGCACCACAATGTTTATTGCAGCACTATTTACAATAGCCAAGAAATGGAAGCAACCTAAGTGTCCATCAGTAGATGAATGGATAAAGAAGATGTGGTACATATACACAATGGAATATTATTCAGCCATAAGAAGAAAACAAATCCTACCATTTGCAACATGGATGGAGCTAGAGGGTATTATGCTCAGTGAAATAAGCCAGTCTGAGAAAGACAAGTACCAAATGATTTCACTCATCTGTGAAGCATAAGAACAAAGCAAAAACTGAAGGAACAAAACAGCAGCAGACTCACAAAACCCAAGAATGGACTAACAGTTACCAAAGGGAAAGGGACTGGGGAGGATGGGGGGGAAGGGAGGGATAAGGGGATTAAGGGGCATTCCGATTAGCACACACAATGTAGGGGGGTGGGGCACAGGGAGGGCAGTGTAGCACAGAGAAGACAAGTAGTGACTCTATAGCATCCTACTATGCTGATGGACAGTGACTGTAATGGGGTATGTGGAGGGGACTTGATAATGGGGGGAATCTAGTAACCACAGTGTTGCTCATGTAATTGTATATTAATGATACCAAAATAAAAAAATAAAAAATAAATGCTAAAGAGGTGGAAAGGATAAGGACGTTCATGGATATGTTTCCTCTTGCATACTACAATTCTATGTGAAATGGTGTATTTTACAAAATCTTACCTCTGCTGGATGCTGAATTATGTACAAGTGGGTAGAGATGTGCAGAGGATGTACTGGTAGAAATGGGCACAAACATACTTTCTGAGGTCGGCTAAGGGGCAGAAAGAGAAAGAAAACCTATAAATGTTTGAAATAGAATGAAATAACAATAATATAAAACTTGAACATAATCTCACTTTATTATATAACTCTCTATTTTGCTAAAGCTGCATTCTTTTAAAATGACACACCAAGAATGAATTTAATCAGACTTTAGATATGAGAATCTGGAAAAAGACTCAAGTCTGTATCTTTATAGATCAAAGTACCTCAAAAAATCTTGTCTTAGTTATATTTAGTGGAAGACTACCCCTAAGTCACCACCAGGGTCTTTTTATTCATGGATCAACACATCTACAAACTTGGATTCCAAATCAAGAACCAATTTCAATGTCAAAAAGAAACCTGGCAACTTTTTAAAATCAACTGAAGTTGGAGGGAACAATATGATGATATTTACCATCTACATTAGGGTTCTAATGAAACTTAGCCACCAATCAACATGGAGGGCTTACCAATTGTGAGAAGAAACCCAAATTGGGCTTACCAATTGTGAGAAGGCTGCCAAATTACATTTGGTTAGAATTTTTCCACAGAGTATCTACCTTATCCATTTATTTTTCCTGGCATTATGGTTTACGTTGCTTTTGTTTACTTAATTTTTAGTGCTTTGCTATTGTTTCAGTAACACACTCATTACAAAATTTAGGGGGACTAAAAAGGTATAGCTCCCTTCTCCAATCTAGGGGCATTCTCTTCTCTAGGGTCCACAATAACCAGTTTCTTGTGCGTCCTTCCAAAGGTATTGTAGGAATAGACATGGATATTTTACCATTAAATCCTATATTTGAATATGTGTCTATAATATGAAATTCATCAAGTAGCCAGATATAGTACACCATGGGGGTATATTTTCACAAGAGGTCACCATTACAGCAGATGTCACATGCCATTATAATTAGTATACAAGTGGGTGTTACATTAAAAGGAATTCCCAACAGCACAATTACTACTACAAAACTGATTGCTATCAACTCCTTCCTCAAATTTATGGACAGCTTTGACTGAAGGTAAGAAATGCTTATATTAATAAACTGTAGAGTGTGAGTAAATTGGTTCAATTGCATCTACCACCTCATTCTGCAAGAAACTGTTAAACCTATCCTCCTGCTGAAAAATTATCAGATAATATCGTAGGCAGAGGCAGAAACATTGCACATGACCCCAGCCTGAAATGACCTGGTGTGATTCCTACGCCTAATGCTGGAGTCCCTCTTGGAAATGTGAGCAGATTTGGAGGGACAGAGTCTTTCAGTGATGACAAGATGAGTAAACACAGAGAGGAGCATACAGCGATTGGTGGAACTACTTACACTGACAAACATTACCAAGGGCTGCAATTTGAAAGGATTCTTCATTCAGTTAAATAATGAAAAGAATGAGGTATCTTCAAACTCTAAAATTCTAAGTTTATGATTTTCTTTATATGAAACTCCATATATAACTGAAGTGCATGATCAGATGTCAGTACAATTATTTTATAAAATGTAATTTAAGATCTGATGAGGCCATTTTAAAAATCAGAATTTAACTGGATATCAGCTTAGGTATCTGCAAATTGTATGATTCGAAGAATATGAAAGTGCAAAAAAAAAAAACAGATGTTCTATGCAGGGAATAGGGTCAAAGAACTGTAAAATCCAATTAAGTACTCAAGCTCAGGTGGAAGCTTCAGATTTCAATGGGTAGCAAAAAAACAGGAAAACTAAACCCTGAAAATAACATCTTTGGCTCATGACATACATAGTGAGTATAAAAGTCCTTAGTATGACAGAAGAGTACAAAGAACTGCTCTGGATATTGGTAGTTCTACATTTCATATCTGACCAAAACCTCTGCTCATTTAACCAAAAAAAACAACCTCAATTACCTGGGATGGCAATTTTCTTACTGGGAATACACATCTGAACTTTAGGAAAATTTAGAATTAAGTAGTTTAGAGAACTTCACTTCTAAGATGGCAGGGAAAATTGCTTCAGAGACTCACTCTCTAGTGACACAAGCAAAGCTACCAATAAGTGTTTTAAAAACAACGACTCAAAGTCTCTGAAAATTGTGCTACTGGAATATTCAAATGAAGAAACCTTATTCAAGAAAATCTACTGAAACTTGGTATTGGGACAGTCTATGGCACTTGAGCCATAACCCATTTCCTACCTTGCCCCAGCTCAGGCTGACAGACATTTCATCCAGACTGGTGTAGCCAAGAGAACAGCGCTCCCTCTCAGCTCTTGATCAAGGCTGTATGTCACAGGGAACCAACCATACGCCTTCAGCATTTCTCATCCCCTCCAACTCCTAGGTGAAGAGGCTCAATTCCTAGTGAGTGTGGCCAAGAGAGCAGAGGCTCCCTTCCTCCCCCAGCCTCTGCGTGTAAAGCAGAAGCCTGACCACAGTGCGGAAGGCTGAGAATGCGGGGACCATACTGCCCTCACTACAGTTGGCTCACAGGACAGAAGTTCCACACCGGAAACAGCAAGCCAGAGGCTACTGCTCAGCCCTGTGCCCAGAACAGTTGCTCAGAGACTCTGCCCAGGAGGAGGGACAGACTATAAGAAAAGAGAGCTCTGAAACTCTCCCCAGAGTAACTTACTTCATTTGAAACGAACTATGAGAAAGTTCAAGCCTAAGGGTACTCTCAAAAACAGTATAACTCCTCTTAATTAAGAGCAACAAGCTAAATCATAGCCCAGCTACTTCATTAGAAAGAACTAGGGAAAGAGACAGCTAAGAACAACACACCTGCAGTTGGAACAAACCTGAAAGATTGGCCTCAAAAACTAAGCTAGCCCAAATTTAATGGAGTAAGACTACTAAGCAATTTATGCTCTAGTGCACTGTATCAAGATGATCAGAACAATCTGATAGAACAATCTGCCCTAATGGGCAGGATGCAACACCAGAAGAAGAAGGAAGCTTATGAGAAAGATCTGGAATAGAGACACTCAAAGAGAACTCTGCTAAACCCATGAGATAGTGGAGATGTTTGCACAACTCGGCTCATATAACAAAAACACTTGAATTGTACACTTTCAAAGGATGACTATCATATGTGAATCATCTTCATAAAGTTGTTTTTCTAAATATAAAATGCAATAGAAAAAGAACAGTCTATTAGTAAGGGAGATGCATTTTACCACTTTTGACACTACGTTGTCTGAAGGTGAGTTTCCTTCCCTCCAATACAAGCTACGTGAGGGCAGGACTTGGCCTTCTTTTTCCACTTTTATATCCCAGCACCTAGCATTCAGCAAGCACCTACTAAGCTATCAATAAATACTGTTGAATTCATGAAGGAGTACTTCCATATCCTCTCTCATCTACCTTGGGATGCCTTTCCCATTTCTTATCCTATCCCTTCATATTCTTACATACAAATACTGATCTATCCTTCACTTCATTGCTGGTACTTAAGCAAATAATTTGTATCATAAATGGAATTCAGAGTCTCAGATCTTCCTTTGCTATAATTTGTGACTGTTCTGGTAAGTAATAGTACGTAAGAGGCAAAAATATTCACTGGAAAAAATAGTTACTAAAAAAAAAAAAAAAAACCTAAGCACTTACATGTAAACGCTGTAACTGTGATTTAAGCTAAAACTAATTGTTTTGGCTTATGCTTTGACATGCTCATAAAACATCATCACCTACTTATTTTAAAGCATGTCCCCTTTACTAACCTAATTCTAATTACAATTACCTCAAACTAATAAAACTATAGTTCTTTAAAGCATTTTACATTCCAAGTGATCAACTTTATGTTTAGCAAGTTATTTTACAATGTAAATTTGTGCTTATTTGTTATTTTAACAGCGATTTTTCTCACTTTCCTCCCCCACAATGGTCTGCATGTACTGCTGTCCAAATGTTAAACCATCTCTTACCAAAGTAGTGGATAAATGCAGAGTAATTGCTCTCCTCATTCTAAAATATTTTTCCAAAGGGCAAAAAAAAAACTCCCTGTTTAAACTTAACTCTCGAAGGTTTAAATATTCCAAATCAATAATAATTTATAAATTCAACAAATCTTTATTCAAATATTTGCCATCACCTAACTATGTGCCAGCATTAGGCTCTTGGGACATATAAAAAAGATTCTTGTCCTCATGGAGCTTGTTTGTTTTCTGTGCCAGAAAGAATTTTCTTTAAGTTCCTTGCTTCCTATTACACTGGACAGGAAAAAAAAACAAAAAACAGAAAACAGGTGACTATGCATCAAAACTGATCACTTATAAATAATGGACATTCATTTAAAAATAAAACTCAAACTACTTCTAGAATCTAAGGAAGAAAAATTACTATCTGAAAAATATCAGCTGGTCAGTTGGGGAATAACTTCAAGATGTGTCGCTGACAATGTCATTAACTTGCTGTGTGATCCTGAGCATGTCACAGGTTTTCAATTTCCTCCTTCATAAAACCGGTAATATGGCACCAAGAAAGTTCTGCGGAGTAACTACTGAATCACAGGCAGTGTTCTAAAATGTAATCACCTAAGACTATTGTTTTTCAGCTAATTTATAAAATAATGACCAAAGTAAAAGCTGAGATTTTTCCCTCTTCTGTATTTTCAATGCGCTGCAAGTGTATTATAAATACAGTTTTCCATCATTGGGAGTTATCGCCTTTAAAAGCTATACAACCCAATTAATCTTAATTATATTCCTAAAATATAAATGAATTTTCAACTAATTTCCCTTAGGGAATTTTATGAAATAAGGTTTTTCTCCTTTTCTCATTAAGGATGTAAAGAATAAATATGTAGATTTCCTGTCAGACTAAGATTGACTGGCTTCCAAAGTGAATGCTGCAATACAAGGGTAATCTGTCACCCTAGGCATGCTCTCTCTGACAGCCTGGAGGCAAATAAAATTACATCTGACACACAACTAGAGATGCTAGTACCTACAAAAAACATCTTTCAGAAGTTTAATTACATTTCTTACAAAATATTCACTAGAAGCTATTTTTCTCATAGTACTGATTTTAATCAAGAAAATCTTACATAGGCAAACTTTAAAGATTAGTGAATGGATTTATAAGAGTCACTATTTTTAAAGAATTACTTACTAAACAAAAACATAGGTAGAATGCAGAAAAACAGTGCACCTCTAATCTCCCAATACTCAACAAAAATGTTATAGTCCCAACAGAGTAAAAAAGCAAAGAACACAGAGCTTCATAGCTTTTCAATAGATTGGTTGAATAGATACACAGCACTACACATAAAAAGGCCAACAACTTTCTAATGCTAAAACAGCCTTTGAAATACTAAGTACCACAGTGCCCTCTACTGAATTCTAGAGACTTAAATAATCTGTAAAATAAACTACTTTTTTAAACTTCTGAAACGATATCAATATAACCAATGAAAAAGAAATAGCTTTTCATTATTAATGTAATAAATTTTCAACTCATAACAGAAAGAAAAATAGGTAACAACTAGCATGTCTGATTGCTTCAAATATAAGAACAATGATATTCTTATACTCCCCAAAACTGTTTTTATCGGTACTTTGTTTTATTGTGTAACAAAAAAGGAGAGGCTTAGGAGGGAAAAAAAATTATTATGAGAGAGTAAGTAACTTTAGATGACATTTCCAGAGATACATGCCCCAGAGGGGATGCCTAACGCAGTGGTCTCCAAAGCGGGTTAAGTAAAATGACCCAAAGGGTGCAAAAAGGAAATACTATCAATTCTATTTAGAATTAAGTATTACTCATTCATAGTCTAACTCCTTGGGTTGGTATAAATTCCAAAAGAAGGAGTGTTAACAGTGGCACCTGTAAAGAAACTACATATACCCACAAAGAATCTATACTGAAGAAATTCTCATTATATAATCACAAATGAAGGACTATGTGGCAGAGCTGTTTCTTTCTTTCTCCTGCTTCAGTCTTCATTTTGTTAAGAAATCCTATTAGATATGACAATAACATTAGAAAGCACAAATTATAAATATTATTTGAACTGTGGATTCATATCTAACTATCATTAACAATGAAACCCCCACACACAAGCATATCATGCTTCAAAATAGTGGGAAATGATACTATGACTCCATTACAACAGCAAGACGTTTTTAAATATTTTATTTCACTATTATCTCTTCCTTTTTACAATATATCTTTGTGTATGTGTTATGAGGCACATTATACATTAATATATATAATCAATGTATATAATTACATATAAGTATGTATACCTATTAGAATTACATCCTAAAATTTTTTAGCCAACAATGGTACTTGATCAAAATAATTTAGAGATCCTTAGCCTAGAGATAAGCTTGTTCCTACTGAGAAATCTATAATTAAGAAAATTTTTAGTAAGTGTTATTATAATTAAAGAAGTCAGATGCCTGGAAAGCAAAAGCCATGTGTCCAGAGAGATGGCTGTATGCAGAGCTACGTAAGCTCCCACTAAAACTGCAAGGACAAAGTGACAGATGAGCCAAACTGAAAATCTTACAAAGTAATCATCTATATTCAGTTATCCTATTCATTTTCTCCTCTTCTATAGAAATATAAATACAAGAAATAGCAAGCACCTTAATAGCATATTAAGTTAATCATTCTTTCCTCTGCAAACTCTTATTTTATACTTTCATAACTTGTCTTAAGTATTACTTAGACATGTTTTCTCTCACATTCGATTCAGTATAAATCCTAGAGGAAATGATTTCTTAATCATTTTTTTATGACCAAGCTGCTCAGACATTGGAAACTGAATGAATAACGATTGAGTGAATACAGAATATCCACATGATTTATGGAAGTGAGCCTCCAGGTCCACACGTAGCAGAATTCCATGCTCCCTATCCACTGGCCAACTAAAGGAAACAGCATGAATGTCTATCCTGACAAGCAAAGAATCAAGTTAAAGTGGTTCCAAGGACCAGCTATTCCTCAGTGAAGATATTTTACAAAGAATATCATAGAATAAAGGGACTGTGCTACTAGGAAACATTTTCATTTTGTTTGTTCTTCCCTCTCCCTCCCCTTACCTACAAACTGTTTATATTTTAAAATACAGACTTTGTATAGCTTATTTATATAAATGTCCATTTTTTCAAAACAGCAGAAAATTGAGACTATTCTTTGATAGAAAACAATACAATTTACATGTTAATTTACTCCATTTAAAAGAATCCAATAATGCTATGAATAAGCCACTGATTTTGATGCACCTGAAAAAGCGGTTTTCATCAATTTAACATTTATTCGTAGCTGGAAAGCGAGTTCTTTTGAAAGTCCCAGGATGTCAAAATCTCCATCAAGAGACAATGTACTTCTAGTGACCTGCAGCATTAACACATGCAAAATTATTTACTCACCCTTAATCTCTCAATCTAGAAAACTACCTAGTAGGGAAGAAATTGACCAACATCAAAATATACCAATTTCGTAAGTAATAATAATGACATTTCACAGAGGAGGAAAAGAAAGAGGGAGAAAATAGGAAAAAGATGGGAAGAAGAAAGAAAACAAGAATGGAAGAAGAAGAGCATCTGATAGAGAATAACAGAACAAAGGCATAAAGAACACCTATGTTAGGGGCATTTCAGGGTAGCTGGAGACAGGGGTATGTGAAGGGTATGATGGAGGAGGCGGTGAGCGGGACAGGCTGAGCGGGAACCTGCAGAGCTTTGCACACCACGCTAGAGTCTTGACTCCACTCTTTACCTAAAATAAGCATGGAAGGTCTCCAGGAAAGGAGTAAAATGGCAGACCAAGACGTTAAAAATCTAATGAGCTTTGTTGAAAGGGAATTGGTTATATGACTGTAAGAATAGAAATAGGTTAGCATAAGCATAGCCATCTTAAAGGCCTAGAAGCCATTTTCTGAGTATGTGACTTAGAAAGAAAAACTGGAACTGGGTAAGGCCTTGAAAAACAAGTTAATCATGAGCACCGGGTGGTGGGCAGCTGTGACCCTTGGTCAGCTAACCTTGGTCAGTAAATCTTACATACCAAGCTTATTGTGCAGAACCTCCCTAACCATTGAGGAGTAGTCTTACCCTGCCCTTGCTTAACCCCAGGATATATGTCTTGCAAGAATAATGTATAGTTATAGAAAATTGCTATGAGTTAAGTGCTTTGAAATTGCTATATAAACCCTTGGCTCTGAGTGCTCGGGGTCCTTGTTGAGACCCGCTGCTTCGGGCTGACTTGGACCCCAACTAGTTGGCTGAATAAAGACTTTGCTTGAATTTACATCTCTATGCCTGTGTAGTTTGTTCTCTGGGGAAGCCTCGGAAGCCTGGACCCTAACATGACAAAATGGAGCTTGGAAAACTACCTCAATTAATACACGACTGCAAAAAGTCAAAGCAGAGTCATGCTGAGAAACGCCAGACACAAGGAGTAGTTTAAACACCACCTCCACTATGAAGCTCCAGGTAGTGGGTCCCTCCCACCTCTGTTTTCCTAAAACACACTATTCATGTTATAATTACAATTGGCTTAGGTGTGTTTCTCCTCTTTAAGTTCCTTGATGATAACAGCCAACTTTTATTCATTTTAAAACCCCAGTACCTAACTTGGTGAAAAGCTATAGTCTGGGACTAGTCACTAGCATTCCCTGGTACCTAAAGCTATCTTAATACTATAAAAATCCTACAATGACTCCTAACATCTTTATCAGTTTCCTAGACATACAGCTAGATTGGGCTATTTCTCTATCACTGGCAGATTTACAAGAGTAAACCTCAAAAGAAGGCTATAAAACGTTCAAGTTTAATAAGCACTGGGCAGTTATTTGGTATATGTGGGTGGGTAGTGGTTGTTATAAGGGGTTATAAGGAATTTCCATATGCTCCATTATATATTTCCATAATGTGTAACTTTGTTTACTGATCATACATCACTTTCATATTAAGAAAAAAAAATGTTTTCAAAAGAAACACTGAATAGATGCCACATTAAGGTTTCTTTAATAATCTGTGGCTTTCAGATCTTTTTACCAGAAAAGCTGTTTAACATTTTCTTTTTACTATACTCACACAAATTAGAGGATAATATGCGACAATGCCAGTCTTATCTCTTTACTACATCTATAAGACAAAGTCAAAAAAAATTATAGGAGGAAAAGATCAGGAGCTATACTGAAATCAATTAAACTACTAAAAGTAGTCGCCATTAGATCTATCTCATCATATGCTGCTTTCCCTAACAGCTCCCCAGAACTACAAACCAAACGTCAGTTAGTATGGGTATGAGTTAGCAATACTGAAACAACTGTAGGGTTGGACAAACAATATGCTATATTATGGTATAGATATCCTACATAGGCCACAGATAACACAATATGCTATGTGTTAAAGATAATGCTACAGATGAGAGCCAGGTTTCTCACTCTCAAAGAAAGAAGTTGCAGAGAGAGAAGGAAAGCTAGAATGAGCCTGGTGGTTTTGGATGGAGCTCATGGCTATATATATACACACATATATGCACACATGGCCATACACACACACACACACACACAGATTTAAAAATGTAAATGTAGATTTATGCATGGGTCAGTACATATACATAAATATTCTACCTCTGCCCACTAATAAGATGAACAATCCAGTAACAATGAACACACCTAGTGCCCAGATCGTAGTTTCTAATATTATTCTCCAGTAAGTCAGGGCTTCTTGGAGAAGTGGTTTCCCTGTCTATGTCTGGGACAGGGAAAATACAAGCCTGAACCATCTTATGGTGCCAGAACATAAGTTCTCAAAAAAAGGGTAAGTATGGAAGAGCCTCGGAGCCAATCTGAAAGAGTTCCCAATAGACCAAGAGGAACAATTTGAGCAGCAAAATAAACAATAATAATTTTGGATTATAACCCAGAGAATAAAATAAATGACCATGATCCCATAGAGATATAAGTAAACTGAATAAATAGGAAAAAGAGATAGCTCTTGCATATAGAAAAACTCTTATCAATAAATATAGAAAGAATGTAGTAAACAGAAAATCACCATTAGAACACCATAGCAATAACTGTCACAAGCAAGATCCACTAATGGATGCAAACATTTGTGAACAGAAATTCAAGGAAAAACAGGTATTTGCATAGTCCCAAAGTACATTCCCCCAAAGACAGTTATTAATTTCAAAGGGGAAAAGAGTAACCAGTAGAAAAACCCAGCAGACTTCACCTCGCCAAGTGCTTAGGGTTAACCCCGCCAGAAATAAGGCATACTGACATCATGTATATCTGTGCTAAGAAAACTGTATCACTCTGGAGTTGCAGTGATATTTCTAAACTGTCAACATAAAAAAATTCTTAAAAATTCTCAACATAAGAAAAAATTTTTCTATAAAGACATAAGGTTATACTAACTATACATACATACATAAGGTAATATATACAAACATCAAATAATTATTTTATAGCCCTGAAACTAATATAAGGTTATATGTCACTTATACCTTACTTTAAAGAAAAAGAAAAGAACTCGTGACCTGCTAGAACAATGCTAATCACTGCATCTTTTTCAGTGATTTCTTCTGCTTGGGAGTTTGCATGAAAGATTCAATTGCAAATACATGAAAGAGTATATATATGCTTTGCTTGTTAACTACTTAGGTAAACTGTGTACCATTAAATTTGTGGAGCACAGGGTTTGTGTGAGATCCTTATACATTGCTGGTGGGCATGTAAAATGGTTACAGCTACTAAGGAAAACAGTTTGACAAGTCCCCAAAAAGTTAACTGCAGCCCAGCAATTCCACTCCTATATGTACCCAAAAGAAAAGCAGGAACTACAATAGAAAATTTGTATACCAACGTTCATAGCAGCACTATTCACACTAGTCAAGTATCCATCAACAAATGAATGGATAATGATAAACAAAAGTGGTATATACATACAATTCAGCCATAAAAAGGAATGAAATTATATATGCTACAACAAGGACAGACTGTGAAAACATTCTCTATGAAATGTCAGACACAAAACGACAAACATTCTATGATTACATGAAGAATTTAGAATAGGCAAATTCATAGAAACAGAAAGTAGAATAGAGGTTACCAAGGGCTGTGAAGATAGAGATGGAAAGTTATTACCTCATGTGTGCAGATTTTATGTTAGGGATGATGAAAAAGTTTTGGGTATAGATAGTGGTGATGGTTACACAACATTCTGAATATATCTAATGCCAATGACTTGTACACTTATAAATAGTTAAGTGATAAACATTATGTTATATATATAATACAATTTTTAAAAAAACAGCCTGTCAACTAGCACATCTCCATAAACATGACATTTTCCTCAGAGCAATCCCTCTAACCCTTTGCATCAGGGGACTCATTCCATACCTTTTCATTTTTCTTCCCTGAGCAATCCTGCAACTTTTCTTCTACTCACTTCACTTTACTGCTCCCTCCTTCCCCACAATCTTTCCACCGTCTTCCAACAGAGAAAAACAAAAACAAACAAAGAAAGGAAAAAACTCAGCAAAGAAAAAACAATAAATTCCTATCAGTAATATCTTCAAATTTGCCTTTCTGACTGAAAAGTGAAGAGCCATCAATAGAAATGATAAACAGGTAAAGGATTCAGGAGATAAAAAAGCACAACCCTAAAAAGATAATAATTAAAATTGTTGATTCCAAAATAATTAAAAATAGCCATGGGCAAAGGAAAAGGAAAAGAATCCATGGATGAGAAGAAGGCAAAGAAATACTTCACCGGACGTATTTAATTATATACAAAGAAAAACAAGGGCAGTCAAACTGTTCATTTCAGTGTAATTCATTATTATGTGGTATAGTAATAAAAATATGAGAGCTAAAGCAGCTTACTGGTCACCAGACCTTGAGTCTATAAAAGGGAATAACAATTTAACCCACAAACTTGTCTTACATATTAAATAAAAATGGACATGTACAACAATATTGTAATATCTTTCTAAGTTGGCAGATAGGAACTACACTTATTGGGGTGGGCATTTAATAGTGTAAATAACTGTCAAATCAGTATGTTGTTTACTTGAAACTAATATAATACTGTATACCATAAAATAAAATGTACACATAAAATCACCTTGCAATCTCTGAACTCTTTTTAAATAATATCAAAGTTTAAGTTTAGACTAGACAATTTCTGAATATATTCCCTCACTGCATAAGCACTAATAGAACTATGAATTATTAATATTGAGCAAACATACTAAGAATTACTGTACTTTGATGTTCTTTGGAGAAAACTTCTATCAGAGGGTAATGATATAATTCCTATTTTTCTTAGAGAAAATAAACATTTAGAAAGCTCTAATGAGGTTTTTTCAATTGGTCACTCCTCTTTGGAGACTTAATTAAGACTAAGGAAAAAATTCCCTCTTGACATAGACCATCTTTGCTCAACTTTGAACATACAATTAGCTTGCACAGTAATTTGTGAGTCAGTTTTCCACTCATATTGCAAATGAACTACTTCAAAAAACAAACACATTTCTGCACTAACAGGAAATAACAAGTTAACTTGATAACCTTCACTTGGAAATACAAAACTTCTGATAAGCACAAATAATTAAATTTGCATATTATCTAAGTTTTTACCTTAAAAATTATCGATGACCAAGTTAATTTTAAATTTACCAAAACAGCTTGTATTTTTACCCTAAGTGTTGACATCAATTCAACAATCTCAGTTATTCTGAACTGTCTTGAGAATTACCATTTTTCACTTTTATCTACCAAACTTGCAGACTGATTTTACCTGGCCTCTCAGGCCGACCAACCACAGTGATGTACAAAAGACCAGAATCAAAAATCAAATGCTAACGAGGTCCGGGGAGTTAATAATCAACACACCGATTCAGCAGTACTGACTGGGAGCTGTGGTGACCTGGACAGATCACGTCTAATTTCCGGGCACAGCCAATCCTCAGCACAGCCAACAGCCAGGAAGGTGGGCCCCAAGCTGCAAGATGTTCACATTCTCAGAGAAGCCAGAAATCTGGATTTTTATATAAAAACATCTTGACTTTTAACTGTTAGCAATTAACTTAATAACTTTAAAATACAGTTCAAAACAAAACATCTGTGAGCTGCCAGAGTGCAGCACCCACATGCTTAATCACCTGCAGTCTTTCCTCCTTGCCTCTCTCATGGTTTCATCCCTACCACTTTTTCCTCCAGAATATCCACACCTGAAGAATAATGAAAGGTTAAAATAATACATGGAGTAAGGTGCTAGATGTTGTTAAGGTTACAATCTGGAAACCAGATGAATAACTTCTGCAGATCTAATGTGCAGCATAGTGGCTATAGTTCACAACACTGTACTATATACATACTTCAAAACTGAGACTAGATCTACAACCATCTCACCACAGAAAAAGAAATGATAATTATGTGATGATGATGAACACTACCAGTGGTAACTGCATTGCAATAAATGTAGGAAACCAACACACTGTACACCTTAAACTTACATGTTACATGTCAATTGTATCTCAATTTTTTTAAAAAAAGGGAATAGCACAGGCTTCTTGTTACTAAGCTTGAAGTAAACATACTTCAGCTTAAAGAGCTACTCTTGCAGCCTAAGTGGCTCCACTTCAATTGGTGCCTACATCTACTCTGCAAACAGAATCATAAGGCTTTCCAGCAAGCATGGAGCAAGGTCAAGTGCTTGTAAGAGTTGGGAGCCAAGAGGACTGCAGCTGGAGACCCAGCTCCGCTACTTGCTTGTTACCTCTACCTCCTCATCATTTAAAAGCTAACAATATCATCAACTTCAGAAAGTTGTTAGGAGAAACAAAGTATCGTCTATAAAATACCTAGGCCTGCTAGGTAACCCGCAGATGCTCAGTGCTTAATAATTGTGTGCTAAATATATTGGTGTGGTTTTTTACAATCCTCACTACAACTTTGTACCTTTTTGGGAAGAAAGCAGTGGAGAGAGAATTTCCACCTTGGGGTCTATCTGCATCAGTTTGTATGCATGCTCCACCTGCTGTTTCCCTCCTTTGGACACATGTAAAAAAAATTTTTTTTTAATTTTTAAAAATGTCTGTATTGAGACATTATTCCAACATTCTTAAGACCAATAATTTGCAAGTGATTTCTAACTCTTGTCCTCAGGCTCAAAGCAATATCCACAAAAGATATGAAGGCATAATTAAGATGCCTTAGCCTCTATACCAGAACAAGGCCCTAACTCTTTCCAGTCAAGCCTTTTACTGAGTCAAGCATTTTTTTTTTTAATAAAACAGAGTAAAAATCATGACAGCTAAAGCCCCTTACAGAAGTCAAACTTGTCACCACCATTCAAATACAGAAATGCTTCGGTGGCTGGTTTATTGGATTCTAGTGCATTAGGCGCAAACTCCCTGACATAGTTTATCTGGCCCTTCCCAGTGCAATTACCACAAATCTCTGCACCCTCATCTCTCTCCACTCCTTCCTTTCCAGCAAGCTCTCTGCATACACTGCACTGTGTACACTACTTCTGTACATGCCGGTCCCCTTAAAAAAAGGAACACACCTTTACACAATCTGTAGCTTGCAATAACAAGTTAATATGGGATCTTTTAAACACTATTCCACTCATGTTTAAGATATGTGGTATTTCTACTGAGCAAGATTCTACTGAGAAGTTAAACTGAGATTATGCTTTCTCAACAAAACCAATTTCTGGGACCCCCTGGACTGCGACAATTATAATAATGTGTTCAAAGAAATTAATACCGTTTATAAGTAAATGGCCAAGTAATCATGCCTTACTGATCACTCAAATCTAAGAAGACATTTTAGATGTAAAACCTATTATAAGCACATACATAAAGAAGTTCACCCAGGCAACTAGTAAAACCATAACAGCCTAATGAAATAAAATTTAAAGAGCCATCAATTAGTTAATACTTTATTGAAAACACCTCAATATTCTCCATATTTCTACAACTGTATTCTCAGTCTATGCCAGGAGAAAGAAGAGTTTTTAAAAGGTCGAAGATTTCATTAGAAAATCAAAGTGCAGAAATGTTGGAATGAATCATAATTCTAAGTATTAACTAAATACAGCTGAAACACAATCTAATATCCAGCAAGTCATTTTTATTTTTTAAAAAGCGAGTCAGGTTAAGGGGTAGGGAGGGATGAAAAAGGAGAGCAAAGAGGATTTTTAGGGCAGTGAAAATATACTGTATGTTACTATAATGGTAGCTATAATAAATTTATACAAAGTTAAAATATGTGAAACATCAAGAATGAACCCTACTGTAAACTACAGCTGTTTTGAGTGATAATTATAAAAGACATAAATAATAAAAGACACATTTTCGAATGATAATGATGTGTCAATATAGTCATCACTTGTAACAAATGCACCACTCCTGTGGGGAATACTGATAATACAGGGGGCATATGAGAAACTTCCACTCATTATCACTGTTTATCTAAAACTGTCCTAAAAAATAAAGTGTATTGAGGTGGGAAGCATATCAGTAAAATTATAAATCTTTGCTAAACATGAGACTCATTTTTTAAAATATATATTAGCATTTACAATTAGCAGTTCTGAACAGACTAAAAACTACTGATAAAGCTAGCATAATTTAGCCCTGAATTTATATCTGAAACACTTTTCTTTCAACATTCAAATCCTTCACAGCATTTTTAAGTTTGTCTCCTAACATCTTCAGACAATTTATTTAAATAAATTACATTAGCACACCACTTCTGTTCAAATACAGTCCTTTCTAGACACAAATGATATATCTTCCAAAGGGCTATTGAATGTCTATTATACATAGTAGCTTTAGAAAATAGAAAAAGATCCTTACACTTAAGATTGCTTCCTCTGAGGCCTTGCAATCCAGCCCTGGGAAAAGGTCAAATGTCCAAAGTACGATATTCCAAGTACTCAAGTGGTGAAGACATTCAACCAGTCTGTCCGGCTCCCCTTCTTGGAATGCTTGTCTCAGGGACGGATCCTTGTCATCTTTCAAATCCCAATATAAATGCTATCTCCTCAGAAATCTTTATAACATCCTGGAACTTCCTATCATAGCATCCCATTCCTTTCCTTCACTGCTGGGTTTTGTTTTCCAACATGTAATTTCATATTTGATTGCTTGTTTACTGATTTATTGTCTGTAGCCAGTTAGCCGACTCAACACCCCATGCGGACACAGACTCCACTGCATTACCTGTGATTGATCAAGCACTCAACAAACACTGGTCAAATGAACGCTCAGGTATGGGGCTCAGGAGAAAGTTTTTGGCTGAAGATACTGGGGAGTTCACTTTGCGCGAAGTGTATGGGGTGAGAAGAGAAGAGAATGGAGAACCAAGACCTGAGGAAAGCCTAACAACTAGTGTTTGGGTAGGACCAGGCAAAGACGACGAGGCCTGAGAAGTCAGACAAGAGAAGAGAAGCCAAAGAAAAAGTGCTGCAAGAAGTGAGTATTCCATGGCCGAATGCTGCCAAGAGGGTAAAATATGAACAGACAAGGACGCCCTGGATGTTCCCTCTGGAGGTCCCTGCCACTTTAGTGAGAACCATTCCAGGGCAGTGTAGGATCTGACGACAAGCCGCAGAGTGGTTCCGAGGTGAGGAAGTAGAAGCACTAACAGGTGAAACTGAGAAGGGCACCAGGGAGACAAGTGATAGCTGGAGACCTTCAGAAACCAAGAGGGAAGCCAGAGCCAGGGCTCCCCGGGGCGCAGCCAAGCAGCCGCCTCCGCGGCAGGGGGCGCTGCAGCCTCTGCGCACGCCTCCGCCGCCTCAATTCCTGCCCCGCCTCCCCCCGATCACCTGCAGCGGCTACACTCGGGCCTCCGCTGGGCCGGCTCCACCGGCAGCTCCCACAGCCCGTCCGCACTGGCGCCGCCCGCCTCCGCGCCCGCGCCTGGGGCGGCAACCGCCGGCTCTGCTCCGCCCTCCCGCCGCTCTTCCTCGTTAGGCGTCTGAGACGAGGCCCCCAACAGCCGCGCACCGGGGCCTCCAGTTGTTCGCGCCCCTTTCTGCGGCTCCATGGTGCGCGCCCGGTGTGGCTATCACATTAAGGCTCCGCTGCCGCCGGGGGGCGCCAGACACTGAAGAACCAAAACGCGCCGCGCGGCGCCACGGACGCCTGCGTCGTATGGGAGGCGGGTCTCCACAATCCAGGCTCAAGGTCCCGCCCACCGCGCGGAAGAGACGAGCCCATTGGTCGGAGCCCAGGGAGGTGTTTCACGCGGAAGCCGGAAGCTGGGTGTGGATTGTCCTCGGGAGCCGGTGAGGTTAAGGGACGGTGAGACAGAAGGAAAGCTCTCTGAAAACATCTCGGAGAGCAACCGGAATGTACCTTACTGACTTCCACCCATTTAAAACCGAAAACAAAATGTTCAGCGTTTTCCGCCTCAGGGTGGCAGTTTAAAAGTTAGGTGACTATACAGAGCAGTTGCGCAACTGATGTACATGATAGCTGATGGCCAACGAAGGAGAGGTGGTGCGGACTGTAAACCAGACTCACAGCCCGTCCGTTTCACGTGAACTTCTTGATCTAGAAGACGAGGGACTTGTGTCCTTTGTCTTCTATTTCTTGATATTTCTCCAGGGCACAAAGCGTACTATTTTACACTAAACTCCAAATGTTTGTTAAATAAGGTTTTTAAGTTGTCCAAGTCCCCTTAGATAAGGAGGCAGTAGGAGGGCTGAGATTTGTATGGTTAAGAAAAGAAAAAAATAGCCATAGAAAGATAACTACTTTGACCAACTTTACAAGCCCTTACATAATGGCAGTATACCTGCAGGTTTTCAAACCTCAAAATGAAGTCCACCTTAGAATGAAAGCAGGAATACTGACTAAATGGTTCCCTGATTCTTTCCATTTATTACTATTTTGTTATTCTTCCAATACTCAACATTTAAACAAAAAAATAAAAAGTTTTCATGAGTCATCTAGGTTTTGCAATCTTGATTGATTCTAGAGCTATGATGAATAAATTATAAAACAAAGGACACTTAACCACTGTAACTCTGAGGGGAAAATATTTTCCAGCCTGGGGCAAATTACGTTTGCAACTGAAATCAGTCAAAGGGAGAAAAAAAAGTGGGAGAAACCCATTTATTTCTTATAAGCAATCATCCACTTAGGCTCAACCAGGTCTCTCACAAACAGGCTGCAAACGGGGGCCTCACCCAACCTCTCCAGTCCAGATATGCCTTCCCTCCCCCTTGTAAACATATATTGATATGGGGATGGACTACTTCTCTCCCCTGGGAAACACCTATTGACATGGAAATGCACTAAGGCCAGGAAAGATATCCTGGAAAAACTGCAATTTTACCCACAGCCCACCCCTCCAGAAACCTCACCTCACAATCTACTTGCTCCCCATCATCCGCGATGGCCCCTGTGTGTGTCCAGTAAAGTGGGTGCCTTGATCACTCTCAATCAACTGCAGCTGGCCATAGGCTGCAAAGAAATGGTTTAGGCCTCTTTTGGTGGTTTGCTGATCTCCATGATGGGTAAGAAAAGCAACCAACAGCCCAGTAGCTGTGTCCACACACGTCATGGCCTACTGATACCCTTCTGAAATGGACAGAGGCCCAATACAGTCTAGCTCCACCTGATAAGGGGTATTGGCCCTATACTACTGTCCCATGTTGCTGCAGGACTCGGTGTAAGTTGCTCTTAGAGCACACAAGGGACTCCTACCAGGCTCTGCTGACTTCTTCAAAGGTCAATGGCAAGCCCTACTGACAGGCTACAGCCCACATTGTCTTTGGCCCTACATACAACAAATGCTGATATAACCATTAGGCCACATCAGAGGTAGGCTTGCCTTCTAGCCAACACAACTGGGCCTATGTGTCTGCTTCATCATTCCCTGGGGATGCCAAAGGCAAATGGCTAGTCACATGATATACAGTAACAGTCTTAGTCTGACCAGAGGCCCATAGGTCTTGCGATAACTCTTGCCCCCAAAGTGGCAGTGACCAACCATCCAGTTGACATGGTAGCCACAGGGTAAATCCCTCATAGATGGCCCAGCTGTCAGTGCAGACAACTATAGGGGAAGACTCCTGGGTGATTACGAGCCATACTGCCTGCAACTCATCCAACTGGCTGCTCTTCCCCTCTCCATCCTCCATCCATATTGTCTCAGTCTTAGGATGAAAAGCCACAGCCCTCCACTTCAGGGGCTGCCCATAACTGGAGTCATCTGTACACCAAGCATCTTCAGGTATAGGGGCTTTTCCCTCCTGATAAGGAGTCTCGGCTACCAATGGCTCAAAAGCAAATTCTTCCTGCTTTCCACTCATATATGTCACTGGCCCTAATAAGCATTGGAGCTCTCCACTTATGGGGCTACTGGAGACGGTGCTATGCTGCTGCAAATATGCAAACCATTTGGCCAGTGTACGTGTCTGTGCCACACCACTCCATGGCCCTTGGCTCCAGTCTCGCACCCACCCCGCGATGCGATAGGGGGTTATTACCTTGGTTGTAGCTGTTCTGGTGATGGGCTCCATAGTCAGCAAGGTGTGATAGTCAGCAGCCAGTTGCTTCTCTATCAAGGTGTAACAGACTTTGCTCCTTTCCAGAGGTGTGACCAGAATCCAATAGGTTGGTGTGTCCATTAAAGCTGCTGCCAAAGGCTCCATCCATAACCATCTTCAGTTACATGAACGTTTATCTCACAGGGCCTTGATGAGTCTATTACACTCAAGGCCTGTACAGTCTTGACTGCTTGCTTAGCAGCAGTAAAAGCAGCTGCACGTTTCATCCCAATCCACCTGATGCCCTTTCATATCAACCAGTATAAGGGCTTCACAATTTGTGCCAAGTGCAGGATAAACACTCTCCAGTAGCCCAAAAGACCCCAAAACTCTTATAAGACTGCCACAGTGGTAGCAGTAGGGAAAGTCTGGACCTTATCTACGGCTGCTTCAGGAATAACTTTAGTTTTATCCAACCAGACAACCCCCAACAATTTTACAGACAAACCAGGTCCCTGAACTGTTGTTCACATCCCATCCTTTCTCCTGTAGATGTTGCAGCAGTCTAGGAACTGCCCCTTCTAAATCTGCAAGAGAATCAGTCGTGAGCATGACATCACCAATGTAGTGAGAACAACCACCGATTTACAGTTTCCTCCATGTGGCCAAGGCCTGGGCTACAAGTCTGTGACAGATGGTGGGGCTGTGGGGGTATCCCTGTGGAAGGACAGTGTATGTCCACTGCTGGCCTTCCCATGTGAAGGCAAACTATTCTTGACGTTCCTGCGCTATGTCAATAGAGAAGAAAGCATTAGCAAGGTCTACAATGTAATGATATGCTCCCAGCTCATGGCTGAGGGTGTCCAGAATGGCTGCTGTAGAGGGGATGGCAGCATGCAAAGGGGGTGTGACTTTTTTCAATTCCCTGTAGTCCACAGTCATACACAAGAGGCTGTCCGACTTTTTCACTGGCTGCACCATGAAATTTAAAGGACTATTAGTGGGCTTTATGATGCCCACCTTCTCTAACTTTTGTAAAATTTCTCTAATTTCCTTGTGTCCCCAGACAATTTATACCTCTTAGCATTGTCACCTGCAGAGGTACATGCAGAGTTACAGGGGTGCTTAGCATGTACCCCTCAGAACTGCCTTTACCACACATACTCTCAGTCTGAACTCACCTGCAGTGGTCTATAACCACAGACCCTGCAGGATATCGACTCCCAAGATATCTTTAGGGATGGGAGAAATGTACACAGTATACTCCTTTGGGAGTAAACACCCTATCCCCAATGGGATTTGGGCTTTCTTCACTCTGATTGGCTTACCCCCATCGCCATCTATCCCAGCAAGGGTCCCAGAAACACACTCAGGGTTGCCATAAATCAGAGAACATTCAGCTACTGTCCACCAGACCCAGGACACATTTTACATTCATGGCAGACCAATGAGTTGCTAATTTTACATGTGGCCTCTGGTCCCCACCATGTCCATCAGGGTGGGTGCCTTGCCCCCTGCTATCAGTCAAACCATGATGCCCAATTACCTTCCTCTAGGGTTGAGGGACCAGGCAGAGCCTGAGTACTGTCCCCCAGGAAGTCTTGCTGGGACACAGGCCAGACATGGGCTTTGCCTCCAGTTTTCATGTCCTTCATCTCAGCAGCTGGAACTGCTGCTGCTCTGGCTTTAATTGGTGCCACAGGTCTAACAAGATCCCATTGGGCTGCCCATCAAGCTTTTCTTTCACCCACCTTTATCAAATCAACCCACATCTGGGTCCTCAAGACCTTCACGGGACCCTTTGCACCTCTCCTTTCAGTTGTAGCCCATACTTCCTTCCATGCTCTCATTGTTTCAACCTTCCCCAGACCTGCTAAAGTACAAGGACCCTCATATACGGATTGCCCTATGTGGGGGGCAAGAATAGTCACTAGGGACCCAAAGAGAGATGGGAGAGCTGTATGGAGCACCAGATTTCTCATTCCTACAGTGAACAACTCCTCATCAAGGCCCTGGGTGTCCATATTATAGATGATATTTTTCATGCCCAGCTCCCATAACACCTGCTGGAGATCTGCATGTTTTCCAGCTAGTGGGTATGTATGGTAACTCACCCTGATTAGGCCAAACTGCCCTGATGACTGCTGTCAGCCAAACCAGAAGTGATTCCCTGAGGTATGACGGGCACTTTGCGACCACTGCCAGAGGGAAGGGTGAGTCTTCAGGCAGGGAAGCCAGTCTACCCATTTCAGAACCTGACATAACAATGTTTTCCACCTCCATATCCCAAGACGCAAAAACCATGCAGGCAGAGCTTCCTATGGCTTCTGCCAAACCCAGATGCTCATGTCCACCAGCTCATCCTGTGTATAGGGGTGGGGCATGGAGTGCTCCACAACCTGGGGAGGGGGCAGCTCCTCCCCAGGAGGAGCCTGTGGTTGTTGTGTTTTTATTTTCTTAATTACAACCAGGCGGGCCTTTAATAAAGAGAGGCTGGTGCGTCCAGCAGTGGCCTTGGCAACAGATCGGCCCTTGGCCCCACCCCCTCATCTTCCCCTGACATGTCCTCTACCATCTCTGGAGCTGAAGGCCCTGCTCTTTCCTCCCCCTCCCCCACGGCCTCCTGCAGTGCAGGTTCTCCTGCTGCCTCCTCCCTCGCTGCTGCTCAGGAATCTTCCAGGAGCACAACTTGTCTTCTCTATAACTGTGTCTCATTCTTAAAGGGCATCCCATAGGTCATCACCCAGCTCCTCCAAGTGATGCTGAAGTGTGTCTATGTCCTGCTGAAGTCTCTCTCTCTATCCTCCATAACCCTTTGCACTATCCTGAGAAACAGACATCCCATAATCCCAGCTGCTGCATGGCCATTCGGGGCCTCTAAGCCGTCTTCTGTCTCATGGAGGGCTAATTCCATAGCTTCCAGTGTCTCAACCTTTCCCCAATTCTGTTGAAGGCCCCACCCCTCTAGGAGGTGCTTTACCCTAGACCAATTCCCCACTAGGGGCTTCCTAATTGGAAGCCCCATGGACAGGGGGCTCCCTGAAGAAGCCACACCTTCTACCGCTGCAGCCACTGGGGCCTCTACACCATCCACCATCCACCATCCAAAGGGGGATTTTTGGGTATCTCCCCACCATCTCTAGGGGTATCCTGCCCTATTTGTTTACATTCCCACTTTACTGTTCACCTTAGTAATGAAACTTCATGGAACCCTTTGTACCTCTCCTTTCAGTCGTAGCCCATACTTCCTTCCATGCTCTTATTGTTTCAATCTTCCTCAGATCTGCTAATGTACAAGTCAGTTATTTTACCAATAAAGTTGGATTTACTCAAGAATATCAGAGAATTGCCAATTCAGAATATGCAAACTATGGCAAAGTCATAGGCAAGTCTGGAGAAGCCAGGAGAGGACCACTATTACAGAGAAAAGGGGGAAGTTGGGAGGAGCTGTTACAAACAAAAGTCCATGGGAAGCATCTGGGAGCTGGAACCACAGCGGTTTCATTGGCTGAGTTGGGACAGTCTCTCACTGGCTGGGCTGTCGCTGAGGGAGGAGAAACACCTTTCTGCCTCCTGTTGGGGTAGTACAGTAGCTAAAGAAGTATCCACTTGCAGGGTATGTCTCTTCCAGTTGGGTCTGCAATGGACCAGGAATGGTACAGAATGAGAGCTCCCCCTCCCCATCTCCCAACTTCATTTTAGTGAGGTTTCCTTATATTAGTTTTCACATTACAAAGAAAAAGACTGAGGCACAGATTAAGTAAACTGCCCAACATCAAATAGTAACTGTTTGAGAATTTATAAATCGGAATGATTAATAAAGATGTCCAGTGCCAGGGTATTTGTCTGTCTCCTTATACAAAGCACTTGATGCACAAAAAGTCCTGGAAGTCAAAGATAATGGCGTACAAAGAAGACCAACTGAGAAAGTACTGGTCTACTTTCAAATCTTGTACTTTGTGTTAACTAAATCTATCAAGACTGCTGGCTTGTCTTGGTGATTTTCTGAAATTTTCATTTCAAACTTTGACAGAAGAAAAAAGTAGATGACCAGAATAAACCAAAATCATGGAAAAGGTATCAAAGGAATTGCCTCCAAGACACTCTAGGCTCAAATGACTACAAATATGTAACTTCAACCATTTAAAGAATGGATTATTTCTATAATTAAAAGTGTTAGAAAAAACAGGAAAACATGAAAAGTTATTCATTTTATTTTATGAAGTTAATAAAATCCTGATGCTGCAAAAAATAGAGTACACAAAAGACCATTTACATGTATGAATATGAAAAATCTAGGTAAAACCTTAGCAAACTGTCTTTAGTAAAAAATTAATTGAATCATGAATTATTATCAAGCAAGGTTTATCAGAGAAATGGGATAATTGTTTCATGTTAGGAAATCTCTATATAAAATTGATTGTTTAGGAGGTCCAATAGGAAAATTCTATACTCTTAAAAGCTTAAAAACAACAGCATTTCAATTCTCCTTTTTAAAGAAGTGTTAGAGTACCAGAGATAGCAGAATACAGCTATTATCTAGCTATCTTAAATTTAAAAGAGGGTGAAGGAAACAACAAATACAAAATTCAAAGCAAAACATAGCTCATTTACATAATACTAGAGCCATTAACACCATCCCCTCATTTTTCTAGCAAATGCAATTAAGTATCAAAGAAGCAAAAACTAGCCTTTCTAATAAGAGAAACTACACTTTGTATATGATTTTAGAATCATTTCCATGAGACAAGTAAATTTTTTGACAGTTTGGGTGAGCATATTCATTTCCATTACCATTTTACAAGTGAAAAAACACAGTTTTCTTCCACATACATGTTTCAAGTTACACAAGCTAACCAGCTAAATATTACATTCCTGGGAGATTAACTTTAAGACATTGTAGTTGAACAATAGATTATCACTGAATTTAAATAAACAATTTAAATAAACTTTACAGATAAAAGAAGTATGATATCAAGTAAAGGAACATATATTTAAGAGAAAATTCCAAGATAGTCTCCAACAAAGCCATTTGTTCTTCGTGCCTCCATGGCAACGAGAAAATAAATATTTTCTCTCTTCTTTATCTTAAGACAATTCAACAATGCTTGCAGATGGTTACATAGAGAAGTATGTCTAGGCATGTGCATCTATATACAAGTTAGTATAACACATCTGTTTCCTTGTTGAGGAGGAATTTTTAAAAAGGGAAGTAGTTAAGATTAACATAAGAGTCTGTCTTGTTTACATTGAACATTTTAAGGGTTGGAAAGGTTAGGGTTTTGGAGCAAGAACTGTTGCTATTCGCCTAGGAGCAATTCATTATATTTTAGTGAACTTTACCCTCTCCCAGGTACTTAAGGAGACCTGTCAGAAGGTCAGGCCTGTTACAATGGCAAGCCCTCTCCCAGGTATTTCAGGAGGCCTGAAAGGAGACAAGAGGCATAAGAATTAACTCCATAGAATGGCACTGTCACAGCAGAGCCAGCCTGCTCACCTGCCCTCAGGGGAGCTCCAAAGATGGAAAGAGCAGGCAGCCAGTCTGAAAAGGACAGAGGAGAAAGGGCACATAGGACTGCATTTCTTAAGTTCACTTTGTAGGAAAACAGGCACTTCAGGCAGTTGCTTTCCCTTGCAGGCTGGGGTCCTGCAGCTGGTTTCTCTCCTGGCTCTTCCGCCCTATCTCCTCCCACACTCATCCTCTTTCCAACAGGATGCAGGAGATTAACAAGGCCTCTAGGTGCAGATTCTTGCCATTGTTTCTTAATGTATGTTCCAATCATCTCAGTTAACAGGAATCTGGGATTTTCTAAACCAGTTCAACATAGGCACCTGAGAGAGAAAATTTACACTTACCATTACTGTTGACAGCCTTCTGCACTTAAATGTGATTCTTTAATCTTGTGCTGCTATTAAATAGCCAGTTCTACAGAAAGCTGTCCCTTGGGAGAAAGTGCTGTGATTTCCCAAGTGCAGGAAGATGAGAGGCCTCTGAGACAATCAGCCTTAAAGGGAGCAAAACACACCAGCACCCAGAATAGGAGCCACAGCAGAGCAGCAGCCACACCCCTTTCACCAAGACAGCTCCAGGTGGACACGGGGAAGAGTTTGCATGAGAGAAGCCACAACCAGAAGCATCTAAGCACTACCTTCACACCAAACCAGAGGTTAAAACAGTATCTCTTCAGAGATGAAAGGACAATCTTTAGGTGGCCACACCCAACTTCCTCGCCCTGGCCTTTATTTTCTCCAGCAGATGCTCTCAGCTATTGGAATCACCTGGGTAGCTTAAGAGACACAGCTGATGTCTGGTCCCAGTCAAACGAATTAAATAAGAATATACCCGAAGGAGAGTGCTGGGAGGTTACACAACTCCCCAGGTGATTCTAACATGACAGGGGAGTCAAGGTCCACTGGATGCCCCACTTCGCCTGGATCAAGCAGCCACGTCTGGAACACCCCCGATGACAAGAAACCATTGCCTTCCAGGGCAATCCATTCCATGTTGAGTCCCTTCTGATTTTCAAAGGTTTTCCTTATGTTGAGGTTCAACCTGCCTTTCTGTAACATCCCCCAATCCATCCTAGCTCTGCCCACAAGGGACATGGAAATCTACACAACATACACATAAAATCTGGGAATGATACCACCTGGCAAGAACTTGACACTGCAGTTGACAGGCTAAGGGCACACATGAAGCCAAACCTAAGGCAATGAATTCCAAGGCATCCGCATCCTATGAAACCCAGCAGGTGCCCCTTGGGAGAAAGCGCTGTGATTTCCCAAGTGCAGGAAGATGAGAGGCCTCTGAGACAATCAACCTTAAAGAGAGCAAAACACACCAGCACCCAGAGTAGGAGCCTCTTTGCTACTGACGGCTAAGATAACAACTGTGCAGGGAGAGGGTGGGAGAGAAAGGCTCCAGCAGCATGAGTTACACACTAGACTTCCAGCGCCCCTGGAGGGCTGGAGGACAGCAACTCGGCCCAAGTCCTCACCGCTGGCGTGTGAATCCCAAACTGCTCATGCCCTCCCAGCCTGCACTAACAGGCATGTGGTGGCAACACTACCCCAAAGAGGAAGTTAGAACAGTATCATTTCAGAGATGAAAGGATGAACTTCAGGTTGTCAGACCCCACTTTCCTAACCTGAGCTTTAATTCTTTCATTCCAGGTGTTCATAAAAAGGGATACAGGAGACACGTCAGTGGGTGTAGTAAGGTGTCCGCACTATACACAGCACTTCAGGTGGTCACAGAGACAGCCTCCGAGGTTACCTGATGATCTAAAGGGAAGACGTTTACCGGGCTCCGAGGGATAAAATGAGGAAGGTGGAGTGGAAATGACAGGTTTCTTCAACTTTTTCTTTTCTTTTTTGTGGGACTCCCACAGAGAAAACTAAGGTAATTATACTCCTCGCTGAGTGGGACTCTCTGTTCATTGGTCCACATGGACTCTTATTTATTCACTAGCTCCTTTATTTGTTCATTCACATGTATATTTTATGGCCTAGTAGCATTTCTCTCCCCCCTCATAGGCAATGATATACATTATTTTATTTGCATATGTTCTTGTAAAATTTTGTATATATATTCAGTAAATTTTCTTTTCCTACAGGTTGCCATTTTTCTCTAGGGTTTGTGCCTTTTCTTCGTTAATTTTCAGTAGTCCTCTGTGTGTTCTAGATATTAGTCCCCTGTTGGCATTAGCCACTTTATTTTCAGTATATTAACATTCTAATGTTTGTAATAACATTTCCCAGATGTAATTAAAATCAATTTTTTTAATGGATTTTGCATTTGAAGTTTGGTGTGTGTGTTTTTTATAATAACTCCTTTCCAACATTAAGATCACAAAGAAATTCTCCTACATTTTCATCTGATAACAGTTGTGGGGAAGTTGGGGTTCCTATGGCCAGGATCCTCAGTGAACATGAACCACCTGATGATGTAACTGGCCTGTTGCTGGGCTGCCGCTTCCACACCTTTAGGCAATAAGCTATTATTGTGCTACATAGAGAGTTCGGCCCAGTGCTCCAGGCGGAGTTAGAGACACTACTGCTTGACCTACAGCTGGAGAACAAGCGGGTAATAAACCCTTTTACCCTTTTGCTGTCAATTTCCTTGGTCACAGTGAATCCATAGCGAACTTGCCTGGGGCTGAAACCCATTGTCAAGACACTAGTGTCCCACAATGTCCCTGAATAGTGGGAAAGTGGGGATGAGGAAGGGGAGAGCCTGGCGGGGCAGGCTGGTTTAAAGCGGAGTTTGGAAATGGACTGCAGGGGTGGGAACCTATAGTAGCAGGTACGACCCAGAAATAAATAAAGCCTGGGATCAGCAGCTACACTAGAATCCTGTTTAAGCAACAAGCAGGAAGAGATATAAGGACATAGACAGAAGGACAGAATTTGCCTATCACTCTTCTCCTTAGTTCTAATCGGCTTTGAATCCATCAGGAACAAACTCCTTCCCTAGAGCCACTGCCCGCATTCAGGGCACTGTCTCTTACAGGAGCTGCTGAAAAAGCCTCCTGCTTGTCTCTACATGTCCAGTCTTGTTCTAGCTCTAATCCGTTCTTTATGCAGCACTCGGCATGAGCTTTCAATCCAAATCTGCTCACTTCCCTCCCCTGCTGTAATCCTTCTACCTCCAGTTGCTCTTGGCCGAAACCCAGAATCCTTAACTTGGTTCAAGCTGGACTAGCAGGCCCTGCATCTTCCAGCCCCAGATTGAGTCCATAGCATTTTTACACACTATTTTTCTCCCTGGTCCTCTCCAGTCTGCTAATTCCTGTTTACCTCTCAGAAAACAGCTCAGGTGTCACCTTCAGCGGGAAACTTTCCCCGAGCTAAACATTACATCAAGCCCTCATCAGATTCTCTCCTTGGTAGCACACATCTCTCCTGTAATTGTAATTTTTTATTTAATATCTATCATTCCCTGAGTTGTAAGATACATGAAATTAGGTGTTTAGACACAAGCGTGGTAAGCATACCCTGTCAGGATCTCACAGCCTCCCTCGGGAAATGAGATGCAATACAGATACAAAACCGTAGCTTAAGCCGGAAATGGAGCGATGCCTTCAGAACAGCATGAGGGTAAGAGGAAACGTGCTGATCAGACGGTCACCAGGCAGTTTCGCTGAAGCACAGTGTAGCCATGGAGGAGGCCGTGGAGATAAGGTGGTGGAAGAAGATTGGGTCTGGGTTGCCACAGGCCTCAAAATGCCCTGCTTAGAGGTATAAACTTGATTGTGGGCTTTTTAAGCTGAGTAATGATTTAGTAGTAGCGGGCTTGAATCAAAATCCATGAGTTAATTGAGGGTCAAAATAAGAATCTCCTCCTTCCCCCATTGTCCCTGAGGTACTTTCATTGTTTATCATCCTCTTTTCCAGGGTGTTCTAATAAAAGCCCCAGAAAAATTAGCCCTTTGAGCCCTCCCTACTGCATAGACAGTAGAGCAAGGTTCTGGAAGTAAAAGATCTGGTGGAATAGGCTCTTTACTAAGGGGTAGTGAAGCCCCTGTAGGTGAGATGGAGACTGGCAGCGAGCAGCATGGACAGCATGGAGGTCTTTGTGCAGCCAGCAGAGTGGGAGGGTCTGGAGGCCACTGGTACCATGACACCCTGACCCAGGACTCAGTGACCCTGGAAGACGAGTAAGAGGCACCAGGCTTCAAGGAGCAAGCTCTGTCCGGGTAGCTGCTCTCTCGCACTGAGTAAGGCTTTCCTTTGCACAGTGAAACACTGTTGTCTTTTTAAATTTACGTGGTCCCCAGCATAGTGATAAAAATATTCTGTGACATCAACCAAGCTGTAGCCTGGAACCCAGGCTCCTGCCGTACAACCCCCCTCACAGCTTCGCTCCTCACCTGACCACTGGCTGCCTTTGGTTCCCCAGGAGGTGGGTGAGAGACATTCTGTTGACTAGAGCACTTCCATCCCCTGCTGCTCTTCCTCTCTCTTCCCCTGAAGGTCCTTGAGCACAGATGTGAAGTCCAGTCTGCAGAAGGAAGAGCAGGACTTGTGTCCAGGCAGGACATTCAGGGGAGGGGGAGGAAGAGCACAGCAGCACTTCTCAGCGATGAGAAGGGAGAGGCTGTCATCACCCAGACTGAGCGGTTCCACATCAAGGTCAGTACCCTCGGGAAGCTCCTGCCTGAGTTCTAGAAGGAAACCATGAAGAATTTGGGGGCAGAGCAAGGAAGGAATCCTAGTGTGCATCAGCTGAAGAACTGGTAAGTTCTAGGGTGTGTACGGTGAGACTGCACACCACTGTGGGTGACTAACCTGAGTAAAGGAAGCAGGTCAGAGGGGGGAAATACAGGTCTATTTATAGAATCGTTTTAAGACCAAGCCATACATGATTGCATATTTGGTAGGTTCTCTTGAGAAAAGCAAGTCTCTCTAGTGTGGAAAACAAGATACTGGGAAAATATAAGTGATTCATTAGTGTTTGGAGTTGTCCTATTTCATAAAGAGTGTGGGTTTACAGGTATTTGCACATTTTAACCTTTCTGAAAGCAAAGGTCCCTAAGTGGTGTAATTGTCATAGAAATATCCAGTTTATTTTAGTGACTTTTCACACATTCACCAGAATGGTAGGTGTCAAAAGTGCACATCTACATTTGCAGTGACAGTCACTGTTGGTTTAGTTGGCAGCGTTTCTTTCTTGTTTTATGGCATTGCAATTCCCTCCCCATTCAACACCAGATGAACTGGTGCATTTCTTCCCTGCATATACGCGTAACAGTAACAAAATTATGCCCAGCAATAATAGTGTAACTCCATTTGGGTACCCAGACCAATGATTCCAGTGTGTGTGATTGTGTGTGAGAGGGGGTCTTTCCACATATACTAACACCAGGCAGTTCCTGAACACCATCAGGTGTCCGAGAACTCACTTCTGACACTATCTGCCCAGAGACAGCACCAGATTCCCAGGTTAAGGGCTCCATCCTACAAGACTGTTATGCACAGAATATAATTGGGCCATATTTATTTTTATTTAATTTGACAATCTTTGTCTTTTAACTGAGTCATTTAGGCGATTTATATTTAATGTACAGATGATATGCTTGCATTTAAATCTACTACATTTCTGTTAATCTTCTGTTTGGTCCATCTGTTCTTTGCTTTCTTTTTCCAATCACTTTGGCCCTATTTCCGACAAGTTTTTTTTAATTAAATTTTATTGCCTGATGAATTCTTAACTAAAACATTTGTAGTATAAATATTTACCCAACTATAATCTAATTTCAAGTCATATTGTGGTAGTTCAGGTGAACTTAAAAGCATGCAGTAATTTACTTCCATTAACTCCTCCCCTGGACTTTGTGCTATACTTAACATACATTTTACTTTGACTTAACTTAGAAAACCCACACTACCACTAAATTTTCTGTTTTGGGAGTTCTTTGCTTACTAATTTCCATGTCTGTGCTCATTATTAATCTGTTCAGATTTTCAGTATCTTCCTGATTCATGATTCAGTCTTGATGGGTCATGTTTCTAGAAATGTATCCATTTCTTGAGGTAATTTGTTGGCAATTAATTCTTCCTAATAACCTAATGATTCTATGTATTTCTATAGTACCAGTTCTAATGTCTTTTTTCATTTCAAATTTTATTTGAGTCTTAGTTCAGCTGAAGTTTTGTCAATTTTGTTTAGCTCTTTAAAAAAACAGCTCTAGTTCTGTTGATTATTTCATCTATTTCTCTGGCCTCTGTTTTATTTCTTTCCACTCTAATCTTCCATTATTTCTTTCCTTCTGCTAACATTGGTCTTAATATGTTCTTCCCCCACCCCCAGTTCCTTAAGGTGTAGTTAGATTGTGCTTCCTACAAGTAAGTTGTTGCAAACAGATACTTAGATGTGTTCATAAACTCTGCACTATTGGGCTATTCTGTTTATGCACTTTAACTCAGTGAAATAACACTGCTGTGAATTAGACTGTGTATAGGTTCTGAGAAATATGAAAGTTGTTTGAACACATCAGTGTGAGTGTGAGAGATTAGCAAACACACTCACTGAATAAACTCTGGCTATGACAGCTTTGTTTCGCTTGGTCCAGATGCCACTAGAATTGGACCTTAATGACAGTATCTTTAACTCCCTGATAGGCAGCTCCAGTGTCATGAAGAAAGTGCATTTAGGAAATTTTCTTAAACACAGTAGTGTAAGTATGAGGATCATATCTGTTACGCTCACTGAGAGGACCCTGTGCTTTATGCATCCTTCAAGGGAGTCGTTGCAAGGAGGTCTAGTTATTAATATCTACTATCTATTGCAATAAACTTTTTTCTCTCAGAACTGCTGCATCTCACAAGACTTGATGTGTTGCAGTTCCAGTATAATTTTTTCAAGGTAATTAATTTTCCTTTTGATTTTTTTCTTTGACCCATTGGTTGTCTAGAAGCAGGTTGTTTAGTTTCCATGTATTTGTAGATATCACTTTCTTCTTCGTTGATTTCTAGTTTCATACCATTGTGGTGAGAAAAACTAGTTGGTATACTTTCAAGTTTCTTAAATTTGCTAAGAATTTTTCTGCTTTGTGCTTACCATATGACTTATCCTGCAGACCGTTCTGTGTGCTTCTGAGAAGAATGTGTTTTCTGCTGCCATTGGATGGAATGTTCTCCATATGCCCGTTCAGTATATTTGTTCTGAAGTTTGCTCCAGTTGCAATGTTTCCTTGATATTCTCTCTGGATGATCCATCCATTGATGATAGTGGGATATCTGAGTTCCCAAATATCCTTGTTTTACTGCCTATTTCTCCCTTAAGATAAGCTATTATTTGCTTAATATATTTCAGTGCCTGAGTTTGGGGGTGTACATATGTACAGTTAGGACATCCTTGCTGTGTTTGACCCCTTCATCAGTATAATAACCTTCTTTGTCTCTTGTGATCACTTCTGCCTTGAAGAGTATTTCATCTGAAAACTGTATGGCTACACCTGCTTTCTTTATGGCTTCTTGCTTAGAATGTCACCTTCCATCCCTTCACCTTGGTCATATGTGTGTCTTCAGGGCTGAAGTGAGTCTCCTGCAGGCAGTGTCCAGTCGGGTCTTGCTTTAGTGTCCATGTAGGTACTCTGTACTTTGCTTGGTGAGTCCAGCTCATGTTCAGAGTGGTTGTTGGAGTGTAAGGACCTCTGACATATTACCTTCTGCCTTATCTCCACTGTGTCTTTTCCTTCTGTTCTTGTAAGTTGATGGCTCTCAACATTGTTCAATCTATGCTTCATAAGTGTCTTGTTTCTGCTTCATGCTTACCATGAGGGTTACATAAAACATCTCATAGGTAGAAGAGTCTTTTTTCTGCTGATAGGAATTATCTTCATTTGCCTATAAAAGTTCTACCCTACTTTTATATTTTGATGTTAAAAATATATTCTGTGGTGTGAAGTAATTACCAAAATGTAGAAGCTCTAGTTACTTTTAATGCTCTAAAAGTATAATTGTTTAACATACTATTCTAAAATAGGTGCAGTTTTCCAATTCTGAGTGTCTTATCACTTAGAGTTCTGTAGGTTAGTTTCTTTTTTCCCTGCCTGCCTTTGTAAAATTATTTTTTACTGACTTTCGACAGTTTCATCGTGTCCTGGAGGAAAGAAGGTCTTTTTCGTTGAAATAATAAGGTGTATTAGCTTTGTGGTCTTGTATGTCCAGTTCCTTTTGCTGTTTAGAAAATACTGAGCTATTACTTCTTTAAATAAACTTCCCCTTCTCCCTCTCTCCTCATAGAAAAATGGACCCATCCCTTTCCTAGCTGTTACAGTTAAGGAAGGCACCTGTTCCTAATGCCCTCAGGGACCCAGTGAAGTCAGGAAGTCTCATCCTCAAGGTGAGACAATAGAGGAAAGAAGTAAACAACAGTGGCTGAGCACCCTGTGCTTAATAGACACAAAAAACCAGTAGATGTGGTCTCAACCTGCTACTGACGAGAAAACTGAGGCTCAGAAAAGTTAAGGCACTGGCCAAGGTCACACAGCCAAGAACTGACAGAGTCAGCCTAAATGCAAAGCCAGCTCTTTCAGTGTCCCATTCTGGTGTGTACTCTGCTAACCACAGCCCATGGTTCCCCTACGTGTTCTCAAAGCAGCCAGGTGGGGGGCCCGCAAGGAAACGAGACCTCCTGGTTTGCCTCCATCCAAAAGCATGGCCTAACAACAACAGCCATGGCCTCAGCTGCTAACCTCATCCCAGCCCAGCCCTTGCCCTTCCCTATTCATTTCAGAGAACCCCCGGCACTTTCTATAAAGTCACCCCCGCAGAAGACTTAATGCTGCCCTTTGGTAAAGTCATCAAGACCCACTTGTCTTGCGGCACTGTTTATGTCTCTCTGTAGTCTGACATCAATCACCTCTCTCCAGGAAGGGATGGCTCATTTTTGCTCACTGACTGGCTGGACTTGTAAAAATAGGACCCGTCCATTCATCCTTGCCCAAGGAAGAAAACAGCCACTTTACGAAGCCCTCGGTGTAGAAAGTGGGTGTGAAGAGCCCCTGAGATGGTTCTACATGCTGAGGCCCCTCCGAGAGGTTGAATTGAGCAGGGAGTTATGCAAACTCAGAAGCTCTGCAGCACCTGTGGGCAGCTTCTACATTGAAGTTCCTTATAAGAACCCTCCCCATACTCTGGCTCTTTAAGAATGCTTTCAGGATGCTTTAAAGTGGGTGTTCTCCCCACTCTGAGGCAAGTTAGTTATTCAAGAGCAACTGTGGAGGAGATTTCTCTCTTCCGGCAGGGTGCATATTGCCAAAAGGCCTCCATGAGCCAGGGATTCAGGCAACAGCTTTCGAGTCAAAGGGAAGTCCGGCCTGGAGTGAAGCCTTTTGGAAGCTAGCAACCAGCCTCCACAGAGGAATTTCAGGAAGTCCCGGTGAGAGCAGCTACCCACTCCCCAGCCTTTCCACTAAAGATCCCTCTTAGATTGAATCTTCCAACAGCCTTTCGAAAAACCACCCTCTTTACAGGCAGCTTGCCCAGGCCATGCAGCCAGCGGGGCGCTGCAGCAGCGCCAAGCCGTCCTGCTCCAAAGGCGAAAGCCATCCCTGGCCCCACTGCCCAAGGTTCCTCCTGCAGCAGCGTAAGCGTGGCCGGAGAGGAGGAGCCCCTCAGGCTCGTCTCCCAGCATCGGGGAGCTCTCAGAGGGGCTCTGTCCTCACTCAGTTGCTTCTGCCCCCCTGCCTTTTGACTCCAGTTAGTCCAGATAATGGCCAGGACACAGGCATTCTGGCCTTGTCTCCTGGCAGGTGGAGTCACCGCAGACATCCATCTCTCATCCTTTCCCTCCGGGCACAGGGCTGCCATTCCCCGGCTGGCACAAGGCCTCGGGGAGGCTCATTTAAAGGCATCCCACAGGAGAAGCTGTGAAGGCGCCTCTACCCTCCCCCTCCTCCTCTGCCATTTCTAAAAAGGAGCTCCTGTCATGAGAGCATAAATCCAGGAATATTTCTAACCTGACTGCATTTGGTTAGACATCATAGATGAATCAGTTATGAAGTCACCCCCTGCAGAATGCTTTCAGGTGAAGGATTATGATAAAGGGAAAGAGGGTGCAGTGGTTTAAGACCAGTGACAGATCCCCTGCCCAAGAGGCCTCCCGACCTCTGACCTCAGTTCTTCCCTCCCCAGGTTTGGCTTCATCTTCAACAAGTCGGACCCTGCAGTTCACAAACTTGACCTGGAGACGCTGATGCTCCTCAAGACCATCGGCCTGCAGAGCCACAGCTGCATGCCACAGGCCATGGCCCACACCCACCTGGGCGGCTACTTCTTCATCCAGTGCCGGCAGGACAGCCCCACTGCCGCCGAGCAGCAGTTGCTCCTGGACAGCGTCACGGACTCTGTGGTGGGCCGCAATGGTGACATCACCGGCACCCCGCATGCATCTCCGGACGGGCGCTTTGTGGTCAGCGCTGCCGCCGCCAGCCCCCAGCTGCACGTGCAGGAGATCACGCTGCAGGGGGAGATCCAGACCCTCTACAACCTGAACATCAGCCAGAGCATCTCAGATGTGGCCTTCCAGCACTCCTTCAGCCAAGGCAACCAGTACTTCATGTACGCCACTCTGGAGACAGAGCCGGACCTACTGTTCCTGGAGCTGTCCACGGGGAAGATGGGTGTGCTGAAGAACTTGAAGGAGCCACCCACGGGGCCAGCCCGGCCCTGGGGGGGGGAACCCCACAGGATCGTGAGGGACAGTGGGCTATTTGGACAGTACCTCCTCACGCCAGCCCAAGAATCACTGTTTCTCATCAAAGGAAGATAAAACACACTGTGGTGTGAGGTGTTGGGCATAAAGCAGGGAACCACGGTGGTGTGGGTGGGTGAGGTATGAGGGGCCCAGAGCAGAGCCCTGGGTCACGGAGCACCACCCAGTCGTGACACCACTGCCCCAAGCAGGTGCCCTGTACATTTTCACCAACAAAAGCAAAAACCTGTATTCGCTTTGTGGTTCAACACTGGTCTCCTTGCAAGTTTCCTAGTATAAGGTATGCACTGCTAACAAGATTGGGGTTTTTTCATTAGGAAGTATGATTTGTGCTTTGAGCTACAGTGAGAACACACGCTGCCGTGTAAAGGACTCATGTCTGTGCCCAGCTGCACGCCATGTTCCCTGGGGACGCCGTGGAACCAAGAGCTCCTGCTTTACAGGCTGACACTGCTGTCGGCTGCCTTCACTTCGTCATTCTCCTGAACTGCCAGATCCAGCCAGACATCATCCTGATGCAGCGGCCTGAAAGGAGGCTTAGAAACACAAGCTGGCCAGGAGCAGAGGTTGCCCTCCTGGCACAAGAGCCACACCTGCCCACCTCCTGGACCTTCTTGTCTCCTTTGCAGCCGCTTCTGGTTTTCTTTCATTTGACTTGTTGTAAGCCTGGGGGACAGCCAGCAAGACTTCTTGCATCTTAGGGGACAGGAAAATCACTCACTTTATTTTGGATATTTTGATTAAAAAGCAATTTTTTATAATCTCAACTGCTAGTAAGCAGAAAGACGCTCTCCAAAGTCCAGCTATATTCTTCCCTGCCTTAGGCCAAGTCTCTGAGAGTCACCATCCCACACCCCACAGCCAGGAACAAGAGCAATGGTCATCTACACCACTGGTACGCCCCCAAGTGCAGATCAGGCCACCACATTGGAAGAGACTCTGTTCTGGGTTGGGACCCCAAGAGACCAGGACAAACCTTGTGTGCCTGCTTTTCACCACTAATGGGGGACATTTATTAGCCAGGCCCAGTACCCTAGGTTCAGGGCACACTGGACTAGTCTGGCAAGGTGTGGTGGCCTATAGAAGAGTGACGTCCAGGTGCAACACAGAAACCCCAAGGACATGAGTGGGGTCCAGGCAGGTCCCCTAGGCCACCCCTTTTAAAAACCTATGGCCTTTGCACTCAGCTCTGGTGCCCCCAGCCCCCGCATCTTCACAACACAGACAGCACAGAAAACATTTCAGTGTTTTCTTACACATGGGCATCTCTCCCCCAAAAAACACAGTCTCCCAAAGTCCGAATCAGAAGGATGCAGGCTGGCACTGCTGCATTATCCCCCAGCGTCTCCAGCTAAGATGGGCTGTCAGGCAGGCATCGGCCAAGGATAGCCCACCGATACTTGGGAAGACAGCCTGTGTGGGCGGATCTCAGCAGGGAAGGGGCTCCACTGCACTCAGAACACCCCTCTCCTTCTCACTCATATCAATGGCCAGAACCCACTTGTATGCCCTCTGCCTTGAATTATCATTTTTCAAGCCATCTGGAGCTGGGAGAGGTGTCCCCATCACAGACACCTCGGCCAGCATGGTGCCCTTCAGCTGCCTGCACGGCCATGATGTTTCTGTGCAGCCGAGGAATGGCCCCTTTCAGGGAAAGGATGACACAGACCCCACCTCACTCTAAATACACACAGCTTCTGCCCACTCCTACTTGACTGCCAACCCACCTGCCCTCTCTCTCAACTGCTGGAGGTCAGCCTGTCCAATTGGGCACCTTGTCCCCTGCAATCCCAGGCATGTTGCCTAGACTTGCACATTCCTACTTTAGATTTTTTTTTAAAGCAACATAGGTAATCAGAGGTTGAAGAAACTGACCTCAAAAGCCTATATTCAGTTTCACAATAGCTGGGATGGATGGGTAACATTTCCCACCCTCCCTTTTTATTCCTGCCTCAATCTCTTTGCACATTTACGTCCAAACTCCCTCTTATATCACTGAAATTCTCCAACTTTGATGAACCTCTTCCTTTGGAAAAATCTAAAACTTGTGGCAGCCCCTGACAGAAAAGTCTGAGCCCACCTGAGGGAACCCACCAACTGCCAGGCCAGAGGAGCGGCCCCTCTGAGCGGCAGGACTCCTAAGCAGAAGCCCGATGCAAGGCCCCCGCCACTTGACACCGAGAGTGACGTCCACAGCATCTGTTCCTTTGCCGCTATTCCCACCGTTTCTTAGTGTGTCTGGAAAACATACTGGCCTCTCGTCTTCCTCACTGTGCAGCTACCAGAGACGGTCAACTTAGGTGTCACCCCCGGCCTTCCAGACATGAGCGACTCGGAGCAGGAATCACAGGCCTGAAAACTGGGAAACGGGCAAATTCACAAAGGCAGTTGGTGACTGTTTTTTTTCAGCAGTGCAACCAACTGAACTGCTTGGGTGGGAGGCAGGGGAAAGGCTGCCTGTCCCTTCTTCCCACACTCCAGCCCCAGAAGAGGCTCATGGAACATGGTTTGAAAACCAGTAGTGTAGACAGTCGTTACGACAGGTGGGCCTTGAAGCAAACCCAGCCAGCAATCCTTCTGATGAACACAAAGGGTCAGCGAGCTACTAATATTTCACATTAAAGAGGTATTCATTTTACCAAAAGCATCACCAAAAAAAACACTTACATAATGAATTATTTCAAAATTACTGAGTTTTGAAATAAAATTAATTTCACAAAAACTCAACATAGATCATTTTTTCAGACTGCCAAACACAAAAGTAATCTACACCTGTAGGGACATTAAGGATTTGAAAAAGAGACCTTCATTCTCCTCCTGCCCAGGTGAGCGGAAACCCGCACGGAGGTGCAGGGCCCGAAAGCCCACCCAACCACCTGTGGAGAGATGGTAGGAAGAGGGATTTGTCTGTGTCTAGATGAATGCGTAGATGTTCTGCACAAGTAGGCCTGGGTGTGGACCGCACACAGTGTGGCAAAGGCCACCGTCCTGGCCACAGCAACCTGACTCAGCCCTGCCTGGGCCTGGCCCAGGCTTCTCTCCTATGTCTCCAAGTCATTTGAGGCTCCTGCTCCGTCCTCCAAGCCCCCGGGGTTCCCGGAAGAGCCCTGTCAAGTGTTGGTTGGGGCCGGCCACCAAAACCACGCTTCAGGCGCTCTGATACAGAGAGATCACCAGAAACACAGCTCAGTCCCTCCCACCCCACCCCAGCCAGCTCCTCAGCCAGATCTTCAGCTCACCACCTCTCCACTCTTCTGTACAGAAAAGGGTTCTCAGCTCCAGGCAGGGGCCCTGGAGGACAGCTCTCAACTCCAAATAAAGCAGAGAACTGCTTGCCGCCCGAGGGCATTGTTCACTGCTGAGTCTTCAAGTAGAAAAGCAGCCTGGAGATGGCTTTGTGCAGCCACAACTTCTTTTCTGTTGACCAATAACCTGTGAACTAAGTGAGATTTCGGAAATGAGATGTGAAGCAGATTCATTCTGGATATATTTTTCTACAAGGGGCTTAAGAAGAAATCGATTCGTTTTTCACAATGTGTTTCCTTCAAATACCACGGCTGCTGAACCATGTTCATCACCTAATCTCACAATGCTCCCTGCCCAATCCTCCTCTTCGGAAGCAAGCCTCCGGGAGCGTGGACACTGCCCTGCCCTCCGCTCCACCTCCCCCTGCCTACCTCACACTCTCCGCCCTGTGCCCAGATCACAGAAACGCTGGCCCCTTGCCAGAAAAGTGACTTAGGATGAAGACAATGCTGCAATGAAGTCCTCTGCCAGCCCCTCACCCAGGACCCCAGATCCCACTCCAGGTGCAGTCAGAGCCCATTGGCACATAGTCCTGGCTGCCAAGAATCACACCTCCAAACCCCCGCTCACAGCCCTTCAGAGGTAGAGGACCAAGACTAGAATGAACTCAGAACTGTAGGGGGAGGTGGCTATTGGACAGAAGCTGTTGGACAGGAACAGAAACATGACACCCCAACAAAGCTCACCCCTTGGGGGGCCCAAGCTACACTTTCCCCATTCCCCTTTTATTCTCTGCCATGCTGGCTCCCTTCCTGGGTCTCAGGCCTCCCGCTCACGAGCCACACCGCAGCTCCTACAAGTCAAGGAGCAGCTGACCTTCCTGCCCCCCTAGACCCCCAGGGGCCTTTGCCCATCCATGATGCTTCCTTGCTTGGGGTGCAAGCGACAAGTCACTCCTAGAGCCAGATGCTGCTATATGCTCGCAAACTGGCACACAGACAAAGCGATTTCATTCAAGGAAGTCACTAACTGCCTTGATTTCTCCTCAAAATCATAGAGATCATAGAACAGAGAGACTTAAAAGATCCAAAGGAGAAAATACATAGTGCCTGTCCTCAAGATGGCACTACAAGACCCCAAATACCTGGAGGAGTGCAGCCCACATTCTGCTTTTGTCTACACCAGATTACCAGCCAAGTTGCTCAAGGATTTGCACATCATATCTAGGCCTGCAGGCTCTAGGCACCAACCCCCAAGCCGCCCCTGGGAGTCTGCATTTCTGGAGCTGTGGACAGCAGTGGGAAGTTAGCCAAACACAATGTGCCAAGTTATGGAAAATATGTGGAGAATGGGGAGTGGCCTTCCAAATTCACAGTGAGGTCTATTTACTTGGCCAGCAACAGAGGGTTCAGCATGTATTTTTTTTTTTTTGGAACAAGCCACAGTTCACACACCCCTCTTTCCAAGCTCACCTTGACTGACATGGGACCATCCTTTCCCCTGTGGCCCCCGAGAACGTGGGCCATGCCCTAGAGGGCTCCGGCGGGCTTAGCCTGCACTCCACCAAGCAATAACTATTGACACGCCCCTACCCCAAGCCTGCTAACATGTGGCTGTCCACAGGTCACCATGGCAGGAGGGGGGAGCGCTGCCCTCCAGAGGCACTCTCTCCAAGGTCAGAGCTTCAATCCTGAGGACAGTGGTCACAGGGCCCAAGAACTTTCAGATGAGAAAACGTCCTAAATCCAGACCTTTACCCACTGCCCAGAGTGACATGTGCCAAAGTTGAAGAATGTTGATCCCTTTCAACTTCAGCTGCTTCAGAGAGATAAGGGATAATGGATCTGTAAGCCACCCACCACACACCTGCAGCACACCCTCCTATGGGGCCCCCTGGCCCACATTCCCCCTTTCCCCCAGCCCCCCTCACCCCCAGCTGCTCACGCTTTCTGAACGCCATGTGAAATGATCTAAAGGCAGAAATGGGCATGGAGATTTGCTTGAGTGGTCACAAACATTGCTTCATGTTATAGTGTAGCTGAATAACCCTCAAGATACGAAGTCACATACACATCATTTGCCCCTTTAAGAGTCTCATCCTCCCCCACCTCAGAAAACCTTCAGATCTCTTATGTCAAGACAGATTACCCTATTTCAAGCAGTTGTGTAGACTGCAAAATATATTTTTTGCCATATCGTATCACCAGTATTTCTCAAAAGGCCTCCTATGATTACTATACATGTGAATTTTTCCTTATTTATAAAATACATATAAATTATTTTTAATACATCAACTTTAGTAGAAATTTGTACCTACACAGTAACTGTATGTGGCATCTGAAATAAGTTTGTTTCCTTTGAGATATTACACGATATTGAACACACCGTGTATTTGCAGTACCACTTGATATAAAGACAATTCACAAATTATCATAAAAGTATTGTCATTGTAAATGCTCTTTTTCTGAGGATTTTACAATAAAACTTGAGAAAAGTTACCTTTTCCTGGTGCCAGTCTGTTTGTGGTTGTCACGGTGAGAACTGACTAAGCCAGGCCCACTCGGGGTCCTCCTTCCCCGCCCGGTCACCCTGATAGGTCCATGATGGTCGGAATGAACGAGCCCCTGCCCCGCCCAGTCCCAAAGCTGCTGGACAAAGGCAGGCACCTGAGCCCAGAAGCCTTTTCCCCATGTGGAAGCTTCAGCTCCCAAAATGCACCCCAACATCTGGTTCAAAGCTTCTTGCCTGCCCTAGCAGGCCCTTAAAATTTCCCACTGCCCCCCAACTGTAATCCATCCTTGATGCCTCTCACTCTTGGTTCTCACTGGGCAGACTTCCAGCTAGGACCTGGAACAGATAAAATACCCAGTGTTCACCAAGCTACCAATGTAGAGCACCTACTGTGTGCCAGCACTGTGCCAGGTATGAGGGATGAAAGGCCGGACAAAGGAGACACAGTCCCTGCCCTTGGTGAGCCTCCAGCGCACTGCAGCATGATTATTAGCGTAGGTCCTCCAGAGCGGCAGAAGCAGCAGGGCACGCGGAGGTCTGTGTGTATGTGCGGAGGAGGAGGGAGACTCACCTTAAGGAAATGGCTCGTGCAGTTGCGGGGGATGCAGGCCCAAATCTGCAGGGTAGGCCAACAGCCAGAGACCCGAAGAAGAGTTGCAGTTCAAGGCCAAAGGCAGTTTCTTGGCTGAATTTCCCCTTCTTCAGGTAGAGTCAGCCTTTACCTCTTAAAAACTTCCTAGTTAGATGAGGCCCACCCACACTAGGGAGGGTGATCTGCTTTACTCAGTCTAATGATTTAAATGTTAATTTCATTAACAAAAAAGGACTTCTACAGAAACATCTAGAATAGTATTTGAACAAATATGTCTGGGTACCAGGGCCGAGCCACATGAGCCCATAAAATTAATGATCACAATGACATAAGCACTCCTGCTATGTGCCAGGCCCTGTGAAAAGCACTCAGTTAGCATCTGTTTTAAACCTTACCATAACCCAGAAAGGAAGGTGGTGTTCTCTCTATTTCATAGAAGAGGAAACTGAGGCTCAGAACAACAGAGCCAGGACTCAAATTCAAGTCTGTATGGCCAAAACACACGCTCTTAACCACTACACCTGCGACCTGCAGTACCCACCTTGACAGAAAAGCTGGACCCCCAGCTGCTGCAGCCTCACTGCCATGCAGACCCCTGGCCAGCACGGCCACAAATAGTAGGGGCTCTGCTCTGACTTCTGTCTCAGAGGAGCCAACTGTCCGGACTGGCCCTCAAGATTTGGGGTGGCCAGTCCCTCAGGCAAGAGGAAATGCCTGATTAGATCCCCAAAAGCCCTGGCAGGAAGCAAACAGCCACAGTCAATGTGCTCACGGCCTGCAGAGGCTGGACTCAGCCCCGTGCCTGCTCTGGCTTTCTCCCTTCTGCTCACAAGCTCCTAGACGCCAGCTGTTGGGACTGGAGGTGTACTGGGGCAGCCAAGGTGCAGTCTGCCAACAGACATATCCCACACAGGTCGAGAAGCCCCTAATCCATCCCATTCCCTCCCGAGTAGGATGAAAGGAAGCCACTCACAGAGGTGCAGAGGGCTTGGGCGCAGCCCCCACACGGCCAGGTCTGAGGGGTCCTGGGAGATGGCAGGCAGGCTCCTCGGCTCGGTCCAGAGCAGGAACACATTCACAGCCTGCACAATGCATCCACTCTCTTGTTCAACCATTGCTTTCCCCAAACCATTTCTGTACCCAGGTCCTGACCACACGGAGCCACAGCCCACAGGAGTCAAGGAGGCCCAGGAAAACCCACTGGCACGGGATCACGCAGGGACTGTGTGGGGGGCAGGACCAGAAAGCCTTTGGGGCTGAAGTGATGAGGAAGTGAGCGCGAAGGCCCAAGTGAGGACCGGTGGGGGGGGGGTGGGAGAGCCTGGTGAAGGCAGGAACAGGAAGAGCAAAGGGCTGACCCGAGGGTGAGCAGCGGGAGTGCGGCCAGGGCAGGCAACCAGTCGGAGAAGGGGAGGCCAATGCGCCCAGCGAGGCCCAGGCGGAGACATGGAGCTACGGAGATAGAGAGCGGCCTTTGGGCTCTGGGGAGCCTCTTCCCAGCCAGGCCCTGGGGCCTCAGTGTGTCCAGGCTGAGCAGAAGGAAAGAGATGCTGCCAAGAACAGCGACTTGGCATCCAGCACCTGGATTCCTCACAGCTCGGGCACCCAGCCACCCCGTAGCCTGGGATCACTGCTCAGGGAGTGGCTGCCTTCAGGGAGGCAGGAAGGGCTGTGGGAGAAGAGGTGGAGAAAGCAGAGGCCCCCTGGGGGAGGCAGGCAGAGGCTGACAGATGGCCATGGCGTGGGTCCCTTCCTGTAGCACAGAGCCCTGGGACTCTGAGGACCAGAGAAGGGCTTCCGTGGTGGGGTGGGGGGAGCAGGAGCCAGAGAGGAGAGGGGCGTCCAAACAAGCTGCACAGGGGCATGGGACACACCCAGACAAGGACGGAGACAGGGCGCCGAGACTCAGGGGGGTGTCCAGACAGGAGCCACGGACCTGAGAGAAGGGCTACAGCCCAGAAGGTAAGAGAAGACTGAGACAGGCCTGTGACCTCAACACCCCAACATACAGGGGCCAGGTGGGCCACGGGAGGACCGGAAGGTGAAGAGCAGAGGGTCCCAGAGCCACATCAGCCCTCTCAGCCAGAGATGCCTATGCCTGAATCTAAAATTAATTATCAAATTTTTTAGTTGAATATTACTTATGTAATAAATAGTACATTATATTCAAGTCTAAATGGTATTGTCTTTGTGTGTACACAGATTTTATCTTTATATGTCCAAAGAAAATTGGTTTGTTTCCTTAGCACCCACTTCTCAGGGCTACTGGCCATCCAAGTTCATCACTTCAAGCCAGAGTTTCCTGCCAAAGTGAAATCCAGTTACCAGACAGGAGACTGTGGTGAGCAGTGACCCGCAGAACTGCCGGGCAGCATCTTGAGCAGCCAGGAAGAAGGGATGGGAAGTGACCACCAACAGACCCACACTGTGTGCGACGGGCAGAATCGCCCCCAGACAGACCAACAACAGGGAGCCTTCCAACATCCCTGGGGCACAGGAAGGAGCTTGTGATTCACAGAGACCCCAGGGAGGCCCCCAGAGGAGCCACAGCCCTGGGTGCACAGCGGCCAGGCTTTCTGAAACCCTGGGGCCATCGCAGTCAGCACTTGCTGATGTACTAGCGTGTAGCCACAGTGACATTGCTTCCAGATATAAGAAAACTCAGGCTGGACAGTCTCATTTGTGTAAGATAACACAGGGGAGGCGGGGGGAGAAAGAGCCCCAAATGTTAACCAGGTGTTCTGGGATTCTAAGCAGATTTGCTTTTCTTCTACACATTTGTTTGTATTTTCTAAAATTTCTACGATGCACTGTGTGCATCACTTTGTACTAAGACGGGAGCTCTGGCATGGACGCCCACCCACAAGTTGCCCAGGTGCAAGGCAGAGAGTACCAGCCTCCCGTGCACCTTTGCTTCCTTCAGGGCAGGCAAGGACGAGGAGGACTCGGGTCACCGAAGAGGGGCACTGAGGAAGACGCTGTCATTGCCCAGGTATAAACAATGATGACAGGGCTGAGCCAGCCTAGAACAGACAGAAGAGAGAGGCTGATAAAGAGACGGAGTCATTCCTACTGTCCAGCCAGGAGTTCTCCTGCGGGCCACCACCACGTAAATGCCTCATCGGTTCCTGCCTCAGAAACAACCATGAGCCTGCCCTCGAGGACATGTGGCAGATTGCTCAGAGCCATTTACCATTAAAAATACTGAATAAAAGTTTTTTAATCTTAAATATCAAGGAGGTGAGAAAATAAGTGAGAATCCAGAGATGGAAGCAGAGTGGGCCGGGGGGCTGTTCTCCTGAGCATTGTCTCTCCATGCAAAGTTGGGCTTTCATTGCAATGGCCTCACAGGGAAGTGGGCGGGACCTACACAAGCTGGGCATCTGCTCGGGCACCTGGGCCCACGGAAAGCTGGGGCCTCAAAGGGCTACACCAATGGGCCAGTGGTAACCTAGAAGTCCACCAGTTTATCCCCAGCCCAGCCCCAGGGAGCTGCAAGGAACGTTGCCTGAGTGCTCAGGAGAGTGAGCGAAGGCCTTGGAGAGGTCGTCATCACAACTCAGACCAAAGTCAGAGCACCCACATGGCTCACGAAACCTTAAGCCCTGAATTTAGCTTAAGGATGTCTCGGCAATACATAAAATGGGTAACATCATTCCAGAAGGAAAATAAGAATAATCTCAAGGGACTTTGAGACATAAGAGTTGGCTCATCCTTTAGTAGGTCATAGTAAGAGCTAGAAGAATTTCAAAAGAAATAGGAAACTTCACTCAGTGGTTTTATTGTTAATAGCATTATTATAGTATACATATCTCATATACTACCTATATCATATATACTATACTAATATTATTATTATTTGTATTGTTATTTTTAAGCTATCTTATGTAATTAGCAGGATAAAGCAAAGAAGAAACGGTATCAGCAGGGTAGGAGACTAGGCTACAATAATAATCAAATTCAGACTTTCAGTGCCCCAAAACAAGAAAGACATTTCTTGCACATGCCATACATCCAGTAGAGGTTGTCAGGATGCTTTACTCATTAGAGTTTCCCAAGGACCCAGGCTGATAAATACTCCATCTAAATACATTTCCACAATTCCTGAGACTGGGAAAAGAAAACTGAAGCCAGAATCAGCAATGAAGTTATCTAGCCTAGAAGTGAGAAAATGGTATTTCTCCTCACAACTCATTAGCCAGAACATGTCATGGGGGCGTATCCAACCACAAGAAGACCAGGAAATTCATTCTTTCACATGCCCACATGGAAGCGAATATAGCATATCATGGAACGACACTAAAGACTACCACAGGACTCATGTTAACACACAAGAAAGGAAACGCAGTATAAACTCAAAAAAAGTCAGTTAAAACCCCTACAAGTTAAATATGGGTGGAAAATATTCAAGATAAACTCATAGTTACATCTCCTCAAACTCACACTCAAATTCCAGAAGGACAACCTACCAAAGCTTAGTCAGGAAGAAATGGATCATCTGTAGAGCTCTACATCGATTGAAGGAAACAAATTCATGACTGGAAGCCTTCCCACAAAAAAACTCTAGACCACATCATTGGTGCATTCTGCCAAATATTGAAGAAAGAAATAGTACCAATTTTAGAAAAATTCTTCCAGAAAAGTCGGGGGGGGACAGTTTCCAACTCATTCTATGAGGCCAGCACTACCTAAATATCAAAATCAGACCAAAAAATGGTAAAAGAAAAAAAAAGACCAGTGTCTCTCAAGAACAAAAAAGTAGAAATAAATTTCCTTAGCAGTATTTTAACAATTCTAATCCAATATATTAACAATTTCCAATGCAATAACATATAAATAGAATAATTCATCCTGACCAAGTAGAATTTACCCCAAAATATAAGATGGGCGTAACATTTGAAAATCAATGTAATTCACCACATTAATAGAGTAAAAACATAAAACTCATGTGTGCATGTCAATAGAAACAGAAAAAGTTTGAGAAAATTCCATACCCAATCATATTAAAAGAAAAAACACTCAGAAAAGTAGGAAAAGAAAGTAGCTTCCTCATCCTGGTAAAGGGCATTTACAAAAAGCTAACATCATATTTCATGGTGAAACACTGAATTCCTTTTGCGATGGTTAATTTTATGTGACATGGTTAGGCCACAGTAACCAGATTTTTGGTCAAATATTATTGAAGATGTTTCTGAAGAGGTATTTTTTTAATGAGATTACCATTCAAATCAGTGGACTTTGAGTAAAGCAGATTACCATCCATAGTGTAGGTGGACCTTGTCCGATCAGTTGAAGGAATTCATAGGAAAAGATGAATGTCCCTAGAAAGAAAGGGAATTCTGCCAGCAGACACTCTGGACTCAAACTGCCACTCTTCCCTGGATCTCCAGCCTATTGACCTACACTGCAGAATTTGGACTTGCCAAGCTTCTAAAATCCTGTGAAACAATTCCTTTAGACAGACAGACACCTACTCATGTACATACATATGTTCTGTTGGTTCTGTTTCTCTGGAGAACCCTAATACACCTTCCCTCAAAAGTGGCATGCCATTTATCAATTTTTTATTTCTCAACTCAAACTCGCCCTCTTTCCCCTGTATTGTTATAATGGAGCTACTCTCTGCAAACCTTTCCCCTATGCCAGCTGGCTCAATGTTATGCTTTCTCTCTAGAGGGTTCTGGGGAACACTGAGTCAATAGTGGCAAGAAGACACCCTACTTTTGGAGCCCATTTCTCCTTTCTTTTCATTAAGCTGGCGAGCCAGAGAACTGGTGTGTGGAAGGTCTGCTTGTGCTCACTTTGGAAATCCCCCCCGTCAGTGGTCTGCTCTGATGCATGTGTCACAATGCTATGGAACCCTGTCTCACTTAGATCATAATGGCCCTCCTGCTCTACTTAAGCACCGGCCAGGCCAGTGAGTGAGTGAGGGAGTGAGGAGAGAGCCTCTTCAGTTGCTTGTTCTTGAATTGGCTTGATTCTTCCTCTGGCAGCAGAGCTCCAGGGAGGAAGGCACCTGATTTTAAGTCACTCTCTGAAGTGCTGAGCCATGAAGCACAAACGAAAAAGGAAACATCTTGAAACCACACGTTCCCCCAAAGCTGCCAGGATGTCAGGAGGTGTGTGTCAGTGATATTCTATGAGCATTGGGGATCTAGAAACCATCTTATGCAAAAAAAGGGAATGAAGATTCCTACCTATGGGAGAGAAAGGGCAGGAAGGCGGGAGGGAGGAAAAGGTGTGGGTGCGCCGTTCTTTCTCAGGGATCAGATCATCTGGGGGTCAAGAGAAGGTTCCTGTGACTAGGTCCTTGTCTGTGTGGCGTAGGACCTGTGTTCCCTACATCAGGCCGCTCTGGGTTACTGTATCACAGATGTAGTGATTGATTAGTATAATTTTTCTTATATAATGTATTTCCCTCCTTTTTACATAACCGATGCCATTTGTTAAGTAAATGGATATTGTTATAAGTTTTACAATAATATTGTTTCCATTTAATGAAGAAAGTGTGGCTCAAAGAGGTAAGTGAAAAAATAGGAAAAATTAGTACCTAAAATTGGAGGTGCAGGGATGAGAGTGTGAAGTCACACAGAAAATGGATTGATTTCTTAGACTGTCTCCGACATAAAGACCTTTCGTTCACTGTCTCAGAGCACAGAGGTGTAAATGTGAGGCTGCTTTATGAAATGTAAGGAAAAAACCAGCAGGACACACACACACGCGTGCATGCACGCACATGTACACACAATACCATTTACCCGCAATGGCTGAATTGAGAAAGTTTGGTTCTTTCTGGGTAAACGGGAAACTGAAATTTCTGGTGACTGTGACGTTTAAAAAGAAAACAATTCCTATGAGGAAGAGCCAATGCTCAGGAACGGGAGGGGACAGATCAGGACCAAAACCGAGGGTCCCAGTGGTGGCTCATGAGGAGAACGTGACATCTGGATTTCAGCACACCCCAGGGGGGCCTTGGGGAGAGGCTTCGGAAGTGAGTCTGTCTGCAATCCAGCTTCAATACAAACAGTGCCTTTTCAGAGATTTTTAGTGTGAACTACAAGACATGCCAAACACATTCACACCAATTCACATATACACACATATACAGCATAAATAAGCCAAGGGGAAGCCACAGAGTAATTCTAATATTATGGCTTCTTAATATGTATCAGGTCCAATTATTTGCTTCTCAAAACTCATTATATCACTAATGGAGTAAATTGATTAGTTGAAGTGTTTCTCTCAGGTAATGCCTTATCCTCACCCTTGGGGAGATTTAGTGATGTGGTTACCCTAGATACATACAGTAATTGTGTTTTGTTTAATCCATATCATTGATTCTCAAGTTTTGCCATGAAGTGCAAGATAAAAATTCAAGTTGATGGTAAAATTTGTATTGGGTAAAAGGGATCCCCCCTCACAGGGATCCCCCACCCCACCCCCATCAGTGGTCTGCTCTGATGCATGTGTCAGAATGCTGTGGAACCCTGTCTCACTTACATCATAATGGCCCTACTGCTGTACTTACGCACAGACCAGGCCAGTGAGTGAGTGAGTGAGTGAGGAGAGAGCCTCTCCAGTTGTTGGTTGTTCTTGAATATACTGACCTGCTTCTTGGCTGTCATCACTTGAACCTCTGGCAGCAGAGTTCCAGGGAGGAAGGCACCTGATTTTAAGTCACTCTCTGAAGTGCTGAGCCATGAAGCACAAACGAAAAAGGAAACATCTTGAAACCACACGTTCCCCCAAAGCTGCCAGGATGTCAGGAGGTGTGTGTCAGTGATATTCTATGAGCATTGGGGATCTAGAAACCATCTTATGCAAAAAAAGGGAATGAAGATTCCTACCTATGGGAGAGAAAGGGCAGGAAGGCGGGAGGGAGGAAAAGGTGTGGGTGCGCGGGTCTTTCTCAGGGATCAGATCATCTGGGGGTCAAGAGAAGGTTCCTGTGACCAGGTCCTTGTCTGTGTGGCGTAGGACCTGTGTTCCCTACATCATGCCGCTCTGGGCTACTGTATCACAGATGTAGTGACTGATAAGTATAATTTTTCTTATATAATGTATTTCCCTTTCTTTCATTTTTTACAATGGTACAAGTTTTCCAATAATACTTTTTCCAGTTAATGATGAAAGTGTAGTTCAAAGAGGTAAATGAAAAATTAGGAAAAAAGTTTGAGTGCCTAAAATTGGAGGTGCGGGGATGAGTGTAAAGTCATATAGAAAATGATATGATTTCTTAGATTGTCTCAGACATTGAGACCTTTCTTTCATTGTCTTAGAGTACAGACATGTAAATGCAAGGCTCCTTTATGAAAGAAAAAAACCAGCAGGACACACACACACACACACACCATTTAAGCATGATAATTGAATTGAGAAAGTTTGGCTCTTTCTGGAAAAACAGGAAACTGAAATAGTTGTAGTGACTGTGAGGTGACTCTGTGTCTTCCCCTGGCTTATACAGCATAAATAAGCCAAGGGATGACACAGAGCAGTTTCTAATATAATGGCTTGCTTAATATGTACCAGGTCCAATTATTTGCTTCTCAAAACTCAACTCAAGATTCATTAGTTGGAGTAGATTAGGCCTGAGTAAGTAATGCATGAAGGAACCTATTTCTTATGCAACAATCAGTGTATGTGAAGGAATAGGGCAAGTCTCCCTGCTGATAGAAACTTTTTATCATGAACACTCAGCTTTCAAATAGACCCCAGGTTATCAACATCCCACTAGAAAAGGGAAGAGCACGGCGGGGCACAGAAGAGGACATCATGCCTATGCCTGGTTGGGGCACGTATCCTTGCCACTCATTTCCCACTGCAGAAAACTTACTCACATGGTCAGAACTACTGTAGCTCCGGAGGAAGGGCGATCAAGGCCAAGGGCCTCGGTTCCCTCTGGAACCAGTGAAACCAAGACAAGTCCAGGAAAAGGGCAGGTTGGGAGAAAGGCTTTTCTTCCTTGCAGTCACTGGCAGCTCATGCTCCCCAGCCTGGCACACACTCCACTGCCCCACCTCTGCTGGAGACAGTCTGAGTCACCGTGGTGTGGGCTGAGAGTGAGAAGGGGCTGAGGAGGAGCCAGGCAGGGAGACAGGGCAACGCGATGGCCCAGGTTCAGAACTGAGCCCTTCCCTCAGCAGGGCCATAAATGACCCCTTGCCCAAGAACTGCCCAGGGTGTCCGTTTCCAATCCCCGGGCAGAAATGTAGCACGTGGGTGTGTGTGCCTCCTTTGAAAGAGGTTTTCAAAAGATCTGAATAGAGAGGCTGAGAGTCTTGGAGAAATATAGAAATCCATTCCCAGAAGAGGAGTCTGAGGCGAGTGTGTAAAGTCTTCAATAGAGCATCGCCAGTACCATGGCTGCTGCCCAGGAATTCCCTGCGAAAATGCTGTATCTCTACCCCTCTCTATATCTATAGTGACATCCCGATCTTTCCATACATCAATATAGATACCAATCTAGACAGGCAGGCAGGGAGACATGCAGAAGTCTTTTAAAACTTGCACCCCATGTCCTCTAATTATATAATTTCTCGTGAGGAAAAAGGAGCTAGTACCCAATTTTAGTCACTAGTTTTTGATATTCTGTATACGTCTTTAGAAATGTCATGTACAAGATACCCCATATCACTGACATCTACTACACACAATTTTCATAATTGCTGTTTCCTTGTATTTTGGAGCAAGTGAAGTTTCAAATGCTTGACTACATGGGGGGTGAGTTTCCATGCCTAACATGATTGTTCACTCAATGTCTTTTTTGAATGGATACAGATCCCAAAAAATGCTACATCTGATTTTTTGTATTCATTCCTCAGAATTCGAGAAGACTCAATGGGATTCTCCTCAGCCGGAGGCACATGTGGTCCCAGACTGCAGTCAGACACCGGGAGAAGAGTTCTCTGTCTCAGAGTATTTCTCCTGCGTATCGTCTCCAGGAAAGCTTCAATCTGCTGCTGAGAACGGTAAGGGAGACACAAAGGCTGGACAGGATCAATAGCTGCAGTGGCTCAGCCCAATCCCTACTTACTTCACTTTCCCTTCAAAAACAGGAAAGGGCTTCAGGGCAGAGAAACTAAGACTGAAGCCTCTGCAGAGGGACAAATTGGGGGTGTGCTTTCAAGGATAGGACAGTTCCCCATGTGAACACTGGGACAGCTGTGAGTGAGACAGTGGGCTGTGCTGATAACAGTGTGGGAATTCAATCACAACCTCTTCCCTAGAATCAGCACAAACTCACTCACACACACACTATATTCCTTTGTACCAGATACAGCCCCATTATCCTTTCCTGTCACGTTTTCTCTCATATGCACATGCCTTCATTCCAGATGCGTCCTTCCCATTCTCTACAAGCGTTACACAGATACACATTTCCACCTTTCCTGCTCAAGGAGTCATGCGCAGACTGCTGTCTACACACTAACCCTTAAATAATGTGCAAGGTAACTTGTTTTACCTCCCTCATTAGAGCTAGCTCCGTATCTCTGTTCCATTTACAAAGACACACTTTCTGAAATCCAGTCACTCATGATCTATAGATGGAACAACCAATATTACCACACATTTAAAAATTTCAAAGGAAAATGGTATTATGCTATCCACATAAATGGAGGCTATGTGGGTTCACTGAAGACATTACATAGCAGACTCTTATTGTTTATTGAATGGATGGATTAATATACAAACACCACGCACGGACCACATCTATCATTTTTATTTAATTTTTCCACAAAAGCAGCTCTACAGCGTAGACACAGGACAGTGGTCCCAACCAAAAGCCAGAAAGCAATGGAAAAGCTTCCTGGCCCTGGTAAGAAGGGACCACTGAATGGGATGCAGTAGGTAGTGGGGATCTAGGCAGAGCCCAGAGATGAGCTGAGTGATTCTGCTCATCAGTCAGCACAAGGCTGCCCAGTACAGAAGAAAACTCAAAATGCTTCTCCATCTTCGTTAATATAATCCCCAGCAGAAATAGTAAATCCCAAGGGAAAATACTTCGAAGGACAGGAGCGAGCCCAAGGAGACAAGGGGAGGGCAGAGAGTTATTTGAGGAAATGGTGGAAGAGGGCCTCAGGGGATGAGTTGTATCAGAGGAACATGGAAGAACATGTCAGTATGAGCTGGGGAAGGACAGGTTACATTACCAGGAAGGTGTGACAGCACTAATAGCCTAAAGCAGGCCCAACACGGTAGGATCCTCAGGTCCTGACCCGAGTAGAGACATACCTGGTCGAGACCCCAGCACAGCAGTATCTTTTCATAGCCAATGTTCGCAAGTTCAACCCTATACAGACCCACCTGCACCCCCGATCATCATCATTCACTTCCTTGTCATGTTCCACATGCATCTGAGTTTTCTGCTCTGTTTTTGTCGCAACCATACAAAAGTGCTGCATTAGTTGTCCCTGTGTTTTAATGTCACGTGAACACAATGCACAGTACATGCTTTGTGTCAACTTCTCTTCACTCTCTGTACTTGTGTTTGTAATAATCATCCATGATATATGTGACTGTAGTTCCTTCATTCTTTGCATATAAATAGTGTCTTTATTGATTATACTTTTACGAGCATTTTGGTTACTTTCAATCTGGGGCTACTCTAAAAGGTGATATTCTGAAAATTCTATTACATGTATTTTGCTATATGGATATATTTCTAATTGGTGAATGCCTAAGAGTTAGAGAGCTAGGCTTTAGTGTTCATATTCCATCCCAATGCCTTAAACCTCAATCTTTCAAGATTTTACTTTGTAATACAATCAATCACACGCTACTCTACATTTATTCTTGCACTCTCTGTCCTGTGCCCTCATTTACTTTGGATCTTCAAACAGTTCTATATTGAAAACTCATATATTCTTTCTCTTACAGCCATAAATTTTCATATCCTTCTGCGCTTTCACTGTTACCATAGAATTTCACAAATTCATTAATTACACTTGTCTCAAAGAGAATACTCCCAATAAACCTGTTGCACAACTAAGCCACCTAACATGTGAAACACACACACAAACGCATAATCATACGACACACCGTCTGCACACATAGATATGTGCTGACCTAAAACACAGACACAAAGCACAAATACCATTCTCACACACACAAAATTATCCCATATTCAAATGTGCAAACAACAGATCAGTCACATATTAAAGAATTTATACAAAGCACATGACATTCCTCACAGCATTCTGCCACAATGTGTGCATGATACACACACCTGACACATTCATTAGAGATGCAGGTCATCTTAATTCACTGAGGAAAAGTGAGCTTGGTCAGCAAAACAAACACACTGACTAATAATAAATAGTTAAATTCTGCAAAGATAAAAATTCACCAATTGTTTCATATGAGATTGAGATCTATGAAGGGGAATAAAAAGGGCACACCCACAAAAAGATGGAGGAAGAAAACCAATGGTACCAAAAATCTTAAGCAAGGTGAGTGAGTGAGTGTGAGGAGCCTGGACCACAGGGTCCAAAGAGTAACCCAGAAAGCTGGCATAGGCCAATTCTCTGTCCAAACCAGAGATAACTGTGTATTACAAACTCAGTATTTCCTTGAGGGACAGTGGGGAGAGTACATTACGGAGAAGAGTGTAGGAGGGAACAGAATGGAACCAGCCGCCTCCATTACTTTCGCTCCATTTTCCAGGAGTCTCAAAGCTCCACGCATGGGGTGCACCACCTGGGTACTCTTTGGAAGACAAAGCTGGGGGTCCTGAGGGACATGACGGGCCCTCTGAATCAGAATGCTACGCCTCTGGCTCCTCTCTTGACTCGGCCTCTTGTGCTGCTAAGTAGAGAGGAAGAGCTGCTGAAGTCTGGGCAGATCAGGGCAGTGGGAGTCCACACAGACCTGCAGAGATCGAGCTCAGCGTTTCTGCTCAGCCAGAGAGAAAGGTCTACTTTGGGCCCAGCTGCAGTCTCCTCCTCTCCAATCTGGGAGCCTAGGGCTCTGGTTCCACGCCACCAACAGGAACTCATTTCAAAAACTCCCTTAATTTAATCACATCTGCAGAGTCCCATTGGCCTCCTATGGTTAACATTCATAGGTTCTGGGGAATAGGAGATGGCATCTTGCAATGGTGGGGGACCTTACTCAGATTATGACAACTAAAACAAAGTGTGTTTAACCCAATGACATATGTACTCAGGTAAACAAATATTAAAGTATTTTATCTAATCAGTACTCTGTGGCAGCACAGGTACAAGACACAGGGCAAGAATGTCCATAGAGACAATGTATGTGTTTTATACCCTCCGAGCCCTAACACTTGGGCAAAAGCAGAAACTGTTGAATACTTGTATTTTGGAGCTCTGGCCAGAAAAGAGACTGCAGTCTCCATGCATGGAGGACACAGAGCGAGCAATCAAAATGTACGGAATCGATGAAAGAGAGGCTGGACCTCGAGAGAGGATTCACAGCGGTGGCCTAAGAGGGTGTATATCAGTTTCCCGGTTGACTGGAGATAGAAGCTGATACAAACCCCTGTCCAGACGTGAGAGAACACAGAAACACAACAAAGTTTCTTTCTGCCCTCCGAGATATGCAGTGCATGTACATAACACACAACCTTGAGATTCAACGGAAATCTGAACAAGGCCAAGTGCCCAAAAGTGCAAGGGTATCACACGGGGCTGTGTTTGAAAAAGCAGGAAAACTGACAAAATGACAGAGAAACGGGCAGACTAACTCACCCTGAACCTGGGAAGCTGTGCTCCCCTGGTCACCATGTCACAAATCTTTCACAACCAGCTAGAAGGGAGCCAGAAAGGTCCAGAACAATTTTCCCACGCAGGAACCCGTAGATTCCTCCTTTGTCTTACAGAGGAGAGCAAAGTTCCTCTGTACAAACAGGGGTTTGCTGATACAACCCCCTGTCCAGACGTGACGTGTGTGTCCTCTCGTGCATGAAGAGTGGCCACAGATTTGAAAGGGGCCTCTCAATTCTTGCATCCAGCCACCTCCTGTCCTCATAAGCACACAGGTGTGACACTCCATCACACCCACAGCTACTCACACTCACTCACACGCACACACTCAAGCTAATATCCACATGTGTTACACCATCACACCCTCACTTTTCTGCACACACATTCCTCTAATTTACTTTCTCTAACACCATTCCTTCAGTACCATGGTCTCTGACCCCACAGATAATCCCACTCTTGTAGCACTCTGTATTTCACACCAGTAGGGCTTGAAGCCATCACAATTGTATAACAACGTCTAAAACTCCTCTTTGTTCCCAAATAAGTCCCTTCACATAATCCCCAAATTCCACCATCCATCTAGTGACCTGTCTCCTATCTAGCCTTCACGTGGCCACTCTGTTACGCTTTCACGGTCTCAACACATCTCACAAAGTTCTTCAAATCCTCATAGTCTTTGTTATAAATCAAATAGATATTATATAACTACTGAAACTTCCATAGCACATAGAACACAGGTTACTCATAAATACATGGAAGATACACTGCCTCCATAAATACAGAATTATGCTTCATGTCACCCAGCACATCACACCACCTTCACACATCCGGGCCATCTCATCTCTAGACTCACTACCTAAAATTGTGGAGGAAACATGACAGGCACATACACATCAGATTATACTCGCCACACTTAAATAGGACGCGCACCAAATGTTCCCATCCCCGCCCCACCGCCAGACACTCTCTAGCCACCTAAGAGACAAAGTGGATGCAATTTGGAGAGTAAACATTGGGCTGCAGTTTTTAAACAGAGGACAGGTTATTTTGTCAGGAATAAGAATTTACCTATTTATTTACTGAAGTTTGTGAATTTGAAGGCATAGTCTTTTTATTGGAAATGTGGAGGAAGAGGAAGGAAACCTGTCTGGGGATTTTCAGGATATATTTAAATCCACAGTAGAGTTGATTTAAGAAATATATGTATTTAACTGTGAAAAAAAGAGCAGCATAGAAGTATTCTGTAAATTGAGAAGGTATAAAATTCAAGACAGGCGATGACCAGGGTAAGTACAGACGAACTACCGAGTCCGAGCCCTGTGGGGGCCGGGGACACGGAGGAGGGTGGCACCCTGAGTAGGCCGCTGACAGCTGTGCCATTTAAGGGCACGTACACTCTGGAGAGCAGGGCAGGGGTCAGCGCGGGGAGGGTTGTCTGGAGCCAACCGTGGAGGCCCTCCTGGAGTCTCCTACTCCAGCTCAGAACTCAGCAGTTCCCCCCAAGCCCTGGCCCTGCACAGCTCTGGCAACAGAGGCCCCCGTCAGGTTCCCCAGAGCAGACACCTGCAAGAGGAGCCGGGGACAGGAGGTGGGTGGGTGGGCTCTCCTGTCCCTTCCGACTTTCCCCAGGGGCAGGAGATGGGCACTTTTGTTTGATGGTCCCCAGCTGACAGACGGAAGCACTGAACCCATGTATATGTACTCCAAGTATATTCTTCCAGTAAGTAGAGTAATATCATCAAATAATACAGGCAACTTACTATGTACTAGGCGAGAATCTGAGCCTCTGATATACTGCAGTATACATCTTTAGAAATATCACACACAAGATGCCCAATATCACTGACATCTACTGCACACAATTTTCATAATTGTTTCCTTATATTTTGGAGCAAGTGAAGTTTCAAATGCTTAATTTCATGGGGGAGAGGGGTGGGTTTCAATGCCTAACCTGATAATCGACTTAACATGTCTTTTTTGAATGGATAGAGATCCCAGAAAATGCCACATCTGCTTTTTGTATTCATTCCTCAGAATTCCAGAATTCTCAAGAGGATTCTCCTCAGCCGGAGGCACGTGTGGTCCCAGACCGCAGTCAGACACCGGGAGAAGAGTCCTCTGTCTCGGGGTATTTCTCCTGCGTGTCGTCTCCAGGAAAGCTTCCTGGTGCTGCTGAGGACGGTAAGGGAGACACAAAGGCTGCACGGGATGAATAGCTGGCGTGGCTCGGCCGAATCCCTACTTACTCCACTTTCCCTTCAAAAACAGGAAAGGGCTTCAGGGCAGAGGAACTAAGACTGAAGCCTCTGCAGAGGGACAAATTGGGGGTGTGCTTTCAAGGACAGGGCAGTTCCCCGTGTGAACACTGGGACAGCTGTGAGATAGTGGGCTGTGCTGGTAACAGGGTGGCAATTCAATGACCTCTTCCCTCAGATCAGCACAAACTCACCCACACCCACACCTGTACACCGTCATTCACCACCCCCTTACCAATGTCAGAAACACTCACCAGGTGTGTCCCAGAACATACACAGACCTCCACACCCTCAATCCCACATAATCACACCACACACATACCTCAGATAAAATGTATGTCACACGGCATTCTGTGATTTCACATATGTATGTACTTCCAGGCCATGTGCCCACATAGGAATATTCTCATGACCATCTCAACTCCTACAGACTTCACACACTTTTTCTAGTTTTCTCATGTCTGAAATTTCCTTTCCCAGGAGGAGGAGAAGGAGGAATCCTTCAGTGGCATCAGTATATTCTTCAAACTCAGCCTCTTGAGGTGGCTCTACCCGAGGCCTTGGAGGAATGGGAATTTTCCTCCACCTGTACTCAAGACCCCTTTCCACCATACCTGGGAACGGCACCCGTCAAGGAAATATACTACAGGCTGGTCCAGATGAAAAGAGGCGTGGCTGTGGCATGGGATGAGGTGGAAGTCTATGAGCCCGCCTCAAAGAAGACCAAAAGAGAACCTGATTTTTCTGAAGAGGCTGAAAAAGAGCATGAAGAGGCCTCAGACATGTGGAGTCGCTTGTCTACACGGGAACTCATAGATGTCAGCGACTATAGCGAAGCCTCAGAGGAGACGGAGCAGGCTGGCAGTGCGGGGGAGCCTCCAGCCCAGGAGGAGAGCCCCAGGGCCGAGACGCCTGAATGGCTGGTGGCCCTGGACAGCGGCTTCAGGTGCCTGGGCTGCTGCCGGGTTTTCCCCAGCTTGGAGGTCCTGCAGGACCACGTGGACAATGCGGCCCGTGAGGGCTTCAGCTGCCAGGTTTTCCATCGCATCCTGGCTTGGCTGAATGAAAAGAATAAGGAAAAAGAGGAGGAGGAGGGGAATCGATGCACGATCCTGTAGATGGTAGGCCAAAGAACACTTTGGCAGGAAGACATCCTCCTGCGAGTATATAGACTTTTTCAGGCCCTAGGAAAGTGGAAGTGAAGTAGCCCAGACTCTACTGAGGGCCTTCATCTCTTAGCAGCCATGATACCCACTTTGTTTAAATGTATCCACTACCTTCCCTACAAACATATCTGTTTTATGCTTGGTATCATATCCAGAAACAAACTGCCAAGATCTTTGGAAAGATGACTTACCAGGGAAACCCCATCAGGCTATGAGCACACTTCTCAGAAGAAACTTTACAGGCCAGAAGGGAGAGGCATGAAATATTTAACGTACTGAAACAGGAAGACCTTCAACCAATAATCCTCAACCCAGCAAGATTATAATTTAATTTGAAGCAGGGGTTAAATAATCTCCAGGTGAAGGAAGGCTCAAAGAATTTATAACAACAAAACCAGCATTACAGGATGTTAAAGGGATTGCTGTAGATGAAAATGTTCCTAAGGCTAAATAGTTTTGATTAGGACATCTAATACATGAAGGGTGGAGGAAGAAGAAGGAAAAAAAGCACTTTTAGGCTGTGTTTGAAATAGAGCAATCAGCAACTTAATATAGACTGTTATATAGTAAGGAAGCTATCCTTGAGCCTTTGGTAACCACAAACCTAAAGCCTATTATAATAATCGATACAAAAAATTAAAAAAGAGAAATCCAACCATAGCACTACAGAAAACCATCAAATAACAAAAAAAGAGAGGGATCAGGAGAAGAAGATGGCATGAGTAGTTCAGAGGAAATCTCCTCCCCAAAACATATATATTTATGAAAATACAATAAATACAACTATTCCTAAAAGAGACACCAGTGGATGCAGTACAACAGCCAGGATACATCTACATCTGTGAGAACTCAACATCACACGAAGGGGGTAAGATGCAAGCCGCGGCCAGGTGGGACCCAAACGCTCCCCCACCCCAAAACCCAGCGGGAAGAAAGGAGTCAGAACGGGGAGGGAGTGAAAGCCCAGGACTGCTAAACAACCAGCTCTAGAAATCCACACCCAGAGCGCAGACTCAAGGTGCACGGGGTGCTGGATATTAGAGAAACAGAAAACCAAAACCTGTGGGCAGGTCCCCGCAACCGGTGCCCCTGAGACAAAAGAAAAGCTAGTGCTTTCTGCAAGTCTTAAAGAGACAGGGACCCCATAGATGGACGAACTTGTCCCAGAACACTTAGCCAGCAGCTGGGAATCCCAGGGAAACTTAGGCGCCCTAAACCCGGGGAGGCAGTGCAGCTCTGAAGCCCCTCACCAGCACTAAGCAGCCTGCCAGTTGTTCCTCCAACTGGCACAGACCCCAACACACCAGCCCAATAGAGGGAGAGTGGCAGCGCGTGGCAGCCTCTCCAAGATAGTTCAAACAACACCTGAGAAAGGATCTGCAGAGGCAGACCTAACCAGTCTCCCTGAAAAAGAATTCAAAATAAAAATCATAACATGCTGACAGAGCTGCAGAGAAATATGCAAGAGCTAAGGCATGAAGTCCGGAGGGAGAGTACAGACGTCCAGAGGGAGATTACAGAAGTGAAACAAACTCTAGAAGGATTTATAAGCAGAATGGGTAAGACGCAAGAGGCCATTGATGGAATAGAAAGCAAAGAACAGGAATGCATAGAAGCTGACGCAGAGAGAGATAAAAGGATCTCCAGAATGAAACAATATTGAGAACTGTGTGACCAATCCAAAAGGAACAATATCCGCATTATAGGGGTACCAGAGGAAGAAAAGAGAGAGAAAAAGGGATAGAAAGTGTCTTTGAAGAAATAATTGCTGAGAACCTCCCCAAACTGGAGGAGGAAATAGTTCCTCAGTCTACAGAGGCACACAGAAGTCCCGAGAGACGGGACCCAAAGAGGACAACACCAAGACACATAATAATTAAAATGGCAAAGATCAAGGACAAGGACAGAGTATTAAAGGCAGCCAGAGAGAAAAAAGGTCACCTACAAAGGAAAACCCATCAGGCTATCATCAGACTTCTCAACAGAAACCTTACAGGCCAGAAGAGAATGGCATGATATATTTAATGCAATGAAACAGAAGGGCCTTGAACCAAGGATACTGTATCCAGCACAATTATCATTTAAATATGAAGGAGGGTTTAAACAATTCCCAGACAAGCAAAAGTTGAGGGAATTTGCCTCCCACAAACCACCTCTACAGGGCATCTAACAGGGACTGCTCTAGATGGGAGCACTCCTAAAAAGAGGACAGAATAAAACAACCAACATATGAAGAATGGAGGAAGAGGAAAAAGAAGGGAAAGAAATAATCATCAGACTGTGTTTATAACAGCTCAATAAGCGAGTTAAGTCAGACAGTAAGGTAGTAAACAAGTTAACCTTGAACCTTTGGTAACCACGAATCTAAAGCCTGCAATGGCAATTAAGTACATATCTTTCAATAATCACCCTAAATGTAAATGGACTGAATGCACCAATCAAAAGACACAGTAATAGAATGGATAAAAAAGCAAGACCCATCTATATGCTGCTTACAAGAGATGCACCTCAAACCCAAAGACATGCACAGATTAAAAGTCAAGGGATGGAGAAAGATATTTCATTCAAACAACAGAGAGAAAAAGACCGGTGTTGCAATACTAGCATCAGACAAAATAGACTTCAAAATAAAGAAAATAACAAGAGATAAAGAAGGACATTACATAATGATAAAGGGTTCAGTCCAACAAGAGGATATAACCATTATAAACATATATGCACCCAATGGAGGAGCACCAATATATGTGAAACAAATACTAACAGAATTAAAGGAGGAAACAGAATGCAATGCATTCATTTTGGGAGACTTTAACACACCACTCATTCCAAAGGACAGATCCACCAGACAGAAAATAACTAAGAAAACAGAGGCACTGAACAACACACTAGAACAGATGGACTTAACAGACATCTATAGAGCTCTACATCCAAAAGAAACAGGATACACATTCTTCTCAAGTGCACATGGAACATTCTCCAGAATAGACCACATACTAGGTCACAAAAAGAACCTCAGTAAATTCCAAAAGATTGAAATCCCACCAACCAACTTTTCAGACCACAAAGGTATAAAACTAGAAATAAATTGCACAGAGAAAGCAAAAAGGCTCACAGACACATGGAGGCTTAACAACATGCTCCTAAATAATCAATGGATCAATGACCAAATTAAAATGGAGATCCAGCAATATATGGAAACAAATAACAACAACACAAAGCACCAACATCTGTGGGACACAACAAAAGCAGTCTTAAGAGGAAAATATGTAGCAATCCAGCCATATTTAAAGGAGGAAGAACAATCCCAAATGAATAGTTTAATGTCACAGTTATCGAAATTGGAAAAAGAAGAACAAATGAGGCCTAAGGTCAGCAGAAGGAGGGACATAATAAAGATCAGAGAAGAAATCAAATTGAGAAGAATAAAACAATAGAAAAAAATCAATGAAACCAAGAGCTGGTTCTTCGAGAAAATAAACAAAATAGATAAACCTCTAGCCAGACTTATTTAGAGAAAAAGAGAGTCAACACACATCAACAGAATCAGAAATGAGAAAGGAAAAATCACAACGGGCCCCACAGAAATACAAAGAATTATTAGAGAATACTATGAAAACCTATACGCTAACAAGCTGGAAAACCTAGGAGAAATGGACAACTTCCTAGAAAAATACAACCTTCCAAGACTGACCCAGAAAGAAACAGAGTATCTAAACAGACCAATTACCAGCAATGAAATTGAATCAGTAATCAAAAAACTACCCAAGAACAAAACCCCCAGGCCATATGGATTTACCTCAGAATTCTATCAGACATACAGAGAAGACATAACACCCATTCTCCTTAAAGTTTTCCAAAAAATAGAAGAGGAGGGTATACTCCCAAACTCACTCTATGAAGTCAACATCACCCTAATACCCAAACCAGGCAAAGACCCCACCAAAAAAGAAAACTACAGACCAATATCCCTGATGAACATAGATGCAAAAATACTCAACAAAATATCAGCAAACTGAATTCAAAAATACATCAAGAGGATCATACACCATGACCAAGTGGGATTCATCCCAGGGATGCAAGGATGGTACAACATTCCAAAATCCATCAACATCATCCACCACAACAACAAAAAGGAGGACATAAACCACATGATCATCTCCATAGATGCTGAAAAAGCATTCAACAAAATTCAACATCCATTCATGATAAAAACTCTCAACAAAATGGGCATAGAGGGCAAGTACCTCAACATAATAAAGGCCATATATGATGAACCCACAGCCAACATCATACTGAACAGTGAGAAGCTGAAAGCTTTTCCTCTGTGATCAGGAACAAGACAGGGATGCCCACTCACCCCAGTGTTATTCAACATGGTACTGGAGGTCCTAGTCACAGCAATCACACAAAACAAAGAAATACAAGGAATCCAGATTGGTAAAGAAGAAGTCAAACTGTCACTATTTGCAGATGACAAGATATTGTACATAAAAAACCCTGAAGACTCCACTGCAAAACTACTAGAACTAATATCTGAATTCAGCAAAGTTGCAGGATACAAAATTAACACAAACACACAGAAATCTGTAGCTTTCCTATACACTAACAATGAACTAATAGAAAGAGAAATCAGGAAAACAATTCCATTCACAATAGCATCAAAAAGAATATAACACCTAGGAATAAGCCTAACCAAGGAAGTGAAAGACCTATACCCTGAAAACTACAAGACACTCTTAAGAGAAATTAAAGAGGTCACTAACAAATGGAAACTCATCCATGCTCCTGGCTAGGAAGAATTAATATCGTCAAAATGGCCATCCTGCCCAAAGCAATATACAGATTTGATGTAATCCCTGTCAAATTACCAACAGAATTCTTCAATGAACTGGAATAAATAATTCAAAAATTCATATGGAACCATCAAAGACCCCAAATAGCCAAAGCAATCCTGAGAAGGAATAAGATAGTGGGGGGGATCTTGCTCCCCAACTTCAAGCTCTACTACAAAGCCATAGTAATCAAGACAATTTAGTACTGGCACAAGAACAGAGCCACAGACCACTGGAACAGAATAGAGACTCCAGACATTAACCCAAACATATATGGCCAATTAATATACGATAAAGGAGCCATGGACATACAATGGGGAAATGACAGTCTCTTCAACAGATGGTGCTGGCAAAACTGGACAGCTACATGTAAGAGAATGAAACTGGATCACTCTCTAACCCTATACACAAAAGTAAACTCCAAATGGATCAAAGACCTGAATGTAAGTCATGAAACCATAAAACTCTTAGAAAAAAACATAGGCAAAAATCTCATGGACATAAACATGAGTGACTTCTTCATGAATATATCTCCCCGGGCAAGGGAAACAAAGGCAAAAATGAACAAGTGGGACTATATCAAGCTAAAAAGCTTCTGTACAGCAAAGGACACCATGAATAGAACAAAAAGGTATGCTACAGTATGGGAGAACATATTCATAAATGACAGATCCGATAAAGGATTGACATCCAAAATATATAAAGAGCTCACACGCCTCAACAAACAAAAAGCAAATAATCTAATTAAAAAATGGGCAGAGGAGCTGAATAGACAGTTCTCTAAAGAAGAAATCCAGATGGCCAACAGGCACATGAAAAGATGCTGCATATCGCTAATCATCAGAGAAATGCAAATTAAAACCACAATGAGATATCACCTCACACCAGTAAGGATCACCATCATCGAAAAGACAAACAACAACAAATGTTGGTGAGGTTGTGGAGAAACGGGAACCCTCCTACACTGCTGGTGGGGATATAAATTAGCTCAACCATTGTGGAAAGAAGTATGGACGTTCCTCAGAATGCTCAAAATAGAAATACCACTGGACCCAGGAATTACACTTCTAGGAATTTACCCTAAGAATGCAGCACTCCAGTTTGAAAAAGACAGATGCACCCCTATGTTTATCGCTGCACTGTTTACAGTAGCCAAGATATGGAAGTAACCTAAATGTCCATCAGTAGATGAATGGATAAAGATGTGGTACATATACACAATGGAATATTACGCAGCCATAAGAGAAAAACAGATCCTACCATTTGCAACAACATGGATGGAGCTAGAGGGTATTATGCTCAGTGAAATAAGCCAAGTGGAGAAGGACAAGTACCAAATCATTTCACTCATATGTGGAGTATAAGAACAAAGGAAAACTGAAGGAACAAAACAGCAGCAGAATCACAGAATCCAAGAACGGACTAATAGTTACCAAAGGGAAAGGGACAGGGGACAGTGGGTGGGAATGGAGGGACATGGGTGGGGAAAAAATAAAGAGGGCATTACGATTAGCATGTATAGTCCATGGGGGACACGGGGAGGGCTGCGCAACACAGAGAAGACAAGTAGTGATTTTACAGCACCTTACTATGCAGATGGACAGTGACTGTGAAGGGGTATGTGGGGGGGATTTGGTGAAGGGGGGAACCTAGTAAACATAATGTTCTTTCTGTAACTGTACATTAATGATACCAAGATTAAAAAAAAAAAAAAGAATGGACTAATAGTTACCAAAGGAAAAGGGACTGGGGATGATGGGAGGGAAGGGAGGGATAAGGGTGGGGAAAAAAAAAGAGGGCATTACAATTAGCATGTATAGTGCGAGGGGGGTACGGGGAGGGCTGTGCAACACAGAGAAGACAAGTAGTGATTTTATAGCATCTTAGTACACAGATGGACAGTGACTGTGAAGGGGTATGTGGGGGGAACCTGGTGAAGGGGGGAGCCTAGTAAACATAATGTCCTTCATGTAATTGTAGATTAATGATACCAAAATTAAAAAAATTAAAAAATAAAAACCCTATTAGTTAAAAAGTAAGGTTCTTAACATACTGTTTAACAGACAATAACTCAGCTCACGTAGGGAGCAAAGCAGGCAGTCTTGAGTGACATGTTTCCAGACCAGAAAACTGCTATCCTGGGAGGAAATCAGAGCAGCAAATTTCTTGTAAATAACCCAGAAGACTAATAAGAAACTTAGTGTCTCTTCAAAGATAAACATTTTTGGACCGCTTAGCAGGTGTACATCCCTAACCCTTTGTCTCTCAACCACCCATAAAACCCCTAGACAATGCACCAACCTGGGGCTCTTTTGTCCCCTCCTGGTGTGAGCCAGTAGCTCTGTACTCTCACTTTATCTCTAAATAAAAGCCTCTCACTTGCTCTCCTACCTTAAGTGTTTGTGAAGTTCATTCTTCAACTCCACAAACAAGAACCCTAGCAGCAAAGGGGCACAAAAATTTTCAATCATAATGTAGGCTGGTCACAGAGAATAAAGCCAATGATTCTGTAACAACCTTCTTATCAACATAAATTGATAGTATCTGTGCTAGTGGGAGTAAGGATTTAATAATATGGGTAAGTGTTGAACCACTGTGCTGTATACATGAAACTAAAATGAGACTGAATATCAATAAAAAGGATTAATAAAACTAAAAGCTTGTTCTTTGCAAAAACTTATAAAATAGCAAACCCACAGCAAGAATGATCAGGAAAGAGTATAAACAACATTAGGAATGAAAAAGAATAGTTATCACAGACTTAAGAGTTTTTTAAGCAAAACAGATTACTCTGAGCAACTGTATGCAATCCATATGAAAAGTTAAATGAAATGGAACATTTCCTAGAAAAATGGTTTGCCAAAACAAACTCGAGAAGAAATGGAAAATCTGAATAAGCCTATAAAAGAAAGCAAATCAACAGTTACCCTACTCACAAAAATAATACCAAAACACCAGGCCCAGACAGTTTAACAGGCAGTTCTGTCTTAGATACAATGTTTCAGAAAATAGAAAAGAAGGGAAAGCTCTTCAATTGATTTTATGATACCAGTAAACTCTTAAATGACAGACAAGAACAGTTAAAAGTAATGAAAATTATGTGCCAATCTCACTAAGTAAAATGTTAGCAAATCAGACTTTAGAAGGCAATATCTCATGACCTCAAGAGCATATCCCGGTAATACAAGTGTAAATAAATTCTAATCTAATCTTTTCATGTAAATCACCACATTAACACATTAAAAAAGAAAAATCTGTGATCACCTCAGTAGATATAGAAAAGGCAATTGATAAAAGTTTTTATACCCAATTCATGATATTTTTTTAATCTCTTAACAAATTAGAATGGAAGGAAACCCCCGAGGACATAAATCAGTTTTGAGAATTATCTCCAGTAATGCCCCTTGGGTGCCATTACTGGCATGTGAAACTAAGCAGGTAGAGAGGCCGCCCAGTGCCTGCCTGGCTGCATTCACTCACTGCTGCTGACCACAGGCTGCTGTGTCTCCTCTTCTTCCCTGTTCTGAACAAAACTTCTTGGGCTTTGTCCTACACCTGCCTCCCCACTGGCCATTTGCTGGGGGTGGGGTGGTCTGGGTTTGTCTCCTGATTTCATAAATCAGAGATGACACGGACCTCCATCAGGACCTGGAGAGCTTGCGCATCACCACATCTGGAATTTGATCTGAAGATAGTGACTAGATGTGACCTACTGTGTGTCCCTACATGTGGGTGAGGAAGATAAAATAGACATTTGGCAAAGATAAGGGCAGACTGTGGCAAAAACTGCCTGGCTGTTCACAAACCTTTCTTCTTCCTTCTGGGTACAAGGGGTACTAGAGAATCCAGCCTTCTTCACCGTTACACGTGCTGAGATGACTGAGTCCTGGCGACTGGAAGGAAGGCATGCGTGGTGCGCACCACTTCTGCCCTGACTCATAACATCCTGTATGTGACCCTCCACATTCTTTCGTTCGCTAGGAAGCTACTAGATGGAAAAAACCTGGGTCCCTTTTGTGATCGTTTAAAGAACTGACCACTCATCAAAAATACAGGATTCGACACTTAAGCAAGCAACAAACTTATTTTTGGAGACAGACATTGAGATTTTGATGCGTGTTGTAGCAGCTAGTATTATCTTAATTAATAGAAGTAATTAACACCTACATCAGACTTAAGGTGAAATGTTAAGCTTGTTCCTTTTACAGTCAGCAACAAATGAAGACTGTTCAGTGACCTCCCCTTTCAGTGGGTGCTGGAGGCCCTAGCAAGTACGGGGATGTGACTGACTGGTGGGTATGGATGGATGGGGGTGGGGTGGGGCAGACAGCATAAGATTGAAAAGGAAAGACAAAAATGTCATTATTTACTGTGTATCTAAATATGTGGAAAATCCGAGATTTTCTAAAGACACACTATTAAGAATGATTTTTTAACACCTTCCTATGTTGACAGAAAGTAACCGCACTACTTGAGGTAAGGATTTAATAATATGGGTAACTGCTAAACCACTGTGCTGTATACTTGAAACCAGTATAACATTGTATATCAACAATACTTCAAATTCAAAAAAGAATAAAAGAGACTGGAGATTTTGACAACCAATACAGAAACGTCACTTGTGATCTTATATAATAGCAACAAACAATTAGAAAATGTAATCTTTAAACAATGCACAATTTATAATAGCACAAAAAAACACAAGGTTTAAAGAATAAATCTAATAAAAAGGTATGCAAGTGTTTTATAGAGAAAATATTATGCTTACCAAAGACACTTAATACTTACATAAATAATACTTACATAAATAATAAGATGTGTTATGTTCATGACTAGGAAGGCTCAATATCCAAAAGAGAAAACTTTTTCCCCACATTAATCTATAAATTTCATGCCATTCCAATCAAATCTAATCAAATGCTAATGAGACCAAGAATAGCCAAGACAATCTGGGGAGTTGGAAATGGTAGGATTGATCTTAAGATTTCTTACGAAGCTATAGTAATTACAACAGTTGTATTTCTACAGGGATGAATAAATACACCAATGAAACTGAGCAGCAACGAAGTCAAAACAGACCTACATACAAATGGGAGCCAGATACATACAAGAGGAAGTCCTCAGAACAAGTCTGGGAGAAAATACATGCAACTCAGTCAATGGTTCTAGGACAATTAACTTTCCATATTAAATTATGATAAAGTTAGAGTAAAAGTATAAAACCTTAAGAGGAAAACATAAAACATGTTGAAAATTCAGGGTAAGAAAACTTAAACAAGTAACTAAAAATACAAACCATTAAGGAAAGACAAATATATCTGCCCGCAGAGGGATACGTATTTGTACTTGCTTGCGTATAGTAGGCACACAAAGAAAGTCTGGAAGGATGCACAAGAAATGAGTAAAAGTGCTGGAGGGGTGACAGATGGGGGACAAGAGAGGAAATCATTTCCTTTATACTTAAGAGTATTGTTAACCATGTGAGTATAGTACCTATTTAAAAGTACATTTTTTAACATCTATATACCAGAAGATACCATAAAGTGAAAAGACAGGCCATAATCTGAGGCAAGATGTTTATAGTCATGTAACAAAGTATTCATATCCAGACTACTACTAAAGAAATTCTTAACAAGAAAACACAATCCAATAAAAACTGGGCAAAGAAATGAACATGCAAATCATAGAAGTGAAACCTGATGGCCAATAAAAAATTGAAAGGTTACTCAATTCCATTAATAATCAGGAAATGCTATTTAAGTTTACACAGCAATACAATTTCACCCTCCTAAGTGCGGGAGTAATTAAGCCCAGTAATACCCACTGTTGATGAGTGCTGTGGAAACAGGGACTCATACACTTCTAAGTGGAAGTGCAAATTGGTACTACCACTTTGGAGAGCAATTTGGCAAAAACTAATTAAGTTAAAGACGTGTATATCCTGTAATCCAGCACTACAATTATAACTATATACCCTAGAGAGACTCTAATGTATATGCACAAAGAAACATTGAAAGAATGCTCATAGCACCACTTTATATAATAAAGACAAATGGGAAACAACCTAAATGACCATGAGCAAAAGAATAAATTGTGGTATATTTACAGCATGGATTGTTAAGTGAACAAATTAGAGCTACATGTATTAACATGGATAAATCTCAAAAACAAAGTGGGTTCTACATCTTGACTATTGTAAATATTGCTAAAATAAATACAAGATATGAAAGCAATATAAGTGTCCATCAGTAGATGAATAAAGAAGAAGTGGCACATATATTCAAAGGAATATTATTCAGCCATAATGAAGAATGAGCTCTTGCTATTCGTGACAACATGGATGGACTGAGAGGTTATTATGCTGAGTGAAATAAGTCAGACAAATACCACACATAATTTCACTTGTAGGTAGAATCTAAAAAACAAAACAAATGAATGAACAAACAAAACAGTAATAGACTAATAAACACAGAGAACAGACTGCTGGTTCCCATAGAGGAGTTGGGAGAGGAGGGGGTGAAATACATGAAGGGGATAAAGAGGTACACACTTCCAATCATAAAATAGTCATGGGGATGGAAGGACAGCATAGAGACTACAGCCAATAATACTGTAATTTCTTTGTGTGTTTTGACAGATGGTAACAGCACTTATCATGGTGAGCATTTAGTAATGTACATAATTATCGAATCACTGTGTTGTGCATCTGAAACCAATATAATATTGTATATCAACTGTATTTCAATTAAAAAAACAAGGTTGAAGAGGGGAAAAAACATGGTGGCATGAGAAGTTTGGTGGAAATCTTCTCCCAAAACCACATATATTTTGAAAATACAGCAAGTACAACTATTCCTAAAACAGTGACTAGAAGTAACAGTACGCCAGCCAGTCTACATCTGGGAGAAGAAAACATCTCACAGAAAAGGGTAAAGTAAAAACCCGCCACCCAGGGGACCCGAGCACACCCCTGACCCCAGCTCACCAGTGAGAAGAGGAGAATCAGAGTGGGGAGGGAGTGGAAGCACAGGGCTGCTAAATACCCAGCCCTAGAAATCTACCCTGGGAGCACACACCCACACACTGCAGGGTGCTCTGGAGATCAGAGGGGGTGAAAAGCAAAGTCCGAGACTAAGACTGTGAAGAGGTTCCCACGACAGGCTGCCCTGGGACAAAAGAAAAGCAGGTGCTTTGAAAGACTTCTCACCAGTCAGAAGGCTACTAAAGGAGCAAGAGTTTAGCAGAAGGAACAGGTGAACAAAATCAGCCTGGCACACTCAGCCCAGCAGGTTGGGAACTTTTGGGAGCTTCAGGGGCTTCATCCCCCAGATTGGCAACGCAGCCCCAGGTCCCTCACTGCCATAAGCAGCCTGCCACTCTTTCCTCCCCGCCAGTACCTGCACACAATCCCACTGTCCATGCCATTACTACAGACAAGCATGAGAGCAGCCCCGCCTACAGCAACTACACAGTTTAACACAAAGGCTTCTCCCTGCGCGTGACCAACTGGCCCAGACAGTGAAGACAGGCACGGTGAGTGGAAAGCGCCAAAGGGCTTTGCCTTTCCTGCAAACAACCGCATCGCTGGCCAGCAACCGCCGCCATCTCCCTAGGCCATCCCAAGGGCCACCAGCCAAAGGCAGTTTAGGGGATCAACCTAGAGGCCACTCCCAGTGTGTGACTGACTGGCACAGACAGCAGAGACAGGCATGGTGACCGGGAGGCATAAAAGGGCTATGAACTCGTGGCAGATTCCCGTGCTGTTCACCTGACACCCCCACCATCATCTCAGGCCATCCCAAGGGCCTCCCTGCCCACAGCAGCTTAGGGGATCAACACAGAGGCTGCCCCTTACATGCAGCTTACCGGCACAGACAGCAGAGACAGGCACTGTGACCGGACCAGGAAGCAGGAGAGAATTTGTCCTCCAAGCTGACACCCAGGCCACTCACATACGATGACTCCCATCGCTCCAGGACTATGAAAAGGCACAAGAAGCCTCTTCAATCCAAAATTCCTGAAACACCAGAAAGAGGGCTCGGTGAGACTGAAATAACCAATCTTCCTGACAAATAACATCACAACGTTGCTCATGTGAAATCTGAGCATACGATTGTATGCCAATGATACCTTAATTAATAAATAAATAAATAAATAAATAAATAAATAAATAAAACAAAGTTGATTTGAAATGTAAATTACATATAGATATGCACAATATGATGTCATTAATATACAGTTTTTAAAACATGGAAAATATAATACATTGTCTGTTGATACTTTCATATGTAATGACTGCACAAAAACATGGTAAATATAACCAAAATAACCCCATCAGTGGTTTCCTTAGGAGCGGTAGTGAAGAGCACAGGATAAAGGAAGTCCAAGTAAGAGACTTCAACTGCATCTGTGACATCCTACCTATTATTTTTTAATCTAAAGGAAATGTGGCAAGATATGGACATCTGACAGGCCAGAGTGGTAGACAACTGGGTACATCAGTGTTTGCTGTGCACGTCTCTATTCTCTTCGATACAATGAACACATTTTTTAAGTTAGATGCAGACTGTAAATAATTTAAGGATTTTCAAAGAATTCCATCCTCTGCACTTTATTGTACATCCTATTTTTAAAAATTAACTCATTGCTATACTTATTATTTAAAGGGCAACTAAACAAGTATATACCATAAATTGTAATAATCTATTCTTTAAAACAAATATGGCTCTGGATGTGGCTATAATTTTCTAAACTTTTTTTTAACAAACAAAAATTTGTTTCAAAATTTGAAAAAATAAAGAAAAGAGAAAAAATAATGAAATTTCACTTTCAAGATGATAAAATAAATCAAGGCTACAGCCTTATCCTCCTGCAGCAAATCCACAAAAACACTTGCAAAATCTTTTAAAAGCCAATATATACTTGTGTTCAAAACAAGAAAGGAAATTCTAGTTGACCACAAAATGTGAGAAAACACTGAAAGACAAAAAGGGGAGAGATTGAGAGACGGAGTTAGACGGGGAGAGAGAGAGAAAAGGAGAGAAAGAGAACTGAGAGAATGAAGAGGGATGTCATTGGCCCAGATATAAAACAATGCAGGTGTCCCCAAAAAAGAAAATAGTGGCAAAATGGAAGATGCTTCATGCTCGTGGTAGAAAACCGAGCCAGACAAGGCTTGGGTCACTGGGACTGACTAGCAGGGACGCTGAAACAAGAACACAGACGTAACCCTGCACTTCCCCCACCTCCATCCCCAGTTAGCCAAGAGTCAGCAAGAAGGAGTCTGCCTCCAGGGAGGAGCAGTGCATGTGATGCTTGGGTAATAAAGACAAGGTGGTATCCCAAAAGGACACTAGTGGAAAGAGAACCAGGCTCCCCCTGCCCATCAGATCAGCCCCCACTATACCCTTCCTGTTACAAGCAGCAGTGGCGGTTCCCACACATTCCGATAAACGCCCTGTGCAGACAGCAGACAGACACTACGGGACGTATAACTAAAGGTAAGTGCACAGTGACGGGCCACCCAACTGTACGACCATGGGGGAGAGACAAACTTGGCAAATAGGAAACCTAACTCAAAGGGAATAGAGTTAGCAGAACAATTCGGACAGGATTTTTTATCCTAAGTGTTTACATACTTCGAAAAATAGGAGGAGAGCAAATTAAGAAGAATGTTATGAAAACACACCAATCTAAATAAAAATTGAGCTGTTGATAGTAAAAAGACTCAATAAAAGGGCTGAGTTGCAGAATAGACACACCTAAACAATGAACCAGAGGCCAGAAACACTTTCTAAACAGGGCACCAAGGAATAGAAAGATAATAGAAACTACATAAGAAAACTCATGAAAAATAAACCTTAAACATCTTCCACAGCTCAAGAGAGATATGTGTCTGCAAAATGAAAGGACCCACTAGCACTAAAATGAATAAATCACCCACACATGTACACACCAGCCCTACCAGATACACATTGTAAAGCCCCTCTGATAAAACAGCATGGTACTATGCCTGCCTCACCAGACAGGCCAGTGGGACACAAGAGCCAGAAATATGGAAACGTAGCCAACATCAAGGCAGTAGCTCAAATTGGTGAGGAAAGGAAAGAATGGTGACAGCACACTATACAGTCCTAGAAAAGAAGGCAAAACTGGATTGGTTCCTCACACCAAGCCCAGAATAAATTCCAACCTGATCAAAGGTCTAAAAATAAAAAGCAAAACCACAGAAGTATAAGGAAAAAAAAAGGGTGAATATCCAGCAGGACTGAAAAAAAGTGTGGAAAACGTTCCTTACTACAACTCAAATCTGGAAACAAAGAAAAAACTAAGACTACAAGTCAGACTTTTGTGACAAAAAAATCAATAGCTCCTATGTGCTAGCACTAACAAATTATAATACATAGTAGGAAAAGAAAGGTATCAGTACATGATGTACTTGGAATATAACTGATAAGAAATGTGCAAGAACAAACCCCCTTTCCTTTGTTAAAATGGTATATAAGCCCCTGAGTCTAATTGCTTGTGTAAATTTTATTACTTTTCTGTGCATATACATAATAAAAGTTGTGGGCTTTTCCTCCTGTTAATCTGGCATGTTAGTTTAATTCACAGGCCCCAGTCACGGAATCTAAAAGAATAGGGAAAAATCTTGCCTCTCTGACACAGTGGTGATTCCTAATTTCACAGACAGGAGGTTGGAGCTCAGAGAGGTAGCAGTTGGAGACTGTGAATTGCAGGAATGGGGCAGTGAAGACACATCTGAAGTAAGCCTGGATGTTTTGGAGCTCTGTGCCTCAGGAAGGCAGCTGCTCAGAGCATATGCACGGCATACCTGGCTTTCACAGTCTCTGTTTCTTTGCCCCTTGTTCAGCCTTCCAGGTGATGTGACTCAGGCCAGATACTGAGGAGGCATGAGACCAGGACCTAAGATAAGCCCCCTATGCCTTTGCATCCTGATCCCTTCATTTGGTCTCTTCTGTACAATGCACACCTCCTCTAGCCTGAGGGTGTGCGCTATGAAGGCCTGGGGTCCAGCCTCCCTTTACTCAGCCACAGGTTTAGCCTTTGGGTCTAGGGGTTGTGGAGGGCTCAGGCAGGGAGCTTTGTCCCTTAGCAGACAGATGTCTGCAGCTTCCCTGGCCCTGGGGGGATCTGAGTGGGCCCATCTGCTCCTACATCACTCCAGCACCATGGGGGACAGAACTTTGCCAGCCCCACCTTGGGCAGGGAGCTGGTCCAGAAGTCTGCAGGGGTTGTGACTCGCCAAGCTGCCTGGGAAGTTAAAAACCCTCTTTAGCTTTTCATTGGACATCACTTCCTAGATGCTGTTATTATAGGAGGCGTTCAGTCTGCTTGCCATATAGAGTTCTTCAGCCTCTCTGTCCAAGGTAAGCTCAAGGCTTGGGGTCTGGAGCAAAACTGGTTGAACTTTGATGTGATGGTCATGATGGCAATAGTAAATAACAGCCCATGTGGGACAGGCACTGCTCTGAGAACAGCAGTTCTCAAAGGGGTCCAGAACTCTGAGGGCTGTTGAGACCCTCCCAGGGGACCCATAAGCCCAAACAATTTTTATAATAATATCAAGATGTCCTGTGCCTTTATCACTTTTATTCTCAGAGTACAGTGTGGTTCCCAGGGGCTACTGGATATTGCAACAAGTCAAAGGCAGAAGTGGATATGAGAATTCCAGTCTTCTGGGAGCCATTAGTGAGATGCAAAAACGTGAAGTGAAGCAAAGCCTTTCTTTTCATGGAAATTTTTTGTTTTGGAAAATGTGTTATTTTTCATTGAAAATGTTGCCATTAAAAAAAAAAAAGAAATGTGCAAGAAAAAGTACAACTATAAGACAACTAGAAGATAATAAAAAGTGACCTAACTGGAGCGAGAACTCATTTTTGAGAAGAGAAGATTATAGCAAAGTTACCAAATCTCTCTCAACCTATAAAATCAATGCAATTACAATTTTAATATCAACAAGATTTTTCAAGGAATTGTAGAAGGTGATTCCAAAATGCATATGAAAACATAAATACAAAAATCACTTTGGAAAGAGTTTAGCAGTTTCTTACAAAATTAAACATAGTCTTACCATATGATCCAGGAACTGTGCTCCATATTTACCATCAGGTGTTGAAAACTTATGTCCATGTAAAAACATGCCCACATATGTTTATAGCGGCTTTATTCATAACTGCCAAAACTTGGAAGAAACCAAGGTGTCCTTCTGCAGGTCAATTAATCAGACATTAGGAAAAGACATCATAACCATCCTCTAGTTTTCCAAAATATACAAGAGGAGGGAATCCTTCCAAACTCATTCTATCAAGCCAGTATCATTCTAATACCAAAACCAGGCAAATACACCAAAAAAAGAAAACTACAGACCAATATCTCTGATGAACATAGAGGCAAAAATACTCAACAAAACATGAGCTAACCAAATTCAAAAATACATCAACAGGATCATACACCATGACGAAGTGGGATTCATCCCAGGGATGCAAGGATGGCACAATATTAGAAAACCTATCAAAATCATCCACCACATCAACAAAAAGAAGGACAAAAACCACAAGATCATCTCCATAAATGCTGAAAATACACTTCATAAAATTCAACATCCATTCACCATAAAAACTCTCAACAAAATGGATATAGATGGCAAGTACCTCAACATAATAAAGGCCATATATGACAAACCCACAGCCAACATCATACTTAACAGTGAGAAGCTGAAAGCTCTTCCTCCAAGATCAGGAACAAGACATGGATGCCCACTCTCTCCACTTTCATTCCACATAGTTCTGGAGGTCCTTGCCACAGTAATTAGACAACACAAAGAAAAAAAGGGCATCCAGATTGGTAAGGAAGAAGTTAAACTGTCACCTTTTGCAGATGACATGATATTGTACATAAAAACCCTAAACAATCCACTCCAAAACTACTAGATCTAATATATGAATTCAGCAGTTGCAGGATACAATATTAAAAAACAGAAATCTGTTGCATTCCTATACACTAACGATGAATGAGCATAAAGAGAAATCAGGAAAACAATGCCATTCACAACTGCATCAAAAAGAATAAAATATCTAGGAATAAACCTAACCAAGGAAGTGAAAGACCTATACTCTGAAACTACAAAATACTTACGAGAGAAATTAAAGAAGATACCAATAAATGGAAACACATCCCATGTTCATGGATAGGAAGAATTAATATTGTTAAAATGGGCATCCTGCCTAAAGCAATTTACAGATTCAATGCAATTCCTATGAAAATACCAATAGCATTCTTCATGAACTGGAGAAAATAGTTTTAAAATTCATATGGAACCACAAAAGAACCCGAATAGTCAAAGCAATCCTGAGAAGGAAGAATAATGCTGGGGTCATTACACTCCCCAACTTCAAGCTCTACTACAAAGCCACAGTAATCAAGACAGTTTGGTACTGGCACAAGAACAGAATAGACCAATGGAACAGATTAGAGAGCCCAGATATAAACCCAACCATACATGGTCAATTAATATATGATAAAGGAGCTATGGACTTGCAATAGGGAAATGACAGCCTCTTCAACAACAGGTGTTGGCAAATCTGGACAGCTACATGCAAGAGAATGAAACTGGATTACTGTTTAACCCTATATACAAAAGTAAACTCAATATGGATCAAAGACCTGAATGTAAGTCATGAAACTATAAAACTCTTAGAAGACAACATAGGCAAAAATCTCCTTCATATAAACATGAGCAACTTCTTCCTGAATGCATCTCCTCCAGCAAGGTAAACAAAAGCAAAAATGAACACATGGGACTACATCAAACTAAAAATCTTCTGTATGGCAAAGGACATCATCAACAGAACAAAAAGGCATCCTACAGTATGGGAGTATATCTTTGTAAGCAACATATGCAACATATCTAACAAGGGGCTATCATCCAAAATATATAAAGAACTCAACACACCTCAACACCCAAAAAGCAAATAACCCAATTAAAAAATGGGCAGAGGATATGAAGAGACAGTTCTCCAAAGAAGAAATTTAGGTGGCCCACAGACACACAAATAGATGATGCTCCACATCACTAATCATCAGGGGAAAGTAAATTAAAACCACAATGAGATATCACCTCACACCAGTTATGATAACCAGCATCGAAAAGACGGAAAACAAATGCTGGCGAGGATGCAGAGAAAGGGGAACCCTCCTACACTGCTGGTGGCAATGTAAGCTAGTACAACCATTGTGGAGAGCAATACGGAGGTTCCTCAAAAAACTAAAAGTAGAAATACCATTTGGCCCAGGAATCTGACTCCTAGGAATTTACCGAAAGAACACAAGTTCTCAGATTCAAAAAGACATATGCACCCTTATGTTTTATCATAGCACTATTTACAATAGCAATCTAAGTGTCCCTCAGTATATGAATGAATAAAGAAGATGTGGTACATAGATACAATGGAATACTATTCAGCCAGAAGAAAGTAAGAAATCCTACCACATGCAACAATATGGATGGAGCTGGGGGATATTATGCTCAGTGAAATAAGCCAGGCAGAGAGAGACAAGAGCCAAATGATTTCCTTCATTTGTGGAGTATAATAACAAAGAAAACTGAAGGAACAAACCAGCAGCAGATTCAGACTCCAAGAAGGGACTAGCGTTTACAAAGGGGAGGGGTGTGGGAGGGTGAAGGGGATTGAGGGGTATTATGTTTAGTACACATGGTGTGGGGGATCACGGGGAAAACAGTGTAGCACAGAGAAGGCATATAGTGGACCTGTGGCATCTTGCTCCACTGATGGACAGTGACTGCATTGAGGTATGGGTGGGGACCTCATAATACGGGTAAATATAGTAACCACATTGTTTTTTCATGTGAAACCTTCATAAGAGTGTATATCAGTAATACCTTAATGAAAAACAAACTGGAAAAAGAGAAAAGCTATGTTGGGATTTTGATGGGAATGTCATTGAGTTTAGAGTGTTTGATCCTGTCCTAGCGCTCTTGAATCTCTCTTCTGGTTTTTTGTTTATTTCACTCCTTTTTTTCTTAGTATTTCAGTTTATGTAGCTTCTGTTGCCCTATCTTCAAGTTCACTGACTCTTCTTTCAGCCATATCAAGTCTACCTATCAACCCATCAAAATGATTTTGATCTGTTACCATGACTTTTCTTTTCTAGGATTTCCATTTGACTCCTTATAGTTCTCATCTCTGTTGAAATTCCCCATCTGTTCACTCATGTTATCTATCTTTTCCTTTAGAGCCTTTCACATGTTAACCATGGTTACTTACATTTCCTGTCTGATAGTTTCAACATCTGAGTCATCTTGCATCGAGTTTATATTTAAAGTTGTGGAAAGTTGGCAGAAAAAATTCAAGTTGGAAAAAGCAATGTCCAATTTCATGTCCATAGTATGCTTCCATTTGCTTACAAAAGGGAGGAATATACACATATGCAAGCGTCTACTTGTATAAACACGGGATATCTTTAGAAGGATGCTGGGCTTGGAGAACTGGAGGTCTTGAGCTTGAGGGAGATTTCCTTTTTCAATGTAAACTCTTTGGTACCATTTGAATTCTTTAAATGTAAAAAAATAAATAAAACCAGTTGACTTGAAAAAAAAAAGTAAAGGTAGAACTTTATTTTACTTCAAAGTGAAGAAGAAACATTATTTTGAGAATATAAAATCAGGAAGTGTTCCATAATGTCTTGCTTTTATCCTTGGAAAGTTTTTTACAAGATAGAATTATTAACGGTAGACATCAGTGAATGTACAATATATAAGGGTGTCTCTGCAGGTAAGCTTTTACTTTCACAAAAGACCTTTTGGGAAATTAAATATCCTATAATTAAATAGCCACATAACTTCTTAAAAGAAAATGCTATAATAATTTAACACAGATATGAGTTACCACCATCCCAAAGGTATACACCAGAGATTTATAAATGTTTGTGAATCTTATGAAACCTATGGACTCTTTCCCCTCCAGAGACAGACACATAAACACCAATTTACACATAATTTCAGGCAGTTACAGGATCCCTGAAAACATTCCTGAATCTCAGTTAAGCAGAGCGAATTTAAGTTACTAAGGATCATAAAACAATGCCTCAAGTTTTCATTCAACAGATAGGCACTGAGGATATGATCGCTAAGCAAAAATTTACTAACGGGCAGAGGGTATAAGAAATCTCTCTCTCTCTCTCTCTCTCTCTCTCTCTCTCTCACTCACACACACACACACACACACACACACAGCAATGACTGGAAGTGCTAAATAAATGGTGCAACAAGAGCTTATAAAAGGGGTAAATGAAAGTCAAGAAAGGTTTCCCTGAAAAAATGAAAAGTAAAGTAGAAGTATGAAATGTAATAATGAGAGGAAAAAGCTTCAGGTAAAAGGAACACCATGTGCAAAGGATCTATAGGGTGCTGTGCTAGATGGTGGAGGAAGGCCAGCGCAGCTGAAGCACAGAGACTGAGGAGGATGTGGTATAACAGAAGGGGAGAGACTGGCCTTATTTACACTGCTCTTCACCAAAACCAACAGTTACCAACTAGGTCTCAAGAAAGGGGTGCGGAGGTCACATGATTAGATTTCTGTTTGGAAGACAGCACGCCAGCTGCACTACAGAGATCAGATTAGAGGGAGTGAAGAGCCAAGCAAAATAGCTGGGAGTCTAGTACAGCAGTTCTGGTGGGAGATATAACCTGGACTAGGATAAGGGTGGTGATTAACAGTAATGCAGAGATCTGACAGGTAATAGTGAATTTGAACTCTTTTTCACATATCTTTTCCCCTTGAAATTACTTCTTTTGCCAATTTTCTATGATACATTCTCTTAATTTTCAAGAGCTATTTTATAGTAATGTCATTAGCTGTTTATGTCATATTTGCTGTATTTCTTTTTTATAAGTGGTTGTTCTATTATTTTCCTTTGGCATGGTCTTCAAGTTTTCTGTAGATGTATCCATATTTTTTTCCCTTTCGAGTTTTTCTTTCATTCGTTTTCAATTTCAACACCTTCCCTCCTCTCCACTTTTTTCTGCCTTTTTCCCCCAACCTTCATACTAGAACATGTAAAATTTACGTCAGTGTAGGATGTGTATAGTTCCTAATACATAAGTTCATTCAGACATCCAGCAAACATTTACAGAGCACCCACGTTGTAGGGAAGAGACATACACACAAAACAGAGAAACAGGTACAAGTGTTTCCAAAGTAGAAAGTACTTTGGTTGCACAAAGAACAGACACCTAGCCTGGACTGAGAATTAGTCAGGACTCCCTGAAGGTCAAGGTCAAATTTTAACTATTCTGAAGGCGGGGCCTGGAAACTAAGTGGAAGAAAAAAGAGCCTTAAATGAATAGTAGTAAATGACTAACATTACTACTCTCGGAGTAATTTCAGAATTGAACAGGAAGCTCACTAGTATTTTCCATGAATTCCCAAGGATATCATTCCAGGTAAGGTCTCAGACTACCTCAGAGGTAATCTAATGATAAGAGGCCACCAAATGTTTTCTGGAACTAGTACAAGCTTAATGTATGCTTAGAAATATATACTAAATGCCCTCACAGTTTCCTTTTTCAATATATTTAAAATGAAATCTAGGCTTAAAATCTACCAGCAAGCAATAACATATTTCATGTTTATCTCCTACTTCATCCAACAAGTTCCCATCAATGGGAGGTTATCTATCCCTACACCTTCCAAGAGGCTTCCTACTGCCACCTCTTCCCTGCTTATTGCAGTCCCTCTGCCTGGAATGCCCTCTTCCCCTTCCCTAATCACCAACTGCGATTCCTGTGTAAGATCCTTAAAAACCAAAAACAAGTATCACTCACCTCATTTTGCTCTGGGCATTATTCTATATCATAGGTGGATGTTTCCTACCCTTTCCTAGCTGAGTGTGGCTTGCCTGACTACTGAAACTGTGTCATACACAACTACAGAAAGTATGAACAGTGGCTTACTCACGGGCAGACACTTTCATACCCACTGAATAAAGATAACAAAAAACTTCCTTGGCTGTAGCTGTTAAGATTCTCATTTGATCCTTGCTTTCCCAGATTACTTTAGGTCTTCAGATAACTTATGACTTCCTTGAATAGAAGCGGAAACTGGAAAGACCATAGGCGCAGAAAGGGTAGCCTACTGATATTGACACGTTATGCTGGAGGTGATGAGAGCAAATGCCTGATTTAAGGCTCGATTTACGAGTAAGGGAGAGAACTGGATATAGCATGCATAAGCAGCTTTTTCTTAAAATTTCGCTGTAAATGGAAAGAAGGTATGTGGTAATGAACACACATCGTTAAAAACAATATGGTCTCATTCAAGATCAGCCATGTATTAGGAATAACCTACAGGTCTCAATCCCACCCTTCACTCCCGGCAGTCAATCAAAGGCAGGCAATGCGGAATGAGAGTTTATTAATTGTTCGGCACTGTGCACTTTACATACTCCAGTTAACACTTCTCACAACCTTCGGAGGAAAGTATCACGAGCTTCGTTTACAAACAAGGGAACTGAATATAGAGACTAAATCACCTTCCCAAAGCCCCACACATAAAAAGTCATGGGGCCTCGGGGCCAGAGACACGTCGAATGCTCCAGGGGCCTACAGGGGCCTACAGACCGAGAAGGGGAGGTCCTGCTGCCATCACGTGGGCTCGGGAAACCCGCCCGAGCCCTTCCAGAGGCTCCTGCAGCCGCGCTCCCACCCTCGCTCCGCGCCAGACCACGCGCCCGACGGAGGGACGCAGAGGAGCCGTTCTGAGGCCCGAAAAGGAGCCCCACCGGCTCCCAGACCGCGGCACTTACCTCGTTACTGACATTCGGAGTCCCGGCCGAGCAGCGAGAGGTCTAGAAGGACCGCCACCCCGCCGCCGCTGCCCCCACGTGCGTGAACTGCACCCACCCGACGGCGGTTGCGTGACCACGCCCCCATACGGCAGGCCCTTCCGTCCAAAACTCATCGGCAGTCGGCTTCGGCCCACGCCTGAGGAACAGCGAGACCAGCTCTGACACGAGGAACGGTACTGAGCGTGACAACTTCCGGAGCAGAGCGCTTCGCGCCGGATCTGCGCGCTCCTGGGGAAACTGGGCTCCGGCCGGCGCCCCAGAGGGGCAGTTCCTGCGTTCTGAACGTTTCAGCATGCTCATTTTATCATATTCGTTTGTAGACGTGATCTGGTTTTGTAAGGACATTGGCTTTGTGTCCCAATATGGTTGAAAGATCTTTGATAAAAGGATTGAGTAACCAATTTCTTTTTGTTGTTATCATTAATCTACAATTACATGAAGAACATTATGTTTACTAGGCTCTCCCCTACTGCAAGTCCCCCCACCCCACAAACCCCATTACAGTCACTGTCCATCAGCATAGTGTTGTAGAATCACTACTTGTCTTCTCTGTGTTGCACAGCCCTCCCCATGCACCCCCCACATTATACATGCTAATCATTATACCCCCTTTCTTCTTCCCCGCCCTTATCCCTCCCTACCCTCGCATTCTCCCCAGTCTCTTACCCTTTGGTAACTGTTAGTCCCTTCTTGGGTTCTGTGATTCTGCTGCTGTTTTGTTCCTTCAGTTTTTCCTTTGTTCTTATACTCCACAGATGAGTGAAATCATTTGGTATTTGTCTTTCTACACTTGGCTTATTTCACTGAGCATAATACCCTCTAGCTCCATCCATGTTGTTCCAAATGGTAGGATTTGTTTTCTTCTTATGTCTGAATAATATTCCGTTGTGTATATGCACCACATCTTCTTTATCCTTTCATCTACTGATGGACACTTCCACTTCTTGGCTATTGTAAACAGTGCTGCAATAGACATAGGGGTGCATCTCTCTTTTTCAAACTGGAGTGCTGCATTCTTAGGGTAAATTCCTAGAAGTGGAATTCCTGGGGCAAATGGCATTTCTATTTTGAGCTTTTTGAGGAACCTCCATACTGCTTTCCACAATGCTTGAACTAATTTACGTTCCCACCAGCAGTGTAGGAGGGCTCTCCTTTCTCCACAACCCCTCCAACATTTGTTGTTGTTTGTCTTTTGGATGGTAGCCATCCTTACTGGTGTGAGGTGATACCTCATTGTGGTTTTAATTTGCATTTCTCTGATAATTAGCGATGTGGAGCATCTTTTCATGTGTCTTTTGGCCATCTGAATTTCTTCTTTGGTGAACTGTCTGTTCAGCTCCTCTGCCCATTTTTTAATTGGATTATTTGATTTTAGTTTGTTGAGGTGTGTGAGCTCTTTATATATTTTGGATGTCAAGCCTTTATTGTATCTGTCATTTACGAATATATTCTCCCATACTGTAGGGTACCTTTTTGTTCTATTGATGGTGTCCTTTGCTGTACAGAAGCTTTTCAGCTTGATAAAGTCCCATTTGTTCATTTTTGCTTTTCTTTCCCTTGCCCGGGGAGATATGTTCATGAAGAAGTCACTAATGTTTATGTCCAAGAGATTTTTGCCTATGTTTTTTTCTGGGAGTATTATGGTTTCATGACTTACATTCAGGTCTTTGATCCATTTTGAATTTACTTTTGTGTATGGTAACTGACCAATTTTTGTACAGAGTTTTTATCTAGTGTTTGTGATGATTCCTGCACTTCCAACAACCAGGCCTTATTGTCCAGGCTTACATTATAGTTCAGCCTCGGACATATTCTTCTGCACACTGTAAGATTTAAATTTAGATAGTAAATGCTTAAACCAAAACCGGGATGCACATTTACTGCTGCCTGTGGAAATGTCTGTTTTGAAGTATCACCTGTGGGAGAGGGTGCATAAGGAAGTGAATCTGTATTAGAAAATATATTAATAGTTACCATCTGGTTTAAGTGAGCATTGAAATAGGTTGAGCACAGGGGCAATCACTTTGCATGAATTATCTCCAAAATATTCATGGAAATCCAGTGAGATAGGAACTATTATTATGATTTTACAGATGTGGAAATGGACTTCGTAGGAGCCAAGTATTTTTTTTAGCCAGAGTTGCTCAGCTGGGGCCCATCACTGCTGCAGGAATCCAGGGCTGGTTACATAGTCGGTGAGGCCTAGTGCAAAATGAAAATACAGGAACCCTCATTCAAAAAGTAGGAAAATGTCTTCATTTTTCCGTGGTGTCTTGATGTGCCATGTGTTTTTATTTGGCATTTCATATGGCACTCCTCAAGCACAGGAATACTAATGGGGCCCGTGTAGACCTTCACATGTGCCTGGGACTCCTGCCACAGGACTTAGAGAGGCACGTTTCCTGGAACAAGAGGACAGTAGTTTCTGGGCAAAGACCTGGAAGTGGGAAGCCCAAGAACCCAACTGGGAGGATGTGGGAGACAGGACACCATATGACCTAAAACTAAGACCTTGACACATTTTCCAATTGCCCCCTGGATGTCACCTACAAAACTCAAAATTCAGATAAAATTATTTAAAGTTTCAAGACTGTGGTGAAAGAACATTTACTCCAGTCCCTCTTATGACACTCTAAAGAAGAGAGCCCTGTGCGGAGCCCATGTTCTTCATTTGTGATTCTGTTTTTGAATTATAATAATTCAGACTTTAATTTGGATTGGTATTCTTTTAGTTTAATGTGTGATTTGGATACAAATAGCTTAATGACTTCTTCCTGTTTGACTAGTGTCTCATAAAGGTAGTTTTTGCTATTAATAAATCATGCACTGAATTATAATGGTCTTCTTATTCATCTACTTCCCATCATTAAATCGGAGCTCTTGGAGTTTAGGGGGCTTTGAACCAAGGTGGGTCGTAGGCACAAAGTACAAAGATACATAGGAAAAGACATCTTCAAGACAAATGTAGATCTTTATGGAAAATGCTTCTATTTGAGATAAAAGATGTTAAAAAATTGATTCCATATTGTTTCATGTACTCTTCATTTTTTGTCTACAGATGTCAAAGGCTCTGTAGGGTTTTCTCTTGACCACCCCTCTTGTTCTCCAACACCGCATGCTTCTAGCCGCCACAGTCTCCTCGAGTTCACCACATTTGTTTTCTACCTTTTCACAGCCCAAGCTCTGTCTTTGGCCTGTGATGCCGCCCACCAAATCTGGGTTCTCAAGGGCTACTTTTCAAGACCAGGTCAAATTCCATCCATCTGTTTTAAGAATCTTATTCATAGTCCCAAAACAAGTTAATTTTTCTCATCAGCAGTTCATTCTTATATTATTTACAATAGTCTAATTTGAAATTTCTTTTGTACTATTTTTTTTACATTATAAGCTTTCAACAGCTTTAGATAGTCATTTTTAAAACAACTAATAGTTTTTCACTGTCTCTTGTGTATTATTTCCAGGCCAGTCTATTTCCTCCTTTTGGTGCTACAATCTCAAAAATTATTTTCATTCCTTACAGAGATGATTCTATTAGTCTGCTCTCATTAAGTGATGCACATGTCCTCTCTACTAATAATAATGTATTTATTAATCAGGTTAAGTTTCTCTAGAAAGAGACACATCAAAGCACACCCCTACATTTTATTCCTGATGGATCAGTTAAATGCTGTCAGATATATGATACAATGAAAGTATTGCCATTAAAAGCATCTAGTGTGAGACTGTTTCTCCTCTTTATCACAGTGCTCCAATAAGTGGAAGTAAGGATCCACCAGCACGTTCAATGTGTGTGTGTGTGGGGGGGGGGCTCAAGTTTTTTAATTTCAATTTTCTCAAGAGTTTTTCAAATCTCACTGAATGTGTCTGCTTGGTTGCTGTAACAAAATATCACAGATTGGGTAGCTCAAACAACAGAAATGAATTTTCTTACAGTTCTGGAGGCTAGAAGTCCAAGGCCAAGGTGCTGTCAGGGTGGTTTCTGGTGACAGCTCTCTTCCTGGCTTACGGAGGCCGCCTTCTTGCTTTATCCTCACGTGGCCTTTCCAACGTGAGGGTAGAGACTCTAAGATGGAGCCTGAGGTGCAGACTCCTCTGGGGACTCTTCCCCTTCCTATAAGGATACTCATCCCATTGGATTAGGGCTTCACCTTTCCGAATTCATCCCACTTCCCTACCTCTCTAAAGACTTTGCCTCCAAAAACTATCACAACAAGAGTTAGAGCTTCAATGTGAATTTGGGGGGAACACATTTCAGCCCATAGCACCCACTTTCTTTAGGAAAAGAGAATTACCTCAAAAGTAATCTTTTCCTGACAACTTTTGTTGCACTATCATTGCACTTTCAAAAATTAAAGCCATACATTTTTGGATTGCAGTTAAACTCATGGGTGTTTAGCAATCAGAATGAAATTGAGGAGTAGACCCACACATATAGTGACAACTGATTTTCAACAAAGTTGCAAAGACATTTCGGCGGGTGAAGGTGGTTTTTCAAAAATTGTGATAGAGCAATTGGACATCCACATGAAAAAAATTTGACATTGACTCATATCTCACACAAATACAGAAACAACTTAAAAAGGATCATACCCCTAAATGTAAAAGTTAAACCTATAATACTTTTAGGGGACAACATAGGACAAAAACACTGTGACCTAGGGCTAGGCAAAGATTTATTGGATATCAGAACAAATTTTACAGAATACATGTAAAAATATACTAATAAATTAGACTGAATCAACATTAAACTTCTACTCTTCAAAATACACTCTAAAGAGAGTAAAAAAAGCCACCCATCGAGAGAAAAATTTTGCAAATAAATGTTTTATAAAGGACTCTTATCTACAATATGTAAAGAACTCTCCAATCTCAATAAGTAAACAAACAACTCAATAAAAATTAGGCAAAATATCTGAACAGATGCCTCACCAATAAAGATACGTAGATAGCAAACAAATTCACGGAAATATATTCAACTTCATCATTAGGGAAGTGCAAATTAAAATCACAATATGATATCATTACACACCCAATAGAATAGTTAAAAAGCCTGATCATATCAAGTGCTGGTGAGGATCTGGAGCAACTGAAACTCTCAGGCATTATTTGTGCACATGGAAAATGGAACAATCACTTTAGAAAGAGTTCAGGAGTTTCTTAAAGTATACATTCAACACCCATATGATCTAGGCTTTCTCCTCTGTGAGCAATAAAGAAATGAAACCATAAGTCCATATAAAGACTTCTACATGAATGTTCAGAGGAGCTTCTTTTCTAATATCCAAAATATGGAAAAAACTCTTTTCCATTTAATAGAAAAAGGAATAATCTGTGGTGTACGCACAGACCTACATACACACAACAAACCAACAATCAGAACTAAGAAAGCATAATATACACTACAATATGGATATATTTCAAAATAATTATACCAAGATAATCCAGACAAAAGGAGTACATGCTATATTATTTCATTTATGTACAATTCTAGAAAATGCAAACTAATGTACAGTGACAACAAATAGATCAGTGGTTGCCTGAGGACACGGGGAGGAAGGATAGAATGACTGGAGAAATTACTAAAGTTCATCAGGAATCTTTGGGTGTGATACTATTATCTTGATTTCAAGGATGATATAACATTATATACATATATCAAAATATACCAAGTTGTGTACTTTAATTTTTGCAGTTTATTCTTTCAGTTATACCTCAATCAAGCTATTAAATAAATACACTTAACATTGAACTAGCAATTCTACTTCTAAAAAAATATGTAACAATTATATTGGTTCAAATTAATGATTAATATATATAAGGATATTCATTACATAAATATTTGTAATAACAAAAGATTGGAGGCAACCTGTCCATCAAAACATCATTGATTAGTGGATACATTAAGAATAATAATCAGCTATTTATTTACTGGAATGGAAGGCTCTTCATAATAAATTGTTTAATGAATTCAAGTGGCATTACACTATAATATACTATTTTTTTAGTGTGTTTGGACATAAGATATGTACATACAAATACCATATTTACTTGTTGGTATAGCATCTTATACTCTGGAGGGCAAGTCAGTGGCTGGGAAACATGCATTAAATCTTTCCACTAATGTGCCCTTTTGTATCTTTGAAATTTTGCACCATGTATTAGTATAAACTTTTAAAATAGTTTTTGTTGCAACTGTGAATGGTACATTTTCTCTCATTTCTGCCTATATTAGCTGGCCAGTGTAGATACAAGCTATGATTTTGGGGGGGGGTATTTATTATGCCATTGCTTACACAAATTTTTTTTTGGAGAGAGGATTATTTCCTATGTATACAATCAAATTATCAAAGAACTACATCTATTTTTTCAGTTTTTATGCTAATTATTTCATTTCTTGTTTTAAATGTCCTAGAACTTTTAAAACAATGATAAGTAACAACACTAATAGCATTCATAGCTTGTTTCTGATTTTCTTCTAATTTTCTTAAGAAATAAATGACATACATCACTATATAAGTTTAAGGTATACAGCATGATGCTTTGCTCTACATATATTGTGGAATGATTACTACAATAGGCTCAGCTAACATACATCTTCTCAAGTAGGTAAAATAAAAAGAAAAGAAAAAGGAGGAAGGAATTTTCCTATGGTAAGAACTCTTCGAATTTGCTCTATGTTAACAACTTTCCTTTATATCATACAGCAGTACTAGCTATAGCCATCATCTTGTACATTACATCCCTAGTACATCTCTCAATTCCCCAAATACACTCTCAGGTCAGAAAGAACCACAGCTACCTTCTGCCTTGTCCATAATTTGATACCCTTGTGTGCATAACTCAGGAACCATCCACACCAAGTACTTGCTTTTCACTGGGGGCATTCAGGTCTGCTCACCTGCCTTTCAGCTCAAGCTCCACTGAACTACAGTGTTTCAGGACTTTGTCAACAGCCCTTTTGGTCAGATAGGGCTGGAAGACACACTCCACTGTGGAAGGGACTGTGATTCAGTTACTTGCCTGGGTATGAGTAAGCCAGATGTTAGGGCCAGCAACACTGCTTGAGGATCCACGTCAGGCAGGTCTGTGCCCCACTGAGTTCCATGGTCAGAATACACCCACAACTTGATTCTGCTGATGAGAAAAGCTGCTGGTTGGAATTACTCCCTGAGCCTGCAGGTATCAACTTGGTCTGCCAAGATCCCTTTGCTGATTATTGCAAGTCCCTCCGCTATTTTCCATTGTAGTCAGATTCCAGTAATTTGCCCCACAAAATCCTCTGTAACAAAAATGCCCCAAAAGGCTAGAAGCTTAACAACATGCTCCTAAATAGCCAATGAATCAATGACCAAATAAAAACAGAGATCAAGCAATATATGGAGACAGATGAAAACAACAACACAACACATCAAAAGTGTGGGATGCAGCAATGGCCACTCTAAGAGGATAGTATATTGCACTACAGGCCTACCTCAAGAAAGAAGAACAATCCCATATGAACAGTCTAAACTCACAATTAATGAAACTAGAGAAAGAAGAAAAAATGAGGCCCAAAGTCACTAGGAGGGACACATTAAAGATCAGAGCAGAAATAAATAAATTTGAGAACAAAACAATAGGAAGAATCAATGAAAGCAAGAGCTGGTTCTTCCAGAAAATAAACAAAATAGATAAACTCTTAGCCAGATATATCAAGAAAAAAAGAGAATCTATACACATAAACAGAATCCAAAATGAGAAAGGAAAAATCACTATGGACACCACAGAAATATAAAGAATTAATAGAGAATACTATGAAAAATTATATACTAATGAATTGGATAACCTAGAAGGAATGGACAACTTTCTAAAAAAATACAACCTTCCAAGACTGATCCCAGAAGAAGCATAAACCAGAGCAAATCAATTGCCAGCAGTGAAATTCAATTGCTAATCAAAAAACTACCTAAGAACAAAAATTCTGGACTAAATGGCTTCAAGGCTGAATTTTATCAAACTTTTAAGGAAGAGCTAATACCCATCCTCCTTAAGGTTTTCCAAAAAGTAGGAGAGGAGGAAACACTTCCAAACTCATTCTATGAGGTCAGCATCACTCTAATTCCAAAACCAGACAAAGACACCACAAAAAAAGAAAATTACAGACCAATATCCTGGATGAACATACGTGCAAAAATCCTCAACAAAATATTAGCAATCTGAATGCAAAAATACATTAAAAAAATCATCCATCACGGCTATGTGGGATTTATTCCAGGGATGCAAGGATGGTACAATATTCAAAAATCCATCAATGTCATATATCACATCAACAAAAAGAAGGACAAAAATCACGTGGTCGTCTTGACAGATGCTGAAAAGCATTTGATAAAATTCAACATCCATTCATGATAAAAACTCTCAACAAAATGGGTACAGAGGGCAATTACCTCAATGTAATAAAGGCCATATGCGACAAACCCACAGACAACATCATACTTAAAAGCAAAAATCTGAAATCTGTGTCCGTGTGTTCAGAAGAAGACAAGGATTCCCACTCTCCCCACTTTTTTTGAGCACAGTACTGGAGGTCTTAGCCACGGCAATCAGACAACACTAAGTAGAAGGCATTCTAACTGATAAGGAAGAAGTTAAACTGTCACTGTTTGCAGATGACATGATATTGTACATAGAAAACCCTGAAGAATCCACCCCAAAACTACTAGAACTAATAACTGAATTCAGCAAAGTTGCAGAATACAAAATTAATACACCAAAATTTGTTGCATTCCTACATACTAATAATGAATGAGCAGAAAGAGATGGGGACATATTCTGACCACACCAATATTCTGTCCCTCACCGCACACCTAACCACCAGACTTTACATCAGCTGATGATTCTCATCTGTGTTGACTATCCTTGTGATGGTTTCCAAATGATGATTGTCTGTTGCATCATTTCTTCTATAGTTATGACTTGGTGTTCTACGCTGAGGAAGTGTTTTCCTTCCTTATCTTTTTATCTAAGTATGGAGTGGTGGATTTTTATTTTATTCATGGAATTGTAATCTAATACCCTTATTTTTATTTGATCCTCAAGTTGTTACAGATGGTGAGTAGGAGCCCCTTCAAACTTGCTTCTATGAGTTTTTAACATGTGTCCACTATCCCAGAAACATTTACTTATTTTCTGGCACAATTTACTACATACTAATCTTAAGGTTCATGTTATATGCTCACCTGCCCCAGATCTATAGTCCAAGGAGCTTTGGTTCCTCTTAGTGGAAGTTTGTTTCTAGAAATTGAATCTGAGTGCTTGGTGTGCACATTACTACTGGTCTGTCATTGCACATAGTCCCTTTCAGAAAACAGGGCCAGGATATATATCCATATAGCTATATGTGCATATACTTACTTTATATATAATCCCCTTTCCCTCACCTACTTGGTAATATCCTACATTTATTTAAGCCCCAAGCGCCACCTCATCTGAGCTCCATCTTGGATGAGACAAGAACTCCTCCTGTAGATTTTCACCATTCCCTATTCATACCTCCCCATTTACTGTGTTGTTTTGTGACTGTTCCTTTGAGATTGCCTTAGGAAGAGAACTAATCTTTTACTTCTGTATTCTCGGCTTTGTGCACTACACACAGCACATAGCATGTACACAGTACATTTTTCTTGAATTCATTAATGAAGTGGAATGTGAACCTCGTCTGCTCTATTATATGTGCTTTTTTCTCTTGTTGAGCTGTGCTTAACACATGGTATGGTTATCATTTTTCCTTAAGCACATAGATATTACCTCCTAAACCTAATCAACTATAAATGTACGAAGGAGGGAATTAATTTTTCTACCTCATTGGAAACAAACTACTGGCAAACTGAATATTATTGACTGCTTGGACCTACAAAATTCCACATGAGAGAAAAAGGCTTTGTATAGGGATTCTTACATGAGAACAATGAATATGCACTGGTTTAGGTGTCTTCTAATTATTAAAATATCCTCTATAATAAAAATCCACTAATTAAGAGATTATTTTTAATCCCAAGAAGCAATGACATTGTCATTTCACAGGTGTCTTATTGCATCTTCTTTTCCCCACAATAAGCTTTGAACTTCATTATCAAATTTCCAAAGTTTATTTCCCCAGATTATTTTATATACCCCTTTCCATTAATATATGACAAACTTGTTTTTTTTAATTCCTTAGAATATATAAAAATATGTTTAAGTCCCCCATTCTCATTTTAAGTTGAAACCAGAAGTACCTCAAAGACATTTGAGATCAAGAAGGAGATAGAATTGTCTGTGTTTATGGATATCAAAGCCCTCAGGGTCATCCTGTTTAGCTCACTTTTCTGTCTCCAGGGAAACTAAATTTTTTCCTCCATTTCTAGAAAATGCATCATGGGGAACACTTACTGTGTTTCCTTGGAGTTCTGGAAGCTCATATTAATCCTTTGAGTAATAGCCAAACATGTGAGTTCCCTCTCTTTTAAAAGGTAAGTGAGCATCTGTGAATTTTACAGAAATATCAAATCATTGGGAGCCTAAAAATGAAAAATAATGAACAGATAAGACATTTAAAGATGGGATTGTATACTAGAAAAAGTTCACCCTCAGTGCAATATTAACACACACATACATTCAGCCAAAAATCAGAGTCTACCTAAAAGTCATCTGGTTTAAAAAAACAAACACACAGACCATCAAGCTGATAGGCCTTGAAAAAATAGATGCAGTCACATCACTGATACCCTAGTGTGGGCTAAAATGACTGTGCTGACCAGGGAAGGCAGGCGAGGATCAGGCTCAAGTCCTTTATGATTGGACAAAGCTAACTGTGAATGTTCTACAGGTGTGCCTGCGCTACTGGCAGACTAGTGTCCGAGGGAATCAGAATGAAGGTAATAGGATTCCTCTGCTGCATGCATTCATTGCGTATGTGTTCCAAATTTCCCAACACAGGTCCTGAGATTTTTTTTTTTATTAATTTTATTTTGGTATCATTAATCTACAATTACATGAAGGACATTATGTTTACTAGGCTCTCCTCTTCACCAAGTCCCCCCGACACAGGTCCTGAGATTTTTGACTGGAAAAGCTCAGGGCGTCGTCTAGAAGCATGGCTGAATTGGCCTCTCTGGAATCACATGGACACCTGGTGCAGTCAGGGATGCTGGAAGGTAGGAAAGAAGCAGTGAGTGGATAATGGGAAAATAACCGACTGGCGTCCTCTCCACTCCCAAAGGTAAGCATTCTTCTCTCTAGGTTTCCAAAGCACCCTGTGCTGATGTCTATATTGCGGAAAACAGGTTGTATTGTAATGATTTGCTTACTTCTTCCTCCAGCAAACTGTGAATTCCTTGCTGGGAGCGACTTTTATCTTCGTGTCTGTGGCAGACACAGAGTGAAGGGGGCATACATATGTATTGCTACTGAATCATACATTTTTAGAATTAGAAATATCTTTGGAATTTAGTTAGCTTTTGCTTTTTGTAGGTGTGGGTATGGAGACATTAGATTTAAAATTTTGAACCTGATGCCATAGTCAGTTGCAGAGGGGAATTTAGACACAAATCATATTATTCCTAATTTTGTATTCATTCAACATTACCCCCTTAAATACTTACTAACATTTCTCATTTTCTCAAGTGAATGAATTGTACAAAGTCTGGCCACTGGGATTCACATACATTCCAGCATAATGGTGGCCCGGTGGTCTAGGCAATTTAAAAATGCATTTACATGCAGAGACTTCTGGATGAGAACTCATCCTAAAGAAAGAGAGAATGTGGCCAACTGAACCCAGTCATAAAGTTGACTTACTGAGATGTCCATCACTTGGATTTGCTACTCTCCTGTCCGCTCATGTATGTCTGCCTTAGTTCTAGATGAAGCATTGAGGAAACTTGAGATAACTGTTTTGTTTTTTCACATTTTGGAGAATATTAACATAATAAATTGCACGTATTTACAGTCTACATTACCGAAGTTGTAACACATGAGCAACTGGGATACCATCACTACAACCAAGATAATGAAACTATCCATCATCCCCCAAACTTCTTCTATGTCCTGTTATAATCATCCCTAGTGCCTCCTTCCCATTTGCCCCATGGTAACACTGGTACGCACACTCTATCAACTAGTCAGCATTTTCTAGAATTTTCCTTGTTTGCAGGTTTAGAATTTCATACCAGTGGAGACAAACAGTATTGACATTCTTTTCTGGCTCTTTCCTCTCAACTAAATTATGTTTAGATCCATTCATGTTGTTTCCTGTTTCAATAGCTCCCTCTTTTACTGCTCAGTCATACTCCACACAATGTTTTGTATCCATTCACAAGTTGATGAACAGTTAGGTTATTTCCAAGTTTTGGCAATTCAAATAAAACTGCTCTGGAAATTTGTGTGCAAGCCTTGGTAGAGACTTATGCTATCTGTTCTTTTACTTTAATACCTAAATGGGAAATGACTACATCATATTAGAACTGTACGGTCTTTCAAAGACATTGCAAAACTGTTTTCCAGAGTGATCACAGTATTTTACATTCACACCATCAATGTAAAAGAGTTCCAATTCCTCCACATTCTTGCTAACACTATGATCAGTCTTTTTTATTTTGAGGCATTTTAGTAGATATGAAATGGTATCTCTTTTTTTTTTTTTTTGGTCTGTCTTGAAGCTGATGCTTGGTGCACACATATTTAGAATTGCTACACCTTCTTGGAAAATAGACCACTTTATCATAATATAATGCCCCTCATTATCTCTGATAATGTTCCTCGTTCTGAAAGTTGCATTGTCTAATATAAATGCAGCTCTCCTGGCCTTTTCATGTATGTTTGCATGGTATATCTTTTTTCATCCTTATACTTGTAAATTATATATGTCTCTATATTTACTATAAAGTAGGTTTCCTGGAGACAACATAGAACTGATCCATACTTTTTTAAAATCCAATTTGACAATCTCTCTTTAAATTGATGTGTTTAGATCCTGTGTATTTCATATGAATATTTATATGGTTTGATTAAACTTTGACATCTTCCCAGCTGTTAACTCTATTTTCTCCTTTTTCTCTGCCTTCTTTTGAGTTAACTGAGCATTTTAAAGATTCGATCTTGTTTCCTCTATTGACTTTATTTATACCAAATTAAATTTTTTGTTTGGTCTTCCTCCCAGGATTTACAATATACATCTTTGAGTCTCCTTTCAAATAATATTATTTTGCTTCATATATAGTGTAAAGACTCACCAAAACATATTGCCAATTTCTCCTTCTCACACTTTGTATTATTGTTATATATCTTGTATTTACATATGTAACAGAGAACACACTGCTAATATTTTTCTTCAAAGAGTCAGTAAACTTTTCAACCCGTCAATAAGCATCTCACCTCTTTTCAGATGTGAAAAGAACCCAACATGGCTTTGTATTACTGAGTGTTCATCAGACTGTTAGAGAATTGATCTCCCAATACACAGTAGGCACACAGGTAAATACTTGAGGAATATTTTAGTGTTCTCTTTCCTAAAAAATATTTTTATAGTTTGTACAGAACTAAGTACATCCAGGCAATCATTGATAAGGCTATCTATCCATTACTTCAATTATACAAACATCCACTCTAAAAAGGAAGTATGCTTCCTCAAACTCCAGAAAGGGTGAGGGAGAGAGATGAGATGGAGATGGGCTATTTCGACTATTATCAATGATACACTTTACATCTAAGTAGGAGCTCACTATTCAAATAAGCCTGATTAACAGAAAAGGCTTATTTTCAATTTTATGTGCTTACTGTTTTCCCTGAAAAACTTAATTTTTAATTCTTCTGGAGGAAGGCTACTGAACAAGGAAAAGAAATACAATAATCTTGTTCTCTAGGTCTTTTACTACTCAGGTTGGATTTTAAGATTAATATAACACTAATTATTATTGTATATTGTTATTTCTACCAAATATATTTTAAGTGCTTATAAGGTTTCAGTTAGCACAAAATATTGCTAAATACTTTGTAAATATTACATCATGTGTCTCTTAGTTGACAACACTGCTTCTCATATTGAAAAGCATTTCATATAATTGATAACACTTTTGAAATTCATTGTTTTATTTGATCCTTTCAACAATCCTGTGAAATAAGTATTATCATTTTCATTTTATGGATTTGTATATCTGAGGCTCAGGGATAGATATTACTGGGTAGGTGATACACTTCATCGATGAATGAGAACACCAAGTCCAAGTCTGCTCTCTGCACCCCGCTGTATCCAGGATATATATTATCCAACATTCCTGCTGTCTCATGCTCTGTTGCATTTACCTCGTCCTACTCCAGCATCTCTCTTGTAGCCAACCAAATCCAACTAAGTTTTGACATAAAATGACAGCAGGCTGTCTCCATATATTCACAGATCTCATTTAGGTCTATCTGACCTACTTTATACTGATACCCTCCTTCATCTTTTAATTCACAAGAATTAAAAACTTCCTAGAGAAGTTCATCTGTCATGTTCTGGGTACAATTGCATAGCTATGATTCATTAGTTTTTAGACCACATTATTACCTGCTTAGGGATTCTAAGCAAACTGTGTGCAAATGCAATGAATGTTTCATTTAATGAAGTGATTGCAACATCAAACATTAAACTGAGGACTATTTTGTCACATATTCACTGAGCATATGATCTAAAGCATGAAAATTATTACAGATAACCCATTTCAGTAGCTCAGTAGCATTTCTAATGAAGATACTCTTTCTTTTTAGAAAATAAAGCTTGTGAATGACCTTGAATGACACCCATAGTAGATGATTCAAAAGCATTTGAGTAGCCAGAAATTTTATATTTTGATAGAGGAAAAGAGACTTACAGTTCAAAATTTGTATAATACTGTCCTTAACTACATTTGATTGATAATAAATCATGCCAAGTTTAGAATTGTTTTTCGTGGTGCTGAAATCATTTAGGAGACAGAAGAAACTGTCACTTCTAGAGCAGGATGAACTAGGTTTGCATGACTACATCGAGATTGTTTCTCAAAGACTCTCAAAAGCTCTCCCCATAAACTTCTATTCTACTGATGACCCTTACCAAATTATTTAGTATTTAAAAATAAATATTTGACTTTTCTTCGTTTGTATATTTATAAAGAAAAATGTAAACCAAGTCTCTGATAGGACATCTCAGAATATTAGAGTGCAAATACACTCTTTGTCAGTTCCCAAAAGCTCTCAGTGGCTTTGAAAATGGGATAATGAGAACTTCTTCTACTTCAATGTCTAAACTATCCTGAAACTATTTTCAAAAATGCCAAAGTGAGTCGATATCATTCAGAAAGAAACAGCAACACTCGTGCCCGATGAGTAAAATAGCTCATCCAACAAGAGATCGGTCACAGAAAGCGACTGAGACAAAATGAGTCTTCAGTGGACGTAGGACACTTAAAAACCGGCCATGATACTTACTTTTTTAAAGCTCAAAAGTATTTGCAATGTTTTTATTCTTCATGAGTGACAAAGCCCACACTGCCCATTGTACAAGGCATGGGATTGCTTTGCCTGAAGTGGCTGCGCAAATGAGAATGGGGTGGATAAAACAGAAGAGTACAAGGGAAAGGACAATTCATAAACAGAGGAAGGGAAGGGGGAAAAAGAAAGGTGGAGAAGAGCCAAATGAGGGAAAACCTGAAGAACTTCTTAGGCTCTGGAAGTTATTTGAGATGCCCCGCCTCCACCACAGTATCAAACCTCCAAATGGACTCACACCCTCGCTACCTACTGCTGCTTCTATGCAGCCATCTTAAAGAGGAGTGTATTGCAACCAACCAGATGACATTGCTATGTTTTCTGTATCTTTAATTTAATCCATTTTAAATGTACAATTTTCCTTCCATATTTTGAAGCCAATGTTCAATTGAGTAGGAAGTTCTTCAGGCCTCCAATATTTTAATGGGATCTTGAAAAGCTACTAGGCCCAGGGAATTGTGTCTCTACACGCCAATGGATAAAGCAGCCCTACTAGGGTATAACTTAGCTCTCAGCCACGAAGCCAGCTATCTTTACATTACTCATCTCAAGAAAATGTCCAATATTTTCTACTAGTCATCTTTAAAAGTCTTCAATGGCATGGAACGCACATCTTGGACCATTGATAAGGTAGTAAACATTTCTTAGTATCTGATTTAGGATACCATATGATTTTGATTTTAATTTTGATATTTTATTCAATTATTTATAAGACAATAAAGAGGTCTGCATTAATCATAGCTGCCTAATGAGTCTGTTGTTGGTTGGCCATCTTAATTTCTTCTTTGGAGAATTGTCTCTTCATATCCTCCACCCATTTTTTAATCAGGTTATTTGCTTTTCGGGTGTTGAGGCATGTGAGTTCTTTATATATTTTGGATGTTAACCTCTTGTCGGATATGTCATTTATAAACATATTCTCCCATACTGTAGGATGTCTTTTTGTTCTGTTGATGGTCTTCTCTGCTGTACAGAAGCTTTTTAGTTTGATGTACTCCCATGTGTTCATTTTTGCTTTTGTTTCTCTTGCTGGAGGAGATGTGTTCAGGAAGAAGTTGCTCATGTTTATATTCAGGATATTTTTGCCTATGTTATCTTCTAAGAGTTTTATGGTTTCATGACTTACATTCAGGTCTTTGATTCATACTGAGTTTACTTTTGTGAATGGGGTTATACAATAATCCAGCATCATTCTCTTGCATGTAGCTGTCCAGTTTTGCCAACAGCAGTTGTTGAAGAGGCTGTCATTTCCCTACTGTATGTCCACAGCTTCTTTATCATATACTAATTGAGCATATATGGTTGGGTTTATATATGGGCTTTCTAGTCTGTTCCATTGGTCTACTGTTCTGTTCTTGTGCCAATACCAAATAGTTTTGATTACTGTGGCTTTGCAGTAAAGTAAAGTTTGAAGTTGGGGAATGTAAGAAATATTAGGTTTGGGAGATCAGATTAATTCTGGTGATGCTATTATATTACTTTCATATTGGAACATTAGTATACTTCACTCATTTTCTATTTTTACAATCTTTATTAAGGGTTTTTTCCTTTGAGTTTTTCTTTTTTGTTATTAAGAGTTTTTTTTTCAAGCAGTTTAAGGCTCACAGCAAAATTGAGGGGGAGGTACACAGATTTCCCATATCTCCCCTGCCTCAACATGTGTATAGCCTCCCCCGTTATCAACATCCCCAACATTTGTTGCAATGATGAACCTACAGTGACACATAAAATCACCCAAAACCCATAGTTTACATTACAGTTCACTCTTGGTGGTGCACCTTCTATGAGTTTGGGACAAATGCATAATGATATATATATTCATTGTTATCATATCAGAAAGTTTTTCATTGCCCTAAAAATCTTCTGGGCTCTAGCTAGTCATCTCATACCCACCACCACCCACCAAACTATGGCAACAACTGATCTTTTTACTGTCTCCATAGTTTTTCCTTTTCCAGAATGTCATATAGTTGGAATCATATAGTATGTAGCCTTTGCAGATTGGCTTCTTTCACTTAGTAATATGCATTACAGTTTCTCCATGTCTTTTGATGGGTACATAGCTTATTTCTTTTTAGTTCTCAATCCTATTCCATTGCCAGGATGTATCAGGGTTTATTTATCCATTTGCTACTCCTGAAATCCATCTTACCAAGTTTTGGCAATTATGAATAAAAGTGCTATTAACATCTATGTGCAAGTTTTTGGGTGCATGTGAGTTTTCAACTCCTTTCAGTAAATACCAAGGAACAAGATTGCTGGATCTCATGATGAGTAGTATATTTGGTTTTATAAGAACCTGTCAACTGCTTTCTGAAGTGGCTAGGCCATTATGCATTCCTCCCAGCAATGTCTGAGAGTTCCTCTTTCTCCATGCCCTCACCAACATTTGGTGGTGTCCCTGTTCCAGATTTTAGCCAATCTAAAAGATACATAATGGTATCTCATTATCATTTAATTTGCATTTCTCTGGTGCTGTAGGATGTGGAACATCTTTTGCTTATTTGTCATCTGTATATTTTCTTTGGTGAGATGTCTGTTAAAGTATTTGTCTTATTTTTTAATTGGATATTGGTTTTCTTCTTGTTGAGTTTTAAGAATTCTTTGTATATTTTGATTAACAGTCCTTCATGTGTCTTTTGTAAACCATTTCTAACAGTCTGTATCTTGTCTTCTTGTTCTCTTAAAATTTCTTTACAGAGCAGAAGTTTTTTGTTTTAATTAAGTTCAGCTTATAAATTATTTCATGGATCATGTCTTTCATGATAAATCTAAAAAGGCATCACTACATCTATGGTCAGCTAGGTTTTCTCCTATGTTATCTTCTAGGAGTTAATAGTTTTGCATAAGTTTTTGATATGTTTTGTTTTTGCAAAGGATGTAAGGTCTGTGTCCAGATTCATTTCTTTGTGTTCTAGATTTCTAGGTGTTCCATCAACATCTGTTGAAAAGACCATCTTTGCTCCACTATATTGCCTTTCCTTTGTAAAAGATCAGTTGATCATATATTACGTGGGTCTATTTCTGGGCTCTCTGTTTTGCTTTATTGATCTATTTGTCTGTTCTTTTACCAATACCACACTGTCTTTATTACTGTAGCATTACAATAAGTCTTTAAGTAAGGTAGTGTGTCTTCCGATTTTGTTTTTCTTTAATATTGTATTGACAATTCTAGGCCTTTTGTTTCTCCATATAAACTTTCTAACCAGTTTGTTGATATCCATAAACAACTTGCAGGGATATCAATTGGGATTGCATTAAATCTCTACATCAAGATGGGAAGAAATGACATCATGACAATATTGAGGCTTCCTGCCCAAAAGCATGGAACACTGTTCTATTAATTTAGTTCTTCCTTCATTCTAAATTTCACTCATCAGGGTTCTGTAGTTTTCCCGCATATGGATCTTATACTAATTTTGTTAGATTTATACACATTTCATTTTGGAGGATGCTAATGTAAATGACATTGAATTTTTAATGTCAAATTTCACTTGTTCATTGCTGGTATACAGGAAAGCAATTGGCTATTGTATTTTAACTTTGTATCCTACAACTTGGCTATCATCACTTATTAGTTCCTGGAGTGTTTTGTTGATTCTTTTGGATCTTCTATATAGATGATCATGTCATCTGTGAACAAACATAATTGACTCTGTCTCGCCAATTTGTACACCTTTCATTTCCTTTTCACGTCTTACTGCATTAGAACTCCCATTATGATGTTGAAAAGCAGAGGCAAGAGGGCACATCCTTGCCCTGTACCGATCTTAGTGGGAAAGCTTCAAGCTGCTCACCATTTAGTATACTTTTTAATGTATTCAATTAAATATCTTTAATTTTTATATTCATTTATATTCTTTCAGAAAGTCCCAATTCTGGTTTATAAACTAAAGAAAAAGATGAAGGGCATCAAAAAAATTATTTCAGGCATAAATGATTTTATTATGTGACAGCAAAAAATGCCTTTGGATAATGGAAACCAAGGAAAACACAACTTAGTTCAAAGCTTATGTTGCACTTACTGCTTTTTTTATGCAAGTAGAGCATGGTAAAAATCTTAGTAATGAAGATTCAGGACCACAATATCATAATGACCAAGGGAAACAAACTTTCCAACAGTTTTTACTTGCCTGGACTGTTGGTCTAACTATTCACACAAAAGGGTCCGGTGGTCTGATGACTACCCAGAAAGCTGAAAATAAGGAGCTCAAAGCAGAGAGTGAGGCTTTCTACTCCCACAACAGAGGTTATGCCCCAATAGGCCGAGATACATTTAAAACTCTCAGTGTCGTCATTTCATCTCTTAAACACACACACACAGGCGTCACTTGTAATATCAAAAGGAAGATGAACTATGAGTTATTAGGACTAAAACTGAATGCCTCTTGCAAGCTTTTAAATTACATTATTATTTTCATCCAAATCAGTTACATTTAAGGAACAACAGTACATAGGAGTATATCATCAAAGGAAAATGAACAGGAGAAAAATATTTATTAATACACTAATAATACATACTTCCACTTATGACCATAATTGGGTAACTGGTGTTGAAAAAGTTCTCCTGCCATAAATAACTAAAACTGGGGAAAATATGTGATAAATTGCTTCAAAGACTGTGTAACAGGCAGCACAGAACTAAGATTCTCAAGAGACCCTTGAGCTCCATGACTGCTCTGGCTTTCAGCCTAGGGAATCTTTCTGGATGTGGCACAGGAAGAAAAAGCCTAAGCAGAACACAGCAGTCCTACCACACTGAGGAGACAGAGATTGGGTTTGAGGCTAATGAGATGGCTGACATGAGTGACGCAGGTTGCCTGAAAAAAGGGAATTATGCAGTGCAAGATCTCCATACATCTGCAGAGAGAATCTGCTTGATATTTTGGTTGAATATAAAGCTGCACTTCTGCAGAGCAAGTGTAAATGGCCAAGCAAAGAACAAGTGCTGAAGAACGAATTATTACCAGAGCATGCAAAGCATGAATACAGAGGGCTAGGAGAGACCCTGATTTTAAGAGGACCCTGTAAGCAGCTCACCTTATATAAATCTATTATAGCCCCTAATTTAAGGCTACCTTAGATCCTCCATACAGAAACTTTAAAGCAACCCTTAAAAGGAACAACTGACATGCAGCAAATTAAGTGCTAGCAGAAACAACCCCCAAAATACCTTAATAAGAGAAAATTACAAAACCTAGATGCTCAACAACATTGAGAAAAATGATTTCTTTAATAGAAGATAAATTCATCAATAGAAATAGACCTAGAAATCACAGGCTCATGAACTCTACTGTTAGCACTTCCTTTGAATTAATTTAGTTATTATCTATAGTTTTAGCTGTTATTTATATTTTTAATTCTAATATTTACTGTATATCTTTTTGGTTCTCTGGAAAAATTGTTAACTTATCTTCAATTCCTTATATATTTTAATCATAATTTTAACATTTCATCTGATGATTGTCTAGAATTCCTATGGATCTATTTCTATTGTCACTTTTTCCTCTTGATTTTTGATTATTTCAATTCTCAGCACCTAATTATTTTTGAAATGAGTTTCTGCTAGCTTTCAGCTATCAAAAGGATAGTGCCTATAAATTTTATAGGTTCATTTCTGTACTGGAAGATGTTCTTGACTCCAGAAATTTACATTGTTTTCTGCTATGCAAGATATAGACAGGTAACATTACACCAATCAAGAATTATATTTGCAGTGGGGCTTCAGTTTTGGGCTCCATTGGTATAATTTCTGATTGTGCTTAATCCTCAGGGATAGCGTTACGGAAGCTGTGGCACGGACCAGCAGAAATTTTCCGTGGATCTGTCTAAATTCAAATATTTGTCTTCTAACCTCCCTGGAGCTGCTAAAGCTCCGGTCATCCAGGCCTCTCATCTACTGATAATTACAGAACAGGCCATTTATTGCTTTAAAGCAGGAATCAGCAAACTTTGTCCATAAAGAGCCAGACAGTAAACATTTTAGACTTGGCCGACCAGGAGAAATCCCTAACCTGTCCTGATCTGTGCTCAGGGGAAGGTCAGCACACTTGCGCCCAGTTGCTGTATGGAAGAGATATTCTCTAGATGAAGAGTGACGAGCTCTAGCAGAGAAGCCTGGTGGGTCAGGCAGGCAGGAATAACAGGGAGAAGGGGCCCTACAGTCCATTTTATGATCTGTGTCATTGAAATTATGATCTCTGTGTACCCTTTTTTCCCCTTTGAGAGCCCAGCCATCTCCACCTGAGTAGCTGGCCAGCGTGGAGCCAACTCATCGAGCTACCGATTCCCAGACTGAGATTCTAGGTACCAGCTGTTGCCAAGAACTGAGTCCTTAACTGCTGGGTGCAGATCCACGTGAGCCATGGGCAGCTGGAACCAACCACCATCTTTTGGGGAGGCAGGGCTGAGAGTGGAGGGGAAAAGAGGTGGCAGTGGTTGTCCCAGCTTGGTCTCCACAGCTCACTATGCCAGTCTGCCCAAGGGTGCATGTGGGCCATAAAATCCTGGCAGCAGCTGCATTTGGCCTATGGGCTATAGTCGGCTAATTCTAGCTTTAAAATTAACAGTGACTCCCGATGCTAGGCTATCCACTTTATCTCCCTTTTCAAGAGACTGATCTGACAAACTCTTACTGACTAGATAACTTTTTGTTTTTTTAAAGTCAGTTTTAAAATGTTTGTGCAGTTTTTTTCTCACTGGGAGGTCTAGTCTAAGACAGGTTCTCAAAGTCATCACTGTTGACATTTTGGGCCAAATAATTCTGTTTGGGGGGACTGTCTTATGCACTGTAGGATGTGTGCCACCTTGCCTGATCTTTATCCATTGATGCCAGTATCACTTCCCCAATGTGACAACCAAAAATGTCCCCAGACATTGCCAAATATTCCATGGGGGGCAAAATGGCCCCAGTTGTGAAGTACTGGTAGAAAGTACTATTTCATCTTTACCAGAAGAAACTGAACACATATTAAAATTCCTTGAATTGTGGTTCTTTTTCTGCAAAAATTAATAATATATAGCATCATAAGAATTACATAACATAAAAGTACTCAGCTTAGTGTTTTGTACATCAGAAACTACTTAGAAGAGCTAGACATGTGCCTAAGACTACCTGAAGATATAAAAAACCCTAATAATATATTCAGGGTATGTCCATAAATGATAACGTTATTAAAGTTTGCACATAGATTTTCCATGCTTGCTAATAATTTTAAATTATGATGTTTGTGAGTTACAGGCATTTTTCTAAACTTGTTACTTTTATCACCATATTTCATTCTCAGAATGCCCTGAGGAGATAGGTGAATGATTGTCCTCATCTTAAGTATACAGAAAATGAGGTGCAGAGAGGTTAAGTGGCTTGACTAGTAGTGACAGCAGGTAAGTCATGGAGCCAGGATTCAAAAGGAAGCAGTCCATCTGTGGAATCTGAGCTTCCTGGTTGCAAGGATTTCTAAGTGTGATAGATTTTACTGGATTAGTCAAAATGTGTCTCTTCAGAGTTCTTTTAATGCTTGTTAATATCTCTTTTAGAAAGGATGAAGACAGTGTTCAGTTTAAGATCATTTTGTTCAGTACTTAAATAAGCTGAATAACATTCACAATAATGAGATTTGGGATTATATGTGCATGTACTTAAAATGTCTCAGGAGGAATTTAGCACAGAATTCATAAAATATTTCCTCACAGTAATGGTTCTGAACTACCACTGTTGCCAAAAAGTAGAATTTTCAAAACTGGGAAAATAATGAAAAGAAAAACAATATGTCTGCTATAATTTAGCACCATAACTTCCTAATGGGATTTAGGTCATAAACATAATTTCCAAGTGAAAAGTAACTATTAAAAGTTGTTGAAAAAGGAGGAAAAATTACTAGATGTTATAAAGTAGACACAAATGAAGGAGAAGAGCAGGCTTTTTTAAGTAATAGCATCTGCCCTAACTATCAACTGTGTTATAAGTTGTAAATTAATATATACAGCAGTATAAGGTATATGTTTTTGCATCAAAATTTAGAGTTCAAAATTTCAAATTTTGTACTTGAGTTGTGGCATGAAGTTATAATGCAAAAATTAAAAGCACTTCCCTGGGGGGAGGTCAAGGACATTGGCATAGTTAAATTTGATAAACAGAGTCAGAAATCTGTATTAGTGTTTATACAATTGGAAATATTGAAACACTCAACCCTGCTCAGGTGCATATGCACTCATATTTACATATGTATTCATACCTTTTCTGTCTGCCCTACTTTATCACCTTTGTTTGTTATAAACTACAGATCTATTGATCAGGCTCAGAAAAATTAGTCCTTCTAAATATAGTCATATAGCTATGCTCTTAGCATAATTTAATATACCAAATTACATACTGACACTTTTAGTTTAATAGAGATAGAATTTATCCAGGGCCCAAATGTAGGTCATTCATGCTCAACTTGGAAAGGCCTTATGTCTTATGCAAATAGAACATGAAATGCTGTTAGATGCTTTTCTCATTATCAAATTATTGTTTTGTTTCCTATCTGTAGAACATACAGAGGAAATTAAGGGGAGGAACCTGAATTACAAGAGACAGTTACTTAGTGTTTTCCCAAAGCTTTGTAGTCTATGTGGGATTACTAAAAATATACTGAAAATATAATTTTACATTGGTCCTACACATGGAGATGTGACTAGTATCAGCCTAACCCATCAAAAATAAAATACTAAACTATTGTTTTATAGTTTGATTTTTTGAGGCTACTATTTGTACACACTGGACCAAGGGGACCCAAGAGAGCAATCCTTGAAAGTCTGGGAACACATGAAGTCCCACAACAGCCCTGGCTTTCCTCCTGGAGGCACTTTCTTCAACACAGGAAAGCAGTGGACAAGCAGAGCACAGCAGTCTTGCTAAATTGGGGAAATACAGTTTGTAGATAAGAGCTACTAAACCGGCTGGAGGTTGTGCATTAGGATACCAGTCAGGAGGGAGCTGAATAGTAAGGAGCCCCAGAAATCGACATGGAGATACCCTTACTCTGTTGATCAAATACTAAGTTGTATGTATTGTGATTAAGACTCTCTGAGGCATGGAAGAGAACAGCTAGTGGGAGTTGTGGGCTAAATGGAAATTTCAACATCTGTGCAATGCTAAGAGACATGGAAATCCAGCAAGAATGAAATGTCTTTGCTGAACACTCTTGATACTCAGCTAACACCCAGAAAGTCCCTTACTAGTCCTAGAATGGCAAATAAAGACTCACCCTAACAAAGTTTTTAAAGAGCCTCAAAAAGATCAAGGTTATTCACCAGTAAATCAATGCCTGCAAACATAAAACTCAACACTCCTCAAAGAAAGGCAACAAAAAGTGACCACAAGGAGGCCTAGATGTTGGAATAAGTAGATAACATGAATATGCAGTCATATATACTCAGAGACTTAAATAAATATATGGTCATAAAAAACGAACAGATGGACATAAAAAGGTCAATGAATTCATTAAACATAGCTTGAAAACAAAAGAAGAGAAAGGATTATCCAGTCTACAAAGAACAGAAAAAAAAATCATACATAGACAGAGGCTCAAACTTCTGTTAGACAAAATTTAATGATAAAATGCAACATAAATATAAATGGTGTCTCAGATGTAGAGAAAGAGAGATCTTGGAATAGAAAAGGTATTTGAAGAAATGTTGGCGCAAAATTGCCAAAATTTGGATTCTGGGAAGATGGCGGCGTGAATAGGGCAGCAGAACTCTCTTCCCAAAACCATATCTATTTTTTAAAATACAACAATAAAACTACACCTAAAAGAGAGACCAGAGGATACAGTACAACAGCCAGGCTACAAGTACACCTGTGAGAACCCAGCACCTCATGAAGAGGGTAAGATACAAGCCACGGCCTGGTGGGTCCCGAGTGCTCCCCCTGTCCCAGCCCCCCAGTGGGAGGAGAGGAGTCGGAACCGGGAGGGAGTGGGAGCCCAGGACTGCTAAACACCCAGCCCTAGTGATCCACACCAGGAGCGCAGACACACAGTGCGTGGTGTGCTGGATACTAGGGAAATGGAACAGTAAACCTTGCGAGCAGGTTCCCACAGCCGATGCCCCTGGGACAAAAGAAAAGCGAGGACTTTTAGAAAGTCTTAAAGGGACAGGGGCCTCACAGCTGGATGGAATCATCCTGGCACATTCAGCACAGCAGCTGGGAATACCAAGGAACCTCAGGCACCCTAACCCCCTGGGTGGCAATGCAGCTCTGAAGCCCCTCACGGCAATCAACAGCCTGCCATTCATTCCCCCTCTGGCGTGGCCCTGCCACAGCAGCCGCCCAGAGTCTCCTTCCGGCACGCAGAGGAAGCCGGGACAGGGCGCAGAGGGGTGCAGTTCTTGCAGGAGAGCACACCAGGCATGCCTGTCTCCCCCTGCAGGAATCTGGGCTACCCCGAGGGCTGCTCCCGGTGTGCAGGAATCAACACAGGCAGTGGAGAGGGGCAGGGCTACCAGCAAGCAGGAAGGGACCTTGTTCTCCCAGCTGACACACACACTACCTGTCTACGACTACCTCTATTGCCATCAAAAGGCAGAAGAATTTGGTCCAGACCAGAATCACCCAGACAACCCCTGAAAGGGGGCCTGGGGAGATAGATTTAACCAATGTTCCTGAAAAAGAATTCAAAAAAGAGGTCATAACCATGCTGATGGACCTGAAGAGAAATATGGAAGAGCTAAAGGATCAAGTTGGGAGGGAGAATACAGAAATAAAACAATCTCTGGAAGGACTTAAGAGCAGACTGGATGAGTCACAAGAGGCCGTTAATGGAATAGAAATCAGAGAACAGGAACACAGAGAAGCTGTGGCAGAGAGAGAAAAAAGGATCTCCAGGAATGAAAGAATATTAGCAGAATTGTGTGACCAATCAAAATGGAACAATATTTGCATTATAGGGGTACCAGAAGAAGAACAGAGAAAAAGGGATAGAAAGGGTCTTTGAAGAAATAATTGCTGAAAACTTCCCCAACTGGGGAAGAAAGCAGTCTCTCAGACAATGGAAGCCCGCAGATCTCCCAACACAAGGGACTTAAAGAGGACAACACCAAGACATATAATAATTAAAATGGCAAAGAACAAAGACAAAGACAGAGTATTAAAGGCAGCCAGAGAGAGAAAAAAGGTCACCTACGAAGGAAAAGTCATCAGGCTATCATCAGACTTCTCAACAGAAATCTTACAGGCCAGAAGAGAATGGCATGGTATATTTAATGCAATGGAACAGAAGGGCCTTGAACCAAGAATACTGTATCCAGCATGATTATCATTTAAATATGAAAGAGGGATTAAACAATTCCCAGACAAGCAAAAGTTGAGGGAATTTGCCTCCCACAAACCACCTCCAGAGGATATTTTAGAGGGACTGCTCTAGATGGAAGCACTCCTAAGGCTAAATAGATGTCACCAGAGAAAATAAAATCACACGAAAGAAAGCAGACCAACCAAATACTAACTAAAGGCAAAAAATAAAATCAACTACCCACAAAAAGCAGTTAAAGGAAACATGAAAGAGCACAGAATAAAACAACCAACATATAAAGAATGGAGGAGGAGGAATAAGAAGGGAGAGAAATAAAGAATTGTCAGACTGTGTGCATAATAGCTTAATAAGTGGGTTAAGTTAGATGGTTAGATAATAAAGAAGCTACCCTTGAACCTATGGTAACCATGAATCTAAAGCCTGCAATGACAATCAGTACATATCTTTCAATAATCACCCTAAATGTAAATGGACTGAATGCACCAATCAAAAGACAGAGTAACAGAATGGATAAAAAAGCAAGACCCACCTATATGCTGCTTACAAGAGACTCACCTCAAACCCAAAGACATGCACAGACTAAAAGTCAAGGGATGGAAAAAGATATTTCCTGCAAACAATAGGGAGAACAAAGCAGGTGTTGCAGTACTTGTATCAGACAAAATAGGCTTCAAAACAAAGAAAGTAACAAGAGATAAAGAAGGACATTACATAATGATAAAGGGCTCAGTCCAACAAGAGGATATAACCATTATAAATATATATGTACCAAATACAGGACCACTGACACATGTGAAAGAAATACTAACAGAATGAAAGGAGGAAAGAGAATGCAATGCATTCATTTTAGGAGACTTCAACACACCACTCACTCCAAATGACAGATCCACCAGACAGAAAATAAGAAAAGACACAGAGGCACTGAACAGCACACTAGAACAGATCGACCTAAGAGACATCTATAGAACGCTACACCCAAAAGCAGCAGCATACACATTCTTCTCAAGTGCACATGGAACATTCTCCAGTATAGACCACATACTAGGCCACAAAAAGAGCCTCAGTAAATTCAAAATGATTGAAATCCTACCAACCAACTTTTCAGACCACAAAGGTATAAAACTAGAAATAAATTGTACAAAGAAAGCAAAAAGGCTCACAAACACATGGAGGCTTAACAACATGCTCCTAACTAATCAATGGATCAATGACCAAATTAAAATAGAGATCAAGGAATATATGGAAACAAATGACAACAACACAAAGCCCCAACTTCTGTGGGACACAGCAAAAGCAGTCTTAAGAGGAAAGTATATAGCAGCAATCCAGGCATATTTAAAGAAGGATGAACAATCCCAAATGAATAGTCTAATGTCACAATTATCAAAATTGGAAAAAGAAGAACAAATGAGTCCTAAAGTCAGCAGAAGGAGGGACATACTAAAGATCAGAGAATAAATTAAAAGAATTGAGAGGAATAAAACAATAGAAAAAAATCAATGAAACCAAGAGCTGGTTCTTTGAGAAAATAAACAAAATACATAAGCCTCTAGCCAGACTTATTAAGACAAAAAGAGAATCACATGAACAGAATAAGAAATGAGAAAGGAAACATCATGACGGACCCCATAGAAATACAAAGAATTATTAGAGACTACTATGAAAACCTATATACTAATAAGCTGGAAAACCTAGAAAAAATGGACAACTTCTTAGAAAAATACAACCTTCCAAGACTGACCAAGGAAGAAACACAAAATCTAAACCAATTACCAGCAAAGAAACTGAAGCAGTGATCAAAAAACTACCCAGGAACAAAACCCCTGGACCAGATGGATTTACCACAGAATTTTATCAGACATACAGAGAAGACATAATACCCATTCTCCTTAAAGTTTTCCGAAAAATAGAAGAGGAGGGAATACTCCCAAACTCATTCTATGAAGCCAACATTACCCTAATACCAAAACCAGGCAAAGACCCCACCAAAAAAGAAAACTACAGACCAATATCCCTGATGAACGTAGATGCAGAAATACTCAACAAAATATTAGCAAACCAAATTCAAAAATACATCAAAAGGATCGTACACCATGACCGAGTGGGATTCATCCCAGGGATGCAAGGATGGTACAACATTCGAAAATCCATCAACATCATCCACCACATCAACAAAAAGAAGGACAAAAACCACTGATCATCTCCATAGATGCTGAAAAAGCATTTGACAAAATTCAACATCCATTCATGATAAAAACTCTCAACAAAGTAGGCATAGAGGGCAAGTACCTCAACATAATAAAGGCCATATATGATCAACCCACAGCTAACATCATACTGAACAGCGAGAAGCTGAAAGCTTTTCCTCTGAAATCGGGAACAAGACAGGGATGCCCACTATCCCCACTGTTATTCAACATAGTAGTGGAAGTCCTAGCCACGGCAATTAGACAAAACAAAGAAATACAAGGAATCCAGATTGGTAAAGAAGTCAAACTGTCACTATTTGCAGATGACATGATATTGTATATAAAAAACCCTAAAGACTCCAGTCTAAAACTACTAGAACTAATATCAGAATTCAGCAAAGTTGCAGGATACAAAATTAACACACAGAAATCTGTGGCTTTCCTATACACTAACAATGAACTAATAGAAAGAGAAATCAGGAAAACAATTCCATTCACAATAGCATCAAAAAGAATAAAATATATAGGAATAAAACTAACCAAGAAAGTGAAAGACCTATACCCTGAAAACTACAAGACACTCTCAAGAGAAATTAAAGAGGACACTAACAAATGGAAACTCATCCCATGCTCCTGGCTAGGAAGAATTAATATCGTCAAAGTGGCCATCCTGCCCAAGCAATGTACAGATTCGATGCAATCCCTATCAAATTACCAACAACATTCTTCAATGAACTGGAACAAATAGTTCAAAAATTCATATGGAACCAGCAAAGACCCCGAACAGCCAAAGCAATCCTGAGAAGGAAGAATAAAGTGGGGGGGATCTTGCTCCCCAACTTCAAGCTCTACTACAAAGCCCCAGTAATCAAGACAATTTGGTACTGGCATAAGAACAGAGCCACAGAGCAGTGGAACAGAATAGAGACTCCAAACATTAACCCAAACATATATGGCCAATTAATATTCGATAAAGGAGCCATGGACATACAATGAGGAAATGACAGTCTCTTCAACAGATGGTGCTGGCAGAATTGGACAGCTACATGTAAGAGAATGAAACTGGATCACTGTCTAACCCCATACACAAAAGTAAATTCAAAATGGATCAAAGACCTGAACGTAAGTCATGAAACCATAAAACTCTTAGAAAAAAACATAGGCAAAAATCTCATGGACATAAACATGAGTGACTTCTTCATGAACTTATCTCCCCGGGCAAGGGAAACAAAAGCAAAAATGAACAAGTGGGACTATATCAAGCTAAAAAGCTTCTGAACAGCAAAGGACACCATCAATAGAACAAAAAGGTATCCTACAGTATGGGAGAATATATTCATAAATGACAGATTCGATGAGGGATTGACATCCAAAATATACAAAGAGCTCACACACCTCAACAAACAAAAAGCAAATAATCCAATTAAAAAATGGGCAGAGGAGCTGAATAGACAGTTCTCTAAAGAAGAAATTCAGATGACCAACAGACACATGAAAAGATGCTGCACATCACTAGAGAAATGCAAATTAAAACCACATGAGATATCACCTCACACCAGTAAGGATCACCATCATCGAAAAGATAAACAACAACAAATGTTGGTGAGGTTGTGGAGAAAGGGGAACCTTCCTACACTGCTGGTGGGAATGTAAATTAGTTCAACCATTGTGGAAAGCAGTATGGAGGTTCCTCAGAATGCTCAAAATAGAAATACCATTTGACCCAGGAATTCCACTCCTAGGAATTTACCCTAAGAATGCAGCACTCCAGTTTGAAAAAGACAGATGCTCCCCTATGTTTATTGCTGCACTATTTACAATAGCCAAGATATGGAAGCAACCTAAATGTCTGTCAGTAGATGAATGGATAAAGAAGATGTGGTACATATACACAATGGAATATTACTCAGCCATAAGAAAAAAACAGATCCTACCATTTGGAACAACATGGATGGAGCTAGAGGGTATTATGCTCAGTGAAATAAGCCAGGCAGAGAAAGACAAGTACCAAATGATTTCACTCATATGTGGAGTATAAGAACAAAGGAAAACTGAAGGAACAAAACAGCAGCAGACTCACAGAACCCAAGAATGGACTAATAGTTACTAAAGGGAAAGGGACTGGGGAGTATGGGTGGGAAGGGAGGGATAAGGGCAGGGAAAAAGAAAGGGGACATTACGATTAGCATGTATAGTGTGGGGGGGGGGGTCACGGGGAGGGCTGTGCAACACAGAGAAGACAAGTAGTGATTTTACAGCATCTTACTATGTTGATGAACAGTGACTGTGAAGGGGTATGTGAGGGGGACTTGGTGAAGGGGGGAGCCTAGTAAACATAATGTTCTTCATGTAATTGTAGATTAATGATACCAAAATAAAATAAAATAAAATAAAATAAAACATCAAATCAAATCAAATCAAATATAAAATAAAATAAAATAAAAAAACAAAATAACTCCTGTGGGGTCTCTGTACATGCCTGGAGTTGTGCTGAAATATATGTATCATTTCATTTCCCTTAGAAACAGTACTGTAAAAGTCCCCAGTTTCTGAGCCACCTCACGGAGGAAGTCTCAGTAACAAACATTTCCCACAGCTCCACAGCATATGGGGAGGGTGGGGCAGCAGGGGGATGACATCCCCTCTCTCCTCCCCAACCTTACACAAACACAGAGAATAAGTGCTTCTCTCTCCCATTAATGCACCCACCGCAACTAAAAACATGAATGTTTTTCCACCTGGAAAAGGACTGTAAGTAGACCTTTCCTTTCTTCTGTCCATTATTTTCTTGTTTACAATTATTTTCACAGCTAAAGGAAAATAATTAACATTTGTTGATGGACACATGAAATAACTCACAGATTTATGTTACCTAAAAGCTATGCCTATTTTTTTAAATGCCTCAATCAGTGACAAATTTAAACAAGAATACTTAAATACCCAAAATGCAAATAGCAGGTTGTAAAGGATTCAAAATGTTATATATTCATTTATATAAATGGTTAGGATAAATAAATTATTCACACTATTTTAAAAAATACTTATTATTTAAAACATCTTTTGGCAAAAAGACAAGTTTCAGAGAATTGACAAAATTCGGAAAGATGATGTTTCGTTGCTTTCCAGTAAAGAACAAATTACAGATAGAAAGGCTATTAGTAACAGCAATTCAGAAACCAGCATGAACCAGTCACCAGCCAAGTAAAACTAGAGTTTAAATGGTTTCTTCCCAGGTATCAACTAGAGTTGAAAGATCCTCTTGCTAAACACACCTTGCTTTAAAATTATTCAATAGATGGAGAATTCCTAATATAGCCACATTCTAAGGCCTGGTATCCCAACCACACCCATACAGGAAGCACTGCAGATCATACATATCTCAACCACAACTTATACCTCCATCTCCTCGGACTCTGCCTTATTTTCTGGTGTCTGCTGCTGCTCTTCAGCATGTGGTTCCTCTTGGTCCACTTGCATCTTCTGAAAAACAGGTCACATCAAAACCTGAAACTAGGAAATACTAGTGAAAGACTAAGCAATCTACATGACATGTTGGCAAAAATCACATGGTATGGAATTCCTGCTCAACTACCAGAAATCAAAAGACCTAGACTCAAATCCCAATTATGATGCATATGTCACCACAACACCAAATTTCTCCTCTGGACCGCTGTGTAATGGAGGAACACATGCCCTGTCCTGCTCTTACACAAGCAAGCAGCTGCGGAACTCCTTGGCAGGCCACAGCAGTATTCACAGCACACCATGCGGCCATATTCAACACAGTATAACCTGAAGAGAAAACACATTTCTCCAAACTTCCTCATGAACAAATTTCTCTCCTATGTCTTAAATTTTTCAAGCAGTTTTTAAATCAGCCTTTTCAGGGAACCCTTATACACTGTTCATAGGAATGTAAACTGGTGCAGCCACTATGGAAAGCAGTATTGTAAGTTCTCAAAATACTAAAAATAGGAATGCCATACAACCCAACAATTCCACTTGTGGGAATTTACCTGGAGACAACAAAACCACTAATTTGAGAAAGTATATACACCACTATGTTTATTGCATTATTTACAGTAGGGAAGATATGGAAGCAACCTGGGTCCGCTGACAGATGAATGGTGAAGAAGACGTGGTACAAATACAATGGAATATTACTTAGCCCTGAAAAAGAATGAAATCTTGCCATTTACAACATGGATGCACCTATAGGGTATTATGCTAAGTGAAATAAATCAGATACAGTATGATTTTTACTTATATGTAAAATCTAAACAAAACAAACAGAAATAGACTCAAACACAGAACACACTGTTGGTTACCACAGGGGAGGGATGGATGGGGATGGATGAAACAGGTAAAGGACACAGAGGTAAAACTTCAAATTATAAATAAATTAGTCACAGCAATGCAAGTACAGTATAGGGAATATAGCTAGTATTATAATATCCTTATATGGTAACATGGCAACTACCTTCATTATGGTGAGCATTTAGTAATACATATAATCACTATGTTATACATTATTATATTGGTTTCAGATGTACATCAACTATATTTCAATAAAACAACTCTTTAAATCAGCCCTTTCAACCTCTAAAGTACAACCACTGACTGCATGCATTAGGGGAGATGAGCACGTTGAGAACTCTGTTAAAAGAAAACTGGATTTTGGGAAAAAGAAGGCAAGGCAGAAACCTCTCAAAATCACATAGAACATGAAAATACAGCAAATAAAACTAAACCTGAAAATGACCTGAAGACTGCAGAACGGATTACCTCCATCTGAGGAAGAAGACAAGACCTCACAGAGAAGGGTCACGTGGCAAAGCCATGATCCAGAAGGACCCAAGCCCTCCCCCACCCAGCCCACACGTGGGAGGAAGAGGAATGGAACAGGCAGGGAGTAGTGGCCCAGGACTGCTGAACCCCACCCCTGGAGACCTGCTCCAGGAACGCGAACCCATGTTACATGGTGCTGGACAACAAAGACAGAACACTCAGTGGGGCAGAGATTCCAGCCACTTACAGAGAACAGGTAAACACTACCGGCCACTGAGACAAAAGGAAAGTGGGCAATTTGAAAGACTTCCCAGCAGTGAGAGGGGCACCGGGGGGACAAGAGTTACACACTGCTCTGGTCACAGATAGCCAGGGAACTGCCTACAGAAGGCAGCCCCGGGAACTCCTTCCTCCCAGCAGGCACCTGTCCTGCTCGCCTGCTGCTCCCACCATTGCTGCAAGCCGGGTGCTTCCAGCCACAGCAGCTCCAGTGGCACAGCACTGAGTCTCCTCCCTGTGCACATGGCCCACCTGGCCCAGCAGTGGACACAGGCGTGGCAGCCATAAAGGCACAGGAAGACCCTCCCAGCTTTCTTGGCCCTGTTTCAGCCAAGCAGGGGAAGTACTGCAGGCGCCAGCGTTGGGAGCTCATTCCTCCCAGCAGGCTCCAGTCCTGCTTGCCTTGCTCACCTGCAGTCCCCACCATTGCTGCTGGCTGGGAGGAGGGTGGCTCTGCACACAGCAACTCCAGCAGCAGCCATGAGTATCCTCCCTGTGCAGGCCATCAGCTGACAGCCCACACAGCCAACATGAAATCAAATCACTACAGCCAGACAGAAAGGTGCCCCACCCACTGCACACCAACAGCTGGGGATCCCACCAAGGGAACTGAGCTTCTGGGTCCTAGAGGGCCCATCCTCCATAAACCTGGTGTTCCACAGGAAACACTAGAAAAGAATGAAGAGGCAGAGGAATTGGTTCCAAACAAAACTACAAGACAAAACATGACAAAGAGGGCAGAGGGCTGAGTGAAACTGAAATCACCAACTTTCTTGGTAAAGACTTCAAAAGAAAAGTTATGAACATGCTGACAGATTTACAGAAAAGTATTCAAAATCTCAGGGAGGACCTCAAAACACAGACAACCTCCAAAGGAGTCACTCAGAGCTGAAGAACACAGTAACTGAAATGAAAAATACAATGGAGAGATATAACAGCACGCTTTCACAGGCTGAAGAAGTTGTCAATCATCTGGAAATTAGGGAGCAAGAAAACAATGAAGCCAAAAAACCAAGAGAAAAAGGATCTCTAGGAACAAGAGTAATAGAAGAGCTCTGTGACCAATCCAAACGAAACAATATTTGCATAACAGGGATACCAGAAGAAGAGAGAGAAAAAGGGATAGAAAGCCTTTTTGAGGAAGTAATCATTGAAAACATCCCCAAACTGGGAAAGGAAACAGACACTCAGGTCATGGAAGTTCAGAGTCCCTAACAAAGGAAACCCTAGGAAGACGCCACCAAGACATATAATAATTAAAATGGCAAAGATCAAGGACAAAGAGAGAGTATTCAAAGCAACCAGAGAGAGAAAAAAGATTATTTATAAAGGAAAGCCCATCAGGCTATCAGCAGACTTCTCAGCAGACACCTTAAAGGCCAGAGGGAGTGCCATGATATATTTAATATAATGAAACAGAAGGACCTCTGACCAAGAATCATCTGCCTGGCAAGATTATCATTTAAATTTGAAGCAGTGGTCAAACAATTTTTTATAAAAGTTGAAGGAATTCACCACCGCTAAGTCAGCCCTACAGAATATGTTAAAGGGACCCATCTAGATGGAAATGTTCCTAAGGCTAAATAGCTGTCACCAGAGAAAATAAACTCACAGTAAAAGCAGAAGACCAATTAATTATGAAGCAAGTATGAAATTAAATCATCTACTCACAAAATCAGTCAAGGGATACACCAAAAGTGCCCAATAAGACACCTAATATATAAAGTGTGGAGGAGGAGGAAGAAGGGGGTTAAGAAAAAAAAAGTACCTTTAGATTGTGTTTCAAATAGAATAATCAGAGATTTAAGATAGACTGTTAGATATTAAGCCTTCAACCTTTGGTAACTACAAATCCATAGCTACAATGACAACAAGTACATATCTGTCAATAATGACCTTGAATGTAAATGGACTGAATGCACCAATCAAAACACAGAGTGACAGAATGGATAAAAAAGAAAAAACAAGACACTGCTATATGCTGCCTACAAGAGACTCATCTCAGACCCAAGGACCTACACAGACTAAAAGTGAAGGGATGGAAAAGGATAGTTTGTGTAAGTAATAGGGGGAGAAAGGCAGGAGAAGCAGTACTTGTATCAGATAAAATAGATTTCAAAACAAACTAACAAGAGATAAAGGACATTTCATAATGATAAAGGGGTCAGTCCAACAAAAGGATACAACCATTATAAATACCTATGAACCCAATATAGGAGCACCTAAATATGTAAAACAAAGACTAACAGAATTAAAGGGGGAAATAGACTGCAACACACTCATTGTATGAGACTTTAACACACCACTCACATCAATAGACAGATCAACCAGACAGAAATAATAATAATAAGGAAACAGGGGTACTGAACAATACTTTAGATCAAATGGACCTAACAGACATCTACAGAATATTCCACCCAAAGGCAGCAGGATACACATTCTTCTGAAGTGTACATGGAATGCTTTCCAGAACAGATCACATACTAGGCCACAAAAAGAGCCTCAATCAATTCAAAAGATTAAAATTGTATCAAGCAGCCTCTCTGACCACAATGGTATGAAACGAGAAATGCTACAAACACATGGAGGGTAACAACATGCTTCTAAACAGTTGATGCACCAATGACAAAATTACAACAGATACCAAGCAATATATGGAGACAAATGGAAAAAACAACTCAACAGCCCAAAACCTGTGAGATGTAGCAAAGGACGTTCTAAGAGGAAAGTACATAAGCAAACACAGGCTTGCCTCAAGAAAGAACAATAATCCCAGATAAAGAGTCTAAACTCACAATTAAAGAAACTACAAAAAGAACAAATGAAGCCCAAAGTCAGTAGAAGGAGGAACATAAAAAGACATCAGAGCAGAAATAAATAAAATAGAGTAGAATAAAATAGAAAGAATTAATAAGGAAAAAAATGTTAACATGGATTAAAGATGGTGGCGTGAGAGGTGAGACAGAAGTCACCACCTAAAACCACAAATGATACGAAAATATAATTTAATACAACTAATCCTGAAAGAGCAATAGGAAAGACTGCGCCACACTGCATACACCTAGAGAAAAGAACAGACCTCCCGGAACAGGGTAATGTACCAAAGCCGTGACCTGGTGGGGCCCAAGCCTTTCCCACAATGGGGAGGGTGAGGACTTGGTAACATGGGTTTACATTGAACCACTGTGTTGTGCACTTGAAACCCCGTAAGATTGTGTATAAATGATACTTTAATTAAAAAACAAAGACCAAAGGTAGACAGCAGTGATAGCGACGTCTGTAGAGACCCTGAATCAGTGAGCAGTTTGTGGAGACCTAAATCACTGGTTTTTGATGCCTTCAGCACATCAGAATGACCTTGGAGATTTTTTTAACTACTGATATGTGGACCCTAGCCCAGTCCAACTCAAAACATCTGTGAGATTGAGACTCAAACATCTGTAGTTTCTTAAAGCCTCGATCTTGATGCACAAGGACAAGACTCAGTCAGTGCATGTGTCCCACAAATGAGTGTAAATCTATGAAAATTATCAACTGAGACTCAGGCATTCTTCAGTCATCAGAAAGAATAATAACTCAAGTTGAGAAGTATGTGGTCTGAAGGAGGAAGCCAACTATGTTCCATTTCTATATAAATTCTGTGTCGAGACTTTCTGCTAGTTGGCCCATGCTGGGGACACATGCAAACCCACTCAGCAGCTTTATCATGATATTCCTTCCTTGTTACCCAGTCTGTTTGCTAAAATTTCTAGACAAGTCATCTCAGTCATCACAAATGGTCTAAAAGGTGTCAGGTGTCCAGATTACCTCTTCCTCCTTTGCATTCTTGTCTGTTTCCATCGGCTCCTCATTTTCCTCAAACTTGTGCACTTCCACTAGAGAGGCACTGGACACACTGAAGATGCCGTGGACATTTACTTGGACCTTGACTTTCACTTTTGAACTGGAGCCATCAGACTGAGGAGTGACTTTCTGAACTAAAAACTGAGCTACAGGCGTATGATAGACAAAGAAAAAATGTAACCTCAGAGGATGAATTCTAACAAAAATATATGCCCATACTGGCAGACTATGTCAATTTCCCAGCGACAGGTCAGTAAGATGACAGTTCAAATAAGTGAAGTGAGTACTCTTAGACTCTTACTACATCATCAGGTTTCCCTTTCCTCATTTACCATATAGTCGAATTCTTATGATCTTGTCCCAGTGAAGGACCCAACCATCTCCCAAACCTCCAACCAGTTCCTTCCCTCCAGTCCCTTATTCCAATTCATCTTTATGTGCTTTGCCAGTTAAATTCCTAAAACAGATATGTCACCTCCTCCTTTCCTGAAAACCGCCCCCCCAATGATTCCATACTGCTTCTGTCACTCACCAAGAATTCATCCTTTCTAGATTCAGTTACTATTATCAGGGTTTTCCTTGTTTTTTAATACATAAAATTCTGCAAAGTATTAGTAAGAATTATTATCCTCATTCCTGTTTTACAAATGAGGGAAGCAGAGTAAGCTAACTTTCCACAACTTCTAAGTGCCTTTCAGAATATTCCTAATACTTTACCCATGTACGTATTCCGGTAATTACCATGTAACTCTAGTTTCACTCTCCTCAACGGGCATGATTCCCAGATTATGAGTTTCTCAAAGTCTATGAAGACTCTAGCCAGCACGGCTCCATAACCTATGACACTGACACCACTTTTCCTAATGATTTTCTGTGAACATCTATCTTGTATGTTAGGTTCAGAATTGCATTTTTCTTTAACTCCTTTCAGTATTTAGCACATTGTGCAGAAGGTATACCACACCCACAATGTGCATTAACCAAGAAATACTGACCACACAATAGGATATCTAATTAAATAATGACCATCCTGCTGGTTCTGAACTGGTAACAGGACTGGAAGAAGGGGATTTTTTCTGATCTATAATACCCACATTTTGGGATATTGTACTTGCTCTGCTATTCCAGTTCTCCCAAGTACACATAACTTCCTTTTTGTAATTCCCAACTCTACTTACCTATTGCGGGGTCTGGATAGGGCACATCCTGAGGAGAGCTATAATATGCCTCAAGAGTGAAAGGTTCCTTTCTATAAAATGTGAGTTCTTTAGAGAAAGGAGCAGCATGATTTTTCGAAAAGACTTCACAGTCACTGAGTGGAGGAAAAAGACAACACACACAAATTTAGAATATCCTAATACTTTTCCATATATCCTAGGTTTGTAATTGTTGTATAGCTCTAGTTACTCTTCTCAACCAGCATCATTTCCAGATTATGAGAGTTCTGCAAAGCAGGGGCAATATATACGTATATAAAGTCGGTTTTTTAGAAAGGGAATACAGTTCAATCAGCACATAAAAGACACCAATTCTTTCAGAAGGATCAAGTATAGGATACTATGTAAGAACATAAATTTATTCTGATGACTAATCACTTTGCTTCATGCACTGTAACAAAATGTTATAGATTTCTACAAACTTATATAAAATATACAGGTTGAAATAGAAGAAAATATTTTACTCAAACTTAAAAGAGTTAACTTTAAGTATAAAATGATTAATAAGCATTGCTACCTTGAGCCTTCTTCAGCTGGAGAATTCCATCTCAGAGATATGGGATATGGTAACACATCAGTGATTGAAAATTCTCTGACTTTGAAAGCAGGTGATAAGATTGCACACTAGAATAATAATTTAAAATTCCTTTTGAAAAAAGCACAGACATTATGAATGATATCACAAGACCTACAAATAATGTTTTCATATGACCATCACCAATGGCTTTAAATATTTATATTAAAAATTTAATGCTCTCTGTATAAGCGGTTTCAGCTTCTACCATTTGTCAAATTACCTATATAATCTAGCTCTTCTTTGTCATTTTTCCATTTAACCCCAACATTTATTTAATTATGTACAACACCATATGTAAATAATAGATAATATGCCAAATTCAAGTAGCATTTCAGGCTTACCTATGTTTCTAGTAAATTAATTCATTTTATTGCACATTATAGAGTACATTCCATCTATGAATGCCAACCTCTGATATCTATTTTATAACAAAACTTTCAACTTCATACCTTGAGATCAACTTGAACTAATCTCAGATTATTAGTGGAATACATAAAGTCACTGCGATCTTGTTACAATGACCAGATGGCTACCTGTGAAAAAATACTCACCTGCAATGCACAGCCTCGAGTGACAGCTTCATCAGCATTTAATGTTGTACTAAGTTCTTTACCAAAAATTTGCTGATCTTCTCTTTCACTGCAGGGATTCGTATTGCACCACCAACTATCTCCATTGCATAAATATCTTCTTTCTTTAACTCTTAAATGATTAGAAAAGGCAATTAGGTTAAAAGAATCCTTAAATCAGTATTTTACAATGAAATAAGAGCAATTGAACATCTTATCACAACAAAATAACTCAGATGCTAACAAAACCCTACCATTCCTTTAGCCCCTTCACAACATGCATGTACACGCACACTTGTGCACAGGTATGCCGCATCTGGAAAAATGTGTATCTTGCTGCTCTAAATAATGGGAGCAGCCAAGAATACCCAAGGTCCTGCAGCATATAGGCCCTCCACAAAGAACTGTTAAAACTTCAGTAGTTAAGCCAGCCATAAAGCAAAATAAGAGGGCCTCAAACTCCTGGGTTACCCCAACAGGGTATGAAAGAAAAAGGGATATTCAGAAGCACACCTAGCCACTGCAGCACTCCAACCAGTCCAGATTCGAATGCAGGTTTAGTCTCCTCCTATCGTAAGGAAGAAGGTACACCCAAGGCTCTGCTGTCACTCATAAAGTACTTCTTAATACCACCTGGTTTCCAGGTCGTGTTTTATGCAATAAACCCAACAATCTGTTGAGGGCTGTTTAAAAAATGGGCTCTCCCAGTATGGAAAGAACATGTTCATTCTTTATGCCATAATCACTCTGATTTACAAGCTGAGCCTGAGTTAAGATGACAATAAATCCCAAGACTCTGAAAGAACACCCAACACAACAGTGGTCTCCAAGTAAATGCTAGTTGAAGGTTTTGGGAAAATTAGTAATATATTCCTAAATCAAACTTCTACCCACAAAAAGCTCAATCATACTACAAATTGGTTACTGGGATGGTAGTACACCATGGAGAATATAGCCAATGGTTCTGTAACATCTTTCTAGGTTGACAGATAGTAACTGCACTAATGGGGTAAGGACTTAATAATGTGGATAACTGCTGAACCACTGTGTTGCATACTTGAAACCAATACAATACTGTGAATCAACTATACTTCAAGTAAAAAATTACAAATTAAAAAAACATTCCACCATTTATATAGCCTTAGATAAAATTAAAGCATCCCATTCAACTATGTGGTATCATATCCACCCTCTGCTGTATTTCTCATTCTGCAAAGGATTCACTGACAGAAAAGCCTGCAAGACTACTACACAGCATAACAAAAGACAATTTATAACCACCATGAAATTACATGTTTATATCCATCTCTGAGTCTGAATTAGGTTTCTTGGGAAAATTATTAGATTTCACTGGATTTTATTATCAAAAGATTACTGGGGCAAAGGTAGAGGGAAGATACAGATAAAAAGAAGATTAATATGGCACTGAAGTAGTTCATACAATGAAAATTTGTGTAACTACATAAATAATATTTTCCAAGGAGTCTAATACACAAGTCAATCACAAAAATTCTTACTGGCTTGTTCCAAAACACTACAAAGTGGTGGTTCCACTCTAGCTAAGAGATCATCGCACATCTCCAGAAATGTGCCTCTATGAGAAGAAAATAACTAGTTAAATCACATTTCATTTTTATGTGGAATAAATGGCTATAATCGAAAAGACAAAATAGCAAGTATTGGCAAGGATACAGAAAAATTAAATTCCTCACACATTTCTGGTCAGCATGTAAAACATGGCCACTTTGAAAAGTTCAGGTACTCTTCAAAACGTTAAAAAATGTTTTTATGAGTCAATTCTACTCCAGGTATATATCCAAGAGAACTGAAAACATATAATCACAATAAACTTGCCCATGAATGGTCACAGCAGCATTATTCTTAAGCAAAAGTGTGGAAAAACCCTAATGACCATCAAGTACATTCAGCAACAAAAAGGAATGAATGCAATAAAAGGGACTGACACATGTTAGAACATGGATTAACTCTGATAATAAAGTTATCACAATAAAACATTATGCTAGATTTTAAAAAAGCCAATCCAAAAAGAACACATATTATAGACGTTATCAGAATAGGTAAAATCCAAAGAGACCCGAGTACATTAATGGCTGCCAGGCTTGGGAGGAGGAAGAAGAGATATTGAAAGATAGCTGAATGGCGCCTTGCAGGATTCCTGCCTTCTTGGTAAGCGATGGGGCTGCAGTTCTCAGAACACCTCTGTGAGCAGCATATGAGAGATTCCCAGCGAACGGGCCCAGGTACCTGCAATCACAGGAAAATAAAGAGCCAGTAAATTATTCCATTTAACATTTTCATTATTTAAGAGCTCTCTCCTTTTTTCCAGGGCAGCCTAGGGGTTGAGAAGGTGGGATTTCTCTGTTGACGGAGAGGCCGGCTGTCTCTGAGCAGAGGATGTTTCGGTTCTAGGAACCTCCCTCGGCAGCCCTAACGCAGTCCCTGCAAGCCTTTGCTCTGCCACCACGGGCTGACAATACGCAGCAGGGTCAAGGGTCAGGCCTGACAGAGCAGGAGGGAGGGCTTTGGGTATTCACTTCTGTCCCACCACGACCCCGCCCGGGGAGGATGGGTCCCCCACCCATGACCTTCCCAGGCAGCTCCCAGTTTGTTCCTGCCCCTCCCCAGGACTGAAGCTCGTCTGTCATCTCTCCTCAGCAGCCCCCTACTTGGATGGGCCCTCACAAGGATTCCCTCTGTGTGCTGCAGGTGATCACAGAAGCCAGCACTGGCCAGGGCCATCACCTTATCCACACCCCCTTCACGGGAGTGGACGATTTCTTCATTCCCCCAACCAACCTCATCATCAGCCACGTCAGGTGAGAGGCCACGTACCCTGGGACTCCACTGAGCAGCTCCACCCAGGCTGGGGCCTGGTCCTGTCTCCCCCACTCATCCTGGGCTGGCTTTTGGACATTCATTATTTTTCTGTTGACTTTATTATTAAATCGGACAACTCTTGTAGGGTTTCTTCACCTTTTAAAAACCTCATTTCTCTCTTCTACCGGTATCATTTCTAAGTCCCTGGCTTCCAAATGACTTTTTCTCTTTTCTATCCAATCTGCTCTATGTCCAGTGCTTTCTAATATCCTTCATCTAATCTGTTGAGTTCTTGAGCTCCAGAATTTCCACATTCTTTTTTAGAATTTCAGTATCTTTGGCAAAGTACTTTTGTTCATTGATTTTTATTTCTGAGTTCATTGAACTGCCTTTTTCAGTTTTCTTTCTCAGACACAATGGAGATAAAGCAGAAGGTGAAAGATAAAATGTCAGAGGTTCTGACATATCAACAACCATTCTAACTGTGGCTATTTTGAATTCTTTATCTGTTAGCTTGCAATATTCCGTATCTTTGAGTTCTGTTGCAGGAGAATTGTCATTTTCTTTTTGTGATACTCTATCACCATAAGTTTTTCATAACGTTTGATGGAATGTTCCTGTGCTGCCACATTGGAAGTAGCAAATAGCTTTCTTACTTACGAAAGTCTTGTTTACTTTGATTCTAAGAGCTCAACAGGTGCGCAACTAGAAACCTCTTTTTTGTTTTCCAGAAGGTGGCAGTAAAGCACTTTAAAAAAAATTTCTCTCACCTGAGCTGTCTTGACTTTAAGGCTGGGAATCCACGCATAAAAAAGCTTCTATTGAAAAACGGAGGTGGCAGCAGAGTGGGGGAAGGTGTGCGCTCGGCACATGGGGCTTCGAGTGTGCCAGGGGCCCACTCGGGGTACCTTGGCCTGGGGGAGACCCAGAATCCATGGGCAGACCTCTTGCTAAAATCCCAGGGAAGAGCAGGAAACAGCTTCCTTTGTTCACTCGCTTCATTTCCCTTCTTTTCTGTCCCCTAAGTTCTGGAGGTTGCGCCTCAGAAATCCAGGTGCTGCTAAAGAGCAACGGGACCCTCCAGCTGCAGCCACAGGGCCAGGTGACTGTCACTCACCACTTGCATTTTCTTCCTCCTCTGCTAGGATCCCCTGTGCTGCAGTTATCATGGTTACCGGGGCAGCCACAGAGCCACTGCCATTTCCACTGTGGCTGTCACTGTCCCAAGGTCCAGACCCCCTCCCTACTTTTGGATACACGAATGATCTTGGGTGTCCCGGTCTGCTGTGAAGAGCAACTTTTGCAGAGAAGTCCTATTTCTTCTTAGGATTTCTGTGTCTCTGCTTATATTTCCCATCTGCATGCCATCTGCTAGATCCTTTAGAAAATAATCCATAACTTAAATTCCTGTTAATTCCAACAATCTGGTGTGGTGCTTCCTCTGTCTCTTCAGCTTGCATTTGTGAACTTTCTACTATGCAGTAGATGTTTGACTAAACATCTACTGTGTGCTACACAATGGGAATACAAAAGTACATATGATAGTTTCTGCCCTTAAGGCATGTGGACACAGGCCCCAAACAGAAAATTATATTTACATGAACCTAGTAGTTCTCAATCACTGATGGTATAAGAACCCCCTAGTGTACCTGTAAAACTGATCTTTCTCAGGTTAATTCTCCCGACCCTGAAGCTGATTCAGTAGGTCCAGAGTGAATCTTGGAATCCCCCCAAATAATTCTGATGCAGGTATTATACCACATTTCAAGAAATAATAATAGTAAACACTTTTGCAATACTATGTGCCTGCTGTGTACTGTGTTCTAAATTCATGCTATATAATTGATTTACTCTTTTCAACAATGTTTTTCTCCTATTTTACAGATTTAGGGACTGAAGTACCTAAACATTAAATTAATTTGCCCCAGGTCACACAATTAGTGTTAGCACCAGGATTCAAACACAAGTATCGACAGGGGCAGGCTTGTGTCTCCTTCCTGTAATAGGTAGCCTCCCAGTCAAGCAGAAATGTGTGAAGAGCTTATCTTGACCCTCAATGGCTCATTTCCAGGCTCTCCCTGTTAAATTTTTAGCTAGTCCACTGGTCATCTCACCTCATGTGAGACCACAACTTCAGCCTAACAGAGCTGCGGGCTTTCCCCATTTATTTCCTGCCAAGTTTGTGATTATTGACAACACCACTAGGTATGGACTTTTTGCTGTCCACTCCGCGGCAGGGTGGCCCCTCCAGCAGTGGGGCTCCTGGCTCACACTGTGGCCTCATCTCGGTAGTACTGTTGCACCAGCTGAGATATGTGGGTTTGGAAGATGAGAGCAGCTTCTGGAAAGAATGCCACAGACTCCCTCTACTGCTACCCAAAGTTCAGCAGGGTTTTAAAAATCAGTAAATAATCTCTAAATTTCTTGTTTGTCATTGGTCAGTTTCCAGAGCCCTCAAGTGATTATTTTTGATGATTTTGTCCAGTCTGTATTTGTTCAGGGGGAAGAAAATTTGATGATATCTTCAGTCCACCATCACTAGAAGTCCCACCTATCCATTCAGTGAGGTCTGATATTTGATTTTACCCCACTTATCATCTAATAAATTAGTCTGCCACTGTTAGTCTTGATGGAGGCTGACAGAAGACACAAAACTCCTGGATCAGAAACAAAGGACTTCGCTCTACAAGCAGCACTACCACCAATGTTTTTGCATTGGTTCCTCTTGCTCCCAAGACCCATGGGGGTGACATGAAGAAGCCCAGGTAGGTGCTGCACATGCAGTGAGTTTGTGTCACATCTGAGGAACACTGACCTTGAATCCACCACTTTTATAGCCAGCAATAAGCAAGCCTGTTCTTTGTCCTTGAGGGAGGCATTACCTCTTATCTCAAGGCTGCTCACTAGGAACATTGCCCAGGGAAATGGCTTAGGTGAAGACTAGTAAGGGTCTCGCATTTTTGGCACATTCAGCAAAACATAGGAACACAAGAGAACACATGCACTAGTCTCTCCCAGCTCTCTCATCTAAATAATTTATTGGGATGAAGTTGTTAATAATATCTTTTGTCTCTTAAATGTCTTAGGATCTGTAACAATGTTCGCTTTTTTATTTCTGGTGCTCTTTGTGTCTTCTCTCTATTTTTTTTTTAGTAGTTTCACCAGTAGTTTATTCATTTTATTAATCTTTCCAAAGAGTCATTTTGCTCTTATTGATCCTGTTACTGTTTTCTAGTTCTTTAGTTTCAGGTCTTATTTTTGTTATTTCCATCTTTCTGTTATTGGGATTTCATTTTTTGTTTTTTTTTCCTAATTTTTCAATGTGAATGTATAGGTAGTGGATTCTCTGGCTTTGTTTCCTGATATGTACTTTTAAGACAAAATTCCTGTAAAATTATACATTACCTATGTCCCACAAGTTTTGATATGTAGCATTTTTAGTCACATTCAGTGTTGCAGTCAGGGACCGCAAAAATGAGAAACCGAGTCAGAATGACGTTTTAAGCAGAGGGCTTAGACTTTAAGCAGAGACTAAGCCCCAAGTCAGCATTCCCCTGCGCTTTTATTAAGTTACAGCAAGTAAAAAGACACGCATCGATTAATGATTACAGGATGAGTTTTTTCATCAAGCTAAATTATTGCAAACTAATCACTTCTTAAAGTTTCTCTTACGTCTCATCAAGTCATCCGGCCACGTGAGCCTCACGGTGTGATCCTCATCTGGGATTGCCTCGGAAAGGTTCACGAGAACTGTTTGCAGTACTCATCACACCGCTCATGACTTGCACCAGATTCCAACACGCAGCACCTATTGTTCTTCTCTCTTAGATTAGTTTCAGCTGTATACTAAGCTTAAGCAGGAACTAAATTACAGCAAGGTTAACTGCTGGGGTATCTACACTGGGGTATCTACAATTCAGATCAAAATTTCTTATGATTTCTGTTGTGGTTTAATTTTTACCCATGGTTATTTGAAATGTGACCTTTCATTTCCGAACGTACAGGGACCCTTCTAGTTATCTTTTTGTTTTTGTTTTTCAGATTAATACCCAAATGGTCAGAGAGCATATTCTGTATATCATTCTTTTGATTTGTTTTGATTTTGCTTTTTTGAGACTTACTCTATGGTCAAAATTATGGTCTAATTTTTTGATGTCTGATTTAATGTTCCATGTATACTTTGCAAAATATGTATTCTGAAGCTGCACTGGGTGCCAATCTATATTTGTCTATATGTATCAATCTGTTTATGTTTATAGACAGATATCTATATTATGCACACATACATGTCAGGCCAACTTCATTAGTCATATTCAAATCATTCATATCCTTATTGATTATTTGTGAGTATGCTGGTATATGTAAACTATCCAGAGAGGTAGCAGGGTTAAATAAGAGAATCAAGATCTTGAAAATGGCAGCATTTAATGCCAAGTGTTTTCAGGAAAAACATATTACATGTCAGAGAAGCCATCACTTCTCTGATTTAATTGCCACTGCTCCCCAGTTTACTCTGCTTTCATTCCTTCACTCATTATCAGTGAATGGACCTGAAATTGTCTGGCTGTTTCTATGTCCATGGTCTGTCTCCTGGCCTAGACTGCAGATTCTCCACGGGAACTTGAAACCACGTCTATACCACTGTATCCCTGGTGCCTTGCACATAGAAGACACTAAATGTTTGTGGGACAAGTGTTTGGTGCATTTTCTTGAAACATATACTTGATTATTTGGGAAGACAATTTAATTAAACTCATAAGCAATTTAAAATATTTCCGTAGTACAACACACGAATAATTATGAAGAACTTTGCAAAATCTGGAGCAATTTAAAATATAGAATGGAAAAATTCAAGTAGATTTGTCCTTGACATTTGTGTTTTGATATTCATTTGTGCATCTGAAGTGGGTGGTGTATGGGGAAATAAACGTTTATTGCATTTGTCATTAGTGGTATTTCAGTGACAAAATTTGAAAAGTACCAGGGTTGTCAGAGGAAAAAGGACAGACAGGAGAACTTGAAGAATTTAACAAGTTTGATGAGCATAAAGGCCATGTGGTGGAGTCATTAGTATCAAAGGAACAGAGTGTTTGGAGGAAATAGCAGCCAACTTTGTCACCGGCCAAAGAGAGAGTCCCAGGGGAAATGAAGGCAACAGAAGCATCAGATTTAGTAGGAGGGCCACTGTTCGTGGGAAACTTTGAAATATAATTGTTGGGAGGTGGAGTGGGGAGGAGAAACCAGCCGTCAGTGAATAATGAATTGTGTTGACCTGGTGCTTAACAAGGCATTTCTCCATGTGGTTGTCATGGGTCAATGCCTACCCTCAGTGGCCCGTCCCGTTGCTAGGTGTGGGTCGGCTCTTCCCGCAGGAAGCCTCTGAGGCCCAAGTGTGGACCTGCAGCCCCAATTTACTATATTTACTATCCAGTATCTCCTTTAAATGTGGTAAGCGGGTTACCCTGTTTGGGAAGGAAGTAGGGGATTGCCTGAGAGTGAAAGAGATGGTGGGGGTGCTTCTGAACTGGGTTTTCAGAGTGTAGCTAGGAGTGGAAGCCTGGCCTATGACGCGGAGGGCTGTGTTCGGCTATCAAAAGCTCATGCTTCTTTTACTTGACTCCTTTTTTGTTCTCCCTCAATATTCAGTGAAGTTCCAGTCTGTGGGTGGTTCCCGAATCTTCCTCAGGGTGGCTTATTTTGGGGTGGGGGCGAAAGGGTGTGATGCGTCGCCCGGGCATGTGCCTGGCTGGCTGCAGCAACCAGCAGTGAGACGGCCCCAGAGGCAAAGGAGAGGCCAAGAAGGGCCGGGAGAGCGGCTGGCGCTTGACAGGGCCTAGGGCTGGGGGACGTAATCCTGGCTGCCTCCCTCCTTCAGAGGTTAGGGGCTGGGGGGCGGAGCTCTGTGGTGCGCTGGGTGTTGGGGGCGGGGCCGGGGGCCGAGAGGGGGCGGGGCGACCGCCTACCCGTGGGGCCGCCGCGCCACTCTGCGTCCCTTAAGTTTCGCTTTGCCGGGAAGACCTGTTTCGTGAAAGAACTCGGAACCAGAAGCCGAGAGCCCAGCGTCTCCAGCGGGTTAAAGGCTCAGCCTCCGGCCCACCGAGGCGACGCGGCAGGTTTGGGTTTTGGTTTTCTTAATCGCTTCTTGTCCAAAAGATAATTTGGATAAAAATGCTTGGGCTGGCAGCTGCGGGCTAGTTTTCAGGATTATAGTACGTAGGACTTCTCAGGTGTTTCTTGGCAGAAAACTTAGAAGGTAAAATGTTTCGAACTATGATAATGTTACCGCTTCAGGTGGCGTGTTGGTTTATCAATGGAGCTAAGCAACTGCGTGTTGTACATTTAAACTCGGCGGTAGAGGAGCAGATGGAATAACGCCTGCCTCCTTCTGAAGCAAAGGAACTGGGACTCCTACGTTCTCTGTATGGAGCTTGAAGTACAAACCACGTCTATACCGTCCGGCCATTTGCTTCACTTCATCTGATGAGTCACTTGTTCCTCGTGGTATTTAAAAAAAATTTTAAACAAATATTTGCTGATAAATTTCGTTTTTAAAAATTCTCTCTTTGAACTCTTTGAACGACTTGTCTGCAAGTTTCTATTTCCGCGCCTCCGATTTCCTCCTCCCGCGTCTCCTCTTAGGCTTTTTGTCTCCATCATCACGGTGTCGTTTGCGGGGTGCAGTGTCGGTGCAAGCTCTCTCCTCATAGGACGGTACCTCCTCCGTATTCTGCCCTCATTTGGCTTCCCGGGCACCGCCTTCCGCATTTCCTCCCACCTCACCGGTCACTCCTGTGTCCCTCTCCTCCTTTCCTCAGCCGCCCAGGGTTAGATTGCCCCGGGGCGCAGTTCTCTCTTTCTAGCCATACTTCCTTGCCAAGGCAATTTCTATCCTAAACCATCTTCCACGGCCATAAATAACATCTATAAACGATGACTTCCAGCTTTCTGTCTCTAGCTTTACTTTTGTCCTGTATTCAGCTGTTAACTCAACATCCCCACTTAGAAGTTCCCTGGGCATTTAAATTTACTGTGTCCAACAATTCCCGACTCCACGCCCACTCTCTGCTTCCCCTCAGTTACCTTATTACAGGAAATGTTACTGCCATTCAACTAAGCTGAACCTCTGGGAAGCAATCTTGACACCTCTCTATAGCTCACACTCCACATTCAGGCGTTCAGTGAATTCTGTTGACTCCACCCTGGAAAGATATCTCTAATCTGACCACATGTCACTCCCTCTCTAACAAAAACCACACATCTCCCTTAATGGTTTGACTGGAAAGTTTCAAATTTGGTCTTCCTGCTTCTGCCCCTGCTCCTCTAAAGTCTAGCTCCAAGCAGCTGCCATTTTTAAAAATGTGTAATCATCACTTTCACTTCCCTTCAGAACATTCTGGTGGCTTCTCATCAAAATCATAAAAAACCAAACTCTTAGGATAGCTTCAAAGCCCTACATAATCTAACCCCTAATTCTCTGATCTCATCTCCTCTTTCCCATTTGCTTACTCCACTGTGGTGACACTGATCTTGCTGCTGTTCTCTGCCTGCTTTGGGGCTCTGCCAGACCATCCCAGGTGTACACCTTCCCATCCCTCGCTCCCCTGCAGGTGCTGTCTCAGGGTTTACCACCGTGGTCATGTGGGAACATCCCTGTGCTACTGACCCTCAGGGAGGGCTGCTGTTAGAGACCGAAGGGTATTCTCCAGTATCCCATGAAGCTCATGGCACCTTCCAGTCATTGTTGGTTGCTGAGGTTCTCTAATACTAAAATTGCACAGCTTCCTCCATTTTGATAAGATATACAGTTTGCCCTCATATTTTGTATTTTTATAAATGTTTTTCCTGATTTAAAGAAGATTTGCCCTTTAAGGCCAGTTCTCCTTTCTAAATACAGAAAGTGAAAGAACAATATTTAGTTTACTGAAAAGAATATGCAATGATTTTTTCTTGGCAATCCCTTTGCAACATAAGAAGCAATAGTAACTGATACGGAGACATTTTGAATGGCACCAGTAATAGGTAGTTTTATTGGGAAGAAGAAAATGAAGGAGCTTGGTCAGAGAATATCATATAAGTTTTTAAATTGTGTAGTAGTAATTAAGTTAATACCAGAATATCAAGATTTTATAGGTTTATAAAACCATCTGGAATGTACAGATATGGTACATAAGGAATGTACTATCTGGGCATCAGGTTACATGATCTCTCTTAAAAATACACCTAGAAACTATTGTACTATTTTTTTTTAATTTACTAAAAAGCCATTTTTTTTCAGATAGCATTATCATTGCAGAAAAAAGATGTGTGTGTATGTGTGTGTGTGTGTGTGTATACACACACACACACACACACATACACAGTTGCCCCTTGAACAATGCAGGGGTTCAGGGGCTCCCACACTCTACGCAGTCATAAATCCACATACAACTTTTGACTCCTCAACAACTTAACTGCTATGGCCTCTTGTTGACCAGAAGCCTTACTATTAACATAAATAGTCAACATATATTTTATATGTCATATATATACAATATACTATATTCTTGCAATAAGGTAAGCTAGGGAAAAGAAAATGTTTTTTCAAATTGTCACAAATATCCAAAAATTTTTCTAGCATATTTATTGAAAAAATCTGCATATGAGTGGACACATGCAGTTCAAACCTGTGTTGTTCAAGGGTCAGCTGTATATACATACACGTATAGATGTATGTATATTTACACATCTACCATTCACAGATAATCAATGTTACCTTTTTGGTATACTTCTTTCTAATCTATTTTCTCTACAGCTTGTTTCACAAAACTGAGATCATACTGTATATACTATGTTATTGTCTGCTTTTTTCACTTATTATAACATTTTCTCATGTCACTAAAGTGATTCATAACATAAACATTTTTAATGACTTAATAAAATTTAATCATATGAACAATATGACATAGTTCATGTTGCCATTCCCCAATTTTTAGACATTTTGATTGTTTACCTCTAGCTATAATATTATGTACAAGTTCTTTAATAATAAAACATCTTACCATATAACTCATATTTCAAAATTGCAATAAAATGTTTCCAGAGACAGGAGAAAGCTGAGCAAATTTGAGAAACTGAAAAAAAGATCCATATGTGCGGAGCTGGAGGAATAAAGAGGAGAGAGGCATGAAGTGAGGTCAGGGTGGGAGGAGTCAGATCACACAGGGTGTCATTTGCCACATTAAGAAGTTTTGTGGATGGTGACTAGACTTTGTAGCATATACAGATGTTGAATTATAATGTCATCCACCTGAAACTTACATAATAAAAAAAAAGGAATTTTGATTCTAAGAGAAGTAGGAAACCACTGCAGGGTAATAAGTGGGAATAATTTGATCAGATGTATGCATTTAAAAAGATTGTTGTGGCTGCTGAGTGGAGAATGGGTGAGTAGATTGGCCAAGAGTGGACCTGGGAGATCAGTTAGGAAGCAGTGGAGTCGACTGGGGAGAGATGTTGATTGAGGGTGAAAATGTGGCGGAGAGGGAAAGTAAAAAAGCTTGAGGTGGATTTTGGAGGTTTCCTAGGCAGGACTTGGTGACGGCTTAGATGTGAAAGTGTAAGAGAGAAAGGGAAAGTGTCAGTGAGCCTCAGGTTTCTGGCCATCATAACTGGGCACATGGGGGCAGGGGCATTTACCATGATGCAGTCAAGGAAAGCGAAGTGGCAGCCATCTCCCAGGCTGGCAAGGAAGACCGGAGTGATGTGTGATGCATGTTAGAAAGGAGATGTGAACAGGGTACTCTGGGCGTCCAGAGGAGGAGTTAGAAGGAAATGCTTCCTGCCAAATACGATCCTTGAGCTGTGTCTTGAAACGAATGTACCGTATTTATATTCACATGATTTTTAAAAATATAACATAATTGCTCATTAAAAAAAGTCTTAACAAGATATGTTTGGATTGGCTACTCTCTATTCTGATCGAGTCAACAATAGGTAATATATATGAAATACAATAATGTGTATAGTAGGGATGAGAAAGAGCTGTTTGGCTGTTTGAGTTTCTAGGAACCTCACAGTACCTAACACTATAAACCTAATATTAGTCTTGTATTTAGAATTGTCTCATTCATTCATTCATTCAAAAGGTATTCTTCAATACTAACTATGTGTGAGATTCTGAGGTACAGCAGTGAACAAGATAGAATTTACAGTCTAGTGGGAATGGTGAGAATCTAAGCTGATAATCATACACATACTGAATTAATTAGTTGTGATTAGTGCCATGAAGGAATATACAGGGAGCTAGGCTCCTACAGACCCCATACCCTTAACTTTTTAAATATAAGGTCTGGAGCCTAAAATAGAGGCACTGGTTTACTGGGACTGTAAATAAGAAGCAATGGACAGTGTTTGATAATTAATCCTTTTTACACTGGGCATTTGCTATCCTTATGTATTCTTGGCAACCCCCAAAAGAAGAAGAAAAATAAATGACAGCTGATTCTCAGTAATATCATTTCAGTGTAAGATCAGGTAGATTCAAATTCTGCCCATCCTATTCCTGAAAGTATTGATCACCACAGTTGGGATTTTAAAAATATTTCCAGTGTGAAAAAATCAAAGGAAGTCTACATATTTCCTCATCTGGCTGGCACAGGTCTGTTTGTTGTGTCCTGGCAGCCTGGCAGTGCTTGGCACTCCTGTGCTGTAGTCAGGGATTGGCAACCTTACTTCTGGAAAGGGCCAACAGGGAATATTTTAGGCTTTATGGGCCATATAGTTGCTGCTGCGATTATTCGACTCTTCTCTGTAATATGAAATTAGCCATAGACCCTACATAGATAAATGGGCATGGCTATCTTAAAATAAAACTTGATTTACAAAAATAAATGGCAGGCCATGCTTTGCTGCTGAGCCCCGCTGTGGTTCCCTGCCCTGAATTTGGGTGTATCAGTCACATTGAGTTGCAGACAACAGAATTTGCTCTAGCCAGCTGAAGCAGAGTATTACATGGTGCACAGCATCACTGGGAAGGGTGAAGAGCTACACCCCAGGTTGAGTTTCTAGGAATCTCACAGTATCTCCTAGCAGAACTGGTCTCAGGGAGCTGGGGCATTTGCCACACCTGTGAAACCTGCCAGATCAGCATGCTGACAGCTTGTGACTCACACCAACTCTGCCAGAGTCTTCATCAGCACAATAGTTGCCTCCCTTCATGTTTAACTCAGGTAAATGCACCTGATTGGCAGAATTTAAATTACATCTGGAATCATAGCTGCAAGGGAGTGTAGGAAATACAGCTTTTGGTACCTGGAGTACATAGAAAGCACTAGAAGAAGGTACACTAAGAAGAAGTTGGAATAAATTTTGGATGAGCGTATCTGCAGTGTCTGTTACAGAATGTAACACATGTATCCCTTCCCCCCTTCTTTTCATATCTACACTTCTAGACAACAATAGTGATAACAGTAGGCACTCTCCTGATAAAATGCATCTATCCCTCATAAAAACAAAAGTGCACTCACCTTTTCCCTGGCTGGTAAAACCTGAAGTCCTCAGGTCACTGCATCATCTTTGGCGTTCATCACACTCTCCAGAGACCTGGCACACTAAAGAGCTATGTGGCCTCTCTCTTATCCTAGGCAGTGGGGTGGGGGGTGCTTGGAGGTGGATGGAGCTGCCCAATGACCAAGAGGGTAACAGCTCAGCTCTAAGAAGTTCCCACCCATATTTTCCATCCTTTCTCTCCCTGTTAGCACATCCCCCCTCCATTTCTAAGCATTCTAAGTTTCTCCTGATGAGCCACCCTCCTGACTTTGTGTTCCTTTGTAGCTGTTGGTACTCCTTTCCTTCTTAGCTAAGCGCTCCCCTCTCCTCCCGCCACCACTTCTGGCAGATGCTTGAGTACCATGCACACACCATTCCTCTGTATCTGCTGCAGTGAACTGCAAGGTGCCACAGACATTGGACACTGACCACTCTTGAAGAGCTCTCCTCCCTCAGTTTGCAGATGCCATTCCGTGTCTGATTTTCCTGACGCTCCTTAGCCACTCCTCAGTGTGGCCCTCCTCCTCCGGAATCCCTCGGGCACTGGTTCTGTCTTCAGCTCTCTTTCCTTTCTGCCTATTCTTGGTTACTTACAAATTTGAGCTAGCCTCAAATTTTATCCCCTTTCAAGATGCTCTCCTAAGCCCTGGACCTACACGGCCTACTAGGCAGCTCCTTTTCTCAGTATCAGGTACCCCAAGGTCCCTGTGTCCCAAACTGGGCTAACTGGTCACATACCTGGCCCCCACCACGCTCATCTTCTGGAATGGCAGGACCACCCCCCAAGTCACTCAAGTCACAGACTATGGAGGCATACCAGTTCGGCTTTCTGTCTCCCCTGGTACCCCCTAGCTGTCTTTGTCTCCACTCTCATTTCCTTAGTGCAGGGCCCTGCTTTCTCACCTGGGTTTGTGCACTAGCCCCTTAGCAGATTGTTCCCCTGATTTGGGGCCTACAGTCCTCCAGCCACTTCTCCTTACTACAGCTACTCTGACCTAAAACAGGTCGGATCATGTCACTCCCTGCCTGACACCTACCAGGGGCTCTGTCTGCCAGCATGATCCAATTCAAAGTCCCCAACAGAAAATAGTAGGTCCCTTGAATTCTGTTTCTCCATTCTTACTGCTCACCAGTACCCTCTCCCTTCCCACCCCCACATAGTGGACTTGAGCTATATAAACACCTAGTGTGAAATGTTGCTAACATACTTTGCTCCCTGGTGCCCCAGTGTTTTTGCAACTGCTGCCCCTGCCTGGAAAAGGTGCCCTCTTGGTCTTACTAATTAAGTCTTCCCTGCTGCAGGTGTCCTGCCTGAGTGCTTTTGTGGCACGTGTTGTGCCGAATGAAGCAGCGGTGCAGTGAGTCCTAATTACCTGCTGATCCTGGCTTCATATCCCTGAAACCAAGCGGGTCTTGGTGCAGTTAGTTTTCAACAACTAGTAATAGCAAAACTTACTTACAGAACAAGAAACCATTGATTTTACGTGTACTCGCCACAAGGTAGTGCTGTCCAGATAGGAAAGAAAACTTAAGCTCTCCAAGGCAGAAGGATTCCAGTACTAGATGCCTTTAATTTTAAATGTGTTAAATTTCAGAGGCAGTGATTTAAACACCTCAGCTTTTCTCCGTGGTAAACGCATGGACACACCGAAAACTGTATATGTGTATGTCTTTTATTAACCAAATTATTACGGATCATTATTTTACTACTGCTGGGGAGCCTCTCTTCCCAAGTGGTCATAATGTTTCAAAAATGAAGGCATTAACTCTTAATTCTAGGGCAGAGCACTTAAGAGAGGATTGTATTAGGGCTCTCCAGAGAAATAGGACAGAGAGAGAGAGAGAGAGAGAGAGAGAGGAAAGGAGGGAGATTTGTTTTAAGGAATTGACTCTCACCATTGTGGACTGTCAAGTCTGAAGTCTGCAGTCTGGAACAGATGCAATGGTTGAGGTTGTAGTCTTATTTCCAAAGGCTGGAAACTCAGGCACATTTGTGTGTTGCCCTCCAGAGGCCAAATTACTCCTCCTGGGAACCTCAGTACAAATCCTTCTGAAATTAGGATGGGATTACATCTCCATAAACTCACCATAATCGGAAATATTGTACAATACAATGAATACATCCAACCTATGGAACATCTTCGCTCAGCCTAGCCTATCTTAAATGTTAGCTTTCAGTTGGGTGCAATCATCTAACACAAAGCCCATTTTATAATAAAGTACTGACAGTCTCCTGTAATTTATTGGAAACCATCCTGAAGGTGAAAAACAGGATGGTTGTGTGGGTGCAGAATGATCGTGTGTCAGTCATTACCTGTGTGATCATGGGCCTGACGGTGCTGGGCTTGCTGCTGGTGGCCAGCATCCCAGGAGAGTATTGTGCACATATTGTTAGCCCAATAAGAGATCAAAATTCACAATTCAGAGTACAGTTTCTACTGAATGTGTATTGCTCTCACACCATTGTAAAGTTGTACAATCCTAAGTGGAATCATAAGTCAGATCATCTGTATTGCTCTTAAGGGCTTCACTGAAGGTCCACCCACATTGTGGCGCATTCTCAGCTTTACTCCAGATATACTGCTTTAAATGCTGATCACCTCTAACATATACCTTCTGCTCAAATACGCCTGGACTCGTATTTGAGCAAACATCTGGGTACCACAGCCTTAGCCACACTGACACATTAAATGAACTCTTACAAAGGTCAAGATGGTGAAAGGAAACTTCACACTGAAGAGAAGCCCACATTGAAGCTTCCGTTTTTAGCCAAGGACAGGGAAGAGGGGGCTGTGGGCCCCTGGAGATGTATGCAGGAAGGGAGGCATCCTGGGAGCATCCCCTGAGCCCTCCCCCAACCCAGATGCCCTCTGCCAGGAAGTGAGTCAACACGGGGCTGAGAAAGAGTAATAACCTTGCACACACGGTGATTTTATCCCACGATGCCATCCTGTATTATTTATGATTCAAAATGAGGCTGAGGTTTGGGGTAGTCCTCAGGGGAGGGGGTGTGTTTGCTTCCTGTTTTACCCAGAATACTGAAGCTATCAAAGAGAACTTCCCCAAGTGTTCACTGCCACATCCACCCACCCACCTGCGCCCGTACTCTGTTGTTCTGCCTTCTCTTATTTGTACTACAGAAAGCTGTCCTCTTCCTGCAGAGGCAGACCCCCATCTGCGTTAGATCCCATTCCCTTTTGCCTACGCAGGAAATCAACAAAGTCCCTTCTCCCCCACACTGCTGGATCGTCCATCTCCACCAGCCCTTCCCCATTAACAAGCACACATCTTTACAGTGGGTCCTATCTAGGCCCCACTTGCCCCTCCAGTTCTTAACCCATTTTTCTCCTTTCCTGCATGACAAAACTTCTCAAAATAGCTTTCCACGCTCAGTCTCCAATTTCTTTTTTTCTTTTGAACCCTACCAGTCAGGCTTTTATCAGGTACAGCCCTACCAAGTCTGCTCTTATCTGAGTCAGTCCTGTTCCCCATGTTTACGCATCCATTGGTCCTTTCTCAGCCTTCATCCCACTTGACCAATCATAAGCATTTGACGACACTTTGATGCTCCCTTTCCCTTGAACCACTGTCCTCCCTTTGCATCTGGGCTCCACACTCCTGGTTTCCCTCTGACCTTCCTACTTAGTCATTTTCTGTCTTCTTTGCCGGTTCTTTCTGTTCTTGATCTTATACCGGTGGAGTGCCCTAGGGCTCAGCCCTTGGACCACTTCCTTTTTCTGTCCCTACTCACATCCTTAATGAGCTCCTACAGGTTTTGGGTTTTAAATACAGTCTATACACCAATAAATGCCAAATATACATCTCCTGGGTGGACCTCTTCCCCAAACTCCAGAGTCTTGTTGTGCACCCTGGTCCAAGCCGTCATCATTTTCCTGTGGGGTTTCTGCAGCAGCCTCCTAACTGGTGCTCCTGCTTTTCCATTGCTTTCCTTCTTTCCCTCCCCCAGTGCAACACATAGAGGGACCCTGTGAAAACTCGGGTCCATCATGCCATCCCCCTGCTCAGAACCTTCCGCCAGCTTCCTCTGTCCATTATCTTGTCCTCTACCCCTTGCTTCCTGGGCTTCCTCTACACCCCCCCCCCCTCCTGCTGCTCCTCAGACATCAGGTCCATTCGCATCTCAGGTCCTGTGTGCTTGCTGGGCTTGGCCCTTTTCCTAGATGTGTGCACAATTACCTCTGCCCTAGTCGATAGCTTTATTTCAGTTTCATCCCTTATTCCCTGACAAGCTTATTTAAAAACAAACGAAGCTTCCCTCCAGCGGTCCATATTAACCTTTTCTCCCTTTTTCCCATAACACTTAAACCTTCTTATACACTATAGGTGTGCATGTATATATATTATACACCCTATTATATAATGTATAAGATAGGTATCTCCTTTTTTATTGTCATCTCCCCCTCCCTCGGCTTCCCTTAGCCTTGACTACCTGTGGTAGTCCTTGTAACATTCACAAAAGACATGATTTCTTTTCCCAATGATCTGTATAGCATTTCTTTCTTAGGGCCTAGATGTTAATCATTTTTTTGAGGTCTTTTCAGGTTGTTAAATGAAAGTTGTCATTTTTAATGTTTCAATGAAATTGACAATATTCTTCTGCTTTGTTATTTTTTGTTTCAGAATGGCAAGAAATGGCTGAGAAATAAATAAAGCTTTCCCCTTCTGACCTGAGTATTTATAATGGGTGTCGGGAAGTCTAAAACAGATCCATGCCCTCTTACTCTCTCTTGGGGTAAAAGCCCCAGTGTGGAGACAAGTCAAAGACCTCCTGAGTCAGATGCCAGGAAACCGGAAGAGCTCTCCCTGTGCGGTGTTGCTGAGCATAGCAACCCTGCAGAGCCACCAGCAGGAGAACGGGAGAGAGCCGGGGCCGAGGCAGTCGAGGATTTGCCTGAGGAGGAAGCGGAAGAGGATGTGTTCCTCAAGTTTGTGATACTACACGCGGAAGACGACATCAACGAAGCCCTCCGAGTCCAAGATCTGCTACAAAACGACTTTGGCATCAAACCTGGAATAATCTTTGCAGAGATGCCATGTGGCAGACAGCATCTACAGAACTTAGATGATGCCGTCAATGGGTCTGCCTGGACCATCTTATTATTGACTGAAAACTTTTTAAGAGATACCTGGTGTAAGTTCCAGTTCTATACGTCCCTAATGAACTCCGTCAACAGGCAGCACAAATACAACTCGGTCATACCCATGCGGCCCCTGAACAAGCCTCTGCCCCGGGAGAGGACTCCCTTTGCTCTGCGGACCATCAATGCCCTAGAGGAAGAAAGTCGCGGCTTTCCTACACAAGTAGAACGAATATTCCAGGAGTCTGTTTATAAGATTCAACAGGCTATATGGAAAGAGACAAGAAATATGGTGCAAAGGCAATTTGCTGCCTGAGATGGAAAATGCAACACATGGCTGGCTCTCTCTTTGTAAAACAAATATTGATCTTTACTGGAGAAAGCAAATTTCTAGGGAAAGTTTCAGTAAAAGAGAACCACTCTTACAGAAACCTATGGAGCACAAGAAAGATAAATTTCTGCAGGGCAGTCTACAGAATCAGGTTACTTTTTGATGTTTTGATAAACTGGAGATTGTCAGTTTCAAGAACTTTCATGGTTTTCCTAACTAATGAGTATGACAAAGGATATTCTTAATTCCCGTTCTTTGTATTGAACCTTAACCAAACACTTAGAAGACAGACCTTTTAGAAATGTTGTTAACACTGCTGTTCTCAGAGACCATGCAGAAGAAAATGGCCCCCCGAGAGACGTGCCATCCAACCTCGTGAATGTTGCAATAAAGCCTTCCCGATATATTGTCACCCAAAAACAGGGATAGTCAGATGGAACACTCAGAATATTGAGTGCTGATAAATATGAAATAAAAAATAGATGTGAGAATGGTAGGGCTTTGTAAAAGAATCCGATCGAATGTATCTTCCATTCTGCTGGAATTTGCATATTTGGGGGCAATTCCCACAGTGCTTAGCAGCCTGTTGGTCAGGGTGGTGTTCTGGTTCGGGGCTCCACAGAGTGGTGCTGAGATGTCCCCTCGAGCGCGGGGCTCTCTGTGTTAGTCATCACCTGCAACCAGGTTTGTGTGCAGAGCTTCTGAAGGTATGTCCTGGCCAGATGTTCTCCTTTAAATTCAGTAACCTCTCCTATGGCAGCCTGTACAGTTGCGTCTCACACACATGCTCTATCCAGGAAATATTTCTTAAGTAGGTGGTCTGAGTAGCATGACTGTGTGTGTGTGTGTGTGTGTAGATTATTTTTAGACCTGGGATAAAAGTCGGAGATGTGTTTTATCATGTCTTCTTCTAATGTCCTAAGTCATATAGCAAGCCAGAGAAGCCCTCACTGCCCTTCTGCCCCTGTTGAGGTTGAGGGAGAGCCGTTCAGACAGGGGACAGAGTGGATCGTGGATCATGTCATGCAATGAGAAAAGCACCTGATGCAGGATCAGGAGAGCTGGTTCTGGTCCAGCTGCCATTGAGGATGAATGCCACCATGGGCAAGCTGCTTACCCTTCTTTATCCATGAAACAAGGATTTAGATGGAACTCTAAAGGCCTTTGTCTTCAACCAGAGTGTGAACAACTAGCAACCAGAAAAGGGAATAAGCCAAAAAATAGAATTTTGTAATGTGATGTGTAATATCATAGCTGCAGGAGGGTTTGTGTATGTTTACAATGAAAGGATACTCTTACACGTTTGGTGTAATTGATTTCTAATGCTGTCCATTAGTCACAGAAAGAACTATAATGTTCCTTGAAAATATACTTCTTATAGGGACCTGGAGCAAAGATAGTGTGCCTGATTACACTTTCTCCACATCCCTACTGCCCGTCCCCTCTACTAGCGCTGGGGTCTGCTCATGTCTTTCTGCGGTCTACCGCTTCATAGTCTTGAGCCCAAGTGGGGGGGGGACTTCTGTAATCCTGCAAGTAAATTTGATCTACTGGTACTTACTGAAGAGGAGGATGTTTTCACTGTATGTGACATTTTTTTTTCAAGTCCCTGTCTATCATAGAAGCTTACTACTCATGTTACTTGTCCAGTTTTAGTAATCACTCATTTTTTTCCATACTGTTTCCTGTATCTCAAATTTCATGTGCTCATAAAACTTTAACCGCCCACCCTTCATTCCTTACAAAGTTGGAGCAATCCATACCGAATGGTGTTTCTTAAATAAATGTTTTTTTTCTTAACTCTTGACTGACCTTGATTATTTTGAACTCCAGTGAAGAGCATGGAAACATATTTTGAAGAGGCCTCAATCTGTCCTCCTCCATAGAGCCCCAGGCCCAATGTCTCCCTCGATTGGGAGTTACTTTTTTATGATGAAGAAAAATGTTAACTACTGAATAACCGCATATATTGAAATTAGCAGTTGTGACAAGTAATTATCAAAATAGCTAAATGGAGGATGAAAAGAGGTAAAAGGCCTGACCTTAGTCTAGTGTTTGTGTGTGACTATGTCCATATGCATAGATTTAGGTTTGCACACACATATGGGGAAATTGTGTAAATTTTGCTGCATGCTGGACAGCTTCCTTTCTGAGTGCTCTGTGGGGCTCACTATCCACCCTGGGCCTTCACAGAAGAACCTGAGCATGCCTTGTGTGCCAGTTAGGATCTTTCAGCTGTAAACACAGAAAACCCAATGCAACATGACCCACCCCATAAGGTAAACATCATCTAAAGAGGTCCCCTAAGGTGTGGTGCCTAACAGGTGTGATTAAAACCCCAGGTTTATATATGATGGAATATGGTTCCATTTTAAAAAATAAAATTCTGATGCGTACTACAATGTCGATGAAGCTTGAAAACATTATGCTAAGTGAAAAAAGCCAGACGCAAAAGGACAAATATTAACTGATTCCATTTATGTGAGTTACTGAGGATAGGCAAATTCATAGAGACAGGAGGAGCAGAGGTGATCAGGGGCCTGGGGAGAGGAGTAGAGAGTCACGTTTAACGGGGCAGAGATTCTGTTGGGGATGGTGAAAACGTTCTGGAAATAGGTAGTGGTGATGTTTGTACTGTTGAAAGGACTACTGCCACTGCATCATGGTATGTTTAAAATGGTAACTTTTACATAGATTTTACCAAAATATAATAATCATGAAAAAACCCAGGTTCTTTCCATCTTTTTGCTCTGCCATCCTCAGTGCTCCAGGAGAGCCCCTGTCCAGTGGCCCTGGCTGCCCCAGCGTCGGACACTGTCTACAGACAATGGAGTACCCGCCCAGCCTCCCAAGAGGCCATTTGCCCTCAAATGGGGCAAAATATTTCTTCACTGTGTTATTGAAAATTGCTTCTACACGGTGATACTAAAAACCCATCTGACTTCTCGTTGGTTTCACTTTTTAAAATTCTCTCCACTTGCTCTGGGGGGGAGACATGCCCTGCACCCCCTGAAGCCCCACTGCTGTGGAGTGACTGCCTGGGTTTTGAGTCCCACCCATCCTCTATAAATTGTGATTTTAAGTTAGACCCTACCTAGCCTTTCTGGGTCTCAGTGTCCTCATCCAAAAATGAAGATGATACCATAAATATATATAAGTAATTTATATAATATATAACTATATGATCTATATTATATATTATGTATTGTATGTAATTATGTAAGCATAATTTATTTTATAATTATGTAACTTTATGTACTTTTATATATTATATATAATAATAACCCTGGTAGGGTGATCTTGAGGACTAAATAAAATAATGCATGTGAAGCCCTCCAATAGAACCTCCTAGCTCCATGCTGCTGGAACTACTATTGTTGCCTCCATATACATCTAGGCTGTAACAATGGGATGGAGGAGAGGGCAAATATAATTCCCCACAACCTGATTCTTGGAACCCTTATTGCTTGTAGGGGATCAATTTTAAACAAGGAGAGAGATGCCGGGCCTTGTTTCCATGTCCAGGGCTGTTCCCAAACAGGCCCTGGAAATCATGAACCTGCGAGGGCCCCTGACAGGCAAGGGCTGTGCAAGCTGTTGGGGTAGGTGTGAGAGTGGAGGGAGTGGGGGCAGGGAGGATGTGAGCACAGGGCCCCCTGGCTGAACGAGTTTGGGAAGACGGGCCCTGAACTAGAGAAGCAGGAATGCTGAAGCTGGGAGTGCCGGCTGGGAAGTCGGGTCAGGGGCTGGCCCAGGCAGGGCCACTTTCAGCTGTGTGTCGTTGGTCCTGACACTCAGAAGAGGTAGATTGATTTTGTACATGTTTGAATGCACAGTGGGCCTCTTCTGGAGCGCAGGAACTCCCAGATGATCTGCCCTGGGGGTACAGGCCAGATGGAGCTGAGTTAGACTGTTCTCCTCCCGGGGGTGGCAGGGCCACTGAGAGCAGCACCCAGTTGCTCTGCTCCCTCCTGTCCTGACCAACCAGTTTCCTGAGTTCGAGGTCCTTCATTGGGCCTAATCCCTTCCAGCACCTCAGCACTGTTCTCCAGTGCAGCCCCATGTTCTTCTCTTTTGCAGATCCTCAGTATTAGTTGATCCTCAGCATGGACCCAACACCTCCTGGAAGGGCCTAGACCTGGGTGCGTCAGGACAGACACACTGGTTACAGAAGTAACGTCCTTGGGTCCCTCTTCAGTTTCAGCTCATTGCTCACCCCCAGGCCTGGTTGCTGATTGTGAGCATTGTTCCAAAGCCTGACGGTCCAGTCACCTCATCTCCAAGTAGTAAATACTACATCCACATGTGGGTGAGGTCTTGCCCAGCCATCTCCCTGCAAGAAGAGGTCAAAGTGACTTTCACAGAGGCACTGTGGGGAATTCTGTGTTGCAACCCTCGTGCCAAGGATATAGGGTGGCTCGGCATGAAGATCCAGTTCAAGAGAATCATCTGTGCAGTAAAGAGACCACGTGTCACACGTCACTGTGGAGGCAGGCTATTTCTGACTTCAGGTGAGGTCTGTGGATCTGTGACTGAGGTGGGACCAGCCCAGGGCCTGAGAGAAGCTATTGTCACAGCTGCTGTACTCTTCAGGTGAGATGGCATTTTCTGTGGGCCATCTGAGTGCCTTTCTTCATCACTGTCTTATTACCCGGTCTGGGCTGACCCAGAACAGGACTGTTCCCTCTGTACTTGTGGGAAGGATTGAAGGGCAAGGAGGAAATTTCAGAAAGCTGCCAAGCACTTGATGAAATGTAACCCCTGGCATCTGAAAAGTGACCTCTTTAGCCAATGATTAAAAGGAAAAACCTAATACAAGAGAACAGATTTTGTCCATGAACCTGATGCTACTTAGGAGACAGCAAGTAGAAAATCGTATTAGGTTTCGGACACTTAGTAGCTGGAGAAGAACAATATTCTTATATACATTTTTATTCTAAGTTATATTTGGAAATCTGCATTGTCCCTTAACACATTAAGTTTGAATTGGAGTAAATAGGACTTGGTAGTGCCATTATTCATTAACAAGAACTTGAAAATTATTTGATCAAAGCTCAGCAAGTGAACCTGGGGGGAAAAATAGAAGAGGGTTGCTTTCTCTTCTCCTTTGCCAGTGCACTGGTGCTCACCGCTGTTCACTCCAGCATCTATACCTGTTCACACCTCTCTCCCTTTCTGGCATTAGCTACAAGTGTTCCAGGAAAAATAACTCCTTTATTTGGTATAGCACTCTTCTTGTTATCTTCAAAAGAGTCAGCTCTGAGTCATTCTACTCTGAGGTGGATAAATAGGAAGGCTTTTCTTTAGCAAATAACAGGGACCCGCATTTAAGCAGTTTCATAATCTAATTAGGAATGTTCATCCCAGCTACCTACTCAACAGGTTTAAGACAAGGACATTTCTACAAAGTAGCTCATCCTAGGCAATTTCCGTGGATACCCTGGGCAGGACACATCAGCAGTGCTGCAGATTTCTTTAGCATATTTATTAATAAAAAACACTTACATGAATGTACAATGATGTGATGGTTGCACAATTCTGTAAATACACTAAAAACTGTTGAATGGTACACTTCAGATGGGTACATCTTTCGGTATGTAAAATATTTCTCAATAAAGAATGACCAAGCAAGCCAAAAATGCACAAACTACAATACAATGCTACAGTGACTTGGGACACAATTTGGCCATAGTTAGTAATTGTTGAAAATGGGCCTGTCTTGTGAACCCAACAGTCCTTTCTCTGGATTTGTACACTAGGGACACTGTCCCCCAAGTACCCCAAGAGGCACCTGTAGGGAGGATGTCTATTGTCATATCCTTTGTTACAGTGAAATTGGAAACTAAATGTCTGTCAGGAGGAGAATTTAGAAATGCATTATAGTCAGTTCCTCCAGTGAATACTATAGAGCATTTAAAATAATAAAGCTACATACATCAACATGGGTAAATGTCAAAACATAGTGCTAGAGAGGGTGGACCAAGTTATATTATGAACAATCTGATGTCATTTATATAAAGTTTTAGGATATAAAGGACGGCATTATTTCTTAATGGATACACATAGGTGATGGTATATTATTTTCCATGCTTCCTTGTTTGTTTGAAGTAGTCAGTCATACCTGAACTTAGCACACCCTTCTAATTGTGTTAAGTGCTGTAGAATTTCCTTTTGCATGCGGTGATTTGAGGAATTAAGAAAAAAAGGAGAACTCAATAGACACATACTTTAGAGAAATATGTATATATGCTGGTAATAATTTTTTGTCACCTACTGTGTCAGGCACTGACATTATCTCCAACATTTCCCAGTTTCTAGATGGTTAGTCTGATTATGTCCAATATGGAGTCCCAAGAAACTGAAGCTTGATGCATACATTATAAGCACAGCCCCACAGGCTGCTAGATGATGGAGTCATTAGAATATCAGGTGATCTGGATCCAAAACCAGGCTCTACAATGCTGCTTTCCAATGCATCCCTGTGTTTTCTCATGGTGGGGAATCTTAGGAGAGGTCAGTGGTATAAAGAGGAAACCATAACAATTTCTAAGGAAAAACAAGAATGGCATGATGAGATTGCCCTATTTTAGTCTTCCTTGCCTAGTATGAATAACTCATGACCGGGAGTCTGGAGATATGTGTCCTAACTCCACGATGTTGCTGCCCAGCTAATGTTTCCAGCCTTCAGTTTTCAGGACTGGAATCTTGTCCTGAGTTTTACTTAGTCCTCAGAAAATTTGAAGCCAGACCACTGGATATTCTACTGACCTGACAATCTAGCAGCCAGTGACCTTGGGCATGTAACTTACATATCGAGCTTCAGTCCTGTGTCATTTTTCTTTGGTTTTATTTGCTTTCTTTGCTCACACGAGATGTTATATATATTAAATGAAACACTGCTTTGATTTAGAGGGAGGAAGAAAAATGAGAGGGACAGGATAAATGGGAATCATATTTATTTTAGGAAAATTAGTGTTGCACAGCTCCTGGATACATACAACTGTGGGGTTTTTCGTGCCTTCAGAACAAAAAGGTTGATCAGCAATGTATGAAATATCGACTAGGAAACAAATAGAGACTGTCACATACACTGTGCTCTATGAATTTCAGGAGGGGCTAGTTCTAACAAAAATTATTGTTTTTCATGCTTAGATGACACTAGGTCAAATTACTATGGCATAGAATGCCATCTGTGTTGATGAGCCTGCAGCTATGAAAGTACAGTATTTGGGTTCAATCCTAGTCCTGCCATTTACTCCTCAAGTGACTTTGAGCAAATTAAACTTTCTATGTTTCAGTTGCCTCATTTGTAACTTGGAAATCATAGTAATGACTACCTTTTAGAGTTGTGAAAAGTAAATGAGTTCGCTGGGTAAAGTGCTTATCACAGGGGAATAAGACATTCTGGGCAGTCCCTCTCATCTGACCTTGCCCGTTATTCGTGGCTGGCTGTTAAGCAATTAGATCCAGATCTTGATAGTTGCCCTATTTTTTTCCCTTCCAGACCATATGGGTTCACTTCCCTCTGATAAGTTTTCCTAAAGCCAAGGAACAATCCATCTGCCACTTAAACAAGAACAGATTTGTTGCTTTTAACTTAAAAAAAAAAGATGTCTGTAAAGATGAGCCCCACTTTAAGGGTTCATCCACAGTGCATGCTTTGAGCTGTACCTGGGTGGCTAAAGCCATCCACCATCCGGTCACTGGAGCAGAGCTCAGGAAGGACAGAACTCAAGAGGCTGTGTTCTAAAGGGGAGGTGACGTAAGAATCAGTAGTCCCTGACCCCAGTGACTTCAATACTTTGTTTCATTGGGTTTTACATCACTAAAGAACTGTATGGCTCCCAGCCATTCATCACTGGTCACTGGAAGTATGCTCTAGCAGCTTCCTCATGGCCAGCAAGCAAGAAGGGGAAGATGATAGCTGCTCTGGGCCTGGTTTCAGCTGCTGGGGAAATGCTGGCACTGGTCAGTGCCCTGCCCCGCAGTTGCCATGGGGAATAGAAAACTCCAGACTACCCAGCAATGGAGGCTTAGGGGAATAGGCCCTGATTATTATCCTTTTGTTGAGATAGTTCTTTTATTCTTCTTTGGAGTGCCTCATTAGAACCCAAGCTATTTTCTGTGGTTACAAAAGCCAACTCAACTTAAAAATTTAGTTCTCTCTAATTTTTAAAACATAATACATTCAACTGCCTTAAAATTCAGAGCACAAGGGAATGAGGCCAAGATGGCGGCGTGAGTAGAGCAGTGGAAATCTCCTCCCAAAAACACATAGAGCTATGAAAATATAACAAAGAAAAATCTTCCTAAAATAGAGACCACAGGACACAGGACAACATCCAGACCACATCCACACCTGCAAGAACCCAGCGCCTTGTGAAGGGGGTAAGATACAAGCCCCGGCCCGGCGGGACCCGAGCGCCCCTCCCCCCGGCTCCCGGCGGGTGGAGAGAAACCGGAGCAGTTTTTTTTTTGGCGAGCGCTTTTTGGAAGCCTTAGAGGGACGGGCCCCCGTTGCTGGGGAGGCAGGGTGGCGGGACCGCTGAGGAGGTGCCTGGGAACGGCGCCGGAGGACAAACAATATCCCGCGTTTCTCCCTGCGAGACCTGGGGGCGGGTGCCTGAGACCGGTCCCTGAGGACGGAGGAGGTCGCGCGTTTTTCCCCTTTTTTTTTTTTTTTTCCTCTTTTGGGCGAGCGCTTTTTGGAAGCCTTGAAGGGACGGGGACCCCAGTGCTAGGGAGGCACGGTGGCGGGACTGGTGAGCGGGTGGCTGGGACCGGCGCCTGAGGACAAAGATTATCCCCCGTTTTTCCCTGCGGGACCGGTGGGCGGGTGCCTGAGACCGGCACTTGAGGACAGAGGAAATCGCGCGTTTTTCCCCCTTTTTTTTTTCTCTTTTCTGCGAGTGCTTTTTGGAAGCCTAAAAGGGACAGGGACCCCGGTGCTAGGGAGGCAGGGCGGCGGGACTGGTGAGCGGGTGCCTGGGACCGGCACCTGAGGACAAAGAATATCCCGCATTTTTCCCTGTGGGACCGGTGGGTGGGTGCCTGAGACCAGCACCTGAGGACGGAAGAAATCGCGCGTTTTTCCCCTTTTTTTTCTCTCTTTTTGCCGAGTGCTTTTTGGAAGCCTTGAAGGGACAGGGACCCCAGTGCTAGGGAGGCAGGGCGGCGGGACTGGTGAGCGGGTGCGTGGGACCAGTGCCTGAGGACAAAGAATATTGAGCGTTCCTTCCCTGCCGGACCGGTGGGTGGGTGCTTTTTGGAAGCCTTGAAAGGACAGGGACCCTGGTGCTAGGGAGACAGGGCAGCAGGACCAGTGAGCGGGTGCCTGGGACCGGCACCTGAGGACAAAAAAAAAAAAAAAAAAAAAAAAAAAATCGCTTGTTTGTTCCTTTTTTTTCCTTTTTTTTTTCTCTTTCTTTCTGTTCCCTCTCTCATTGTTGCTGTTGTTGTTTTGGTTTGGAGAGTGCTTTTTGGAAATCTTAAAGGGGCAGGACAGGTCACTTAGACCAGAAGCAGGGAATCTGGGGATCTCTGGGCACTCTAACCCCCTGGGCAGCAGGGAGCACAGAGGCCCCTTACGGAGATAAATAGTCTCCTGGCTGCTCCCCCTCCAACGGGGCTCCACCATTTTGGAGGAACAGCCCCAGCCAGGCCAAGCCCACAGCAACAGCGGAGATAAACCCCAAAGCAACTGGGCAGGAAGCAGAAGCCCTGTCTTCACACAGCTGCCCAGCACAAGCCACTAGAGGTCGCTATTCTCCCAGGAAAAGGCTACAAACCAACAAGAAGGGAAGCTCTTCCAGCGGTCACTTGTACCAGCTCTGCAAACTATCTCTATCACCATGAAAAGGCAAAACTACAGGCAGACAAAGATCACAGAGACAACACCTGAGAAGGAGACAGACCTAACTAGTCCTCCTGAAAAAGAATTCAAAATAAAAATCATGAACATGCTGACAGAGATGCAGAAAAAAATGCAAGAGCAATGGGATGAGATGCAGAGAAAAATGCAAGAGCAGTGGGATGAGATGCAGAGAAAAATGCAAGAGCAGTGGGATGAAGTCCGGAAGGAGATCACAGATGTCAGGAAAGAGATCACAGAAGTGAAACAATCCCTGGAAGGATTTATAAGCAGAATGGATAAGATGCAAGAGGCCATTGAAGGAATAGAAGCCAGAGAACAGGAACGTATAGAAGCTGACAGAGAGAGAGATAAAAGGATCTCCAGGAATGAAACAACACTAAGAGAAATATGTGACCAATACAAAAGGAAAAACATTCGTATTATAGGGATACCAGAAGAGGAAGAAAGAGGAAAAGGGATAGAAAGTGTCTTTGAAGAAATAATTGCTGAAAACTTCCCCAAACTGGGGGAGGAAATAATCGAACAGACCATGGAATTATACAGAACCCCCAACAGAAAGGATCCAAGGAGGACAACACCAAGACACATAATAATTAAAATGGCAAGGATCAAGGACAAGGAAAGAGTTTTAAAGGCAGCTAGAGAGAAAAAGGTCACCTATAAAGGAAAACCAATCAGGCTAACATCAGACTTCTCAACAGAAACCCTACAGGCCAGAAGAGAATGGCATGATATACTTAATGCAATGAAACAGAAGGGCCTTGAACCAAGGATACTGTATCCAGCACGACTATCATTTAAATATGATGGTGGGATCAAACAATTCCCAGACAAGCAAAAGCTGAGGGAATTTGCTTCCCACAAACCACCTCTACAGGGCATCCTACAGGGACTGCTCTAGATGGGAGCACCCCTAAAAAGAGCACAGAACAAAACACACAACATATGAAGAATGGAGGAGGAGGAATAAGAAGGGAGAGAAGAAAAGACTCTCCAGACAGTGTATATAACAGCTCAATAAGTGAGCTAAGTTAGGCAGTAAGATACTAAAGAAGCTAACCTTGAACCTTTGGTAACCACGAATCTAAAGCCTGCAATGGCAATAAATACATATCTTTCAATAGTCACCCTAAATGTAAATGGACTTAATGCACCAATCAAAAGACATAGAGTAATAGAATGGATAAAAAAGCAAGACCCATCTATATGCTGCTTACAAGAAACTCACCTTAAACCCAAAGATAAGCATAGACTAAAAGTCAAGGGATGGAAAAACATATTTCAGGCAAACAACAGTGAGAAGAAAGCAGGGGTTGCAGTACTAATATCAGACAAAATAGACTTCAAAACAAAGAAAGTAACAAGAGATAAAGAAGGCCACTACATAATGATAAAGGGCTTAGTCCAACAAGAGGATATAACCATTCTAAATATATATGCACCCAATACAGGAGCACCAGCATATGTGAAGCAAATACTAACAGAACTAAAGAGGGAAATAGACTGCAATGCATTCATTGTAGGAGACTTCAACACACCACTCACCCCAAAGGATAGATCCACCGGGCAGAAAATAAGTAAAGACACACAGGCACTGAACAACACACTAGAACAGATGGACCTAATAGACATCTATAGAACTTTACATCCAAAAGCAACAGGATATACATTCTTCTCAAGTGCACATGGAACATTCTCCAGAATAGACCACATACTAGCTCACAAAAAGAGCCTCAGTAAATTCCACAATATTGAAATTCTACCAACCAATTTTTCAGACCACAAAGGTATGAAAGTAGAAATAAATTCTACAAAGAAAACAAAAAGGCTCACAAACACATGGAGGCTTAACAACATGCTACTAAATAATCAATGGATCAATGAACAAATCAAAATAGAGATCAAGGAATATATAGAAACAAATGACAACAACAACACTAAGCCCCAACTTCTGTGGGATGCAGCGAAAGCAGTCTTAAGAGGAAAGTATATAGCAATCCAGGCACACTTGAAGAAGGAAGAACAATCCCAAATGAATAGTCTAACATCACAATTATTAAAACTGGAAAAAGAAGAACAAATGAGGCCTAAAGTCAGCAGAAGGAGGGACATAATAAAGATCAGAGAAGAAATAAACAAAATTGAGAAGAATAAAACAATAGCAAAAATCAACGAAACCAAGAGCTGGTTCTTTGAGAAAATAAACAAAATAGATAAGCCTCTAGCCCAACTTATTAAGAGAAAAAGAGAGTCAACACAAATCAACATAATCAGAAATGAGAATGGAAAAATCACGACAGACTCCACAGAAATACAAAGAATTATTAAAGACTACTATGAAAACCTATATGCCAACAAGCTGGAAAACCTAGAAGAAATGGACAACTTCCTAGAAAAATACAACCTCCCAAGACTGACCAAGGAAGAAACACAAAAGTTAAACAAACCAATTACAAGCAAAGAAATTGAAACAGTAATCAAAAAACTACCCAAGAACAAAACCCCGGGGCCGGACGGATTTACCTCGGAATTTTATCAGACACACAGAGAAGACATAATACCCATTCTCCTTAAAGTGTTCCACAAAATAGAAGAAGAGGGAATACTCCCAAACTCATTCTATGAAGCCAACATCACCCTAATACCAAAACCAGGAAAAGACCCCACCAAAAAAGAAAATTACAGACCAATATCCCTGATGAATGTAGATGCAAAAATACTCAATAAAATATTAGCAAACAGAATTCAACAGTATATCAAAAGGATCATACACCATGACCAAGTGGGGTTCATCCCAGGGATGCAAGGATGGTACAACATTCGAAAATCCATCAACATCATCCACCACATCAACAAAAAGAAAGACAAAAACCACATGATCATCTCCATAGATGCTGAAAAAGCATTTGACAAAATTCAACGTCCATTCATGATAAAAACTCTCAGCAAAATGGGAATAGAGGGCAAGTACCTCAACATAATAAAGGCCATCTATGATAAACCCACAGCCAGCATTATACTGAACAGCGAGAAGCTGAAAGCATTTCCACTGAGATCGGGAACCAGACAGGGATGCCCACTCTCCCCACTGTTATTTAACATAGTACTGGAGGTCCTAGCCACGGCAATCAGACAAAACAAAGAAATACAAGGAATCCAGATTGGTAAAGAAGAAGTTAAACTGTCACTATTTGCAGATGATATGATACTGTACATAAAAAACCCTAAAGACTCCACTCCAAAACTACTAGAACTGATATCGGAATACAGCAAAGTTGCAGGATACAAAATCAACACACAGAAATCTGTAGCTTTCCTATACACTAACAACGAATCAATAGAAAGAGAAATCAGGAAAACAATTCCATTCACCATTGCATCAAAAAGAATAAAATACCTAGGAATAAACCTAACCAAGGAAGTGAAAGACTTATACTCTGAAAACTACAAGTCACTCTTAAGAGAAATTAAAGGGGACACTAATAAATGGAAACTCATCCCATGCTCATGGCTAGGAAGAATTAATGTCGTCAAAATGGCCATCCTGCCGAAAGCAATATACAAATTTGATGCAATCCCTCTCAAATTACCAGCAACATTCTTCAATGAATTGGAACAAATAATTCAAAAATTCATATGGAAACACCAAAGACCCCGAATAGCCAAAGCAATCCTGAAAAAGAAGAATAAAGTAGGGGGGATCTCACTCCCCAACTTCAAGCTCTACTACAAAGCCATAGTAATCAAGACAATTTGGTACTGGCACAAGAACAGAGCCACAGACCAGTGGAACAGATTAGAGACCCCAGAAATTAACCCAAACATATATGGTCAATTAATATTTGATAAAGGAGCCATGGACATACAATGGCAAAATGACAGTCTCTTCAACAGATGGTGCTGGCAAAACTGGACAGCTACATGTAGGAGAATGAAACTGGACCATTGTCTAACCCCATATACAAAGGTAAACTCAAAATGGATCAAAGACCTGAATGTAAGTCACGAAACCATTAAACTCTTGGAAAAAAACATAGGCAAAAACCTCTTAGACATAAACATGAGTGATCTCTTCTTGAACATATCTCCCCGGGCAAGGAAAACAACAGCAAAAATGAGCAAGTGGGACTACATTAAGCTGAAAAGCTTCTGTACAGCGAAAGACACCATCAATAGAACAAAAAGGAACCCTACAGTATGGGAGAATATATTTGAAAATGACAGATCTGATAAAGGCTTGACGTCCAGAATATATAAAGAGCTCACACGCCTCAACAAACAAAAAACAAATAACCCAATTAAAAAATGGGCAGAGGAACTGAACAGACAGTTCTCCAAAAAAGAAATACAGATGGCCAAGAGACACATGAAAAGATGCTCCACATCGCTAATTATCAGAGAAATGCAAATTAAAACTACAATGAGGTATCACCTCACACCAGTAAGGATAGCTGCCATCCAAAAGACAAACAACAACAAATGTTGGCGAGGCTGTGGAGAAAGGGGAACCCTCCTACACTGCTGGTGGGAATGTAAATTAGTTCAACCATTGTGGAAAGCAGTATGGAGGTGCATCAAAATGCTCAAAACAGACCTACCATTTGACCCAGGAATTCCACTCCTAGGAATTTACCCTAAGAACGCAGCAATCAAGTTTGAGAAAGACAGATGCACTCCTATGTTTATCGCAGCACTATTTACAATAGCCAAGAATTGGAAGCAACCTAAATGTCCATCTGTAGATGAATGGATAAAGAAGATGTGGTACATATACACAATGGAATACTACTCAGCCATAAGAAGTGGAAAAATCCAACCATTTGCAGCAACATGGATGGAGCTGGAGAGTATTATGCTCAGTGAAATAAGCCAAGCGGAGAAAGAGAAATACCAAATGATTTCACTCATCTGAGGAGTATAGGAACAAAGGAAAAACTGAAGGAACAAAGCAGCAGCAGAATTACAGAACCCAAAAATGGACTAACAGGTACCAAAGGGAAAGGGACTGGGGAGGATGGGTGGGCAGGGAGGGATAAGGGGGGGGAAGAAGAAGGGGGGTATTAAGATTAGCATGCATGGGGGGGAGGGAGAAAGGGGAGGGTGGGCTGCACAACACAGAGAGGACAAGTAGTGACTCTACCACATTTTGCTAAGCTGATGGACAGTAACCGTAATGGGGTTGTTAGGGGGGACCTGATATAGGGGAGAGCATAGTAAACATAGTATTCTTCATGTAAGGGTAGATTAAAAATTAAAAAAAAAAAAAAAAAAAAGAAAGAAAGAAAGAAAAGGGGGATTACTCGTTAACAGGATAAAACTATTGGTAAATCAAAGATCAACGCATGCTTTAAATATCCTTAATGTTGATCACTTAAAGGGTGTCAGATGATCAGCTATGGAGGTACTCTTTTCTGATAATATTCCTTTCTCTTAATTAAAAAAAAAAAAAAAAAAAAAAAAAAGCAGTTACTGTGTGCTGACCTCCAATGAGTTCTGCACAGTGGTATAGAGGGCATGTCAAAGTGTGGGCAAAGGGTCTGTTTGTTTCTACGCAGAAGATCAAGGCCTAGCTTGGATACCCAGAAAATGAACTAAGATACGATATGAGGAGGAGCTTCCGGCATCAGCACTCTCTGGAGGACTCGTGCCGGGGGATGATCATCAAAAAGCCTCCCCAGGGATCCGGACGATGCTGCGGTTGTGGCTGCATCCAGCCCACCGTCTCCTGGACTTGCCATAAGAAGGAGGAGGGAGATGTCTAGGCTGGCATGTGCATACAGTGAGACAACGAATTTGACTGGATCTGTACTGTTGGAACTCAACCAGGAGTTGGGAGGGGTGCAAGTTGTAGCACCCCAAAATCTCATGACTATAGACTATCTATGGTTAAAAGAACATATGGGATGTGAACAGATCCCAGAAATGGGCTGCTTTAATTTGTCTGATGGTTCAAGTACAGTTGGAAAATATCCATCATATTATAGATAAATTTTCACAAATGCCTAGGGTGCCTAAATGGTTTTCTTGGCTTCACTGGAGATGGCTGGTAATTATAGATTTGCTTTGTTTATGTCACCGTATTCCTATTATGTTAATATGTGTGTGCAAATTAGTTAGTAGTTTAAAACCTATACATACTTAAGGTACTATACAAGAAGATATGTCAAAGAAATAATCAATCCTCCCAAGTTTCCTTCATATGCTACATCTATAGCTTTTCTTCTTCCTTCCTTATTACAAACCTTAAATAGAATTCGTGCCTCATATCGAATTTACCGAGTATCATAATTCCTCCAGGTGGTAAAGATACCTCGAGACAAGTGCTGGGCATAGAAGCCACAGGGCATAAATCTGCAAAGAAGTAAAAAGCTAACCTTTGCAAACAATATGGCTTCTCTCTCACTTACCAACTTTACATTTCCCTGTATGGCCCCGGAAGATGACTGGTTAGCCAGAGACGGGTAAGATTCCTCAAGGGAGGAACAACCTAAGACAGGCACAGTCGCAGGGGGGCCATCAGGTGAGAATTTGGGGATCAACAGAGGTGAGGCTCAGAACCTCACCCCCCCTGCTTTGAGAGAAATCTTCTGCATCCGTGGATGTCTTGCTGCCCTTGTCTAGCCTGGATTAATACTTAGTCCATAGGCACACACCTGATCATCTGATCATCTACATTTGCCTTCTTACAGCACTAAACTATGTTTTCTACCTTTATCTTGCATCTACCTACCACTTCAGCATTTTATTAAAAATAAAAATAATAATAATAATAGGAGAAATGTGGGATCAACATATAAATCAAGTACAAAAATCAAATGAATATTCATATTTGACCTGATGGTTTATAGGTCATATTGCATGATCAAAACCGAAAGTTTCTGTGATGAATGCCCTTGTACTGTTCACCATGTAAGAATTTATTCACTCTGTAAGAATTCGTTCACCATGTAAGAACTTGTTCGTTATGCTTCAGAAGATTGGAGACTGACGAGAATTAGGCTTGAGATGGATTAATGATTGTACATTGAGCATTGACCCCCCTATACTGAATTTTATTGTTGTTAACAACCATTTGATCAATAAATATGAGAGATGCCCTCTCAAAAAAAAAAAAAAAAAAAAAAAAATCAAATGAATATTCATATTTGAACTGACTGTTTATAGTTCATAATGCATGAGCAAAACCGAAAGCTTCTGTGATGACTGCCCTTGTACTGTTCACCATGTAACTTATTCACTATGTAAGAATTTGTACTCCATGTAAGAACTTGTTCGTTATGCTTCAGAAGATTGGAGACTGATGAAAATTAGGCCTGGGGTGGATTAAGAATTGTGCATTGAACATTGACTCCCCTATACAGAATTTTATTGTTGTTAACAACCATTTGATCAATAAATATGAGAGATGCCCTCACAAAAAAAAAAAAACATATATATATATATATATATACACACACACTTCCAATTGTAAAATAAATAAGTAACTGGGATGTAATGTATAGCATAAGGAATATAGTCAAAATATTGTAACAACTTGGTATGGTGATAGCTGGTACCTAGAATTATCATGTATATAAATGTTCAATCACTGTGTTGTACACCTGAAACTAATGTAATACTGTGTGTCAACTACCCTTCAATAAAAAATAATTATCTAAAAAAAAAAAAAAAATTCAGAGCACAGTGAAGCAATCCAGTTTCCATTCTCAGAGACAATTAGTATTACCAGCTCCTTATATGTCCTGCCAAAGATGCTCTACACCATCAACAACACATGTACATATGCCATGTTATTCATACAGCTATCCATCCCTATCAATCTCAGAGGTCATCCCTAGCAATACATGAAGAGCTTTTTCATTCTGTTCTTCTTACTGACTGTCTAATATTTCATTGTTTCAACATATCATGACTTGTTTTAACTAGTCCATATTTATGGGCTTTTAGGTTGTTTCCAATCTTTTGCTATTACAGTGCTCCTATAACAGCCTTCTATGTATGAAATTTTGCACATGTGTGAGTATGTCAATGGATTTTCTAGGTTAATAAGCACAGACTAACAGGAATATAAACAGTGCATATAAAATTTTTATAGTTCCTGCCAAAGTGTTCTCCACAAAGGTTGCATCAGTTTATACTCTCACCAACATTATATGAGGGGGCCTGTTTTCCCCAAATTCTTCCAAATCTATGTCAGCAATTTTATTGATCTTTGCCAGTCTAAAAGGTAAAAAGTAGCATTTCAAAAAATAGCATCAAAGTTTTAATTGCCATGTTTTGAAAAAGTAAGGATGAATATCTTTTCTGTTTAAAAGCCTTTGGTAGCCCCTTTTCTAGAGCTGTATACCCTTTCCTAAGTGTCTGTTGGATTATTGGTCTTTCATATGTATTTGTGGGAGTTCTTTTTGTATTTGGTAAATTAGCCCTTGTCTGTGACTTAAGTTATGAATATATTTCTCAGCATACGGTTTGAGCTTCTGATAGTTTTTCCCCATGTAAGTATTTTTTATTTGTAAATAATATAATGTATCAGTTTTTACTTTTTATCCTAGTTTAAAATTTTTTTTAGTTTCTTTTTTTTGTTCTTACGAAGGACTTCCCCATTCAAAGATTATTAAAAATTATCCTCTGGTTTCTTTTATAGTTTTATTATTTACATTTATTTTAGTGTAAGGTGTGTGATGTTGGTGCAATTACATTTTTTCCAGTTGTTCTAATGCCCTTTGTGACAACCTAACTTTCCCCAATAATTTTAAGTGCTACCTTTTCACCTATTAAGTGTTCATATATATTTTGGGGGCCTGTTCTTGGATTCCTTAGTGTTTCCTGTTAGTCTGTCAATCCATGCATCCTTATCACATTGTTTTCATTACCATTACTTTCTAATATGCTCTAATATTGAGAATGCTGATCTACCCTTACTCCTCTTCATTTCCAGAAAGATCTCCTATACTTTCATGTTTACTGTTTCATGTGAATGAAACATTCATTTTAATATAGTAATGTTAAAATATGCTTATAGTGCTACAAAAACCCCTTTATTACTCTTATAATGGCTGCAGTACATTTGTGGCTTAGTTTAAGGAGATTTGGCATGGAGTTTAAAGGGATATTTCATGATGTGCGTCTTCCTATCTAAGGACATCTTATACCAAAGAGCAACGTGGGCGTGCTATCCCAGAAGCTTCTACCAAAAAGGCGAGGCTTTTGCATGCACTGTGTGTACTAAGGGTTTAAGGCAGTCCTTGTACTAGTGCACCATTAATTTTTGCCCCCAGACTTGGATAAAACATTTCAACTCTCTGTGTTGTGGGTATGTCTCTAAAATTAATAATAACCATTTTTTATTTTAAAATATGTATTAAGAATCTTACAAATTCATATTTGAATAATTATGTTCCAAAGCAAGAATATGTAGAAAATGTAGAATGCAAAAATGCTTACTATAGTATTTTTTATAACAAAAATTGGAAATGACTTAAATGCACATTAGTAGAGGTTTGATGAAATTATGGTAAAATCCTCATTTTGAAATACCATCTAGTGATTCAAAACTTTTTTCATAAATACATTTATTAACATAAAAATTGCAGTTACAATCTTAAGTGAAAAAAGCAAGAAACCGAAACTGTATTTAGTATGACTCTAACTTGGCTTCAAGGTTTTTAAAAGTTGAATGTATATTTTGAAAAATAACAAGAAGGCAGTAAACCAGAATGTTAGCATGAGCCATTAATAGAGTTGAATTGTGGGTAATTCAAAAATTTTCTTTGCATTTTGTTGTATTTTTCCAACTTTTCTACAAGAAGCCGTATTATTTTATACATAATCTTAACATCTTAAAAATTAGCTTGTATAACAAAGTTGTGGTAGAATAACAGACACAGGAGTTATATTAGTGGTAGAAAAATATTTTCCAAAATCAGAGCAGCCTACAAGTGCTGAAAGTTCCTCCATTTTATTTATGACACAGATTCCCTTCCTGAGGGAACTCTTATTGGAATAATGAAATAATTGAAATAATGGTTCCATTAATTAATGGTTAATATACAAAACAAATAAAAATACAGCTTTAAATATGGTGGCTTGTAGAAAAATGTTTTTTAAAAAACACAATGGTAAAATTAAATGTGCACTATTAGAACGAAAAGTAACCACTAGAAAATTTTATTTGCCAGTAGCTTGACTTCACACTTCTGGTAAAACAAAACAGAGAAACCAAGATCAACCACTGTTACAACTTTACTGTCAAAAGAAAATTTTAACCATCTGTAAATCAGCAAGAAAAAAAGGAGGCTAAGTATAGGATTGTGACGTGGATCATGAGCAGGTGGGGGTGCCAATATGTCTGCCCTATTTTTACTGCCTGAAATGTCTGTCATGCACAGCAGTTCTGCCTTCATGGTGTGTTGATATGCTCCTTTCTGCTGCTAATCCTGAGTTTAGGAGTTAAGTTTCCTCCCTTCAGACATAGTGAGAACTTGAACGCAACTTAAGAAATGGACATCTCTCTGAAATTTGGTTTTACTTGAAATACTTCTAGAATGCATTTTCCTCTTACTCCAAAAAGTATTTTACTGCTGAGTTTTAAAATGTTATTTCTGACTTTTCTAAGAATTTCAATTTACAACACCCATGGATTTCTCTGGAGAGTTGGATGATTACTTTGAGCTGAAATTTTGTTGACATATTCCTGTAAACTTTAATCAATGAAAATACATCAAAGTTTAAATGAAAGACTACATTTATATAATAGTAGCCCTTCATTTTGGGGATTAGGGAGAGTAAAACTTTTCCTTGAACATACGTAGTTTTATTCAGTGCTGAGCCTGCTCATTTAGACCTTCTGGTATAAGATATTTGTAATCCAACATTTTCCTGGAAGTGGTGATTTTTCTAAGGTTGAGAAATTGGACTCATAGTTTCTGAAAAATTGTTGCAGTATAGAGCTATTCCTTACCTTCACTTACACCTTCATTCAGAATCTTTTACTGAGCATATACTATGCATCATACATTGTGCAAGAAGCTGAATATGTAAGATAAATAAGATTATTTTATTTCAGTGGTCCCTGCACTGAAGGAATGTTCAGATGAGTGGAAGATACGAGCCAAGTAGAAGTCTGACCATAATAATGAAGTGAACCCCACATGCTGGGTATTGTGAAAGATGGGAGAAGAAAACTGGGACTCCAAACAACCACCTAGAAAGCTCACCCCAGGGGGTGGCATCACAGTGGAATGGGGTATAATGTTGCTGCTCATTGATGACAAAGATGACAGAACAACTGGGCCAGGCACTGTGTTCAGCACTTTATATATACAATGTCTATTTCATGTTTACCATGGTCCAATGAAGTAGGTTATGCAATCATAGTAGTTACAAGGTCACCCATGAAATGAGGCAGAGCTGAGATACAAACCTGGGTCCTGATGATATAGAATCCAAGCCCTTATAAAGAGTTTGGGTTTTGAAATTTTACAGAGCTGGATTTGAACCCTAACACAGTACTCCATCTGATTAATTGTTGGTGAATTACTTCACCTTTTAAAACTTGCATTTCCTTCTTTGTAAAATGGGGATGATAATAACACCTGTGAACAATGCTGCCTGCTTCCTGCCTGATCCCTCCTCCCCTGTTTCTCCCTTACTGGTAGAGCCTGCCTCCAAATACTAAGGCTGAAAATTCCAGATACTTGTGCTCTCAGTTGCCCTCACAGCTGGGCCTGGCTAATGAGACCTGGGGGAGAAATCAGTAAGAGGAACGTTTCTCTCTAAAACAAACAAACAAAAATTAACACTGGCATTATTTACAATAGCCAAGATATGGAAACAACCTAAGTGTCCATCAGTAGATGAGTGGATAAAGAAGATGTGGTACATATACACAATGGAATACTATTCAGCCATGAAAAGAAAGAAATCCTGCCATTAGCAACAACATGGGTGGACCTAGAGGGTAAATATGCTCAGTGAAATAAGCCAGGTGGAGAAAGACAAATACCATATGATTTCACTTATTTGTGGGATCTAAAAACAAAACAAAACAAAATGAACAAAATAGCAGTAGAATACTAGACACTGAGAAATGACTGGTGGTTACCATGGGGGAGGGGTTGGGGCGGGTGGGTGAGTGGGGAGGATGAGGGAAGTAAAGGAGCACAAAATTTTGATTATAATGTAAGTTGGTCATAGGGAATGAAGTACATCATGGAGAATATAGTTACTGCTTCTGTAACATCTTGCTGTGTTCCATTTCATTTAATCACATTACTGTTGTCAATATAATGAATTAGAATATCCTTTGGGGATTTAAGGGGAATAGAAATGTATGATTTGAGTTTGAAAGCAGGGATATGTGATCAATAGCTGTTGAAACATAAATAACAGGATGATGAGTAACTGATGATTTAAATAATGATTCACTTCAGTGATACAAAGGCAAACTTACATTGAACATAGTGCATGTTTAGGAATTGTATTAGTTTTCTCTTGCTGCATGATAAATTGCCACAAACTTAGTGTCTTAAAGTAACATCTATTTAGCAGCTTATAGTTCTATCAGAAGTCTGGAAAGCAGAGCTGGGTTCACTGTGGAGGCTGCAGTGAATAGAAATCAGAGTGCCAGCTAGCTGAGTTCTCTTTTGGAGGTGTGTCTAAGGAAGAATCTGCTTCCAGGCTCATTCAGGTCACTGGCAGAAGTCAATTCCTTGTGACTGTAGGACTGAGGTCCTCATTTTCTTGCTGACTGTCAATCAGGATCACTCCCTATTCCCACAGGCCTCTGGCATTCTTTTTATAGGCTCTCTGGCAACCTGGTACAACAGAATTTTCCAAGTGGGAGAATCTTTTTTTATTTTTTTATTTTTTGGTATCATTACTATACACTTACATGAACAACACTGTGGTTGCTAAACTGCCTTCCCCATGCATCCCTCCTACATTATGTGTGCTGATCATAATGCCCCCTTTTCCCCTTATCCCTCCCTTTCCACCCATCCTCCCCAGTGCCTTTCCCTTTGGTAACTTTAGTCCATTCTTGGGTTCTGTGAGTCTGCTGCTGTTTTGTTCCTTCAGCGTTTTCTTTGTTCTTATGCTCCACAGATGAGTGAAATCATTTGATACTTGTCTTTCTTCACCTGGCTTATTTCACTGAGCATGATACCCTCTAGCTCAGTGGGAGAATCTTGCATGAATAATCTCATGCTTTGCACCTCTCTGATTTTAAATCTTTCTGACTTCCACCAACCAGAGAAAACTCTCTGCTTTTTAAGGTCTCATGCAATTAGTTTAGGCCTCACTGGATAATCTCCATTTTGATAGTTAATGTAACATAATCTTGGGAGTGACAGCTCATCCTATTCACAGGTTCCACCCACCTTCAAAGGGCTGTTGATTACACAGGATTGAGGGACATTGGGGTAGAATTCTGACATCAGTCCATCTGTCTGACCTCCGACCATCCATGTCCATCCCACATGCAGAATACATGTACCACCTCCAAAGGTTCCAAAGGGCCTTATCCCTTCACAGCATCAGCTCAAAGTCCAAAATCTCATCTAAAAATGTTACATCAAAAGTCCAAAATATTTTCATCTAAATCAGATGCTGATGCCCTTCCTGGGTGTAACTAATTCTGGGCATACTTCCTGTCTAGTCGTGTACTTGTGAGCCTAAAGAGACAAGATACCTGCCCCACATTCCTAATATACAATGGTGGGACAGGTATGAGATAACAGTTACAGGCATTTCAGCTTTAAAAAGGGGTAAATGGAAGGCACAAAGGAGTTCTCAGTCCAAAGCTGTTTTGGCATCCAGCTAGGCCAATTAGGTTTCAAGGTGTGGGAATAATTCTCCCTGACTCTTTGCTTCACTCTCTAGACTCTCGGTTTTTCCTTCTGTGTTCTTGGTTCTCCCATCTGGGTGAGAGTAATTGGGGGTCAATCTTAGAATAATGCTTCCATAGCAATTTTTTGTGTAGCCTATATTTTAGGTGTCTGAAGGATTCACAGAAGATACACAGGAATGCATGACATGTCGTTAAGCATAATATAGCCCAAATGTTTATAAAGCTAATGAAATGGCACTGCAATTTTTAAGTGCAATGATATTAACCACTGTACACCAGATTATGGGTCATACCCCCAGCAGTGGGTTCATCATAAGATGATGACTTCTAGAAGCAGGTGCATCCACTGGGCACGGTCATCTGGTAGATGATTATCCCATTAATGAAGTATGAGGAAATCAAAGAACTGAGAAAAAAGTTTGCAACACATGCTTTAAACAAAGTCCACTAGCATTTCTTTAAGCTAAGGTTTCTCTAGACTAGTCAAATCTCATCAATTAGAAAAAAACAAAGCAAATCTCATTTGCATTTTGGTAGTCCACCTCTTGATCCAAAAGAACAAATCCCCAAGACCAAGCTCAGTGCTCAGTGGCCAGAACATGGAAGACTCTTTGGGAGCATTTTGGCGGTGGCATGTCAATTACACAACCTCAGAGACCACTTCCATGCCAGCCTGTCCAGAGTGGGACCTTTGGACAAAGTCTAGAGTAGGCTGATATGGGCAAAAGAGAGAGACAAAATCTTTAGTTTAATGATTTGTAGCAGACAGGGCAAAGGGAAGCACCACATAGTAGGTGTAGCCTAGAACATACCTCTGAGTCTGATTCTGACTTGGAGGGAATCTGGGATTTCTCATGAGAAGGAGTAAGAGGGGTTAATGCTGTTGGACAAGCAGGCCAGAGATTATGTTGGCAGTAGAGTAGAAAATAGCCTTGTGCACAGAAGTGAGAAGTTGTAGATGTTACAATGATAATGTGGACATTTCATTCTTAATGTATTAAAACAACAGTCGAGGCCCTGTTAGCATAGAATGTGCTCTGAGGAGTTTTTTGAGTAGTAGTTGTGCATTTGTGTTAATAGAGTCATCATTTCTTGTCCAACAGCTCTTGTGAGCAAGGGCACACATTATAGCATTATAGCGAGTTATGGTTACACTTACTGCAGTGCCTAGAGTTATGTGCAAATTCCATTTGTGATGGGAGAATCACACAAATGTAGCCAGCACAGATAGAACAAGAACTCCAGGTCCTTGGATAATCTAATGAATACCATTTATGGAGTGCTTCCATGTGTAAAACACTGTGTTTATGTGTTTTACCAGTGTTGTCTCATTTAGTTCTCAAAGCAATGCTTTGGCTGCGGGAACTTCTGGCTCCATTTTATAGCTGAGGAAACTGAGCTCTGAGGGTTGCTACTTGCCCAAAGGCACATGATTAGTAAGGGGTGGTGGCCTCTGTGGAACTTTGAATACATTTCTCATAGTTGCCCTTTAAATTGGAATTACCCGTTGAAGTACCTATTACCCACACGCACAGTAAGATCACAAGTAGAGGGACTCTGTCCTGCTTTAAACCTAAAGCAGGCTGTGCATGTGTGTTGAGCTGAACTGTCTGCCTCTAAAGCCTGTGCTGTTATCATCTGGCACAATGTGCTAAGTCTCTAACTTAGTAGCTGTAAAAACGTTATAAAAATGTGACAAGGACAGTTAGGGTGGAGGCAAGGAGAGTACAGTTTCAGCATTAAATGGCTTTCCAGAAATGACCTATGTTATTCTCTTCAGAATTCATTCTCAAAATGCTTCATTTATGCAAATTCTTGTTATGATGAGAAACTGGTCTCTATGAACAACACATGGAAAAGCATTGTAGAAATGCTTTCTCCCTCTATTTCCCTCTCTGTACCCCACCCCCGAGAGCATACAGAATGTTGGACAAATGCCACTGCATGTTACCTCTGTTCCTGCACTACCGCTCTGCACTGGGTAACAGAGGAAGACAGGACCCAGGTCCATGGAGCCCACAGCTTAGCAGATGGAACCCAGGCCTGACAACGGTGAGGAGCAAGGTCTCTGGAATATACGAGGGAGACCCACCTTAGTCTTCAGGCTGAGAGACAGCATGGAGGACATTTCAGTGGAGGCCTGAAGCCTGAGTAGTTAAATAGGCATTAGCTGGGAAAGGATTGTGGGTAAGGCCTGAAGCCAAGTGATGAGCTAGAGTGTGACACAGAGGCAGGGCCACTGTACCCACGCAGCAGATGAGAAGACGGGGAGGAGAGTCAAGGACGTAGAGCATGCGGAGGTCAGACCTGGGAGGGCCTTGTAAACCACATTAGCATTTGCAGACTTCTTCATCAGAGCAGGGAGAAGCTGCTGAATGTAGAGGCATGGCATCATATATGTGCCTATCTCTCTGGGTACCTGAGCAGAAAATTCATTGGAGGACCAAGAACAGTTGTAGGAAGATGGACACCTTAGTCCGGGAGGGTTACTGGGAGCAGTCTTTAAATGACTCCCTCCCCCAGCAGCACCACTACTACATTCATCACTGAGGTACTTATTTCTTTGCCAGGTGAAACCTCCTTTGCATCCATCATGGGCCTGGACCCTCCATGAGAGCAGAGTGCTGAGGTCTGCTTGGTCTGGTCCCTGCCTGCCTCTGTGGCTTGTCCAGTCTGAACATACTCACCCATGTGCTGGTGCTGGCTTTCTTTTTTAATTATTATATTAAAATTTTTTTATTACTGTTCATATACAAACTTATGTTGGTTTCAAATGTATGTACATCACAGTGGTTCAACAGTCCCAGTGATCAATTTATATTGTGATTGTGAATTATTGTGCCCTTTAATCCCCTTCTCCTTCCCCTCCCCATTGGTAACCACTTACTTCTCAGTGTCTTTGAGTCTAATGCTGTTTTGTTCCTTCTGTTTTGCTTTGTTTTTATATTCCACAAATAAGTGAAATCATATGGTATTTGTCTTTCTCTGCCTGGCTTATTTCACTGAGCATAATACCCTCTAGATCTATCCATGTTATTGCAAATGGCAGGGTTTCTTTTTTATGGCTGAATAATATTCCACTGTGTATATGTATCACCTCTTCTTTATCCATTAATCTATTGATGGACACTTAGGTTGCTTCGATATCTTGGCTATTGTGAACACTGCAGTGATAAAAGTAGGGGTGCATATATCGTTTGAATCAGGGATTTTGTTTTCTTTCAGTAAATTTCTAGGAATGGAATTACTGGGTCAGATGGTATTTCTATTTTTAGTTTTCTGAGAAACTTCCATACTGCTTTCCCAGTGGCTGTATCAATTTGCATTCCCATCATATTGTTAATGTGATGTATGATATTGATTGATTTACAAATACTGTACCACCCTAGCATCCCACTTGGTCATGATGGATGATTTTTTATGTGTTTTTGAATTAAGTTTGCTAATATTTTGTTGAGGATTTTTGCATCGATGTTCATCAGGGACCTTGATCTATAATTTTCTTTTTTTGTGGTGTCTTTGTCTGGTTTGGTATTAGAGTGATGCTGGCCTCATAGTATGAGTTTGAAGTTATTCCCTCCTCTTCTGCTTTTTGGAATACTTTAAGGAGGATGGGTATTAGCTGTTCTTTAAGTGTTTGATAAAATTCAGCCAATGATAAAATTGATAAAATTCAGTGAAGCCATGTGGTCCTGGGGTTTTGTTTTTAAGTAGTGTTTTGATTACCAATTCAATTTTGTTGCTGTCAATTGGTCTGTTAAAATTTTGTTTCTTCCTGGGTCAGTCTGGAAGGTTGTATTTTTCTAGAAAGTTGTCTATTTCTTCTAGCTTGTCCAGTTCATTTGCATATAATTTTTCATACTATTTTCTGTATTTCTGTCATGTCCATTGTGATTATTCCTTCTTCATTTCTGATTTTGTTTATGTGTGTACCCTGTTTTTTTCTTGATAAATCTGTCTAGGGATTTATCTATTTTATTTATTTTCTCAAAGAACCAGCTTCTGGTTTTGTTAATTTTTTCTATCATTTTATTCTTCTCTTATTTATTTCTCCTCTGATTTTTATTACTTTCCTCCTTCTACTAACTTTGGGCTTCATTTGTTCTTCTTATTCTAGTTTCTTTAATTGTGAGTTTAGGCTGTTTATTTGGGTTTGTTGTTTTTTGAGGTAAGTCTTTTTTTTTTTTTGAGAGGGCATCTCTCATATTTATTGATCAAATGGTTGTTAACAACAATAAAATTCTGTATAGGGGACTCAGTGCTCAATGCACAATCATTAATCCACCCCAAGCCTAATTCTCATCAGTCTCCAATCTTCTGAAGCATAACGAACAAGTTCTTACATGGTGAACAAGTTCTTACATAGTGAATAAGTTCTTACATGGTGAACAGTACAAGGGCAGTCATCACAGAAACTTTCAGTTTTGATCACACATTATGAACTATAAACAATCAGGTCAAATATGAATATTCGTTTGATTTTTATACTTGATTTATATGTGAATTCCACATTTCTCCCTTTATTATTATTATTATATTATTATTATTATTATTTTTAATAAAATGCTGAAGTGGTAGGTAGATGCAAGATAAAGGTAGAAAACATAGTTTAGTGCTGTAAGAGAGCAAATTTAGATGATCAGGTGTGTGCCTGTAGACTAAGTGTTAATCCAAGCTAGACAAGGGCAATAAAACATCCACGGATGCAGAAGATTTCTCTCAAAACAGGGGGGGTGAGGTTCTAAGCCTCACCTCTGTTGATCCCCAATTTCTCACCTGATGGCCCCCCTGCGACTGTGCCTGTCTTAGGTTGTTCCTCCCTTGAGGAATCTTACCTGTCTCTGGCTAACCAGTCATCTTCCAGGGCCACACAGGGAAATGTAAAGTTGGTAAGTGAGAGAGCAGCCATATTGTTTGAAAAGCTTAGCTTTTTACTTCTTTGCATATTTATGCCCTGTGGCTTCTATGCTCAGCATCTGTCTTGAGATATCTTTACCACTTGGAGGAATTATGATACTTGGTAAATTCGATATGAGGCATGAATTCTATTTAAGGGTTGTAATTAGGAAGGAAGAAGAAAAGCTATAGAAGTAGCAGGCGGAAGAAAACATGGGAAGATTGATTATTTCTTTGACATATCTTCTTGTAGAGTAACTTCAGCATGTATAGGTTTTAAACTACTAATTAAATTGCACACACACATTAACATAATAGGAATACAGTTACATAACCAAAGCAGATCTATAATTACCAGCCATCTCCAGTGAAACCAAGAAAACCAGTTAGGCACCTTAGGCATTTGTGAAAACTTATCTATGCTATGCTATGGTGGATATTGTCCAACTGAACTTGAACAGTCTGAGAGAAATCAGACAAATTAAAACAACCCATTCCTGGAGACTGTTCACATCCCATATGTTCTTTTAACAGTAGATAGTCTATAGTCATAAGATTTTGGAGCGCTACAACTTGCACTTCTCCTAATTCTTGGTTGAGTTCCAACAGTATAGATCCAGCCAAATTTGTTGTTTTACTGCACAGGCCAGCTTAGATATCTCCTTCCTCATTCCAATGGCAAGTCCAGGAACTGGTGGGATGAATGCAGCTACAACTGCAGCATTGCCTGGATCTTTGTTGAGGTTTTTTTTATGATCATCTTCTGGTATGACTCTTCCAGAGAGTGCTGATGTTGGAAGTTCTTCTTCATGTATCTTAGTTCATTTTCTGGGTAGCCAAATTAGGCTTTGATCCTCTGTATAAACACAAACAGACCCTTTGCCCACACTTTGATATGCCCTTTATACCATTGTGTAGAACTCATTGGAGGTCGAGGTAAGTCTTTATGTATTGCTATGTACTTTCCTTTTAGAACTTGCCACATCTCACAGGTTTTGGGCTGTTGAGCTTTTGTTTTCATTTGTCTCCATGTATTGCTTGATTTTTGTTTTAAATTGGTCATTGATCCATTATTTAGAAGCATGTTGTTTAACCTCCATGGGTTTGTAGGTTTTTTTGTTTTCTTTGTGTAATTTGTTTCTAGTGTCATACCATTCTGGTCTGAGAAGCTGATTGATATAATTTCAATCTTTGAATTTATTGAGGCTGTTTTTGTGGCCTAGTACGTAATCTATTCTGGAAAACATTTCATGTACACTTGAGAAGAATGTGTATCCTGCTGTTTTTGGGTGGAATGTTCTGTAGATTTCTTATGTCCATCTGATCTAATGTACTGTTCAGTACCTCTGTTTCCTTACTTATTTTCTGTCTGATTGATTTGTCTGTTGATGTGTGTTAGTCTCCTAAAATGAAGGTGCTGCAATCTATTTCCCCCTTTAATTGTGTTAGTTTTTATTTTACATACTTATGTGCTCCTATGTTCGGTGCATACATATTTATAATGACTTTATTGCCTTGTTAGATTAATCCCTTTATTATTATATAATGTCCTTTGTCTCTTGCTACTTTCTTTGTTTTGAAATCAATTTTGTTTGCTATAAGTACTGCTATCCTGCTTTTTTATCCCTATTACTTGCATGTAATATCTTTTTTCACCTGTTCATCCTTTAGTCTGTGTATGTTTTTGGGTCGGAAATGATTCTTTTGTAGGCAGTATATAGATGAGTCTTGTTTCCTTATGCATTCTGACACTCTATGTATTTTTTTTTTTGAGAGCAAGTGAGAAGCTTTTATTTAGAGATAAAGTGAGAGGACAGAGCTCCTGGCTCAGGGACAAGAGAGTCCCCCACTGTATGTATTTTGATTGGTGCATTCAGACCATTTAAACATCTAAGGTGATTTTGATAGATATATACTTATTGCCATTTTATTAATTGTTTTCTGGCTGTTTTTTATAGCTCCTCTCTGTTTCTTCTCTTATTCTCTTCTTTTGTTATTGATGGTTTTCTTTAACGTTGTAATTGGATTTCTCTGTTTTAATTAATTAATTTATTTGTGTGTGTGTGTGTGTATTTATTGTAGGCTTCAATTTTGTGGTTACCAAAGGCTCAATGATACCTTCTTTACTGTATAATAGTCTATCTTAAATTACTGATTACTCTATTTCAAACACAATCTAAAGGGACTTTTTTTTCCTTCTTCCTCCTCTCCATTTTCCATATTAGATGTCATCATCTGCACTTTCTGTGTGTCTGTTGACTCTTTTTGTGTATAGTTTATTTTGCTTGTTTTGTTTTGTCCTAATTTCATAGTTGCTTGGTAATTAGTTGGTTTACTATCTTTACTGTGGGTTTATTTTCACTGGTGAATTCTATTTAGTCTTAGGGATATTTCCATCTACAGCAGTCCTTTTAATATATCCTGTAGGACTGGCTTAGTGGTGGTGAATTCCTTCAACTTTTGTTGAATTGTTTAATACCTGCTTCAAATTTAAATGATAATCTTGCTGGGTAGAGGATTCTTGGTTGGGAGTCCTTTTTTTTCAGTCCATTAAATAGATCATGCCATTCCCTTCTGGCCTGTAGAGCGTCTATTGCAAAGACTACTGATAGCCTGACAGGATTTCCTTTATAAGTAATATTTTTTTCTCTCTTTGGCTGTTTTCAGCACTCTCTCCTTATCCTCAATCTTTGTGATTTTAAATATTTATGTCTTTGTGTTGTCTTCTCTACACTCCCATGACCTGAGTATCTATTTCCTTTCCCAGATTGGGGATGTTTTCAAAAATAATTTCCTTAAAGAGATTTTCTCTCCCTTTGTCTTTCTCTTCTCCTTCTGATACCCCTATTATGCAAATGTTGTTTCATTTGGATTGGTCACATAGCTCTCTTATCATTCCTAGAGATCCTTTTTTCTCTCTGTTCTCAGCTTGTTTTCCTGTTGTCTAATTTCCATTTCTTTTACTGTCTCCTCTATATGTTCTAGTCTACTCTTAAAACTCTCCATTGTATGCTTCATTTCAGATACTGTATTCTTCAGCTCTGAGTGGCTCTTTTCAGATTTTCTATTTCTTTGTTGAAGTCCTCCCTGAGATCTTAAATATTTTCTGTAAATCCCTGAGCATGTTTATGACTCTTATTTTGAAATCTTTATCAAGAAGATTGGTGATCTCTCTTTCATTTAGCCCTCTTTCTGGGCTTCTGTCTTGTAGTTTTGTTTGGATCTTAGTCCTCTGCCTACTCATTTTGTCAGGGTTTCTGTGTTTCTTCCTTTGTATTAAGTGTCTCTGCTAAGCTTTCTGGCCTATAGAGTAATAGCTTTATGAAGAAGGCATCCTATGGTGCCCAGAAGCTCAAGATTCTTTACTCTCTAGGGTCTGGTTCTATTTTGCGGTGGCCCCAGCTGTTGGCATGCCATAGTCAGGGCCACCTTTCTGTGTGGCTTCTATAGTGGTCTTAGTCTGGGTGGGAGGTTTGCTTTAGCTACACCTTTGTGATCGGCTCAGGAGTCTCACTTGAGATTGCTTGGGTGGGCTACCCTCTGCCTGGCCTGCAGCAATGGTGGGGCTGCAGGGTTAATGAGTCAGGTGGACTTATGTTCAGCTTTGCCCCAGGCAGATGCACAGCACTGTGTTTGGACACCTACAGGGAGGAAGGAGCTTTTGGGCCTGGCTCTTGTATGCACCTCCCTGGTTGGGCTGAAATGGAGCCAGAGAGACTGGGGGAGTCTCCCTCTGCCTGCCAGGCAACAAAATCTGGGGTTACCACTGGACAAAGTGGGTTGGCTCCCACCAGTGTGCACAGAGAGGAGCCTTGGGGCTGAGTGCCAACAAGGAAAATGGAGCATCTGGGGCTCCCATGAGTTCCCAATCTGTTGGGCCAAGGGAGGGCTGGGGAGGTATCCACCTGCCCTTTCTCCTGAGAAGAGTTCTGTCCAACCCTTGCCCCTCTGGTACCCATCTGGCAAGTCTTTCAAACTGCTGCCTCTGCTTTGGGTCTCAGGACCAGCAGAGCCTGCCTGTTCTCCACACTGGCTGGAGTCTCAGCCTCCCAGAGTGTTCCGCCTGCCCCTGGTGTCCAGACCCAACAATCACCAGAACCCAGTGTAATGTGGGCCTGTGATCCCGGGGCAGATCTCCAGGGCCAGGTGTACAGTGCTCCTGGGCTCCTATGCCCTCCCTGTTCCATTCTTCTTTCTCTAGCTGTGAACTGGGGTGGAGGGAGGGTTTGGGTCCCATTTGATCTCAGTTTTGCCAATTTACCCTTTTCTGTGTGGTTTCCCTTTCTTCCTTGGGTATAAGCTGTCTGTTCTACAGTCTTCAGGCCATTTTCAGGTTAGTTGTATTTGCTGAATTTTCTTCTTTTATGTGTTTCTGGGAGGAGGTTTCTGCCTTGCCTTCCTATTCTGTCATCTTTAATCCAATCTCACTCTGGCTTTCTTCTACCTGCCCAGGTGCCTTTGTTCTTTTCCTACCCCACCATGGGCCCTTACAACGGTATTTCCACCTGGACCACTCTTCCTCCCCAGTCTGCTCACTTCCCCCAGCCCATGGCTCCTCCTGAAGCTCCCTCTCAGATGTCATTTGTGCAGAGCAGCCCACCAGCCACCAGGACCCCTAAGAAAGGTCAGGCCCCTGTCACACTCTCTCAAAAGTATCCTGTGTTTCTCCTTCCTAAGGCTTATCTCAGTTTGTATATATTATGTTCATTTGTGATTATTTTTCAGAAATCATTTGATAACAAATGAATGAAACTCTAATCAAGTTGGTTTTAGCAAAAAACAGGAGGGAGGAAGAGGGATATATTGGTTCACATAAACGAGAGGCTGGAACAGTATTAGCATGTTGTGCAACTCTAGGGAGCAGCTTTCAACAGTCCTGGCAGTAAGCAACACAGTGGTACTGGCTGGGGGATATCTGACTTTGGAAATGGGAGGATCCAGGGATTCAGACAATGCTATTACGCTAGCATTGGTGTCTTTACATGTCTTCTTCATGTATGTTGGTTTCAATCTCTGGTAGGTTTTCTCCAGTGGTGGCACCCAGTAGCTTTAGGCTTCTATTCATATCCAGTGGGAAAAGATTCTCTTTATCACCAGATCTACAGGAAGTCTCCAAATTGATTTCCAAAATAAAAGTGTGATATAGAAAAAAGTATATTTCTCTCCCACATAAAAGAAATACAGAATTAAGTAGTCTCTGGCTTGTATGTTCCTCCTCAGAGCCAGGGACTCAAAATCCTATCTCCTCCTCAGTTCATGAGTTCTACTTTATAGCCCAACATGTCTGTTCCAATTCTAGCCACCAGTCTGTATTCTAGCCAGATGTAAGAGGAAGAAGGACATAATCTTTTCCCTTAGGAGCATTTCCCTGAAACTGAAGACAACATTCTGCTTATATACCTTTGACCAAAATTTAATCACATAGCCATACCTAATTTGCAAGGGAAGCTGTGCCCAGCTAAAATTTGGAGTTGGGTTGCTAAGGAAGAAAGTGAATGGATTTTGGAGTACAACTAACATCTCTGCCAGGTAGGCTTTTCCCATAAGTGGGTAGAAAATTAGTGGAAAAGAAAATGAGTGCTATTATCCAAATAAGGAGGATTAACCACTGAGCCTTGAGATTTTAGCTCCACGAATCAGCTAGGTTTCAAGTTTTCAAGCAATGGAAAGCTCAGCTCAAGTTTGCTTAAAACTTAAAGGGAATTTACTGAATGATGTAACTGAAAAGCCCAGAGTTAGACTGCGCTTCAGGAGTATTTTATCTAGGCTCTGCAAGCTATTGACTAGGTTCCATCCTCTCCTGGCTTCCTTCATCATGGCAAAATGGTGGCAGCATTTTAAGGCTCCATGTAAGCACACAACGTCATACCAGAAGGACTCTGCCATGCAACTACCTTTATTGGTATAGACCTACTGGGCCTTTACCATTCCCCACTCCTAAGAGATGGGGGTGGTGTCTATCCCATTGAAATGGTAAGACTAAAACAAAATGAGAGGAGAGGTCTTCTTAGTGAAGTCTGGGTGCAACGAGAGAGTGGGGAGAGGGAGGAACAATTTGTGGATGTCAATGAATGTGCTTTGCCTTCCACATGAGCAGAAACCACATCTCTAATGCCTAGCACTGTGCTTGGCATACAGAAGATGCTCAATAAAGATTTGGTGAATGGGTAACAAAGCACAGAATAGGGCAAGTACTTCTACCATGACCCCTGCCATCTGGCTCCTGGGGCTGATAAATGCTACCCTTAGACCTTTTTGACCTTGTGGGTGAAGTCAGTGCAGCACAGAAACATTCCAGATTTACCAAGGCATGACATCAAGGCTCCACACTATCACAGACACTCTCATAGAAACCTATCACAGGGGGGAAGTTTCAGAGAGTGGAATTTGCTGGGTAAGGTGTTTACTCAAAGAAGCCAGAAACAGCAAAATGAAAGGGTTAACAAACCATAATTGACTGATTCATCCACAGATGTTCCCAGTGGAACATGGCCACATGTTAGATCTGAAGGGCAAATAAGTCTACAAATGGGCAGTGAGTCCAGGGAGCAGGCACCTAGGAGACAGGAATGGTGAGAAGGCAGGTGGGAAGCAATGAAGGGAAACAGCTCAGGATATAAACAAGCAGGACCAAGGTGGAGGGCCTGGCTATTCTGTTTCCCCAGTGGTGGAGGGCAGGCCTGCCAGCTCCAGACTGTGGGACAGGTCCCAGAGAGGCAGGAGTCCTTCAGAAAGCCACCTGTAAGCAGTCCCAGGACCTAGGCTCCTAGTGGGTAGGGAGAGAAGCAACTTGGAAGGCAAGGAACTCTGGGGATGTAGTGCATAAAACAGGGCTAAGAGCTTGGATTCTGGAGCCAGTGTGTACGGATACAAGTTCCACCTGCCATGGACGGACCATTTGATTTTGCTCAAGTTACTTCATCCTCCCAACCACTTGGTTTCCCCATCTGTGTAACAGTACTTACAGCATTTGTTTTGAGAATTCAATAAAGCAACAATCCTAAAGCTTTTCTTCACAGCCCATCACACATACAAACACTATGTAAATGATACTATTATTTTCAGCAGCAGCAACTTAGAGTACTAATTAGCAACAAAGGAAACTGAGGAACAAATTAGAAATCTCTGATCAGCATGAGAGCCCTTAGATGCTAGCTCTGAATTGCTTTGCCCCCTTTCTACCGCAGGATTGCATGAGACATTCCATGTGCCTGGAACATCTCCTTTTTTTCTATCTGCCTACAACTTCCACACCTCCTTCAGGTCTCAGCTCACACATCCTTTCCTTGGAGCAGGGGCTCCAGCTGCTCTGATGAGCAGACTGAGGATATTTGGCTTTTCCTGTCTGTATCTGGTTTGCTTTGGGAACAAGGACAGAGGCTGAGTGTTTCTGTACAATGTCCTGCTTGGTATCTGATATAGAAACAGACTGAGACTCAGAGATGAGTTACATTATTTACATTATTACAACTAAGGGATCCAGCTGATGGTTTGCCAGAAAAACACACCTTGGATACTACTGTTTATTCTGAGATCAAACAAGGCAGAAATTTAACAGGTAGGACTCTTCTGGGAAGGGAAAACGTGGGATTCAAGCACCAGAACCTACAAGACAAACACTATATTAAGGTTTGGGTGCATGCCTGCTGTTTGTTTTTGTTGTTATCTGAGAGGGAGGTTGTTAAGTCTGGGGAGAGGATATCCTGGGGCAAAATATCTCTAAAAACTTAAATCAGTCAAAGGGAGAAATAAAGTTTAAAACCCGTTTATTGCTTACAAACTGCAGTCCAGGGCGGTCTCTCTCCTCTGCTCCTGAAAAAGCAAGCCAATAAGCAAGCCAGCCCCTCCCTTTAAACTCTCAGATTCAGACACACCCTCCGTTGCCCAGGTAATTACCCATTGACATGGAGATGAACTTCTCTCCATCCCTGAGGATATGCAAATGCACTAAAGCCAGGGAGGTACTCTGGAAATGTTATAATTTTACCCACAGAGGTGAAACATAGACAAATTGCTTTTTTACTCACTGATCCAGAAGGCAGACCTTGAGATCTAGGTAAGAGACCTGTACTCAGGACAGCCCTTTGGCTAAGGAACCAGTGACTCAGCCAGACAATTTTCAGCATCATGCCCAGCTTGCTCTCAGTAAGAGCAGAACTTGCTTGTGATTTGGCACCCTTTAGGGGAGCAGAAGCTAGACCTGGCTTCTGTTTGCTCAGGTTTGGATTCGACTTGAGGAAAGTTGTATGACCACGGCATCAAGCTCAAATTGTTTTACATGGCTTCTTAAGATACGTGATGACCTGACTCCTTCAAAACTCTTTTCTTTACTTCTTGCCACTTCCCCATTGCAGGTTGTCTCCTGCACGTACGGAACTTCTCTCAGTTCTCCAGCAGCCAGGCCCTGTCTTGCCTCTGAGTCTTTTGCTCTGCCTGGAACTTCCTTGTTATCTGTGAAAACTCTGACTTAACTCTGCGGAATTCTGCTTAATCATCACTGCCTCTGCCACCCCAACCTGCAGCTTAGAGGAAGCAATTCAGTTGCCCCAGGAGGACAATAGGACATGATCTTGCCCAGGCACACTGTATTCCTGGGCCTCATCACTGGGTACATCACATAACAGAAAATATGTGTTGAAGGAATGAGTAACTGAGTGAATGAATGACTGGACAAAATATGCCTGTTCTCCACAAATGGCCAATCAGAGGGTTACTTTGAATAAAGACTTAGAAGGTGAGGGATGTTTTTGGTGTTCTTGGATTGGGTGCCTATCCAAAAGGCATGGGAAACATGCAAAATAAGAAAATAAAATAGAAAATGGATTTAGCCAAAATAAAATAAATCATGGAAAACTTTACTGAGCCTAAACAGGATGGCTGAACAGCAGTACTCAGCTTTAGGGGCACATCAGTCAGCCTGCTCCTGAGGATTCGATCTATAGTTCTCTAGGGGAGAAACTCACATCTATAACACAGATCTACTGCTAACGTAAGTCTTCAGGAGGTTCCTCAAGCACTCCGCAAAAGCACAGTTACTCATTCCTTCAACACGTATTTTCTGCTATGTGCTGTGCCCAGTGATGAGGCCCAGGAATACAGTGTGCCTGGGCAAGATCATGTCCTGTTGTCCTCCTGGGGCAACCGAATTGCGTCCTCTAGGGCCCTAGCCAGTTCTGACTAGGAATCCATGAGTATAGGGGGCTCCTCTGGCCATATGGGGCAAGGAGAGAGGCTGAGACTTAGGATGAGACCTGCCTGCCAGCATGGGAAGGGCTTTGAAGAACTTGGTGCAGAGAATAATGTCAGCAGAAGAGCCAGACAGGAGTCACTATTATCAAGAAATACAGCAGCCTCTGTCACAGTTGAGGCTACCACAGGAAAGGGGGTTTCCAGTCGGCAGTACTGGGTGTTTGAAGGTGTGTTCATGGGTGGCTTCAGCAAGAAAAAGTCAAGGTGACAGGGTTGAGTTCAGGGCTGGGTAGGCACAAGACATGCTGACACTGCCAGCTGGTGGCAGGAGAAAGAAGCCATAAACGAGTGAGACTGGGGCCAGGGAAAGTGACCCTGGCCTCTTCAGAGAAGGGTCAGCAGTAAAGCAGGCTGGACCTCAAGGAAGGATCTAAAGATGGAGCGGGAGGCACAGAGTCAGTGCACACAGGCAGGAGACCCTCAGGAAGTCAGAGGGATAGGGAATGACGTGGAGCTGATCCTACAGCAGAGTAACCTTACAGGATTCGACACTAGGACAGAGTGGATTCCACTGGCAGGACTGGCAGCATGAGGTTCTCAGAGCTGAGAGCCCAGGAGGTGTGCAGGCAGCTCTGGAATTGGGGTGGCCACCTTAGCAGGGTAAGAATCATTCATGGGGATTCACCCCAGAAGAGGGTCTTAAAGCTGAGCATCCAAGGAGGGGGCGGGGAGCTCCTGTGTGTAGATGTACAGGTGGGTGTGAGGGATCTGAGGGAGGATGTGCAAACCTCAGAGCAGCGGGGACTACAAAAGCCAAGCACGTTTCCTGGACTCTGTCGGAAGATCATTTGGGTGTTTGGAGCCTGGCCATCAGGGGCCTTGGAGAGGAGTCTGAGGCATCGAATCCAGAGCTAGGAGAGGGGCAGGAGTGGCCTAGACCCAGGTGGGGGTGCCAGCAGGGTACCTAGATGGCTACTGCATTAGAAGCAATCTGACTTCCCCCTCTCCAAAAATGGGTGGCTCCCAAGACTTTAGGCAGGGTCCATGTGTTCATAAGTGACAAGAACTTACCCTATCTGACAGTCTGGGTTGTGACAGAGAACTCACCACCAGTGTTTCTTGTGAGGGGTGTAGCTCATAAGGCTGTAAAACAGATTGGCAAATTCCCCAATAAGCAATTTTCACAACTTGGTGGGGTAATCCATCAGCCATAAAGTCACATCTTCAGGCCTGGGCTGAAGAGCTCAGTAGCAGCCTTGGGTTTTCTGCCCAGTAAGCCCTACTGAGCAGACACTAACCTAACTGGAGAAAACATGGCCACGACCCACACCTGTGACTTCACCTCTCTTTAGGAAGTTGGAGAATAAGGACCTATAAGACTACAGTTCTCCAACATAGTGGGCGTGAGTGTCCTCTCTAGGATTTGTTCAGAAGACAGATGCCTGTGTTTCACATCAGAATTAGCAAATCTGAATTTCTGAAAGTGTGTCCCAGGAACCTTCACTTTAAACATGTGTTTTTTATTCTTGAGATTTATGGGCTGTATTCTAGGAAACAACAAGTTAAGGCCCATTCCAGTGCAGCAAAGACAGATGGATTTTTCATCTTAGGGGAAAATGGATGAAATCTGCCCCCGTTCAGCTCATTCATGATGGCCCAGATGTAGTTTTCAGGAGTCTGGGAGAGATGTGGTCATCAGACTGTGTAATAATTGATAAAAATGAGAAAAGATGGATAGATGTCACAGCTGGATTCATCAGGGAGACTGAGGCTGAGGCCAAGGAATTACTGGTGAGGTTGCAGCTATTCCTAGTTGATTGGATAGCCACAAGCACAGGCGTGGGCAGCCAGAGACATGGGCAGAGGTTAGAGCAGGAAGGACTGAGACTGAAGCTGCTTCAAAGGTCACCCGCCTGTAGAGATCATTTCTGGCTGCTCTTGATTGCTGACAGGAACATGATGCTGTCAGTGGCCTCATATCTGGGGTGACCCTGGCCTCCTTTATCTGTCCCATACAAAGGGACTCTTATGCTCTAAAAAGTCCTTAGAACAGATTTCCTCCTCTGAGTTACCAATTATGTCCTCATCTCTCCAACAAACTTGGGCTTCTCTGCTAGAATTGCTGGACAGTATGTGGTGGGCTTGGTTGCAATATGAGCCAGGCTTCCAAAGGGTAGAGGCTGAGAATATCCAGAATCTTTCTCATCCGTTACTCCGAAAGAGCTAGTGTCAGGGCCCTGACAACTCCAGGGAATGAGATAACAAAGGAAAGAAACAGATAGTTTTACGATGACACAAGATTCCTAGTTTGTGATCATGTGATGAGTAAAATGATAATGCCTACCAAAGAGGGAGACTGTGCCAAGAGAAAATGATCAGAACTTAGTGACCCAGTTGCTGCCACCTCAACTTGCATTGTTCAGGGAAGTAAAGAGGCTAGACCAACATACACCAGCAGAACCTGGAAATCTCCCGGCGAGAAGGATCTGTCCTTCTAGGATTTTAAGATTCATTTGAGCTCACGTTTCCTTTCTAAAAGACTAGTGCCCCAAGGATGTATTCTTGCTTTAAGTAGATTACTTTCACAGGCTGCACTCTTAACATCTCTAAGACAGGGGCTGCACTGAGAGAATGTGAATTCTGGGTGAACTGCAAATCAGGAAATGGTGAATTATGATGCACTTTGAGGGAGGGGATGGAGACTAGGTGGCCTAGGGTCCTACCCTGTATTGCGGAAGGGAGTAGGGAAGAAAGAAAGGGCCCCCTCCCTCTCCCACTGCCTCTTGGCTGGCCTACTCCCACTAATTCTTTAAGATTCAGATTAACCAACTTTAAGATTCAGATCACCAACTTCTCAGTCTTGCCCCAGGAGATTTAGGAACTCCATCCTTTGCACTCTCACAGGTGCTTATATACATATTTCACTCTAATATGTTTATAGCTGCATTTCTTCCACACACCATGAATTCCTTGAAAGAGGGATCAGTCATTGAGCCTCTAACATAGTACCCAATAGGATTAAAAAACTATTGACATGATGAATGAGTTTATCACGATTAAAATACTTCACCTTGGCTAAACAAATTACCAGTGTTAATAAAATAGATTTCTTACATAAGAAAGGTATTTCTAAATAGCATGGGGAGCATACATGTTGCTATGCTACTTCAGTGTAACTTTTATATTCATTAAGTAAGTTCCTTTCATATTTTTCTAAATTAAAATGTTGCCCAGTTAGTTTCTAAAAACACGTGGTATTTTTTCATTCATCCTGGCATTTCCCCAAATTAGACCAAGTTAACAAAGTTTATCAAAACTGTGCAAGCAGGCCTTCATTGAGGTTTCTGCTTTTAGCAGAGGCAAGAAGGAACTAAACATTTGAAAATCCCCAGAAGGAAAACTGGAAGGACTTCCCTGCTAATTACAGAAGATTATATGGACCAAAAAATCACAAGGGTGGTCAAGCAAGTTCAGGAAAATTTTGATGTACCATTTGACACATAGCAAGCTAGCAAGAATTTAAAAAATGTAATATCCCATGGGAACCAGGTTTGGTGAATTGAGAACACGCCCTTGCTGCTAGTGCAGCAGATTGGCCTCTTGGGGAAGGTGGTATGACTATATGTATGAGAAGCCAGGAAGATGTTCCATAATCCAACTCCTGGAAATTTATCCCAACACAATATGCAAAAAGATGAAAACAGGTCATACACTTCAAAATGTTTGTTGTTTTAGTAATAAAAATGCCCCATTTCTGCTAGTCTAGTTCTTCCCCATCACCCTTCCAGGTATGTGGCAGAGTCCCTTCTGGGTGTCTCGTGTCCGGGGAACCTTGCAGGGAGGTGCCCTCATGGGCACTTGGAAAGCCTTGGGTCTCAGGCAAGGCCAAGAAGTCAGAGCCGCTCCTGCAGTTAACACAAGGCTCCGCTCACACTTGACTGGGTATTTGCCTTGACTCCTTCAGTGATGCCTCTTTTTATCTGCTGCCCCCTGGGCCGGTACCAGGGTGTGTCATTCGGGAGCTCCCTTTGGCCCCTCCCTTCTTGTCCTGCCCTCTAGTTCCCACCTGTACCATCTGCAGACTCCTCAAACTTGAGTCCGTGGTTCTTCTTTTCGCACCCCCAAAAGCATCCTGAGGCTTTCGGGAAACAGTAATGGGTGATTAAACCAGAGTCGAGATTAAACCTTAGTGACCAGACCAAACCAACTAAGCTAAACAAAAAACTTTTCCTTCCCATCCATAGAAGGTAGGGAAGAGGCAGGTGTTTAGAAACACAGTGTAAGATCTTTCAGCAAAAAAGTAAAAGGAATTTTAATTTTTTTCTATTTAAGAAAACAAAAAATAAAAAAAATAAAAAATTGGGAAACACAGTGCCAAAATCTTTAGAAATGGAGATGACCTCCAATAGGAATTGATGAATAAATCAGTGGTCTTCAAACATTTTTGCTCACATACACGAAATAGTATTTATCCTCTTGCATGTGTCTAGGTTAACATCCAAAATTTTTCATAGTAAGTTCACCAATTGCAAAGGATGCAATTTCCTCCATGCTGCAGACACTGACATTTTAAAATAGGACAGTCACTCGTTAAAAATGAATCCAATGAAATCTAAATACCATAGCAATTAAGCCTACTTTCAACCATTTAAAAAATACATGAACAGATTCTTCTTTACCTACAGTCTATTTTACATAATTTATTTTTCTGTTCATACTTATAACTCCATTCCACATCCCTATCCCTTAGGACAACATCCTAATTTAATGTATTTTTATGTTTGAATATGTTTTGTTGATCACCCAATTATATTTCTCTGCAATGAAAAAATATTTTTACATTTAAAAAGATTTTCAATTTTTTATGAAAGATTGTAAGTGCTGAAACTTTCTTCTAGACTGAAACATAATATTTATTAGTAATAACCAAGTATTCAAAATGACACAAAATATATTACATGTTTTAATGATTAAATATAGGTAATTTTTTACAATTAGTGCATGCATTTGTTGTTAGATAATACTTCTTACAATAGTGAGACATAGTTTAACATCACCATTTTCTCAATTTTTCATTTTTATGAATTCTAAGAAAATGTTTTTACATGACTAAGTAGATGGAGTTTGGTCATACCAACGTCACTCAATTCTTTGAATTCCTCCCGATGTATAAACTCTGTGATCTTAAGGTCATCCTTTGTTGAAAGCAGTTATTTGGAAATCATCTGACTTGCAAAAGAATTTGTTAACCCAGTCTTTAGAACCATACACTTTCTCAATACAGCACAGTATTTTAAATTGATGAAGAGCTGACAAAAGTTGCCTGAGGTTTCTAGATCTGGAACTGTGCACCATTTTAAGATTCTAAAATCTTTCTTTTTGCAATTTGGGAAATACATGGCTATTGTGAAAGAGCTGGGAAATGAAACAGGGAGACACTTTGACTGCATTCTTTCACTAGCAAATCAGTTTTAGGAAATACAGAGATGCAAGTTGAAGACTCAGAAACTGGTGGCTTTAAAACTATCGAAGTGTGCACCTACCCTTGAAAGTCCCCTAGAGGATGCAGATCTTAGTTTGAAGACCACTGATGTAAATGTTTACATCTTACTGAATTTGGTAAGAGAAACAGGTCAGGTCTGGTTAGACCTTGATGGGGACACTGCACACTGGTATCTATACCTTGGGAGCAGAGAACTGTGACCTGTACAGTAGAGAAAAAACAGCCAGTTCTCCAGTGACTGCATTGGGGTATGGGTGGGGACTTGATAATATGGGTAAATGTAGTAACCACATTGTTTTTGCATGTGAAACCTTCATAAGAATGTGTATCAATCATACCTTAATAAAAAAAAAAACAGCCAGTCCTTTTGGTCGGTTTATCTTTATAGATGGCTGCTCTCATCCTTTATATTCTGTTCATCTGTATTTTCTTGTCAGTTGTAGTAACCTTAACTTCAGTTTTGGAGTACTGGTGTAGAGCCTGTATACTGACTACTTAAGGGAACTATTATGTGGCACTTAAAAATGATTACAAGACTATGAAAACATGAGAAATCTTTAGAGTATCATAAAGGAAAAAATTATAATTAAAAAAATTATAATTAAAACTACATAAACTTCTGGACAACACTATAAGTAGATATGCAAAAGTGAAGTTGGTTTTTTTTTTAAATGTCTCTAATAGTGCATAATTTCTAAAATAATGATGATTAAATGTATGATGCTGTGGCAGGGCGGGGCGGGGGCGTTGTTCAGATAATCTGTCTATCTCTATTATTTTCTTTCTCCCATTGGTACCAACGAACTGTGTGTATTATTTAAATTCTCCAAAATAAAGTGTTCAGGAGACGTTAAGATCCGTTTTTCAAAAAGTTTCTTACCGTGATTCACCATGGGTGTTAGTCTCTGAACATACTCCTCCACCTAGTTGAATACATTCCATGTCTTAACGTCAGGAATTCCAGAAGTTTATTTTCTCTGTAGAAGTGGCAATTCTTAACCATATTAATTTTTTTTAGTTTTCTTTCATGTCCTGGTTTTACTGTTCAGAAGTTCGACCTTACTGATCTCTACTGCTTTTACGTTTTACCATTCCTCCTAGCTTCATATTTATTAGAGTCCACATTTGTAAAAAACGTCATGTCTGACAGCCTCCAAAGTGAATCTTTTTGTCAAATGTGTTTTTGTTTTGTTTTGTCGAGATCTAATTAAGTCGGTATATCCAGGGCCCAAAGGAAGGAGAGAGGATCCTAGCCGGAGAGCTCCTAAGTGAGTGACAGAGTAATAATACCCGTTACCACCCATCGGGGGACTCTGGAGGTGCGACGCACGCTGCCAGGAAGCTTGTGCCCCCACCGGCCGGCGGGACCCGCCCGGGACCCGCCCACAGCTCCCCCACCCACCTCCGCCGCCGCGGCCCTGCGCGGCCCCGCCCCCTCGCGGCGCCGGCCCCCAGCGTGCTGCACGCAAGCGCGCCCTCAGCCGGACTCTCGGCCCCGCCCCTGCTAACCGCCACCCCCCTACGCTGTCGGCCTCTCTCGGCCCTGAGGCGCGGCTGCCACGTCAGTAATGGGAAGCCGAACTTAGGTTTGTCCGGACCCCGGCCGCAGCCCAACTCACCATCCGCCGCAGCCGTTGTGGTTCGCGCACTCTGGGAGGGCGGGAGGAAGCTCGGCGTGGCGGGGCGGGGCGAACGGCGCGGCCGGATTCATTCCTGTGGGGCGCGGGGCATGGAGGAGCTGCGCGGCTGCCGGCGGAGCAGGGCGGCTTGGACGGCGGCGGGGGCGACGGTGGCCGTCTGAAGGGGGCGGCCCGAGCCTGAGCGGCCAGCGACGGAGCGGGGAGACTCGTCCCCGGGCAGGTAGTGGCGGCGGCGGCCTGCCGAGCCCCGGGCCGCAGCCCGAGGCGCCCGCGGGGAGGCCCGGGCGGGAAGGGGAAGGAGGGCGCTCCCGGCTGCGGATGGCGGGCGGCGGGTCGAGGCCGCAGGCTGGGCTGCGGGCCGGGAGGGGTCGTCGTCGATCGAGGCGCCGGGGGAGGGCTGCCCGTGTCTGGAGGAGGTGGAGGTGAAGGTTATGTGCGGCGACCGCGGTTGGGGAGCCTGCGGATCCCCCGGGGACGCATCAACCGAGTGCCGGTGAAGTTAGCTCAAAGGCAGCGGATTTCCTGAGAGCGTCGAGTAGTAGTTTTAAAGGAAAGAGCCCTTCGGGTGAGGGTTTTGGCGTTAGCTGCCCGCGGTTTGTGGTGTCCGTCCTTTTTGTTCCTCTTGAAACTCATCCTGGCCACAATGAGGCCTTCAGCCTCGCGCCCTTGGCCCGCTCTTCTCTGCAGATGTGAGAAACATTTCTGAACCCGCGTCTCCTGCCCCTTTCGGTTGTACTTTTCCGTGGCGTGTGCAAAACAAAACTGGAACAAAGCTTGGCTAGTTAGGAGCCCAGAGAACCGGTTGCCTGAAGCGTTTAAATTTACCGTATATAGAGAAAAGTCTGCCTCCCAAAAATCGTTTGGGTCTCAGTGTGTACTTTTTACCACCTTGGTGTTTTTTTGGGGGGTAGTAGGGAGTAGTCCCTAAAGTATGGCTTTCCATAAGGGTGGAAACGTAAGAAAACCTAAATAGCTGTTTTTGCCTTTTCCTACGGAAAATTCAAAACTGCTACTTTTTTTTTTCTTTCCCTAGTTTGGTGGCCTGGTTATCAGACGTTGGAAGGCAGTAGGACAGAACATACTCTCCGTGGTTTTATATCCATTCTGGGGTTCAGAGATTAACATTGAACTTTGGTTCCTGTATCTCTTGCCGGTGTCGATAGAGTTAAGCTGGAGCTTTGCTTCGAAGGATAAAAAGCACAGCCTCTCAACTGGACATAAATGGATCTAAAGACCGCAGTATTTAACGCAGCTCGAGATGGCAAGCTCCGGCTTCTCACCAAATTGTTGGCAAGCAAATCCAAAGAGGAGGTTTCCTCCTTGATCTCTGAAAAAACAAATGGGGCCACGCCACTCCTGATGGCCGCCAGGTATGGGCACCTTGACATGGTGGAATTCCTCCTAGAGCAGTGCAGTGCCTCCATAGAAGTCGGGGGCTCGGTCAATTTTGATGGCGAAACCATTGAGGGGGCGCCCCCGTTGTGGGCCGCTTCTGCAGCGGGACATCTGAAGGTGGTTCAGTCTTTGTTAAATCACGGAGCATCTGTCAACAACACGACTTTAACCAATTCAACTCCTCTTCGAGCTGCTTGTTTCGATGGCCATTTGGAAATAGTCAAGTACCTTGTAGAACACAAAGCTGATTTGGAAGTGTCAAATCGGCATGGGCACACCTGCTTGATGATTTCTTGTTACAAAGGACACAAAGAAATTGCTCAATATTTACTGGAAAAGGGGGCAGATGTTAATAGAAAAAGTGTTAAAGGTGAGTAGTTCAACTTCTTCATTTTTATTTTTTAAGTGTTTACCATTTCTTTTCAGGAAGTGTGATACATAATTATAAGCAGTGGTGTTGAGTAAGCCAACACTGACAGAACTGTTCCCATTAGGCATTCCTTCCAGTATAAGCTGGTTGGCTGTTTCTCTGCTATTTAATAATACACTGAACAAGTGTGATGAAAAGACCTCTGTCGCTGTGTTAAGAAGAATTTTCTCTCTCTTAACTTGGATGACTTCTAATTCCTGGGAAGGGGGTTTCTCAAAGTTACAGAGCATGTAGTGGCAGTTGATCTGAGCCTTCAGGTTTGTTTTTAATCTAGTTGAGAATATACTTGAAAGTGATGATTTTTCTTAGCTCTAATTTTTTTAGAACACCCTTGGAGTAGAAACTACTATATTTAGTCAGTCATTGTCTTGTTTGTCTTACGTAGGCATTTCATTTGTTATTCTGTCAGGGAAGACTGGGCCAAACTGACCTGGAAGGGTTAATATCAATGGAAAAGGAGAAAACCTGTTCCCTTATACCCTGTTTATTTTTTGACCAATGGAAAATCCTTTTAAATAGAGCATGAGTTAAATACAGCGTGAGAAGACATTTTTAAAACTGCTGCTGTACTGAGGCACAGCAAGGACTAGGTCAAACAGATGTGGTTTTGTTGACTAGCAACAGTGTATGTACCTTTGTCCAGAAGAGCTCAGGTTGACAATTGTGTATAATTTCCAGCAATTGTCATAAATTTAAAGCAGCAAATGATACTTTAGAATGTTCTTCAACCATAAAAACAACTTTTTATTAACATAATTTGGGTAGTTGAAAACCTTATATTCCTTAAATATACAACAGCCAAGTAATTCACTGCCCTATCTTAAATCTTAAAAGTAGCATACATATATGGTAGAAAAATTCAGACAATACAAATTGGTTTACAGTGGTCACAATAAAAAAGAAGTCTTAGCACCCCTGACTTCCAGACCTCCAACCCATGGCAACCACTGTTTTACAGATTTGTGTCCTAGAGGTAGTCTATGTAAGTCCGAGTTTACTTGTTTATATATCTCTCCCTCTTTTCCCTCTGTTAGTTGATATCTACTGTTCTTTTTTTTTTAATGTTTTTCCTGGATGTCTGATTCAACTCCCAACACACAGAGCCTCCCCATTCTGTTTGTGGCTACACAATATTTCATTGTACGAATGTACATTATTTAGTCCCTATTGCTGAATAGTTAGGGCACGTCCAGGATGAACAATGCTGCTGTGAATATTCTTGAACAGAAGTGTAGCTTTGCACACTTGTATGGGCATAGCTGTATTATAAATATGTGTAAGCGGAATTGCTGAATCAAAGTGAATGCATTTATCATTGTGGTAGTGCCTGATTGCCTTTCAGACAGGCGAAACCACACAATCACGGGGCACTATCTAGTAACTGGACATACTATTGAAGTTAGTATGGCCTTTAAAAAAAAAAGGTTTGTTATAAAAATAAAACGGGGTCAGTGTTATTTTCTGTAAATTGTTTTTCAGAGGAAAATACAGAAGTCTCACAAAATTCCCCACACTGATAGAATAATCTTTCTAAACATATTTCTGGAATTTTACATATAAATATATGTATATGCAATTTTATTTTATGTTCTGTATTTTTAACTTAAGAAATGTTATGTTTAATGTCATTAATTATAGCTCTCTCATTTCAATACCTGCATACTCTTCTAATGGAATTTTTGTTGCTTCTGGCTTTTCAGTGTGATAAAATGTGTTTCTGTAAACATTATTCCTTACAAGCATTTTCATTTGTTTCCGATTATCTTTTCTGTAGGTTGTTAGTTCAAAGGACAGCATGACTTACTTTTTCTTTTTTTAGCATGGTTTTTTTAAAGAATGCTTGTTTTAAGAGAACAAATTACTGCTGCAGTGACCATGTTAATATTGGCAGGGCTTTGAAATCATTACTGGAAGAGAAAGGATTAAAAGGTGTGGTGGCTTGTTTAGGCTTGTTGGATTTTTTTGTTTGTTTTGCACTTTATATTCATCAGCCTCATTATGTACAGATTGTTGATAAACTCATTTAAGTTAAATTGGAGTATGTTTTAAACTCAGGTCATTGGAGAAGTGAGTACTAGTACTATTTCATTATGTTTCTCAAAGCTGCTTTATATGCTTCTTCTAGAAGTACAATGTGTGAGAGAATTAAACTATAAATAGGTAAATTGTGAGCAGTATTTAACTAGATTACCTTTGCTCTTTCAGAAGAGTCTTCCTTTTAGCACCATCATTGTGTAGCCTTGTGTCTGAGGATGTGTACACTGCCTCTTTTAAGCAGATGGTCTGCCAATTCTAGTGTCATTTTTTCCTCCAAAATCAGTATCTCATAGTCATGCTGATATAAAATATCACTTATGTACTATCACTTGTGGTACTTTTGCCTTTTCTTGGTGTCTACTCATTTCGACTGAGAATCTTAATGAATACTGAAGTACAAATGCTCCCTCCCCCACTCCTACCCTGAAGCTTATATTCTTTGGTAATTACTCCCTCATTGACTCTTCAGATTTTTTTATGGGTTAAGGAGTAATAAAAAAGCAGGAACCTTTTGAAACTGAGGCAGTAACACAGGTGAAGGATCTGGTAGAGCATCAAGGAAGATTTTTCCCCACATTTTTACCCCCATCCAAAAAGTGGAAAATACTGTTAATGACTAGGGGTAAAATGATTTTTTAGGAAATTTTATAAGTCAGCTGTTGAAGGAAGAAAATGGCAATAGATTATACTTGGTCTATTTAAATATAAAATGCATGTGATGTCTATATTCCATTACTTTTTAACAGGCAGTTGGCATTTGAATATATTACTAAGCCTCTTTCCATTACTTTTTAACAGGCTGTTGGCATTTTGAACATGTTTTAACCTAAGGCAGAATTCATTTATTAATTGAGAGAGCATTTATTGAGTTTCTCAGAGTGCCAGGCTCTTAGACTTAGGATATACAGAGATGAGTAAGATAAGATGTCCAGTCCTTGATTCCTTGCTCTTGAGGAGCTCATGGTTTATTGGAGAGACAGGTTCCTTGAGAGCAGCTACTTAAATCACAATATGGTAGGTGCAACAGTAGTGCTTTCTTCTGTTAGTTATTTGGAAATACGGTATCCCCAACTGAATCATTCCTGGGGGGGCCGATGGGTTCTTTCTTTTCCCATGGCGTTCAGAAAGGGGAGAAAAACAGATATTTAGTAATACTTCTCCAGTTGATTTTTGAGACAGGAGAGAGTTGGTTGCTTTTTATACAAATCAAAAGTGATTAGACAGGCCCACCTCAGAGCTATCCCATTGATCTCAGCATTTCACAGCTATAGTTACCTTTGGCAGAAGCTAGGGTGGATGGATTCTTTTGACTCAGAATAGGACTTTTCAGATCTTTGATTAATTTCCTTAAACCCTTCAGTTCTGCTGTTACACCCAAGTTCGACTGGGAATTGAGCAGCTGAAACTGAGTGATTAAGACCTATAGATCAGTGAGCAGCTCTCTGAGTTGGGATTGGGGAGACAGGCCCTAGACAACACACTCTCCTCATGCATGGGTCATTTTAGATACCCAGGGTGGTTAAGTGAATTGGCAAGAGAACTGTGCATTTTCTGTAGGCAGGGGATTGCTTTGGATGTTGTGGAGGCTATGAAAAGATCCAGTATGTCACATTTGTTAACTGCTAAAGGAATATGGTATAAGACCTATGCTGTAGGATTTTAAGAGTGTACTGACTAGAAAGGCTGTGTGGAGAAGTTGAACTGGGCCTTGGAAAGGAATGTTGGGGTTCACATCTGCAGAAGGAATTTGATACGGTTTTTAAGGCTCAGTAAATGGCACCAGGGAGGGCACATTAAGAAATGTGCTTGGAGGGTCCCAGAATTGGGAGGTAGACATCTGTGGACCAAAGGGCTCTCAAGGCTGGATTATAAGGGACATTGATTCCAAGGCAAAGGAATTTGATTTTATTCTTTATGCAGTAGTAAGCCAGTGAAAGTCTTCAGTAGAAGAATAAGGGATTTTTTCTTAGAGAAACCCATGTAACTATATTCTAATACTGTTGTTACACTTTGAGCTCTTTGAGGCTACAGACTGTTGTTTTTATCTGTGCATTAGAGAGTATCTGGCCCATACTGGATGTTTGGTAAATGAGCTTGTTGAATAAATGTTTTGGGTTTGAGAGAACAGGTTATAAGCTTCTTGATGGCAAGATCTGTATTTTGTAGCCATTTCAGTATGGAAGTAAATATACACATAAAGGCTTGAAGTAAGACATTGAGGCAGTACTTGTGAAAAATCAGTGATGCAGATAGAACTATGTAGAGGCTTAGAAAAGGGAGAAATCCATGTAGGCTCATGATTAGCATAACTAGCTTTAAAAGGGTTCGAGAGAGACCTGGTTCATGTAATTTATTTGCCTTTTTAGTATGGAAATATTCTAATTTATATGTTAGTGGTGAGGGAATACCACTATGTATTATTCACTTTGCTTCTTGTTATCCACATTTGCCAGTTTTTAAAAATACATTTCTCCCTCCTTTCCTTTTGTTTTCTGTTGTAGTTTAAAGCAACCCCCAGGCATTATATCATTTCTCTCTCATAATATAGGCATTTTAGGGTATAGATGTATTTCAGTCAAGATGACACCAAGAAAAGAAAGAAATCCTTTTCTTTTTTTACCCACTGCATGCAAAGGAATTTCAAATAAGAAAAATCTCTCTTGTAAATAAACAGTTGTTGGTATTGGACAGAGGTAATGACTTGCTTTTAGATAGGTTCTTCCACTGTACTACAATCCCAGAGGACTGGAGGCTGAAGGTCACCTTTCCTTCTTGACTCAAACTCTTCTCAGCTGTTAACACATGCTTACAGGGAAGAGTAAAAGAGACTTAGATTTCATTCTATTCTGTAACATCTGTATGTATTTTGGTTTAATAATAATGCTTAGATAACTTACTAGTTGAATTCATTGATTTTTTAATCCCAAAGTATCAAGTTGCTCCTGCAAGTTACTCCATGTTCATTCTTTCCCCTCCTGTATGCCGTGGCACACTTCTCTATCCTCAGGGAAACTGGGTATCCTAGTTGAAGCTAAGCTGTAGATAAGGTGTAAGTTTGGTACAGGGGGAAATATCTATTGTGTTTCTCTATCCCTGGAGATTGGATTTGGAACATTGAATTCTCACATAAGTGAACTGAAGTGAAAATGAGTAGATCCTGAATACTACTGTTGTTTCCTGGTCATTGGCTGCAAGAGGAATTTAGGGCAGAGGGTAAGTACATGTGGCTCCCTCAACTGAGTTCATCTTAATCAGATTTCCCTAGAGTGACTAATTAAATTTGTTTTGTTTAAAACAAGATTCAGGAAGTCTTGGCATTCTAGAGATTTATTTTGTTGAGACATCTGGAATGTGAGGTGGAAGATGTGGGAGGGGGGCAGGTAGACATCATGTGGATGCAATTCTGACTTAAAGCATTTATTTCCCTTCCTCTTTTTTCCTTCCCTTTGGGAAGAGCTGTAGTTGAGTAGAGAGTCTGAGCTAGAGTGGCCAGGAAAGGGAATTTTAATAAAGTCTGAATTGTAATGTTGATGTTTTCATCAACTGACATTGTATAATTTTCCTCAAATTACATTAATATTAGTTGGTTTTAGTCCTGATCCCATAGCTCAGGTGCTCTTAGCTTTGACCATTCTGCTCAATATCAAGACCCATTTCAAAGACAATTTCTCATCCGCCTTGAGTCTTTGAGTGCATCTTCCCTCTGGATTCAGTTCTTTACTAGTCTGTTTAACTTTGAGCTCAAGGACCTGCACTGTTAAACTTCTCAGTGCTCCTGGCTCATGTCCTGGATTATCTCTGGTGTGAGAATGTACATGAGGAAGGGAAACATTCTAAGCAGAGAACCTTTTAGCTCTCTTCTGATACCTAAAGTGTTTTTCTCTACCCCTTCTCACCTGTCACCTTCTAGCTTAACATATATCGATTCGTTATTACAGGAATGAGGTACTTGGAATCAGCATTGTTAAGTAGTTGAACCACATACCTCCTCCCTGCCTTTACAAGTAGACCTCTTACAGATTCAGCCTAGTCTCAGCTACAAAGTTGAAGAAGAATTGATGCCAAGCACCAGAGGTGAAGAGGAGAGAATTGATTTTATGCCTTTCCAGACAATAAAAGGCCCTTTAGTTGCTGCTTCTATCTGTCGAAACTTAATGCTTTTATCAAAAACACAAGCACTTAAGCAGCCGTAGACATAAGTCATGTACAATTCACCCATTTAAAATGTACAAATCCATGAGTTTTCATATGTTCATAGAGTTGTGCACTTGCCACCACATTCCCCTTTTCATCACCACCCTCTTCGCCCCCAAACACCATACCCAGTGATTGTCGCTTCCATCACCTCCTGCTCACCCCCACAGTGCACTAGTCTTAGGCAACTGCCAATCTTTCTATGTTTAAGTTTGCCTGTTCTGAACATTTCAGTAAGTGGAACCGTAACATATGGTCTCTTGTGACTTGCTTCTTTCACTTAACATAGAGTTGAATAATTCATTGTATAGATATACCACATTTATCCATTCATTAGTTGATGGGCATTTGGGTTGTTTCTTTTTGGCTGTTAGGAATAATGCTGCTATGAATATTTTTGTACAAGTTCTTCTATGGATGCATGTTTTGATTTCTCCCCACCATCTTACATTCCTGTTAACAACGTAGAAGAGTTTCAGTTTCTCTACACCCTCACCAGCATTTGTTACTACCTTTCTTTTTGAAGACAGCCATATTAATGGGTGTGAAGTGGTATCTCATTGTGGTTTTAATTTTAATTTTGCGGTGGTGCATGATGTTGAGCATCCTTTCTTGTGCTTGTTGGCCATTTGTTTATCTTCTTTGGAGAAGTGTCTTCATATCCTTTGCACGTTTTTAAATTGGGTTATGTATTTTCTTTATTACTGAGTTGTAAGAATAATTTCTATATTTTGAATGCAAGTCCTTTAACAGGTATATGATTTGCCAGTGTTTTCTCCCTTCTGTGGATTGTTTTTTCACTCTCTTGATGGTATTGTTTACAGCAATTTGGATTTTATTTTACAAATCAGTTTTTTAAAAATTTGACTGACTGTTGATCACTTTGATTTAATTTAAACAAGAAAATTGTTAAGAAGAGACTGCAGGGTTTACTGAGATCCTTTACTACCTAAATAGGAGCTTTTCTGTGTATCAGACTGTGTTAATCCAGTTGCAAAACACACCCTGCTCCTGCTGTGGCATACAGTGTTTAAAGAAGAATGGTGAAGTTTCATTTCTGCATGGTGTAAAACAGGACTGAAACTTAATCCTCCCTTTAAATTCATATGACTGACTTGATAGAGTCATTAGCTATGTTAGCTATATGGCAAATACCTATATTTTATACTTACTAAAATGAGTTTCCTCCTCTATTTCCTTGCGGTTTAGAAGACCAGCAATGTAGGTATCACTTGGACCCACCCTAAAGTCAGAATCTGCATTTTACCCTGATCCTTTGGTGGTTTTGAATATTAAAGTGTGAGAAGCACAATTTTATCTGACTATACTAAAAGAAACACATACAAAGGTTGAACTATATGAGGATGTCATAAACAGCAGAATGTGTTCAACTGATATTGCCAGAAAAAGCAATTTAAATTGTGTGTTGGTTAAATATTTTACAGCCTTTATAAGAATATTTTTATTTTTTATTCATTTATTATCATTAATCTACAATTATATGAAGAACATTATGGTTACTAGACTCCCCCCTCACCAAGTCCCCCCCCCCAAACCCCATTACAGTCACTGTCCATCAGCGTAGTAAGATGCTGTAGAATCACTACTTGTCTTCTCTATGTTGCACATCCCTCCCTATGCCCCCCCCCCCACATTATACATGCTTATCGTAAGGCCCCCTTTCTTTTTCCCTGCCCTTATCCCTCCCTTCCCACCCCTCCTGCCCAGTCCCTTTCCCTTTGGTAACCATTAGTCCATTCTTTGGTTCTGTGATTCTGCTGCTGTTTTGTTCCTTCAGTTTTTCTTTGTTCTTATACTCCACATATGAGTGAAATCATTTGGTACTTGTCTTTCTCTGCCTGGCTTATTCCACTGAGCATAATACCCTCTAGCTCCATCCATGTTGTTACAAGTGGTAGGATTTGTTTTCTTTTTATGGCTGAATAATAAGAATATTTTTATTTCACTAAAAAGGCAAATTAATTCTGTTTACTGCTCAGCAGTGGTTTAGTAACTGACTTAATTCTGATCTGGTAAGTCTAAGTAGTCTTACCCAAAGTGAAATATTTGTAAGTTCTGTGTTGAAGTTCTTGTATGATTTAAGTGGTTAATTGGTAACACTCACTTGTAAATAATCAATTATATATCATTTAGTCAATTTGAAAACATCTGGTTTGGAGTTGGGGAACTCTTAGGGCTGAAACTAGCTCTTACTCAAAGCACTAGTATGTTTTTGGACTACTTATTTTAGAAAAATGTTGACCCCATGGGTAGGCACCTACACTTTCAGAGTTGAACATGAATTCCTATCTGTTATGTGTCTGTAATCAAAGGATTACAGGTCTCTTTAAAAATTAAGAGCAACTAAGATTGGCATTTCAGGTATGTCTAATTAAGGAATACTTATAATAAGTGGGTGTGCCCACAATTTCCTTCCCTTAATATCCATGAATATAAATATGGCTACTTTTTATTCTTCCAAATTTTCTTAGCACTATTTCTGTGTTAAATTACATAGTTGAAGATTAATGTCTTTGTGTCATACTGTTTTACCTTTCTGCAGAAGTAAATGTACCACTAGCTTGATTTTTAAGAAATGTCCGTTTAACAAGCATGTCTTTTGAGAAATCCTAAAAAATTTTGATTATGAATTCAGTGCCAGAAATTAGTTTTTTTCCTTAAGTGAACTTTGCCTTGATCAGGCATTGAGAATTATGTGATACAGTGTTCATCTTTTTTTCTTTAGTTAAAGGTAAATTCATTAAATTAAAATGTTTAATAGCTTTAACATCATTTAAGATGCCTGGTAGTTTTTATTTTTGAATGTTGTGTTCTCTTTTTTCATTGCCTTTGTCTCTATGAGGGTACAGTAGTGATATTACAGGCAGAGATTATGGGAACATTTTTAAAGAGGTATGTAACCCAGAGAAAATGACTGTGTTGAATCTTCAATAGTACTTGGCATATATTGTTAGGCACCAAAAGTTTAAATCAGTGAAGTTAACTCACAAAAATTAAGCATACTTTTATTGGTCTCTGGCCTTTAACTTAGCCCAGACTAGTTGTAAGTACATAATAACTTGATTTTTTAATTCAGCTGGTTATATTTTTTCACAAGAACTTGCATTTAATACATTTAATACTTACAGCATAACTTAACACTCTTGATTGACAAGAACTGATGATGCAAAATATATGCAATAAACATAACAGACAACCAGTTATCATTTTATAAAGTACTTATATAAAGTCAGACTAATCCCAGAAACTAGAACATAAATTGACATGTCATAAAAGAAAATAAAGTTTATAAATAGACATGGGGAAATGTTCTGTATACCTAAGTATAGAGGTAATATAAACTAATTCAGAAATAATTCCAGGATTAGAAAAAATACTATGAAAGTGGAACTTTTAAAAGATTTAATAATTATTTTAGAAATGAATTAAAGATGTTTATAAAGCTATCACACATTTGTGATTCTGTTTTAAGGTAGCCATTAATTTTTCTGTCATTTGTTTATTGAAGTGTAGTTTTTAGATTATGACAAACTATAATTTAACCGTCGCTGCGGTAAAGATAGAACAGAAAGTTCCTTCATGCCCTTCTGCCATCAGCCCCTCCTCTCTCATCACCCAGCCCTTGGCAACCACTGGTCTGTTATCTGTGCTTAGAGGTTTTTTTGGGTTTAATTTTATAGTGAAAATTCTGTAGCAGTACAGATGTCCATCAACAGGAAAGTGTTTATATAAATTGTGACATGCCCCCTTAAACTTTCGTCTAAAAGCCATTAGGATTGATTCTGCAGTAACTGTATTGCTCACGTAGACTGTGTAGTGATCTAACATGACAAAATGACAAAGATGTAGGAGTTCTAAAAGCAGGAAACAGTTGTATATGCACTGGTTACAACTTTATCAAAATATAGTATGTAAGGAGCTTGAAGACATGGCACAAGAATTACAGCTCACTTAAAATTATGCTTTTTTTTAAGCCTTCTTTCTGTAAACTTTTAAATAATGCTCTTGGCCGTTGTTCAAAAAGTACTTTTTAGGGATTCCAGAGCATGTTAAGTGTGGTTAACTTGTTAGAGCAATTAAGGAGATTCCCCCCCTTCTAAGATTTTACTTTTTAAATGTATTTTTCCCTCAGAAGCTAAGTTTGGACTACTTTTTGTGATATCAGGTATTAAAAATTTTTAGATCTACCTTAGCATTGACAGTGTGCTAACTGCTATCTGGGATATAAAGAAAATAGAGGGTCTGTGTACTTTAGGAATAGACTTCTTTGTGTTTAGGTAAGAAAACCTAATTCGTGAAGCAGCAGTGTTACACTGTTATAAGGAATTGCATAATATTATAATAGGAGCTCTAATATGCGTACCTGCCAGGATGAGTGATATAATTATTCACCACACATTCTCAAATGGTAAATTGATATGGCATAACCAAGGAGGCCTTCCTGAGCAGTTGAAAGTACTGGTGAATCTTGAAGAACAAGAAGTTAGAAAGGTAAAGATTGAGTGTATTATGGGAAGATTAAGAGCTGAGGCCTGGAGGAGGAAGTGAGCAGAATTGCCGCTGGTGGTGGGAGAGACCAGGGTGGAGTGATGTGAAGCAAAAGCAGTCTCTGCCTTGCATATGGCAGGTATTGATAATGTATTTCAGATTAGAGTAGGTGTTGGTAAACTGTGGCGCACTCATTAAATCCTGCCTACCTCCTGTGTTTGCACTGCCTGAGAGCTAAGACAGATTTAATTATACTTTATAATGGTTGAAAAAAAAAGTCAAGTGAGGAATATTTCATGACACATGAAAATTATATGAAAGTCATATTTCAGTGTCCATAAATAAAGTTTTGAAAACAGCCACATCCATTAACATACTGCCTGTGGTTATTTTTTGCTATATGGCAGATTTGAGTGGTTACAACAGAGAATTTATGGCCTGCAAAGCGTAAAATACTGTCTCTAGCCTTTTACAGAAAAAAATCTGCCAACTCCTGGGCTAGAATCACAGTACAGCATTCATACTGGACTTGATGAGAAATGAAGCTGGAGAGGAGGTAGGGAAATACTTCTGTCTTTTAACTTCTATTTCTATAGTGTATCTTCTTGTGTGTGTTTCCCAGTAACCAGTATCAAGCCTTATTTCACAAAACATGCCTTCTAACACAAAGATTTCCTGCCCCATTGTCCCCCCCACCCTCACAGATAGTGCTTTTGAGAGTCACTGCCACAAAATTTTGAAAGCCAACTTTAAATATTTGCATGAATGCTTTTGAGTTGGAAAGTAAAATGACTGGTGGTAGTTTTACGATGTTTGGTTTACATGAGATATAACTTACTCACTAGAGGAATCTAGTATGATCAGCATGTAAAATGCAACCTCAGAAATGAACAGTACACTGCAATGGCAATTGGAGACTTTGATGTTTTTCATTTTACTACTAATTTCTATTTTCTAGCTGTAGAATAAGTTAATCTTCTCTACTTTGCATAGTTATTAAGATTACAAAGGGGAAACAGTTAAATAAAATTTAGAAAAAAATGCTGTGCAAATATACTGATAACTTTTTTCTTCATTCTTCTGCTTTTCATCATTTACTTCTACTTTGAGTTTAATTTACTGTTTTTCCCCTATAACTTCTTGAGATGGAAACTGATTTTTTTAAAGCCTTTCTTCTTTTGTAATGTATACATTTAAGCACAGGTTTGGCCATTTCCCTCCCGATTTATTACTCGTTTTATTTTGTTCTCCTCCAATTACAAATATTTTCTTAGTGTTTTTGTTATCCTCCAGTTTCTAATATTTTCTGTTTTTCCATTGGGATTTCTTCTTTCACTAACAGGTTGTTTAGAAGTACATATTTTAAATTTCAAGTATGAAGATTTTCATGGTTTTGTTTGTTTTGATATCTCATTTGTTTTGAGGACTTAGAGCGTACTCAGTGATGTCAGTCCCTTGGTACTTGTGTGAAATTCACTTTATGGCCCAGAATATGGTCCATATTTGAATTCCTCCATGTATCCTTTGGGAAAGATGGTATTTTACAGGTGTTGAGTCCAGTATTTGTTTATTTATGTCAGTTTATTTAAATCCAATTTATTGTGTTGAAATATTTTATATCCTTGCCAATCGTTTTGGTCATCTTCACTGAGAAAGGTTTGTTCAAATGTACTGTGATTACGGATTTGTCTGATTTTCCTGTACTGTTGATTTTGCTTTATTGATATAATTCAAGTCTATGTTTTTAAGTGAAAACAAATTATCAAGAATATCTTTAATCATGGATTTTGGTTTAAGTCTACTCAGTCTGATATTTAAATACCAATCAGCTTTTTTACATTTAGTCTTTGCTTAGGGTATACATTTTTGCCCCATCTTTTTACTTCAACATTTTTCTATCCTTATATTCAGGGTGTTTCCCTTGTAAGCAGCATGCCGTTGAGTTTTATGTTTGTATTTCCAGTCTTGACAGTTGTCTTTTAATATAATAGGAACATGTGCTTTGCTTGCATTTAATGTGATCACTGATATATTTGGATGTTAATCTCCCGGGTACTTTTTGATTTTTATTTGTCCTACTTAGTTTGTGTTGTCTCTTCTTTTTGTTTTTGGATTATTTTTCACTTCATTTTTTCCTCTGTATTAGAGAATATGTAGTAATTTTATATGTATGCCCTTTATTTTAGTGTTTACCCCATATAGTACTACTTTGACTTATCAAAGGCTAACATAAATGTCAATTTTACTACTTTCCGAGCAATGCAGAGATCTTAGACTACTTTAACTCCAGTTACTGTTCTTATTCAGTCCTGTTATTGTCAGGCATTTTGCTTCTGTAGATATTTCAAGCCCTACAAGATTTTAGAATTTTAAAGTCATTACTTACTTAGATTTCTTACATCTAACAAAAAGTTACCCTTTTTGTTGATATTTATGCCCATATCTCGATTCCATGTGGCTCATCTTCCTTTTGCTTAAAGAACATCTGATGGTATTTAGGTCTGCTAATAATATCTTAGTTTTTTCTCTTTGTTTTCTTTCTTACCTGAAATAGTTCTTTTTTTCTTGATGTGGGTGTACAATTCTAACTTGGCAGATATTTTCCCTTAGTGACTTTAGGATGTCATCCTCTTGTCTCCTGGCTTCTGTTGTTCCTGATGAGGACTTTGCTGTTAGTCTAATTGTTGCTCTTTTGCAGGTAGTTTCTATTTTCTGGCTTTAAGATTTTTCTCTTTACTCTTAGTTTTCAACAGTTTTGCTGTAGTGTGCCCCAGTGTGGTTTTATTTATCCTTTTTGATGTTTGTAAAACCGAGTAAATTTATAGTTTTATCTATTATCAGCTTCAGAAAATTCTCAGACGTATCTTTTTAAGTATTGCTTTGAGCCCATTTTCTTCCTCTAGAATTCTGGTTTTAGGTCCATTAACCCTTCTGACCTTGTTCCCTCTTGTCCCTTATAGTCCGCTTTTCTGTCCTTTCACCTCCATGTTTCTTCTGTATATTTTATCTGGCTTATTTTCTAGTTCACTAATTATCTATTCAGCTGTGTGTTACTTACTTTTAAAGCCACCCACTGAGTTTTTCAATTCTAGAATGTCCATTTGGTTCTTTTTTGTTGTTTCCAGTTTTCTGTCTAATTCTCAGAATTCTATCTAATCTCTCTCAGTATGGTAAGCATAGTTTTAATGTTAAAGTCTGTGTCTGATCACTGTATTATCTGGGTCCTCTACGGGCCTTTCCTTCACCTCTATTACTGCCTTTGGTTTTTGCAGTATAGTTCCTTATTTTCTCTTCTGTCTGTTATTTTTGATTGAATGCCAAACATCATATATGAAGAATATAAAAAAAATAATTTGAGCCCTAGTATGATAATAACTTCCTCTAAGTAGTAGTATTTGTAGTTGCTTCTGGCTTTTGATTACTTTTACTAGCAGTGTTGAATTCCTTTAATTCAGTATCGAGATGGTCTGAGACTGGCTTTTGATTCCTGTGATAGCTGGCCTATCTGCAGTTTACCTGAACTGCTGGAGTGCAGCCCTTCAGAGGGATAACCCAAAGCGGAGAGTTACTAAGTTCCCTTCTGTGGGCTCTGGACTCCAGTGTTCTCTGGCCCTGCACGGTTGTCAAAAACTCTGCTCAGTTGTTCAGATGCCTCTTTCAGTGTCAGAGTCCACTGAGGGAAGAGTCCTCAAATTCTGGGCTTCTCTAATTTTCTTTCTTTTCCTAGATGTTGTACCCTTGGTAGCATGTAAGAGCTTACATGCCGTCAAACAGATTTTTACAAATACACTCCTCAGTTTCTCTAGTTCTTAGTGGTAGGGTGATCATATCTCCTCTGCCATTACTAGATGTGAAAATTTCCCTTTTTAAAATGAAACCACCATTTTTTCAATATATGGTGTTTTTTGTTTATGTACATAAGTTCATACATATATATATATATATATACACACACACACACACAATGTTTATATATATATATATATTCTATGTTTTTCCAGTAGAGCAATTGAATTAGTTAAAAGCTGGCTTTTACTTCATTCTTATTCTTGATTCTATGTTGCTTTGAATAGAGGCAAATGTCATCTAAGCCTCATGGTTTTCTTAATGTTGCCTATCACTTAGAGAAAAATATTTCTGAAAGAATATTAGGGATTCTTAGTTCAAAAGAGTATTTTAAAATATACTTAGTAATAGTCATGTTTAATTGAAATTATTTTGAACAAATGAATATCAGTAGTGGGAAGTTCTGGGCTCTCTGAGTGCTTGGTTACCATTCCATTGCTAAAACATTCTACCAGACACCATTCCACTATAGACTACTGAAATCCTGGATTGGAGTAAACATACCCAGTTAATTATGTACTCCATGTAGATATATATATATATGATGGTCACTGAACAGGATAAACTTGTGGAGAGATTAAAGTTATAGTGTATAATAACTTTGGCTTTTTCACATTTTAGGTATAGATTGGTTATGTGAAGTATTGAGGCTTAAACTACTCTCTAGTATTACATGCTGTGTCAGCCGCCCCAAGGCCACCCATGTTTGGAGGTGACTCAGCACATGATTGTACTCAAGGTTAACTAAGATTTATTACAGTGAGGTAATGAGGACATGCAGCTGGATCCTAAGGGGAAGGGGGACGCTAGAGGAATCTGTGTGCAGGCTTTTTTACCCTCTTTTCCCTCTCATGAGAGGTCATGTAAAGCACAATCTTCTGGCAACATATATGCATGTGTGTGATGTTCTGCCCAGGGAAATCTATTAGAGACACAGTGCCCAAGGTTTTTATTGGGGTCTAGTCCTGTAGGTACCCTTTGTTGAGCATGTATTCAGAATTATAGACTTCCAAAGGAAAAACAGGTGTTCAGTGTAAAGTGTGTTGTTTATATAAACAGTGAACCTCCCTCATCAGGGAAGATTTTATATCTTGGAACTCTTTACCAGACAAGTCCCCAGATGCCAGCAAGAGCCGTCCTTGCAAGCAGGTCTTTCTACCAATAGCTGTCTCAGCCAGCTTGCTGTATTAACTCCTTTCCGCACATGTGCCTAAAATGACTCAGAAATGACTCAACATTGAAATTTTATGTAAACATTGTATGTAAATATCAAAGGCCTGCATGATAATTTGTTTTGATAATTAGTAAAACGTTTATCATTAAACATAGGTAGCTAAAATACTTGGGTTGTTATAATGCCTTCATAGGTTCCATATAGGCTCTTACCAACGTGGCACTGCCTGTTGTCAGCTTTAATCCATGTGTGGGAAGAACAGGACAGTGTTAGAACAGTTAGTACATCTAAGAAGAATGTTTAAAAAATGAAATTACAATGGGAAACAATCCATTATGAAAGGACACTTCAGATGTCTTCTTTTAAAGTTCATACTGAACCACCCACATATTTTTCAGATTTCAGTGGACTTGTTTTTCTTATGGGAGCTTTTTGAAGAAAGTACTTTGTTACCAAAAATTTTGACTAGAACAGCTGAAGTTCACTTCACAATCAGAAATACTGAAAACATAATTTCTAACTGCTATTAGAATCAAATTGGAGAATCTTAGAGATTACAGACTAGGTTTCCCTTTTAAAATAAAGAATAGTTAAATGATTATCAGCAAAACTGTGAATAGCTGGTTAATTTCATTTCATCAGTGTTCAGTCATGGAATATGCACTTGAAAACATTGCTGAAACATACCAAGAGGCCATGGATTAATTTTGAATTTCATCTAGTGACTTTGGTTATCTTGCCTTATTTTGTCCTTTCATTAATCAACAAGCTGTGATAAATATTTCTCTAATTCCTTCCATGTGTCAGACACCAATTTTAGGTGCCAGGGATCATTTATCCTCATCTCTAGTCAAATTAAAGTATGTCCCATTATGGGCAGCTTGGAGCTGCCTGCTCTTCTTCAGGTGCTGAAGGATGGAATGCATTGTATCCTATCCCTGAGAATGTGCTATCTGCTTGCTCTCCTTAGGTAACACCGCACTGCATGATTGTGCAGAGTCCGGAAGTTTGGACATCATGAAGATGCTGCTTATGTATTGTGCCAAGATGGAAAAGGATGGCTATGGAATGACTCCTCTTCTGTCAGCAAGTGTGACTGGTCACACAAATATTGTGGATTTTCTGACTCACCATGCGCAGACCAGCAAGACAGAACGGATCAATGCTCTAGAGCTTCTGGGAGCTACATTTGTAGACAAAAAAAGAGACCTACTTGGGGCCTTGAAATACTGGAAAAAGGCCATGAACATGAGGTACAGCGACAGGACTAATATAATTAGCAAACCAGTACCGCAGACACTAATAATGGCTTATGATTATGCCAAGGAGGTAAATAGTGCGGAAGAGCTAGAAGGTCTTATTGCTGACCCCGATGAGATGAGAATGCAGGCACTACTAATTAGAGAGCGCATTCTTGGTCCTTCTCATCCTGACACCTCTTACTACATTAGATACAGAGGCGCTGTCTATGCAGACTCAGGAAATTTCAAACGCTGCATTAACCTGTGGAAGTATGCTCTGGATATGCAGCAGAACAATTTGGACCCCTTAAGCCCGATGACTGCTAGCAGCTTATTGTCTTTTGCAGAACTATTCTCTTTTATGCTCCAGGACAGGGCTAAGGGTCTGCTGGGCACCACTGTTACATTTGATGATCTTATGGGCATACTGTGCAAAAGTGTCCTTGAAATTGAGCGAGCTATCAAACAAACTCAGTGTCCAGCTGACCCATTACAGTTAAATAAGGCTCTTTCCATCATTTTGCATTTAATTTGCTTGTTAGAAAAAGTTCCTTGTACTCTAGAACAGGACCATTTCAAAAAGCAGACTATCTACCGGTTTCTTAAGCTGCATCCAAGAGGAAAGAATAACTTCAGCCCTCTCCACCTGGCTGTGGACAAGAATACCACATGTGTAGGTCGGTACCCTGTGTGCAAATTCCCATCTCTGCAAGTCACTGCGATGCTGATAGAATGTGGTGCTGATGCGAATGTCAGAGACTCTGATGACAACAGCCCCCTGCATATCGCTGCTCTGAACAACCATCCAGACATCATGAATCTCCTCATTAAATCAGGTGCACATTTTGATGCCACAAACTTGCATAAACAAACTGCTAGTGACTTGCTGGATGAAAAGGAAATTGCTAAAAATTTGATCCAGCCCATAAATCACACCACATTGCAGTGTCTTGCTGCTCGTGTCATAGTGAATCACAGAATATCTTACAAAGGGCATATCCCAGAAAAGCTAGAGACCTTTGTTTCACTTCATAGATGATAACTTGACTGCATTTTAGCACTGTTAAAGCACGAATTGGGAACAGTTGTTTCATAAATGAACACTGTTGTGAGAACACCAGCATTCATACAGCTTGATATCACCGTGCTCTCATTGGCTAAAGCATTATAAGCATCAAATTTACAGGATTGGTTTCCCAGTATTTAATATAAATACATCATATAATATATTGTTTGTGAATTATTGAGAAATGTAATGTTATATTCAGATTCCTAAAATGGTCTGCCAAAGGCTTTTATCCATTCTGGTTTTGTTTGCTGTTGGGTATTTGGGACAGTTAACCATTTTTCAGTGGTGTCTTTGTACTTTACTGGTTTGTGAATTTTATACAGTTGAAGGTCTTTTTTTCTGCTTCTCCCTTCTCTCTCCAAGCCTCTCTCTTCTCTGTTTCTACTGTATCTTTTTCCTAACCATTTCTACTTTTCCATTTTCCCCCTATGGACCCATGCTAGATTGTACAAACTTTATGGACTTCTTACCATTTTGCAGTTACCATAAGTGCTTTATCTTCTCTATGCACCGGCTTAAACTTGACTGTTGTATGTTAGCATATTTTCTATGCAGCAGTTGGTCAATTTCAACTCAAAACGCTGTTAAGTTTGTTACAAAGTCCATTTAATGAAAGTACTCTTGTAGCATGACAATTTTTAGAATTACAGGTTAGCTACCTGAGCTAAAGCTTTTGGTTAGTTTTTTTTCCTTCACATCTGAGATTTCTTTCTATAATCCACTGAAATTATTGTGTGCTAAATTTGGGAAACAAATCTGTTCTAATTCATTAACCCAGTTGAAATTTAGGTCTGTCATCTTAATATATCATGCAGTAAAAGGAAGAATCTTTATAAAGTGACCCACCTTTCATGCTGCGCCAGCGTTGTCCTGCTTGTGCTGATGATGTGGTTAGGTGTAGAGAATTTGCTTCAATTCAATTTCAGAGTTTATCACACAGCTTACTGAGTCACACTAAAATATTCAGTAATTGAACTGCAAACACTTTCAGTTACAAAAAGAGCTAAAGCATGTCAGTGGCATGATGCTTGCCAAGCCAGATCTAGGCATCTAGGATAATTAAGGCATTTTAGTATGCAATTTACTGCCATAGTATCACAGGTTGGTAACAGTGTTCTTTCTTTCTTTAAGCTTAAGTATACCTTTAAAGATAACTTGCATGAATTACTTTGGTCTCAATTATTTGTCACTATAGTCAAACACAGAAAGTTGCAGTGCTTCCCAATTCCCTTCCTGGAGGTTACCTTTTCTTTTCTTTTCTTTTCTTTTTTTGTTTTCTTAACAGCTTTGCTGCCACAGAAAGGGCTCTTTTAACTTAAGTGAAAAAGTACTAAAAAAGATTCAGGTAATTATCATTCAGCACTTTACTGTTATTCAGACTAAAACTTTTGATGGCATATTTGCCCTGCAAATGTCTTAATGAGATTGTTCTGAATAAAAAGTTCCTTAATGGTTTGAGAAAAACTCAGTTTACCTGTGAGTTTAATGAGCTGGATCACTCAGATCATTCTGTGTTGACATTTTATTCTGAGAGTTGATGTAAAGGTTGATTTAAGGAGTCATTGCAAAGAGTTACATTAGGTTTATTTCACCTTTATGCAGTAAAAAACTTGCAATGAAGGGTAGTAAATAAAAAAGTATTAGTCTTATTTGCTGGTTTAATAATTGATATTTAATTTTTAAAAAGATATCCTTACTCATTTTACTAGGTTTTAAATTTAATTCCACCATTGAAAAAGGTGAATTGGATATAAATGGTCACTCTCCAACCTTTTGATGAAGAGATTTTAGTATCTTATTTACCATGGGCAAATTTAATGAAATATTTGAACTGCTGCATATATTAAGAATAATTTGTAATTTAGACAAATATTCTAGAAATAACAGACATCAATATTCTGAAATCATTTGCCTCTAACCTTGTGGTATAAAGAATTATATATGCATGAGCTTTTTTTTTTTTAAGGAAAAGTTTACAAGTACAGTAAATCTCTATTGATCTCAATAGTTTGTGAGTAAAAGCTAAGAAATTAGATTTTTAAAGTGATATAATATTTCCCCCTCTTTTTTGGGAAGGGTTTTACATGCTGTTACAGTAAGGCATATCTCACACTGTTTTGCAGGTGGACTTGAATTGCACAACTAGTGTAAAATAAGGATTTCTTTACATAGCATTTTCCCACCATTAAATATAAATAACTTAGAACTATTCTTCAGTCTTGGTGACTGAAATGCCTTATTTCATTTAGAACACAATTCTCTGCTGTTTGCCATCTCCCCAGGAGGTCTTGAAAAATCAGTTTGTGTAATAGCTCAGAATTGTCTGTGATGTTATTTTAGAGGGGTTGGCTAGTAAACGTGACCTCAGACACTGTTAAGACCTTTGTCAGAAAGTATTCTCAAAATGCTTCTAAGACTGAATTTAACAAAATACTTAAATTGTGTTATTTTTTTAACCATAGATGAGTAATTTAATACTTAATGAGCTAATTGTACTCATGTGAGTCATACTAAGCTGTACACTGTAGCATGGTGATGTTGGCTGGAGTTAATATGTAAGTTTCAATTACATTTTCATAAAAGTGCCCTGTTAAAGGCCTGTTAAGGCCTGTTGATTTTAGATGGTCCACTGTTGATCATTTCTATAAAAGAAATGGTCCGTTTACTCACATTAGATACCAGTCTACTTTGTAAAGGCAGATTGTAGATTTTAAAAAGTCATTTTCTTAACCATAAATATGACAGGGCATAAGCCCAAATCAGCAAAAGGTAATTTCGTGCCCATTATGATTTTGAAGTTAAGTGATTGCTCACTTGTAAATGACTTCCTTAGAGACCCCCCTCTCCTGTGACTTGGGAAAATTGTCTGGGTTATCTTTGAAAAGGTAGCTCTTTAAAATTCTGTTGCCCAGCAGAAAAGTTAGGTTGTATTTTACAGGTATAGTAATCCTTATAATTAGTTTTCTCAGAGTTGTGGGCCAGATCGGGTAGTGATCGTGCTCCTGTGCACTGGAACGGCAGCAGTACCGCCTGGGACTCTGACCGTCCCAGAGTGGGATACTGAGGGAACGAAAGTCAAGTGCTTGTCATCTTTTTTTTTCACCCTCACGTATCACTAAACAACTAGTTTCTCCCTCTTGTCAGTTCCCATTGTGTATCTTTTGAAAGAAGTACTGTATTCAGATGCCAGCCAATAAATTGTCACCTAATGGAAAATGATATGCCACATTCATTGTAAGGTTTAATAAAATTAAATTTGCACCAAATACAAGTGTATTCTTATTAACTCTTACTGCTTGATTGATGCTATCTTAAAGCATGTGAAAGGGGATACCTGTTTCAAAAAATCACCTACTTGGTAATTGATGGTCAGGTAAAACTTTAAAAATAGCTTTTATTATTAGTGCTTCTATATAAAAAACAAAGGTGATTTATGTACAGCTTTTTCTAAATCTTTTTTTCCAGTAAAGACCTCAGAAACTAAAAATATGAGAAGACTGGTTGTCAGGTACATGAGAGGGGATCTGCTTTTAACCTAGTTCTTGTTTTCTTAACTGATTTGGTATTAAGTGTCAGAAGTATGTCATAAATATATTAGTAGAAGGTGAGTCTTATAACTTTATTTCTATCACTTCTAATTTATACAATCTAAGTAGTCCTTACTTTTTCCTATATGTAAGTTCCCTAATACAAAATGTTTTAATAGGCCCAGAAAATGCACCGGCCATGATTTCCAAATTCCAACTGTAAATAGAAATACCCAGTTGTACATAGACTTTCATGTTTTGGATCATTAGCCTTTGTCATGTTTTTGACAGGACCCCTTTAAACTAGTCTTTACACCTGGTTCTATGGTTGTCCCCGACTACCACCACCAATAAGTTAAAAGGATGTTTTGCCTAATTTATAAGGATAAGTATTTTTTAAGGATTTAAACAAGAGTCTTTTGTCCTCAAGATACTCATATCTTTAAGATACTTATCATTTTTCTGTCATCTCTGTACTATCAGGATATTCTTTCTTGATCAGCTTGGGTCGTGGAAGTCGTGAAATGCTTGGTTCCTGGGTTCTGTGTTACCTCTTATATTTTGGTTATTGTAAAGATGCTTTAAAGATTTTTGTCTCCTAAAATTAACTCAGCTTTATATAATTATCTCAGTTTAGTTCGTTTTCCTAATATTTATGTACAGCTTCAAAAATGAAACTATAGTTCCCTACCTTAAAAAATTGTAAATTTAAACTTAAGGGAATACATTTAAGACACATACATTCACACTAAACAGTTGATGGATAGTAGTTCCAATAAAACACTTTGAGTGCTTACTGACTGCTTTAGACTTTGGAGTAAGTCAAGGGTGGAGTGGTTTAAAGTATCTGACGTTACTGCCAAAAATAAAAATGGGAAAAAAAAGATTCAGTTCAGTATATTATAGAAAGGTTATTTACAAAATTTCCCAATTATAGAAGGATTATTTATAAAATTTTCCAGTGATCAGTCTTGTAAAGTGAGGTCTATTTAGATTATTTTAGACATATTTGAGCCTTATCTATCGATTTTCTTTTTCTCCTCTTACCAGATATAACTGTTAATGGCAGGTGTCCCTCTCCATCGCCTTGTTTACATAGTAGATAAACAGTACTCATTGATCCTAGGATTGATGTTTATTTTTAAATCTTTTCATCCTTATAATTTCATATCCTTGTAGGTTATAAAGCTATAAAGGATACTTCTAAAAGCAGGCATCTTGATTATTTTTTTTAAAACAAAATGTCTTAAAATATATTCACTACAGGAGCTCAACTGGGGACAAAAAACAAAGGAAATAAAAATGACACTGCAGATTAAGATAACAAGAGTCCTGTACGGAAATCAAAAGGACAGACCATCTGAGGAAAAATAAGCACAGTGGTCAGGGTCTGGGCTCTTGGACCTGCTCTGAGTCGGTTTCTTGCAAGTATGTAAAGGATGGATGTCTCCAGAACTTCTTGGCAGCATGTGTGTTCAAAGTGCTGTCCATGTTGGGCCCTACCTGGCCCTGCATAGAAAGCTGGATGGTACTAACAACCTGCCCTTCAGGATGTCCTCGCGGAGATGTCCCTGCTGTCCACGTGATGGTGGCATGAGGAGCTGTGACAGTGCTCGGTGGGGACCCCCGGAGAGCTACAGCTCAGCCTTCACAGACTTCCCAGCTGCTCTGGGACAGTCCCCACCCAGCTGAAAAGGTGGTCTAACTACGAAGGCCGAAGTTCCCTTGCTGCCAGACTTCATGAGGATCCTCAGCTCCCCCAGGGCCTCCACTGGGCCCTGCTTCCTTATGGCCATGGCTGGGACAGTTCTGGGAGTCCATCCCCACCTTGATTCCCTAATAAAGTAATATACCAGTAGAGTATTCAGTACAGAATATTGAATTCCTGCTGTGCCAGGTACTATCCACACTCTGTAGAAAACAGGAAAATAAGCAAAAGAGAGCCACCGATCTCACCTCCCAGTTAAACACAGTTAATGGGGTTTTTTTTGTTCCATTTAAAATCTTTAAGTTCTTTCAGGACAAATTCTTTAGTGGGTAGTAGCTATAATTCAGGAGATTCTGAAAATAGAATTAGGTGAAGACTGAATTGAAGTGAGTGTCACCTGTTTAGAATGGAGTGTTAAAGGAAAATTAGGGTTAGTCCCTGTGCCCTTTGGCTAAGCTTTCATGAAAAAATCAAGTAGCAAAAGTATGCCCATACTAATCTGCCAGCAGGCAACAATTCCTTCCTATTTGTCTCCACAGTAGCCAATATTAGGATAGCTTGCATTCATCTTATGTCACTTTTTAAAGAAATGGTGTAAGCTCTAGTTACACATGAAGAGCTTACACATTTAAACCTTTCTGATTTTTCTGTAATCTTAAAAATAAGCTGGCATATGCCACCTTAACTTTGAAAAAGATATTTGAATTAGGAAAAATATTTTTTACAGATAAATTATGCAAATTAGTGAGAGTGTGGACTATTTTTACTTCTTTGAATACCCCAGAACTTAAAATTTTGGAGTAATTTAAAATTTTCCAGAAAAGTTGGAAGGATAGTACAGAGTTCCTCTACACGGTTCCTCGAGCTTCCCTTAATGCTAACATTTCACATGCATGCTGTTTATGAACACCAAGATCAACATCAGTGCAATACAGTTAACCCAACACACTCTATGGGGATTTCACAGTTTTTCCACCAATGTCCTTGTTCTGTGCCTGGATCCAATCTTAAGATGCCAGTGCATCTAGTCATCATATCTCCTTGTTCTGGAACAGTTTCTCAGTCCTCCCCTATTTTCCTAGACCTTGACATTTTTGAATAATACTGGTTGGGTATTATGTAAAAAGTCCCTCAATTCAGATCTGATACATTCTCATGCTTTTACTGGAATTGTGAGTTTCTGGGGAAGAAGACCACAGAGGTGAGATACCCTTCTCATTCTGGCACGTCAGGGGACACATGATACCCCGTGGCTTAGCACTGGCGATATTAACCTTAATCACTTGGTTAAGATGGTATCTGCCCGGCTTCTTTCTCTATTAGGGAGTTACTATTTTTCCATTCCATATGCTATTCTTTGGAAGTGAGTCACAAAGTCCAACCCTTGGTCAAGGAGGAGAGGAATTAAGCTCCACTTCCTACATTTATTCATTTGGAATTCTTATGTAAGGGAGGTTGACCCTTCTCCCCCATTCAGTCATTTCTCAGTATCAGCTCATGGGTATGTCTTTTGTTTGTGTGTGTGTGTTAGAATCAAATATTGTAGTTACTTGTTTTGTGGCTCAGATTGTTCCAGCTTTGGCCCCTGGGAGTCATGCCCTTGTTTTCTCTCCTTAGCCTTGCTTCCTTCCTGGCACTACAACATACTCCGGTGTCCTCTTGGATTCTCTGCCCCAGCCCTAGAATCAGCTGTGTCTCCAAGGAGTCCTGTTCCTTTGATTGGGGAATGGTATTTAGAATCAACACTAGAATGTTTATGGCTTGTTTAATGTAGATGAACATAGCTATACCACATATTTAAGATTACTTCTGTATCTATCTATATATTTAAAATAAACCTGAGTTCATACTGTTATCTGCACCTTCTGATCCAGCACCACAGGTTATATTCTAGCTTTTTCCGTTTGCTTATTTGTAACTTCTTTCTTTGTCAGTGAGAAACTCAACTCCCATTATCTACAATTTATTGGTTTTCAATCCTAGTGTACATAAAAGTAATTTCACAATTGCTAACCCAGTACTCCTGTGAGAAATTTACCTGCTGACTACAGTTGCTTATGTACATTTCTATTTTTGTCAAGCCTTGCAGCATCCAGTCAGAACACATTTTTTCAACGTTACTTAAGGCGGCACCTTTTGTCCCCAGCCTCACTTTTTTTTAATGACTGTTTTATAATAGGCATCAGAGAGAGTAACGTGTGTGATCTAAGATTCTGACTACAAGCTGTAGCTTACTATAAGTAAGACTCTCTGGTTACTACATGTGTGAGACAATGTATATATTGTTAGAGTAGAAATATATACATTTAACTAACTGTTGCAAACTGAAAATTTTCTGTTTGTCTCAGCTTATTCTTCAACAAATCCAAGGTATCTTTTCACTGCTTAGCTGATTGTCTTTTTATGTTAAATTTAGAAGTTCTGAGTACTGAGAATCAAAAGAGGCAGTTGGTGAAATTTGTCCACCTGTCATTTTGAATAGGCCTTAAAAATGAAATGATGTCTGAGGATTGTTGGAATAGGTGGGGTCAAGGTTAAGGAAGAGTCTTTCCTTTAATTTTCTTTTAAACAGTGTTTATTAAATGGAAATTATTCTCCATGCTTAAATACTGAAACATCTTAACCGATTTGTGCAAAAAGCCAAGTTAAGAAAATCGCTGGTAACCCTCACGACACTTCATCGTGCTCTGTACTGTACAAACTGGCTTTTCTTTACGTCCCAACTGTAAAACCATGTATATACCAGGATGTGAAAGAATGCTGTTGGGTCAGGCGATCAGAACTTAAGCTCCTCTAGCCCACCGATGTACTGAAAGTTTAGGGCAAAGAGTCCTTATGGCTGAAGGGGAATACATTTTGGAGGAATTTATCATGTAAATTCACACATTCAATAAATGTGTTGACCATCAAGCACTCGGCTGTGAGTCAGGGATCTAAAGATTAATAATCCAGTCTTGCCACTGAGGAAGAGTGAGCAATGTTTTTGGGGAGGCAAACAAAGCTAATTTTGTGAAGGGCAGAGGGTTTTCCTGACCTAGGTTTAATAAGAATTGAAATAGTTCTTGAATCAAAATTGTTTATATATTACATTGTAACCTTTTTATTTTTTAAGTCACAATTCACATTGGTAAGACTGTCTGGTTACTTCATCTTTTTATCAATATGAGGCTTAGAGGGAAAATGCATAGTTTGTTGACCAGATTTTTCTTCATCTTTTTGACATTGTGCTAAATTTGTACTTTATATTTAATTTTGAATGTATACTTATAAAAAAATAAAATAGTAGGAGCTATCCTTTGAGTGTGTGTGTGTGTGTGTTTGCAAGTGACATTTTTTATATTCTGTACTCATTAATTCTGGCCCATGCTGTGCATTCTGAATTTGTGCTCACCACAGTTGAAAAATCAGTCACAGTCTGCCACGTTTGGTAATGAGATCTGAGCTCTGTAGTCTGGAATTTCAAAGAATTTTTTTAAATGTGGAATTTGCAGAAGAAGAAAGGTGAGTGTGGGGTTGAAAAATAAACCTCATGGTTTTAACTTCTTGTTAATCTTTTAAGCCATTTAAAATTACTTTCTAAAAATCTTGAAACTGATCTAGGAAAAGAACTCCCTAATACCACTAGAATGGGGGAAATTTGATTTGAAAGCAATTTTTCCCTTTTTTCTACTATGCAACCTATTTATAGTTTGTTTTTGCTGCTGTCACAGGTAAAAATGATTTCATTACATTGATCAAATGAGAATGTATTTCTGCCTTGCTACGTTCAGGCATAGAGAAGGTATTAAAGAGAATGGACCCAAGTCTGTAATATTTTGGTCAGTGTGGATAAAGTGAAGGTTCCTGTGGCCAGGATTCTCACCTGGCCCTAGTCGGCTAGCTCACTACACACGTGTGGGCAATATGTTGCTATTGACTCTATATAAAGAGCTCTGCCCAGTGCTCTGGGCAGCATGGTGGCATGGCTGCAGGAGAGCAGAGACTGGAGTGGTGGTCCCACTGAGGACAGAGAAGAGACGGCTGTGTGGAGCAGGGACGAAGGAGGATTGCAGACCTGCAGACTGTTGGATGCAGACATAATTCTAGTGCTCGACCTATTGCCAGGAGAACAAGCCAGGTAATAAACCCTTTCACCCCAAGAATGTTCCATTGCCCTTCCTCGGTCTCACTGAATGCATAGTGAACCTGCTCCAGGCTGAAACCCATTGGCAACACAGTCAGCGATGATCTATGTGGGTTTTGTTTTGTTTTTAATCTACTCTGAATTTGTCTTTTAACATTGTGTTTTAACTTACTTACATTTAAAGTTTTTTCATAGTCTGGTCTCAATTTGGATTTAGCATCTACCATCTTATTTTACCATGCTTTTACTTAGCTTTTATTTCTCCTTTATCTACCTTCAACGAGATTGTTTCCTGTATTTTTCCCTCTATTTGTTTCAAATTTATACATTCCACTTTTTCAGAAACTTTTTTAGTGACTACCTTGATATTTTTAGCATGTGTACTGGGTTGCATTACAGTCCCAAAAGGTAGACCGACCCAGAACCTCAGAATGTTAACCTCATTTGGAATAGGGGGTCTTTGAGGATGTAAGTGACCTTTGAGGATGTAAGGACCTTGAGATGAGATCATCCTGGGTTAGCATCCAATGAAGAGTGTCCTTATATCAGATGGAAGAGGAGAAGGCCATGCAAACCCAGAACTACAGCAAGGGGAAGGCCATGTGAGGATGGAGGCAGAGGTTGGAGCCATGTAGCTGCAAGTTAAGGAATGCCAGCAGTGTTGGCAGCCACCAGGAGCCGGGGGAGAGGCCAGGAACAGGTCCTTCCTCAGAGCCTCCAGAAGGCGCTCTCCCTGTTGACGCTTTGATTTTAGACTTTGACTTCTGCAACTGTGCAAGAATAAATTACTGTTGTTTTAAGCTAAGTCTGTTGTAAGCTTATACATACTCCTAGAAAACTGACACAGCATGCCCACTGGCTTAAAGCCATACATTCAGCAAGGGCCTTGGTCTCCTATTACCTATCTAACTTCTATTACTGACTAACTTCTATTACTGACTTCTATATCTAACTATCCACACTGACCAAAATATTACAGACTTGGGTCCATTCTCTTTAATACCTTCTCTATTCTCACAAATCTGAGATGACGGTTCACCTTTATTTTAACCCTCCTCCATCCAAACAAATCATTTTGTCCTGTTTTAGTTTGTGCCCAAAGTCCTTACTACCTATTTCGTTAATAGCACTATTCATTGCCTGTAGCCCATTCCTTCTTTTTTGGGAAAACTTTTCTTCTGTGTCTACTTTAAAGATACATGTTATTCATTTTTGTATTGACAGCTTTTTCCTCAGCTTTTTGAAGGCACTATTGCCTTGTCTTTGGGCCTCTAATGTCGCTGAGAAGTCCTGTCCTTTTGTTTCATTTTGGGTAATCATTTTTTTTCTCTCATATACTTGGAGGTTTTTCTCTGTCTTCAGCATTTTACAGTTGCTTTTTGATGTGAGTAGATTGGGATTTATTTATTTATCCTGATTGTAACTCAGTATGATTCTTTAATCTGTGGATTCCTGTCTTTCTTTAGTTCTGGAAAATTATCACCCATTGTATCTTTGTCTACTGACTTTTCCTCATTCTCTTTATTCTTTCCTTCCAGAATTTCTATGAGACATATTCTTAGACTCTTCCCCTCTCTTTGTCTATTAACTTTTATTTTTAATCTCTTTGTACTAAACTTTCATAAATCTTTCTTTCACTCACTCACTGTAGTATCTCTTATCTAATCTGATAACACATCTATTACATTTTAAAATTTCAATGTCTGTACTTTTATTTCCAGAAGTCCTACTTTGATCCAGTTTTTTTGTTGCTTTTTGTTTCTACCTATCATGTTAAACATTCCTAATTTGTGATCCCTTTTAATTATTTTATCTCAGGTTTATCCTCCTTGCTCTCTTCAGGATGGATCACTTCCTTCTGGAGGTTGTGATTTTTATTTTATTTTATTTATCTATTTTTCATTAAAGGATAATTGACATACAACACTACATTGGTTCCAGGTGTTCAGCGTACTGATTTGACAGTTACCTACATTATTAAATGCTTACCCCAATAAGTGTACTTACTATCTATCAACATGCAAAGATATTACAATATTACTGACTATATCTATGCTGGACTTTGATCCCTGTGACTATATGATAATTGGAATTGTATGCTTCTTTATCCCCTTCACCAGTTTCACCCACCCCTCTACTCCCCTTCCCAATGTCAGCTACCAGTCTCTTCTCTGTGTCTTTGACTCTATTTCTGTTCTGTCTTTTAGATTCCATGTATAATGAAATCATATGGTATTTGCCTTTCTTTGCCTGGCTTATGTCACTTAGCATAATACCCTTTTGGTCCATCCATGTTGTTGCAAATGGCAAGATTTCATTATGTCTATGGCTGAATAATATTCCACTGTGTATATGTATCACCTCTTGTTTATCCATTCATCTGTTGATGGACACTTTGGTTGCTCCCATATCTTGGCTATTGTAAACAATGGGGCAATAAACATTGGGTGCACATATCTTTTCAAATCAGTGATTTTGTTTTCTTCAGATAAATATCCAGAAGTGAAATTGCTGGGTCATAGGATATTTCTATTTTTAGTTTATGAGATACTTTCATACTGCTTTTCGTAGTGACCGGACCAGTTTACATTCCCACCAGCAGTTTAGGAGGGTTCCCTTTTCTCCACATCCTCACCAGCATTTGTTATTTCTGTCTTTTGAATAGTGACCATTCTGACTGATGGGAGGTGATATCTCACTGTGGCTTTGATTTGCATTTCCCTGATCATTAGCGATCTGGAGCATCTTCTCGTGTGCTTGTTGGCCATCTGAATTTCTTCTTTGGAAAAATGTTTGTTCAGGTCCTCATCCATTTTTTAATCAGGTTAATATTTATTTATTTATTTTGGTGTTGCGTTGTATAAGTTCTTTATATATTTTGGATATTAGCCCCTTACCAGATATATCATTTGCAAATAGAGTCACCCATATAGTAGGTTGCCTTTACATTTTATTGATGGTGTCCTTTGCTGTACAGAGGTTTTTTAGTATGATATAGTCTCACTTGTTTGTTTTTGCTTTTGTTTCTCTTGCCTGGGAAAACATATCCAGAGAATATTACTAATGTTGATGCTCAAGAGATTCCTGCCTGTATTTTCTTCTAGGAATTTTATGGTTTCATGTTTTACATTTAGGTCTTTAATCCATTTTGAGCTTACTCTTGTGTATGGGGTTAGACAGTGGGCCAGTTTCATTCTCTTGCATGTGGCTGTCTGGTTTTCCGAACACCGTTTATTGAAGAGACTGCCTTTCCCCATTGTATATTCTTGCCTCCTTTGTCATCTATTAATTGACCACATAGGCATACGTTTATTTCTGGGCTTTCTCTTCTGTTGTTCCATTGATCATTGTGATTTTATTTTTATAGCTGTCCTCAGCAGGTGGCACTTCTTCAAGTGGGAAACCTGTGGGTCCAGGACTTTGGGGATATCACTACAGAGCAACCAGGGTCCCAGGGGCTCCAGTTTTTATATTATATTTGCACCTTGAGCATCCTGTATATGAAGAGGGGGAAATTACTTTGGATTCTGTGTACACAGTGTGGGCTGAGAGTTACAGTTTCTGTTGGAAGCATTTTGTTCTAATCTAGAGTAATGGACAGACAGTGAAGGCTCCTTGTTGCCTTACTGGACTAGAAAGCTAAGGTTTTCTTGGCCCCTTTACTTCAAGAGTAGTCTTCCTAGGGTCTAACTAGGCCCCAAGGGGATGCCTTCGGCAGGAACTAAGCCCTCAGTCCCTACATTGGCTCTGCCCCCTTCGGTGTTGGTGTTAGCTTGGGCACTGACGCTCTCACTGTGAGTTCCCCTCTTTATTTCTGAAACTTAAGGATTTTCCTTTCTTTCTAGCTCAGCTATGTATTTTTAAAATTTTGAGGTGGGGTGGGCAGGTGTATTTATCCACCATTTCCATGTGTTTGGAATGAGAAATAGTCAGCATTAAGCTAGTCTGGCAGTCTCATTTTGATCTGTTCTGGGTCACAAATACCAGAGTTACTAAGGGATTTTCAGTCTTATAAATTAGAGTTGAGTCATGGTCATTTTTGTATTGATATTCCCCCTAGAATTCACTCACACTTTTGTTAATAGACCAGAAAAGCATAGAATTTATAATTGCGCTGAGAATTGTGTATGACCTTGGGAACGCCCATGGAATTCATCTCTGAAAGTGAACGTTGTTTTTCCTTGTCCACAATAGAAAACAAAGTTGCTTAGAGAGCAACCTGTAATGAGGCCAAGATTTCAGGCCGAGAATCTTTGGAGCCTCTGATGGTCTTCATTTTGTAGTCACAGACTGTCAGCGTTCCTGCAGTGTCCAGGCAAAGGAGAGGATGAATGTGTACGGTGCATTTCCTCTACCAGAAGAATTCACTCACGGGCTATTGTAGTGTACAAAGTACAAGTTTTATTTTTGTTCTTATTTACAAATATGTGAAGCATTTAGTGTTTAATGGGCCTTTAAAAGAATGTCATCCACCTCTAGCAATGGACTAGTATCTCAAGAGCTAAAAGAGGAAATGTGTATTTAATGTGTCACTTCATCACAAGCATTCTACTTATATGTCATATATTGACCCTGAAGACACTCCATTTAATATGCACATTTATACATAAATATAACTATATAATCACACACATGTTTTGTATAGAGCAACAGAGACAGAAAGACAGAGACAGAGAAATCCCTCCTAAATGGTGCACTTGGTTGGGTTCTGCCAACAGTGTGACAGATGGTATATTTGCTGGATCCTTGTGTTACAGTTAAAAAGTAGCTTATTAAATTATAATGACGAGACTGCTTTTAGTCATAGAAGACGATAGCCATTCAAATGTCAGGAGTCTAAGAAAAAATTAGATCCAGCTGATGGGAACACACTTTAAATAATTGTGACCACATTTGTTTTGCTTGCTGGTCTCCTAGTTACCCACAGGACATGACAGAATTGCAGACACAGAGAAGATGTGGTAAATTACCCTGATTATCAAACAGCTGAAAAAATACTTTGGCTCTAGTGGTGAGAAACTTATCTGTTCAGAAAATAAGTCAAAGCTCGTTGGAGCTTTTCTACTATATCGAATTCATTCAGCATACTTTATTTGTAACATACAATCAAGCATGTTAAAGGATTAAGTATTAATTATGGATATATTCAACTTTCCTTAGGCAACTACTGAATACTACCTTTTCTAGAAAAGTAAAGTTATACATGGGTTTATTTATTCATTCAATTACATTGAACAAACTTAGTCAAAGGCAGTGATGAGCAGAGCAGAAAATAAAAAAGGGAAGTAAAGAATAACATCTTACAGAGTAAAGACTGATATATTAAGCACATGGTTCTTCTAATACTAGGTGTGTGGTGTGACCTTGAGCTAGTTTCTTAACTTTTCTGAGCCTCAGTTCCACAGTTAGTGAGAATTAATCAGACCTATCTCACGGAGTTTTTATGAGGAGTAAATAAAACATTTGAAGTGCTAAGTGGAACACCTGAAACATAATTTTTTAATCATTTGGTGGAAAAGTAGATAATAAAACAAGATAAATACTAGACTTTTTTCATTTTAAACTGTAAATGAACTTTACTTGTGCCATGAATTTTTCTTATACTTGATCAAAAATATAAAATTTCTATTTTCTGAAATCTAGACTATAAAACTGAAGAGTGTAGCTGGTATTCAAAACCAGTAAGTTGTTAACTTTTCTTGAAAGATGAACTTGGAAGGTAGTTGGAGGAAAGAACTCAGAATTTGAAAAGCTTCATTCTTAATTTTGAATCATGAAAAGCAACAATGTGAGATGTAATACATGAAAATTCTGTAATATCTTTGAAGATAAGCCCTGGAATTGAGACCCTTCAAAGGGCCTCAACTCTATTGCCTTTGCAGAGGTGAACTGATTTCCAATTTGGCCACTAAGGCAAAATCAGCCACATTCTGGGTATTTTGAGCAAACTCCTAATGCCCGATGGGAATCATGTTCTGTCTTTTATTGCTGTGGGAAGGGTGTTGCTAAGAAACAGAATTCCTGATACATTCTGAGGAAAGCAGCTTGCTATTTCAGCGATGCACCAAGAATAAAGTGCAACCAAGGCAGTGTGTTCTGAAGATCTAGAGCCGTTACTATCCCAGCAAGATGCATCCCTGGCTGTCAGAGCTCATATGCTTTGGAGGGCTTGGCAAACAAACCTAAAAAGCCTATATACTGATGCTCTGGGAGCATATATACAGGCCAGATGGGTCTTGTCTTTGGAGGACAGCAGGAAAAGAGCCACAGAGCTGGAAGGAAGGAAGGAAGGGAGCATGCCCGCACTGGGCTCTCCCCTCAGCAGCCTGGCCAGGCCACAGCCCTGCTGGCCCACTCTGCCATCTGGGAAGAAGGTGGCATTGCTCCCCCTGTACAGAGAAGGGGGTAAGTCCACCCAACACGTGACCAAAGTCACATGGCAATGACATGCCCATGCTCCGAACGTCCCCCTATGTTCTGACTCCAGGTGCAGAGTTCTGGCCACTTCGTTTACCATCACCAGCTTCCATTTCTAGAGTCTGAAGCAGGGTTGGAGTGTGAGCACAGCTGCAAAGGTGATTGGGTGAATTCTATAGCATCAACACATAGGCCTAGATTTTGTATTTAATGAAGTATAGTTGACGTGCAATATATTGGTTTTGAGTGCACAGCATGGTAATTGAACAATTACATATATTACAAAATGCTCACCACAGTAAGTGTACTTAACAGCTGTCACCCTACAAAGTCATTACAATATTACTGCCTGTGTTACCTGTATTGGACTTTCATCCCCATGACAGGCCTAGATTTCCAATTTCCTTTGTCTGCTGAAGAGCAGGTGCTTCCTAACCATTTTTCCTTCTCTGAAGGATTGTACCCTCCAGTGAATATGCATTGCATTCAGAAGTAGGAGAATTCATTTGTCCAGTAGGTATTGGCAGTGCAGACCAAGTGATAGGCAGTGGTCTTGGAGCTAAAGGATGGTGAGAATGATCCCAAGCTCACAGCTTGGATCACAGCTGATCTTCCAATGGAAGAGAGACAGAGAAAAAACAATTTTAGTTTGTAAGACAAGTTCTGCAGGACAAAAACAAGACCAATGAAGAAGGGTGGGGGGTGAGTCGGAATGGCCAGTTCAGAATGGGTGATCACCACAGGCCTCTGCCCAACTGCAGTTTGCTCTGAGACCCGATGCCCAGGAAGAACAGAGCTGGGCCCGCTTCAGACAACAGAGTGCTTGAGTCCGGGGGCAGCAAGGGGAAGGCCTGCCGGCTCTTGCCTAGTCATTTAAGGACTGGCAAGGACACAGCAGAGAAGTGGGAGGGCTAGACAGGTGCATAGCCTGCCTTGGTGGCTGTGTGGAGGACTTTGGATTTTATTCTTGGTGCAATGGAAGCCAGTGGAAGGTTCTGACCTTAGACTGACATGCTGTGCATTCCTGAAAGATAAGCCTGGCTGCTCTCTTGAGTGGAAGCCAGGAAGCCTTGAGGAGGCGCTGGCGACAGGCCACAGGAAAGGTGGTGGTGGCTGGGCAGGGGTGCCAGTGGTGGAACTAGATAGACGGGGAAACAGAGGCTAATGCTCCGAGGCAGTTCCTGAAGCACGCTGATGGACTGAATGATGAGTGGGAGGGAAAAAGGGGAGTCAGGGATTCTAAACAAATGCTTGGCAACCTGTCACTTTCTTAACAGTTATAAAGCAAAGCCCAGCCTGCTGCTGATCACCTGTCACTCCTCCATACTAGCAGTGGTGGCTGGTATTATCTGTCACACTTGTGAGCGGTGATGGGATTGTAAACACTGAGGCTTTAAAATGTTTTCTTTTTAAATTGTTATTTTAATTTTGTCTCAAAAAGGGGAGAGCAAATATTCCCTTCTCTGTCAGACTTTTTAAAATGAAGAAACATCCAGACACCAGACAACACCCCAAATGATATTTAGTTTACACGGGCTACTGAAAATAGCTGTGAGCATCTTTAAAAAGAAAAAAAAAAAACAAAAAACAAAGGCATAAATAAATGAGCTGTGTAAATGACCAGTTCACCTAGAATGTAAACATAAAATCCACAATGAAAAAGCCAACTTAAAAAGTGTTGGCCTGCCTATGTAGAGACTTTTGGGAGGAAATGTTAAGGCAGCCTAACCAGCCACATTTGGAGTACACATTTCTCCCCCAAATAACAGTAATGCAAAAGTGAAAACAAAGTACCAATATTCAACTTACCGTCTGCCAGGAGTGTGGGATTCAGATACAGTTGAGTCATAAAACAGAAAGAGAGAAACACAAAGTAGACATGTGGCATGTTCCCCATGAGGAGGGAAAGAAAAAAATCTGTGAGCTAACAGGAAAGGGGTTCACACCTTCCGTGGACCCCAGGGTATTCCCTCCCTGACAGATTCAATACAATCACTGTGCAAAGCAGCTGTCCCCGTTGCTAAGCCAATACATTAGAAAGTGATTTTTCTTAATGTATTGAATTCATCACTGTCATCAGATTAACACGTAATAGTACACAAGTCAGTGAAAACCTTTCCATCCTTCGGTGGTCCAGAGTGGAGCTTAGACCCTCCCCATGCAGCTCCCCAACCCCCAGCGTCTCCCATTCTTGTCTTCTGGTAAGAGCTTCATGCTTCTGTTTGGTGGACTAGCCCCTGTCCCAATGGCTACAGTCCTGGTGGGATTATCCTGCTAACACTGACCAAGGGCAATCAGAGGTGCTGTTTCTGTGGATTTGGTAGAAACAAAAAATGATTAGAACTTGTTAAACTCAACAGTGGCATCTTGAAGAGAGTGTTGATATCAACTATGTAGATTCCCAGAGCAGCCCAATTTCTGTCTCTGTTGAGACCTGGGTCTTCAGCATTTCCTTAAGTGAATATCAGCTACCACATCCCCTCAATAAATTTTTTTCTTGCTAAGTTAGCTGGTGTTAGTTTCTACTGCTGCAGTAGTGGAATCCTAGCTGTGGTGCAGTTTAATTAAATCATTTTAGTAACAAATCCTGCTCTTAATAAAACCTGTGCTTGGCTGTTTAGCAAAAGAATCCTAGGAATGACTCTTGGGCTCTTTAAGTACCTAGTTATAGCCAAGACTTTAAAAGGTAAGGGTGTTAAGATTATCTGTGTATTTAGAAATGGCCTTAGAGCCACATCAGTGCCTATGACTGTCTCAGCTACACACTTGATGCAAGAAAAATATTCATTCAAGGGAATCCTGCCTTTATTCTCTAAATTTTCTTTAAAACAACAACTACAGATCCTGTACATTTTTTACAGGTTTGTATTCAGGTCATGTTGCCTTTTCTGCCTTCACAGTTCATTAAAACACTCATCTTTCACTGGTGGTCTGTTGTCAAGAGAAATAGTAGGAGTCCAGACCCAACACAAGGGACAGATCAGGCCTGGAGATGAGACTTACAGTCCTGTAAAAGAGCTGGGAGCATCGGCAGGGGCCTGGGCAGAGCCCGGCCTGGCATCCGACACGGGGGAAATGATGAGGGTGTGTTTGGGGAGATGGGAGGACGGCATGTCTGGCTCTTTCCTTTTCCCTGCTGTTATTTTTCAGCACCTTCAACAGGATGTCAAGCTCCACAATAAGTATGTTGCTTCCATGTTGCTTCCTTGATTGAAATGAAGGTCCTACAATTTAAGCAAGATACTCAGCATGGATTAAAAAAACCACTGCAGAGAAAGGCAACTGAGTTTGTAAATGACATGAAGACAGGAGAAGTAGGAAGATCATTCACTTATGTAACCGAGCTCATGCAGAAGAGGTGTTGGGGTGGGGGTAGGGCCACGTGTGGTTTGACTGGCCGCAGGCGAGGCACCAGTACGGTGTGAGCATGCATCCTACCGAACAGGAAGGTGTGCGGCACCATCCTCGGGTCTGCATTTCCTCCAGCATTGAGTCGTGATGGCAGGAGGGTCTTCCACAGGTGAACTAGGCAACTTACTTGCTTTTGAGCCCATCATCTCAAGGGATATTTTCTAGAAGGGCTCACAGCAGCAGGCCGCCTCTCCCACCCTTCCTCCCAAGAAGAAGTCGTATCTGACTGCAGAGCTTGGTGACTTGGCCTCGGTCTCCCCCTGGCTGGCCTGCCTGCCTCTGAGTCAGGTGCATTCTCCTTTGACCCCCTTTCCCCGTGCAGCAAGGACCTGGGGGGCAGGCCCAGAACCCACCTCGACATGCCTTTCTGGAGACTTTGTCTGTGTGTCCTTGTTCTCAGGGGCTAGTAAGTTATAAGGCAGCAATTTCCTGACTGGGTACATTGTGGGTAGTCTGGAGGCCCAGCTCTTCTGCATGTGGATCCTGAGACCCAGACCCAGCATGCAGGTGGTAGGGATTCTGTCTAGAGGTCAGCCTGGTTTGAGCCAAATGTAAGGGCCATGGAGAAATCAAGGCAACGTTCAGGGATGGAAGGTGGAGGAGAAAAGGAGGTAGGGGAATTAGAGCGGCTGCTCTGAGGAGGTGACATTTAAGCTGAGGCAAGAATGCTACAAAGGAGAAAGTCACTGTGAAGGCTTGGGCACAGAGTGTCAGGCAGAGGAAACAACAGGTGTACAGGCCTGGAAGTGGGAGCCCGCGTGGGTGTGCCAGGAAGAGCAGAAAGGCAGACTGGAGAAGTGGTGGACAAAGTCAGAGAGGGAAGAAAAGGACACGTAGACCTTTGAGGCCTTGAACTTAGTTCCAAGCAAGGTGGGAAACCACGGGAGGGGCTGGGTGGGAAGGGATGTGATCGGGTTCATGCCGCAGCTCTAGAGCGGCGAGGTGGAGGTGAGCAGGAGTAGAAGCAGGGAGTGGTGGCGCAGGGCAGGGGCTTTGGGTTTTATTTGGGGTGGAGCTGATAGGTCTTGCTAAAGGTGTGGATGCTGGATATGAGGAAAAAAGAAATTAAGGACGCCATCTAGGTATGGAGCTTGAGCAGCAAGGTGAATGGTGGTGCCACTCCTGAAGATGGATGAGTGCAGGGAGACGGGGGTCACAGCGTGTAGAGCTCCCGTTGGATATGTTGAGGCTGAGTTCTTACTGGACATCCAAGAAGAAACATGAAGTACAGTCCCATCTGCAGCCCCAGGAAGAGGCTGGGGGTGCATATGAAGCCATCAGTGTAGAGATGATGAGATTTAAAGCCGTGGGACTGGCGGATCTCATCTACCAAGAGATGTGCATGCAGATTATTGAGGACTGACCTTTGGAATGCTTCCAGCATTTAGAGATTGGAAAGGGGAGGCTGAATCAGCACAGGAGATGGAAGAGAGTTGTAGCAGTCAGGGTTCTCCAGAGAAATAGCGCCAATAGGATGTTTATATATGGAGAGAGAGGGAGAGAGAGAAAGAAAAGGATTCATTATAAAGAATTAGCTTGCTTGATCGTGGAGGCTGGTGAATCCATACCTGCAACATGTCCAGCAGGTTCAAGACCCAGGAGAGCCGATGGTGCAGCTGAGTCCATAGGCAGCCTTCTGGACAATTCTCTCACACTTGAGCAAGGGCCCATGTTTTTGTTCTATTGAGGCCTTCAGCTGATTGGATGAGGCCCAACCGCATTATGGAGAGCACTCTGCTTTACTCTGTTGATTACAATATTTATCTCACGTTAAAGTCTACCGATCTCAGTGTTAATCTCATCCCAAATCACCCTCATAGAAACACCCAGAACAATGTTTCACCAAATATCTAAGTTAGTTAACACATGAAATCAACCAACACAGCAGTACCATGAGCTAGGAGAACTGGCCTCTTGGCACACTCTTAACACTTTCTCACGCATATGCATGCGAGTGGAACAAAAGTGGCAGAGGAAAATGGCACAGACCTTCGAGGCGAGCTAGGCCAACTTTCCAACTTTCCATTTTTCAGTCTCTGCTTAAATGCTTCCAGTGCTTGCGAGCTCACTATTTTGTAAGATAAAAGGTTTTGTTAATATGACACTCCATTTATTAAAAAAAAAAAAAAGCTACCTTTACATTAAGCCAAAACTCTCCCTCAGGGAGCCTTAGCATCTCTCTGTGTCCCTAGCATGTAGTAAGCATGCTAACTGCCCCATTGCTCCTGCAGATGGCTGTATGAGGGCTGGAGCTTTGCAGAGCGTGGGGAGAGGCTTATCAGGCCTGCAGGGTACAGATGTGCCACCCAGGTAGTTGGGTCAGGATGGATTCAAGTACTATGTATCTGAAGCCACTTATCTCTGACACTCACGCCTTGTTCCCTGCTGGGTCTGGCAGGCTGCTGCAGCATAGTGAACTTGCTGGTCAAGGCCTCTCTGACTCCACAAGCTGGCATCTGTCAGCACCTAAAGGCTGGCACCCTGTCTGTGTATAGTGAACCCAACTGTAGTCATGCTTCCTGTGTTCCTCAGCCTACATTTAGGTCAGTAGATGCAAATAGACACAAGGGGGGCAGGATGTGGTCTAACTCCAATTACCTGTTGAAATGTTAGCTCCCTTCTGGCCAGAGATCCTTCCACTGGGAGGACCACACGTCAGTTACTGTTTTGTCCCCTCCTGGCACATTCCCTCTTTTTAGCCAGTAAACTCAGCTTTGTCCTAATACTAACTCCATTTTTATGAAAATGTGATTAAGGGGCAACCTAGACACAGATGTACAGGATTATTTCCTTGTGAATGAATTTTCTGAAAGTAAACCACATCCCCAAAGCTGCCACAGAACAGTGCTTCCAATGTTGGTAGAAAAACAGGTATCAGAACACTGGGTAGATGCAGCCCTGCTAAGAATCTTGGATTGGAAATTGACCACAAACCTTGGAGACAATATTCATATGAATCTGAAGAAAGAGGAAGAGTACAGGGTTCAGCCCAGCCTGCTTTAAGTCTTGCTTTTTACTTTAATAAGTGAAACACTGAGTAGAAATAGTAGTTCTGGAGGGGACTGGCTCTGATATCTAGAGCATGGCTTGGCAACCTCCTATCTTTTCAGCCTGCTGTTTGCAAACATTGAGACATAATGCTGTAGACTGAATGTGTCCCCCCAAATTCATGTGTTGAAACCTACCCCCCAGTGAGATGGTATTAGGAGGCAGGGCCTTTGGGAGGTGATTAGATCACAATGGGATTAGTGCCTTTATGCACTGCAGGGAGCTCCCTCGGGCCTTCCAGCAGGGGAGGGCACAGTGAGAGGTGTGCCATCTGGGAACCAGGAAGCCGACCCCCACCAGACTCTGGACCCAGCCTCCCAACTGCAAGAAATAAATTTCTGTTGTTTATAAACCACCCATCATGTGGTGTTCTGTTACAGCATCCCAAAATGACCGAGACACATAATGACTTTGGTCCTGATTTATCTGTTAGAAAATTCAGTGACCATGACTTTTTGACGTGTTTTTAATCCTAATGAGGACTTGTTACACAAATAGGACAAATAATGCTTTTGTGTTTATTAAAAAACAGAGGACACCGCTGAACTGAGATTCTCAGCAAACGTGAACCACTCTGCCCGTCTGTGTGTTTCTTCCCCATGATGGAATGTTCTTCCCTCACCTCATCCCCAGCCTGCCATCCGCTCACAGAGCAACAGCTTTGGGCCTCCAAGAATTACATGTGTGTGGCAGCATTCACATTTCTTTTGCCCCCAAATGAACTGTTTCTTTTAACATGAATATTTCTAAGAACACTTAATGCTTATTGTACTATTTGTAATGACATCATTTGTTACTAAATTTTGTTCATTCAGTTGTGAACTTCTTGAGAAAAGGATAGTATCTCAAACAACTTTTGGGGCTCATATATACCTTAGATGTATATCATCCTGCACTTAATGAACTAGTAAATATTTAATGAAGGGGTAAAAATAATGCATTACAAAGAGATACCTATTTACTGGCATCCTATTTGGGAATAAATTGCTGTATTTTTAAAAAGGACTGTATACACATAGTTTTGAAAATTTGATAGAATGAATGTCATCGCAATCCCACTACCCAGACATAACAGCCACTGACATTTAGGTGCGTTTGCTTTGGTCTCTGACGATTGGAACCATCACATCAAACTACTTTCATTATAAGTCAGACTTCCCTTGTATAATGTGCTGTTTCCAGCTCTTAACTCACAAAAATGATCTATTACCAGGTAAAAAGAAGCCATTGTGATTTCTGTGGTTTATTTTGTTTAAAGAGAATCCTCTCTGTACTCAGGGGCAACTTGCTTCATTGGCTTCACTGTTCAGAGCTGACAGGGGTGCTCACAGAGGCCAGCGCGCACTGCTTAGACGAAGCAACTCCCAACCCCACCCTATTGAACTACAGGGTTTAAAGTTATGGCTGCAAGTACAAAAAATAACTAAAGCAATTATTTGAATTTTGAGAGTTTTTTTTGTTAGTTTGTTTCTTAACCTTTTGGCTTAGTGATTAGGCAGAATTGTTTTGAGGTCTTAATTAGCTGGCTAATTATCCTAATTCTTCACTTTTCTACATATGTGGCTTTTACTAACGGATCAAAAATATTCCTGTGGCCCACTAGGCCACTGACTTTTCTTTCAAAAAAATGTAGTTATGCCACAGATTCTCAGGCTGAAGCTCTGTTGTTCTCTGAAATAGCCTGAATTGATATTGATGTGTGGATAAAGGTAAAGAGCTCTGGGCCTCAGGATCCTTGCAGAAGGAGCTATGAAGTGGTTTACTCAGCACCCATTCCAACCCCCTTTTATCTTGACTCCTGCTCAAAGAGTCCAGGGAGCAAACCATTCATTTCTCCACCTTCCTTGGGGTGCGAGGTCTTCAGGTGACCTTGCTTCAGCTAAGTCTGTGGGTCTTGCCCGATTTGGAGGAGTCTGTGAGGAAGGCAAGGCCGTGGCTAGCAGGGCAGTAGGGTGGGAAGCAGTTCCTTTGATGGGCACCGTGCTAGAAGCCTCTGTTCTTTGGAGACAGCCAAGGTGGAGTTACTAATGTATGTGCAGGCAACAGACCATAGGGGTGTTCATGTTCTGCCAAAGCAGTCAAGTTCTCTGGTCCTCCTAGTGCATAGTTCTCTGGTCCTCCTAGATTCCAGAAACTTCTAAGATCTTTTCAGTGAATCCAGAATAGAAAGGGCTGTCTTGACAGTAAATCAGGACATGTAGACCGAGATGTGTGGGCTAGCCCCACAGAAGTTCTCAGTTGTCTGAGTTTCTTGGATAGGAAAAATTTGCAAAAAATGTTTTCCAAGAAAGGATGTTGGCAGTATGTTAATGTTGCCAAATTTTGTTCTGCAAAAAAGAAGATATTAACAATTTAAAATCAATTTCCTATCACTGTAATTTATCTGAAGAAATATTTTGAAGGACCAAAAAACTAGGAAGGACAAAGAGACAGAAAAAAAAGACAGTTTTTTAAGTTAAAAAAGTTTAGCTCTATGAAAAAAGCCTCACAGTAACATCCTTACGTTTTCCCTTAGTTGCTCTTGGTAAAATGTTTTCTTAGAAAGTCCCTGGGAAACCACTGGTCTAGAAGGGTCATCACACTCCAGTTCACCATTGATGTCTTTGTACACAAAGTCCGGTTGGAACACAGGATGCTCATTCCCGTACGTAGGGTCTGCGGCTGCTCTCATGCTACAATGGCAGACTTGAGTAGTCAGGGCAGAGATCCTATGGCCTGCAAAGCCTGAAATATTTACTATCTGCTCCTTTAACAAAAATTTACCAACTCTGAATGACCTATGAGATTCCTTTTCTCTAGGAGATTCTAAGATCCTGGAGCGCTCTCTTTAGGGATTCACTTATAGATCCATTGTTTGTAGTCCCAAAAGTCATTAGGGAGTTCATCCCTTCAGCAAATGATTATTGAATCTTTTATGTGCCAGGCTCCCTTCTGGGTGGGGTGGACACAAGGATGAACTAAACTCGCAGAATGCCTGTTCTGTACGAAGAGATAAGCAATAAACAAGCAAACAAATAAATGTGCAAGATTATTTCATAGAGTAAATGAATGTTTCCATGGATACAAAAGAGGTCCTGTGACGACTGATCCAAGCAGTGGGTGTCTGTGTAGTCACTTAGGATGGGTTCTCAGGGGTAATTAGGTCTCCGTTACTCCTTATACTGAATGGGTTTGATGATACAGGTACTGGTTAGAAATCATGTGTTATTACTTAGGCCTGGCCAATGTGTAATAGTGAGCTGGACAGGAAAAGGTGTAGAAATGCACAACCCAGAGAGTGAAGGGACAGTTCACCAATAACTGAAAGTCTTCAATGTGGGGGAAATAGATCAAACAACAGAAACCTATACAGCTAAACTCTAGCTCTATGTTTTAGACTTTTTTCCACATCAGAACAAAAAAAACAAGTTAAAAACTAACATGTCTTATCTCACATGGAATGTTGTGATAGTTTTAGAGTCGGGAAGAACTCACACTTTTGTGTATTTTTATATACTTCATATCTTTTTGCAAAGTCACTGTAATGGAAGTAAAGACATACTTTGATTAGGTTGGAAGGCTCTTAAAGAGGAAATTAAAGGTGATACTGAATTGGCAGAGAGAAGTATTATAGAAACTTTGTTTTCAGCAGGACAATGGTAACATATTGTCAGTGATTTTATTTTCTTTTATTTCTCATTTAAATGAGAAAGCATGCTTTTCTCAAACTCTATTTAGCAATTCAATGACACAGAAGAGACCAGTATTACTAGACTCATTTATCTCAGCCTAAATCTCTGGTCAGCAAAGTTTTTAAAACTAAAAACCAAAAACCAAAACAAAATACACTTCATCTGCTTTCCTGAACTTTGACATTAATGCAATTTCTTTTCTTTTCAGGAAGGGAAACAAATTTTCTTGTTTATAGTTTGCTTTGGTCAAACACCTCAATCATTTCCAAGGCTACCATCTAGACAGTCTCACCCAGAACCGTGCTGTAGCATTTGGGAGTGATGCTGAAAAGTGGACTAGAAGTATCTGATCCTTTGCTTGTTTTGAAACAGTAAACCCCATATTGTAAAAATGGCAGAGTTCTTTTGGTCCCTGGCTGAGCATAGCTAATTCCTGATCTGTGGGAGCATGTTTGTATTGCAGTGATCCTAATTTACCCATAAATAAATTATTCTCCTCTGAAGCCCATAATAAATACAGTTTTAATTGCATGCCAACTGTTAGACCCTAAAATTAGACAGCTTCGCTCCTCCTTTGCCAATGGGAGGAGGTGTTCTGGAATATTTGAGCTGAGATTTGCTGTGGCTCCAGAAGCACTTTGGGAGAGAGAAGAGGCAGAGATATTTTTGATGAACATCTGAACAGCTTTCAGTTGTAGAAGCCTTATTTCTGGGTCAGACAGAGGCCACGTTCAAATGTCTCCAAACCAACTGAAGGGTCGTGGTCCAGCTGTGCCTTGTATCATCTCTCTGCTTTGAATCTCCAGGATCCGTTTTCAGAGATGAAGCCAAAGAGGGTGAGTCAGAGACGCTCTCCTGCCTGTGCCAGCGGCCAGCCTTCCATAATTAGCAGAAACAGTACCCACTTAGCAAAGTTGTTTGTGCCCTCCTGACGAAGAGCCTTCAAATAGAGATGCTCTGTAAAGGAAAATGTAGGACAATCTTACAAATTGACTTGAGCGCAAGGGAATACAGGCCATGTGTGAAATTAGGTTGGCCCCAATAAAGCGAGGTAGAGCAGGTGGGAGATTCGGGGCTGCCCCACCTCCCTCAGCCCTCCTCGGCCCCCTGCCCCCTCCCCACCTGCTCTGGGGGATGTGCTGGGGCTGAGCGGCTTTGGGCAAGCGCGGTACTTAAACTCTTGATGCCTGCTTCCTCTGTGGAAAATAGGGATGGTAGCAGCACCTGTCTCCGATGAAATCAGACCATGTTTACCAAGTGCCCACACCCAGGAGTGTCAGTCAAGAAAGTTCCTCCTTCCTTCTTCCCTTTCTTCCGGGAGATGCTCTCTTTATTTAGTAAGTTACCTCCTAGCCCCGCTTTATCCTTGTTTTCTATTCCCACATTTTCCTTCTGGGAATGGGGAAGGGTGGATGCACCAGGTATGTTTCTTTTGAGAGAAGGTGAACACAAAATCCCCTTGTTCTTTTTGCTCCTGACAATTGATAGAAGTGGCCTGTGGTCATTGCAGGACCCTGGGGGAGCCAAGGATCTGGGGGTGATGATGGAAATGGGGTGTTCCTGTCTGGTGCCATTGTAGCGTTCTGTTTCTTTACCCCCTTGATTTACCAGTCATTCTGGAGTACAAGTGTCCTTTCATTCTTCAATTATTCACATTTTAATAGATGAGAGCAAAACTTTAAACAATTATTCAAGCAATGTTAGAGGATTCCTTCAAACAGCCATCATCTTTCTTGCCTTTTTGCTAATTAAAAATGTATTTTCTTAGACATATTCAGAATGTCAAGAACAGACCTGCAAGTCCTTATTTTGCAATTACAGAGTAGTATTTAGTTAATAGAATGATCATTTGAATTTCTCATTTCTTTCCCCTTTGGGAGGAATGTGGGCTTTGAAATCTCTTTCATAATGGTCTTTGTTCACCTCTGCCCTGCCTTCAAATACCCTCTCTCTTTTAGCAGATCTGTTTTTCTTTGTTTCTGAGCCTGTTTAAGAAATTTCCAAGGAGTCGACTAAAGCATTCTGATGCTCCTGTGTCCTTGTGCCTCTGGCTTTCTTAGAATCTCCTTTGCCCAGGTGTCATTGTTTTCTCCAAAGGTTAGAAAAGAATGTTGCCAATTTCATGTTGCTACTACATAAGGAATAAATAAGAAGCAGGAGAAACAAAACAAACAAATTCTTGAAGCAAATTCTGGGTCTCCATTAATCATACATCAATCAAGCAATCCAGGATTCCCCAGTGATTTATTTGCCAAGATGCCATTTGTTCAAGACTTGGCTCCTAGGAGGCTGGTGAAAAGGCTTGGGTCTCTGAAGGGGGCAGGGGCACTGTTGTCAATACCCCAGTGTCGCAGTTACTTTCCTATGGGTTTAAGATGAAATGCATTTCTCGATTTTTCCTTTTACAGGTTTGAATGGATAATGCATGTACATGTTCCATTCTTTTGTGGACCTGTGGGATGACGGCAGAAACCAGAGCATCTGCAGCTATGTCTTCTTCACTTTCACAGTCCTGTCTTCCAGGAGGAGTAGTGCCAGAGAAATTGGAGAAAAGTGTCCCTCCGTTCCCAGTTCCCCTCACTGGACCTGCCGCCACTTTCGTCAGCTTACTCAGATACCCTTCCGAGATATTTCAGACATGTGCAAGTATGAATGTAAGTGCACTTCCTCTTTATTTGTACACAGTCGGCACCATACGCACGACAGCATTTGGCAACTTGCGTCTTCCATGTAACAATATGTCTTGATCATTCTTACAAATCAGTACACATAGGTTTCTGTGTTTCTAAAGGATGATTTTCTTCCCCTCCTTGTATATGTGCATGTGCACAGGAAGCTTTCATTAGATATTTGTATGTGTCCATGCACTTAATGCCCAGATTGCTCTCTCTTAATAAATAGGGGGATGGACATAAAAACTTACGTGACTGACTGCTTAGTGAGGATCCTGTAATGCTCCAAGCTACCCTTCTGCTGTCTCCCTCCCTGCCAGGCGTCCAGAATGGTATTGTTGTCAGGAGGAGGGTGCCAGAGTGGAAGTGTGTGCTTCCCATTCCTTCCAGCATGATCGTGGCCTGGAACTGGGTTTCTCCTTGTTGCCATATGCAAAGGACTGTCATACCCATTGGAAGGACTTTTAAATTGATAATCCAGGATACCTTCTTTAGTACTCTGGCTTATAAAGATAAATTCCAGGGGAGTTGGGGATATGTGGAAAGAAGCAGGCAGGTAGATTGATGTGATACCAGCAATGATTGAATAATGCAAACACCTTTTGTCCTCTGGTCTTACGCATGGGTGTACTAAGACAATGTGGTACTGGCTAGAGATTGGTTTTCTATTGGGTGTGATCAGTCATGCTTCTGGAGCTAGCGGGGAGTGAACAGCTGTTATGAGTGGAAAGCCGTACGTCTCCTGAGATAGCCCTTTTGTCGGTCACTTCAGGGCCACAGCATGCCGATTTTCTTTGTAGATGCCCTCTCCACTTCTGTGTGTGGTCTTGGGAGGAAGCCCAAGGGCCCATGTGGGGCCTCATCCTGCCTGGAATTGCCCTGGGAAGGTGGGGGGCTTGGGCTTGGCCACTGGATGGTGCCATCTGGGCATGGGCTCCCGAGAGGGTGGTGTGGGTAGCCGTGATGTTCAGGTCAGTGACGTGCCGGGCAGCCCAGATGAGTCCTGCTGGGTGGCAGACCTTTGCTTTAAGTGGAATTTCCTTAGACCTGGGGAAGAGGGCCCCACTCCGGCTCCTGTGGCTTTCCCCTGCCTGCCCAGTGCTGATATCCTCCTTCCTAGACCATATTCTGGGTATGCTGCCCAAAGGGCTCCAAGCCTGTGAGGGAAGATGAAGCCACTGACGTTTGCATTCCTAGGTCCTACTGTGGCCAAGAGCATCTGTTTGGGGAGGGAGAGTGGCGTATAGGAGGAGCGAGCGCCCGAGGGCTGGGGTCCTCCCAGTGTGTCTGAGGCAGGAACACTTTCTGAGTCATCTCTGTAGCCCAAAGCAGCACACACAGTAGGACCTCGGCAAATACTTATTGAAATCATGTAGTGTATTTAGCATTTATTATAAGCTCTACTGGGTGCTTAGTTAGCATTTTGGTTATGCTGATTCAATACAAGTTTCTGTGGGATGTGGAAATAGATTAAATTTTAATTAAATAAAAAGCACATGTATATATGTATTTGCCACTGTCCTATGATAAAAAGTCCGAGGCACATTTAAAAGGTTATTAGTGACAACGCATAAAGATTTTGGTGGAAGGGCAAGTGGCGATATTGGAGATATGACGAGTAGTGACAGGGTGTAGGGAAAAGTTCCAGGCAGGGAGCCAGAGGAAAGTGTGGGTGAGAAGAAAAAAGACAAATGTGGAATTGTAGGAAGAGCATATAAATAATGTGACATTATATGTTGAGTTTTGGTCTTCAAAGCTTTTTATTTGGAGCCTTTCATCTCTGGAGAGGTAGGTGGGTTGGTCACATTACTGAAGTACCTGATGCTCAGAGGCCACCAGGCTGCTGGAGGAGGAACAAGAATGGGAGGCCAGGTTCTTCACTGCTGCTCTAGCCAGTGGCAGGTGCGTGATGGGGTCAAGCAATTGCATTAACTTGTTGAAGCCCAATTTAATGAGCTATTGCGCCATTTTGCAGAAGAGAAAACCAAGGCCTGATGCCATTCGATCACACAGGTCCTCAGTGGCAGCAACAGAAGCAGATTTTCGAATCTGGTTTGGTTCCACAACTACAGTCCTGATCTCTTCCCCTCATGCTGAACGTGGTTTTGGAGCCCTGGGGAAGGAAGCGTCTACTGAGGTAGCACGTACAACACAGCTGTATTCACGACTGCAGCGCTTGCTGGCATAGCTCTGGCTTCCGTGGTTGTCACTAGTCCCACTGATTTATGGATGTGGCTGTTTTATTCTCAAGCATCCTTTAGATGCTGACCTTCTGCAGCTGTGGAAACAAAGGCATAGGATATAAATAATTGCACACGTTCACAGAAAGTGGCAGAGCCAAGAATTCAGAGTAGCACTTTGTGGCCCCAAAGACTCCTCTCTTAGGAACTACTCAAAACAGCCAGAGTACCTTCGTCATCTGTCTCCTGGGTCCATCCCTCCTCCCTCTAGGCACTCTCTACCTCGAGCTTTTGTCATCATTATTGAGCTGATTCATGCTGGTTTCCTTGTCAACAGCCATGTCCACATTCTTCCTTGCTAACAGAACCATAATTCTGCTCATCTCTTCAGAGGACCTTGGTGGCTTTAGGGGCAGATATAAGCAATTCTGGCTAATCAGATATGATGGAAAGTCTGCTGGTACAGGGGGGTTTCCAGAAAGAATTTCCTTTCTCTTAAAAAGGAAAGACATGATCTCTTCCATCTTTGGAGATTCTTAAGAGAAGATGTGATATGTGAAGTGAGGCCAGCCATCTTGCTCCTATGAGGGGGCAACCCAGTTAAAAAACTTGGAGCAAAGGCAGGAAAGAGCTTACATCCTTAGACAACATATTTAAGCCAATGAATTTCCCATTCTGGAACCTCTTGACCTCAGGACTTCCTGTCACATGAATAATAACATTTCCTTACTGTTTAAGTCATTTCTGTTTGGGTTTTCTGTCATGTACAGTTGCAAGTATCTGAAGTGATGCAATTAATATCAGCAGCAGCACCTTCATCATCATTAACATATATTGAGTGCTCACTGTTGCCAGACACTGTTGAACTTGTGTGTGTGCTATTTAATCCTCACCATTACCCTACGAGCTTGGCACTTTTAAGTACTTCTATCGTTCCTGTTTTACAGTTGAGGAAATTGAGGCTTAAAGAGGTTAATGTGTCCAGGCACCCACAGTGAAGAAGTGGCAGAACGATGATATGCAACCCCAGATACTTTACTTCCTTCATCTTTATTAATACTTTCAATAAGCAAGTTTTATTATCCTTTTTTTTTTTTTATTGAGGAGCCTGCAGTTTAAAGAGATTAAGTTCTGACTCTCAGCTAGTAAGTGCAAGGTTCAAGGTTCAAACTGAGATCTTTTTTCTTTAGGTTGTACAGCATGATTTTTTAGTGGCATACAATGTGATGATTTATATACATACGCATTGTGACATGATTACCACAGTCCAGTTAATTAATATATCCATCATCACACACAGTTACCACTTTTTGTGGATGTGGTGAGAACATGTTTCAAGTCTGCAATACAGCATCATTAACTCAAGTCACCATGCTGCTCATCAGATCCCCAGAACTTATTCATCTTATAGCTGAAGGTTGTACCCAGTAACCAAATTAAGGTCTTTTTGCCTCCACTCTTGAGTTTTTGCCCTGCGTGCCCAGGCTTTCCACCCAACTGCCTCTCCCAGCTCTGCAGGACCCCCTCTCTCAGCCTTCCTTCGGCTCTGCCCCGCTACCTGCCTATGCTCTGCCGCAGTCCTCCAGGCCCTTGCTGTGTCCTGGCGGACAGTGGATACTAATCTCTGCTTGCAAGTGATCCAAGGTGTGGCATCTCCTAGGAACAGGAGGCCTGATTTCTGTTAACATGCCCGTGTCCCTAGCCACCCCGAAATCCCGACAAAAGGATGGAGAGCACGGGGGTGGCTGGCATGTGATGGGTCAAGCACGCGGGCCTCCAGCTGCCTCAGACCTCTGTAAAGGGCATGTTTGCCTGCACGTGGCTCGTGGGCCGAGCCAGCTCAAACTCCGCCCTTCAGTTGGAGTGGAATACTGAAAAAACCTGTATTTAGACCAAAGTAGACTCAAAATATTGACCGTGTCCAAACAGTAGAAGATGAGTCAGCAAAGGAAGAGGGCAGAATGAAAGTCAACGCCTGCCCTCGGTACAGGGGAGCCCACCTGGACCTCGGACTCCTTTCCGCTCTCGCCCACAGGCCGCCTCCTCTCCTACAGACTGATTTCCCTGGGAAGCTGTGGGCGCTCCTCCCACCGCGGTTCCCACACTGGGGCCAGACCCCGTGCCTGTGCTGGTGCAGGACTGCACTACCCCTGGGCTCTGCCACCTCGACTTTCATCCAAATCCCACCTGTTCTTTGCAACTCCGTGGGAGTCCAGGGTCTGCCTTGAAACACCTTGACTCACGGGAGTCTCTGCCTCTCCCTGATTTCAGGTGGCTGCTCAGGAGCTGCAGCAATTCAACCATAAGTGTGGGTTGCTTCTCAAAGTTGTTTCCCCTCTCTTGAAGGCCTGTGAGCTCCTGCGCCTGGGCATGAACTGATCCTTGGAACAAGGCCTGGAGTGCTCTTACTGACTTCCCTCCTTTCCTTTCCAGTAACATCTCCTGACTTTCCCTTAGTTCCTGTCTCAAGCCCCCTGCTTTGTTCCCACAGAGCGTGTTACTCAGTCAGTCCAGTAGGAATCAGTCCTGGGACTGAGGTGCATCCACTGAGAAGGAGAGGAGCTCTCTGCTTAGTCCAGTTGAAGGAGATTCAACATGAATGTGTGCAGAGAAGGAAGCAACACCGGAAACTAGGTGGATGGTTGACAAAAGAGAGATTGGCTGATTCCTGGCATCATTTGACCTGAAGTCTGTATCCAGCCAGAGGCACCCCTGACGTTTTCATTTCCCTGAGACAATGAATTCCCCTTTGCTTAAGGCTACTTGTCTTGGAAATTTTCTCCATCAAAACTCAAAGAGTCCCAACAGATTCAGCCACCCAACAGGCAGCATCTCCTAATCCTGAGTATTAAACCTGTGTTTTAAGCCCACACTGACCAGATGAAAAGTTATTTTTCATCCCAAAGCATCAACAACAAATGCTATGTTCTTCCCTGTCTTGCTCCCTTTCTCCCTTCGCGTATAAGTAAGCAGGGGCCCAGCAGACATTCCTGGAAGTCTTGGCTTTGGACTTGTCCTCAGAACAGCGATTGGATGCTCAGAAGAAAGAGATCAGGGTTCTCCAGAACTTTATGAAACATAACTCTGAGCCCAGTGTGACGCTGGTGCTGAAGGGCCCTTGTTCTTGGGGAAACCGGGTGTTAGGTCTTCCCGGAACCGCTCGGCACTCCAGGCCGCTCTGGACGCGCGGAGGGGTTGTGGGCCCATCACGTGCCTGGAGGATGTTCAGAGATACAGCAACAAAACGGTGTTTTCAGAGAAAGGACAGGCTGTGGAGAATTTCCAGTACTTTCACAACTGTGGCATGATTTCTGAACACACTTACTCACTCCGGAGGCACTGGGAGTTTCAGGGCTGTCTGCAAAGCCAGATAGCTAGGGAGGTGAGGCTGAGAGCTGACATTACAGGTAATGAAGCAATTGTCAACCGGAAAATGTAGCAACTGCAAGAAAAACCCCAAAACCCACACCCGAAACTTCCTTGGCCACACCTCCTATGTGAGCACTCTTTTATTTTTTGTGGAATGAAGTTTATAAACCGAGTCATCTGATTGTTCTCAGGGTTTCCTGCACAGGAGGAAATGACCTGTCCGTGCACTGATTCCCAGCAGTCCCTCTGCGGTGGACCCATGCCTTACTCACGGGCTGGGGAGCCCTGGCTGTGGGTGCAGGTCCTGAGGACTCCTGGCCCACCCCTCCTCTGGAAGAAGGGAAGGTGCGGTGGTCTCCCACCAGCACTCGGCAGAGTGCCCCAAGCATGGATGTTTCCTCACATTGCTTCGTGCAGATGCCCAGACCTCAAATGGGGGGAAAAAGGAAACGAGGCTAACATTTGGGTTTCTAAGTGAGGCTGGCTGGAGGTCAGCACCACCCAGGCTGGGGAAGCTGGAGGCAGTGATTGTTGAGATTTCCCCCAACCGAACCACTCGCTGGCCAGAAACTAGCCGATTGGCCAGTTGGTTTGGCATCTTGCAGGCTCCACCTCTCCCTTCCGGCGCCTCGCTGTATATAAATATAAGGCTTTGTTCCGGGTCTTTCTAATGTTTCTCAAGCCTCCCAAATTCCTTAAGACATATTTGAGCCATGTTTTCTTTCTTTTTTTCTTTGTTCATTATTTTCTTAAAATTACACAAGGAATTCATGCTTATTATAGAAACAGAAGAAAATTCAGAAAAATAAAATGAATAAACCTGAAGGTTACCTTTGTTAACATTTCATTACATGTTTTTTTTTCTTTTTGTGTTGATTGCTCGGCAATCTTTTTTACTTTATATTCTAGACCTCTTTCCTTATTAACAAATGCACTGCTATGCAATCATTTTAAAGGTTGGTTGCATTGCGTCCTATTGGCCAGGTATCCATAATCTATTTGGCCAGTTACTGTTGTTGAGTGAAAGCGGTTTCTGCTCTTTCTGTATATAACGTCTGTACAGTTACAGGCTTGTGCACATCTCTGAATGTTTCTCGTGACTTCCTTATTTTGGAATTTTGTGTCAAATTGTGCTTGTTTATAAGGTTTTTATGCCCTTGCCAAACTGCATTATAGGAAGGTTGTTCCAGTTTATGAAGTGCCATTAGTTGAGCGCCACTTTTCAGATACTAGGGATAATTCTGTCCGTATTAGATCCAGAGTATAACAAACCATACAGACTCACTTTCTTGTTTAATCTGTTTATTTCTTCTTTGTGGCTTTACTTTTCATTATGCTGGATACATTAAGAACTTTCAGAAAATTGGAGATATATTCCTCCATATATTTGACCAATATTTGCTCAGTGCCAACCATGTGCTCGGGTCGGGTGCCCAGCGGAGCAGTGAACGGGACCCAGACCCTATCCTCAAGGAGCTTGCCGCCTACTGGTGTTAGTTAGGACCAGAATTCTGCATATGCAATAACCAATTTGTGAAGAGTAATTTTGAGACCTCTCTTGGTGCTCATCACCTCATCTAAATTACACAACAACACCGATGTCAGTATTGCTATTGCCATTTCACGGATGAAGACATCAAGACAGAAAGATACCGGCTGAAAGCAGATGCAACTAACAGACGGTACAGCAGCAACTCTCACTCTCATGCTTCTACCACTGTATCCCCAAGAGAGCAAAGGAAAATGAAAATATTATATTAAGGACATTAGAAAGGCCTGCTCACCCAAAGTTCCTTGCCTCGTTCTCACTCTTCTCTGCAAATCCGTCATGCATTCCTTCATGGCAAACGTCACCTCTTGAGAGTTGCCTCTTTTTAAGAGGTAAATAGATATAAAGTCCCAAGAAAATAATAATGGCCGTAGGTTTCCTCTTTCTAGGTGGGGCCAGGGTGGAGGTGGGTTACAGAAATGAGAGGGAGGGTAAATAGATTAGTGCTATTGATTTGTACACTTTAAAATAGTTAGCATGGTAATTTCTATGTTATGTGTATTTCTAAAATATTACCAAACCCCATGTTTTTAAAGTTACCATAAACAAACACTGTTAGGAAAAAGAAAAGAAACGGGAGAGTAAGATCTCCGTGGCTGAGCCCACCCACCCTGTATGTAGCACACAGGGACCCTCCTACCTTAGGAGATCAGGATTCTAATATTGAGATAATTGCTATTTTAAGAGGTGTCCCTTTTTAGAGGTGTTTGACAGTTCAAGTCCAAAACTTCATTTTTATTTTGGAAGTCTATAAACTATAGCTTCATCATATATTCCCTACATAGAGGTGTATTTAAAGTCCAGACACAAGACAGTGGCTTTCTGACCCTCTAATGTTGGTGGCATCAGCTCCAGAAATAATAGGACGTGATTATGATTTAATTGAACTGAAAGAAAAACAAGATGTGGAGGGGTCATCTTGGAGTTTGGAAGCAGAGGAATTTTTGTTTCTGTTAATGAACAGCGTGTTTCTTTTTGTTAGATGAGAGCTTTAAAGTAAATGGTTTTCCCTTTTTTGCTTTGCCTACCAGGAGCACGGAGCTAATTTGGGGGATGATTGCAAAGATTTTCTGTAGCTTAGACTTTATAATTAGGTGCTTTCCTGGCTTTCCAATGCAGACCCTGGTTCTTTTACTTTGGTTGTAATGGGTCAGTTGGGTTTTTGGCTTTTATCATAAACTTTCTCATTTTTTTAAAATAAGTGAGAAATAAAGTTAAATGGAAGGAGATATGAAAAACCACTTGGCTGGCCAGCTGAAAGAGAAGGATGTGGTAAATTCCCTTATCAGTACCTATGGCCATTTAGACCAGCCTGGCTGCATTTTACCTGAGTCTGCTGCTTTTCTGCTATCCACATGCAAGGTCGCGAAGGCCCGCGGCGGGGGTTGATGGGATGTGATTTCTGCCCAGTGCTCTGAATGTCAAAGTGAAGAAATTCAATGAAGCACGGGTAAACAGTGGGAGTAACTATGACTCTCTTAAGGTAGCCAAATGCCTCGTCATCTAATTAGTGACGCGCATGAATGGATGAACGAGATTCCCACTGTCCTACCTACTATCCAGTGAAACCACAGCCAAGGGAACGGGCTTGGCAGAATCAGCGGGGAAAGAAGACCCTGTTGAGCCTGACTCTAGTCTGGCATGGTGAAGAGACATGAGAGGTGTAGAATAAGTGGGAGGCCCCCGGTGCCCCCGCCCGCGGCCATCCCTGTCTACGAGTTGCTTGGGCCTGACCAGCCGAAAGACACCAGCTGGTCACCACTTGGCCTCTGATGTTAATATCCGTAGGCAGTGCTTGGACAGCCTCAGCTGGAGAACTGCTGCATGAGCACATCTGCCCTCACCATACTGTCAGAAGAGCTCCCTGCAGCCTGAGTGGGCAGGTCACCAGAGTATCGCTATTGGAGAGCTAAAGCCCCAGGACTTGAAGAACAGGAGTGCGGATGAGAGGGAGACCTTCAGCCCCAGTGTGAGGTTCGGCCTGAGCTGGCGCAGGCTTCCTCTGAGAAGCCATCTTCCAGTGGCACTGGGTGTCTGCATGTCCCTCTGCAGCCAAGCCCAATGCAAAATTGCTGCTGGTGTCCCAGGTCCCCAGTGTGTGCCTTGTATTTTAGGTGGTTCTTAGGAAGGGTTTTCTGAGTGAGATTTTGGAGTGTGATGCTTGAGAATCTCTGACACTGTTTAAGGAGGAGAAATGAGCTCCTTAGCTGAGGGTTGAGCAAGCGTGGGGTCTTCTGTGCAGAGTGAGTTCAACCCCAACCCTGCCTGGCCCCTCACCTACCTCGCTAGCTTCTGCACTATCCTGGTGCCAAAATTATCACAACATGATCTAGAAGCTCACCCAGGAGTTCTGGGAACGCATGTTTTGATTTTATGGGGGACAGTTAATATTGGGATTAAAGTAGTAAGAAAATCATAATAAAATGATTTCTTAGCTATTTCTCCCTTATCTCATTTTCGAGTCATTCTGGAATATCAAATGTCAGGTTAAGTATAATGAAGGTTCAAAATCTGTTTCTATGATCAATTTTGATATACCCTTAAGAAAAGCCGATTCCTTTTCTTCCCCAAAGTAAATAGCTTTGCTTCCCAGGCACTTCCTTTGTAAATGGGTTTTCTCTATTTTCAGGGACCACACAAAAATGGCAAAAATGTTGGGAACAGAGGTTCATTTTTAACAACAGGAAGAAAGTTTCACAGGATTTAGAAAGATGGAAACTCAGCAGAGAGCAATGAAGCCAACTTTAGTCCAAGTTCAGGGGTCTTTTTCACCCACTACTATTTTTTTTAGAAGATCTATGACCACATATTCTAATTCCTGTTACTCAAAGTGTAGTGTGCAGAACAGCAGATTTGCCATCATTTGTGAACTTTTCAGAACAGTCTTGGATGCACTAGATTGACATTAACATAGAAGAGGTTGCATTAGCTGTTCAGTTAATATCAAGAGAACCCAAATTTCCATTGCTTCACCAGCTTTTGGTCCCAATGAGCTCTCATTATAAGTAAATCAGCTTCACTAGCTCAGATTACCCTGGCAGTGCCTAAGATAGGATCTCAGTTCATGTTCCAAGTGCCCTTAAGCTTTTCTTGAAACCCTTAGAAGGTCTCCCGCATGACCCCCAAGGGGCAGATTCCTCCTCTACTGTTGCCTGTTTCTTACTCTCTGCTGGGGTGTTTCGAGGGAATCCCAAGTCCACTCCCAGGGTCAGACACACGCAAGAGTCATGTTTTTGTCAGTGTTCACCACATCTACACTCCACTAGGTCATGAGCAGAGGCTGGAGAGGACCCTGGCCCATCTTGCATGTGCCCTCTTATCATTCGCAGCCCTGGTCTCTGCAGATCTAAGACATCTCAAAGGCTACTGTTTTGATAGACGCTTGTGTCTTCACTTCCTATTTCCATCTGCAGGCACTCTGGCACCAAGCCCTCCTCACAAGCTGCTTCCTCATGACAATGAGCTCATGCAGAATGATCAATATTTGCGGGCCACCAGTCCCTCAGATACTCTCAGTCTCCCTGTTCAGGCTCAGCTGGAACCACTGCTTGAAGAGTGACACTAGATGGTTTAAACAACAACAGAAACAACTATCTCAACAGCCAATGCTCGCTTTTGTGTCATTACTAATCTAACCAAATACTTGGAGGTTTTTGGGTTCCAAGATCACAGGAGATGTTCTTGAGCTATCTGCTGAGATCACAGATAGGGTATGTGATTTGATTCTGAGAACTATGGTTTAAGATGGATATGGTTAAACTAGAGAGCGCCGGCCCAGGTTAGGAGGCTGGTGAGGAGTGGGCAAAAGTGAGGAAGTGGAGAGGTGCAACTTGGCAAGTGAAGGCAGGGTAATGTCTTTACATTTGAAACAGCTGTCATGGGGCCAGATAAGGTCTCTTGTTCTGGATTATTCTGGCGCACAGACTAAGATCAGTGGAAGGACATTAGAGAGAGGCAAATTCTAGAACCACAGATCGACTTCCAGGAGTGAATGCTTTGGGAAACAGAGCTCTATCACTCGTGGGTCTAAGCTAAGAGGAGTATGTTCCCATGTAGAGCACTTCATGAGAATTACTGAGTCAAAAGGGAGAATTAACCCACATAGCCTAGTTCCTAGAAAAACGAAAGCTAGAAGGAATCTTAGAGATTTTGATCCCAGTTTAGGAAACTAAGGCCCAGTGTGGGAATTTGACTTACCCTGTTCATGCTAATAATTAGCAGAGAGGGGAAAAGGATCCAGACTTCAAATCCCTGGTCTCTGTCTGTTTCTGGCTACATGTCCTTCTTCCCTCTGGGTCCTGTGCGCATCAAAGCTTCTTTGCTGCTGTCTCCACGAAGGGGATGAGGCAAATGGATGGAGAAAAATAGAGAAAAGCCTGATGGGACTTGAATAATTTCTGTAAAGTACTGTGAAGTGAATTAAAGCTGCCAATGATAAACTTTTCTGCCTAGACTATTTCTTCTCACCAACCAGCTGAATCCTTTCACTTCTACAAATAGCTTTATCTTTTTCAGAATATATTAAGAGAGTCACTTCTAAGCTATTCTTCACCTCAGCTTTGACTTTATTTGATGGCCATTTCAATGGACTATTCCTTTGTACACAGGTTAGACATTTATTTGTTCTTTGGATCAAACAGAGTGAAACCATGATTAACCATTGACATATCATATTTAATTAATAAAATGCAGAGTCACTCATGAAAGAAAAAAAAAACTCTTTCAGACATATCCTGAGAACACATGGGAATAAAGGACACACTTTGACCCAGACATTGGCAGGTTTCTGAATAGACTGAAATCTTTGGGACCCTTGGGAGTTAGTCTGATGGTCTGAGGTTGAGCTTGGCTAACCTCCATTCAGGGTCAGCTCCCCCACCTTGAGATAGGGGTGCTCCCATCACTGTCACCCTCTGGGCCTCCAGGTCTGTTGGAAACAGTCATGAGCAAGACCTGCAAGAATTAAAATTTGAAGTATATACCACTAACTTTTAGCAAAAAGTTGAATTACCGAGCAGAAGTAATCAAATGCAATTACGGCTGAGAGAAGAGGGTAGAGAAAAAAAGACCGATGCTATTTTTCATGACTGGGACTTCAGATCCATGTTGTTCAGCATAATATAAGGTCGTAGCCTCATCCCTCACCTCTCCCTCGTTGTCTCTCTTTCCTTCATTCCTTTCCCCGTAGTTCTTCTCCCTTCAGCTGTTCCTCCTATCACCACTTTCCCCTTCCTTCCTTCCTTCCTTCTTCTCTCTCTCTCTCTCTCTCTCTCTCTCTTTCTCTCTTTCTCTCTTTCTCTCTTTCTCTCTTTCTTTCTCTCTTTCTTTCTCTCTTTCTTTCTTTCTCTCTTTCTCTCTTTCTCTCTTTCTTTCTCTCTTTCTTTCTTTCTTTCTTTTCTTTTCTTTTCTTTTCAGTTCAATAAACCCATTTCTCTCCTCTTTTTTCCCCCATTCTACTATCCTTTGCTCATCCAGGAATTTAACAATGTAGACAGAGGCAAAGGTAAGCTGACAACCATCTCTGCTTGTTTTGAATTTTCTTTAAAAAATACTTTAGACCATGTCTAAAATACAAGAGACTGTGCTGCCAAGAGGTGAACAAATATGCCCTATAGGTGTTTAGTCTACCAAGGGCAGGAAAAGTGACCATGACCTGGGAGGAACTGGCCAGCACCTTAAGAGAGGGAGCCTGACTTGAGGGAGGACAGAGCACCCCAGTGTGTCCAGTGGGGCTCGGAGAACTCGGTCCATGGAGCGATGAGTGCACACTAATTCATTTATTCATCATTCATTCAACAAATGTGTATGGTGTGCCCCTGTGTGACAGGCATCAGGTTTGGAACAGAGATGATAATGAACAAAAGCAGTGTGTTTCCAGTCTTCATGGCACTTCTGCTCGAGTGTGGGTATAGACTTCAAACAAATAAGCATGCATATTCACATGAAAGTAATTAATGATAAGAAAGGACAGGGTCCCTGGAGATAGGAGGACATGACAACTCTAATTTAGATGGAGAGGGAGGCATTAACAGAGTGAGGTCATATCCATGACCAGGAGGTGGTGTGGGCAAGAGCAGAGGCAGTTTTCCGGGAAGCAGTAACTGCATGAGTCAAGGTCCTGGGGCAGTTTCCTGGTACCTTGAGAAACTAAAAGTAGGCCTTGGTGGCCTTTGTTTAGCACAAGGACAGAGTGTGATAAGATTGAAGGCTGGGGAGTTGGCAGAGGCTAGATGGTGTGGGGCTTGGTAAGCCATGATAAGGACTTTGGATTTTATTCAAAGTGAACTTGGAAATAGTTGCCACAACATTTTCTTGTGTCAGTCATCCTTGCTCAGAAAAAGAGATGCTGCGGGCACACGGCTTTTCACACCTTGCCTCTGAGGCCCCTCACAGTAGCCATGACCGTGACAAGAAGTCGTGGGGAGTCATGTAGTCAAGGCCTGGCTACCATTTTGATTCCTTTGTGATTCCATTTTGACTCATAGTGATTCCTTTGGAGAATGAAGCGAGCAAAACAAAACAAGCCCCTCTGCCCCCAAATGGAGTCATTTTTTTTGATCATTTTACCAAGACCTGAAATCCCTCAGGGGAATAAGGGAGTGCCAAGGAGGGTTAGGGCACAGTTCCCGCCATCTTCGGGTCCTCTGGAGTTTGGGGGATCCTCACAAATCAAGGGGGGCCCTGGGCTTAAGCACAGAAGGCTCCAGTGAGAAATCAGGCAAATTTCCTGGGAGGGACAACACATAAATGCATCGACCTTTAAAACAACAAATCCTTTGTTAAATTAGGGACTCCCGGGAACTGTGGAGCATTTTCTTGGTGGACCTTGTGGAAGGAGTGTCTTTTGTTTTTCCTAATGAGCTCCTTTCAACCTTGCCTGAGTTTATGCTAATGAGGTGACCTTGGAGGTGTCCTAAACAGTTTCAGAGTTGGGGCTGGTGCCCAGAAAGACCAAACAGGCCATTACAGTATCGGACCATTCAGCCCCCAACCACCCCCAACTCTTGAGAGGAGGTAACGGAGTGGAGATCAAATTCAATCACCAAAGACAAATGATTTAATCAATCAAGCCTACGTTATGAAAACCTCTACAAGACTGGATTTAGAGAGCTCAGGAACTCTGGTAAACCCCTTTCAACAAATGAGATTGATCCACGTTTAACCAGGTTTTTCCAGTAAAACCCAGTTTTGCTGAACTTATTTTTACTAACTAGGTTTTGCTGCCCAGCATTAGCATCTACTCCCCTTTCCTCTGATAAGGTCACATTGGTGTTCCTAGAGGGCACCATTCCTCTCTCCCTGTCAGCAATGGGAGGAGCTGACCCCACCCCAGTTACGGGAACAGTCCCTGACCCATGGTGGCCAGTCAGTAGATTCCATCCTTTTCTAAAAAAACAATTGTTTCAAGAATGGGCACATGAAGCATTTTAGTTCAATAAACTCAGTCCTTGGATTCTTGCCTGACATTGCAAACCCAAGTTCTCTCTTTCTTTTGAGATTACTCACCTGGATGGAGCAGTGGTCATCTTACCTCCGTGAGGACCCTGTTCCTGGGAATGAAGCCAAAACAAGAGGAAATTGGGGTGGGGGAGAGGGACAGACAGACAGAGAGAGGGGCTGATTTCCTGTTACAAGAACCAATAAATTCCCTTTTCTTCTTTGCCAAGTTCAAGTTAGGTTTCTGTCACTTGGAACCAGATATATCCTTCTTAGCATTTCCAAAGTGCCCTTCCTAACTCTAGTCCCCAGGGGCCCAAGAGGAATAGGGACAAAGCTCCTGAAATTGCTCTACTGAAATTATCTGGGGTCATGAGACTGAGTTTAAGCCCTGGCACCACCATCCTTTACTGAGAATGATCAGGGGCAAGCTATATAATCTCCTACAAAGCACTGATGGAAACACTTCCCGTATCCACCTCACAGGGTTATTGCAATACTAGTGAGATGAGGCTGTACATCTGCCATCTCAGCCATGTGAACGTGTTAATGTTCATGCAGAATAGAGCTGCTTGCTGAGGTCTGCTCTGTGCCAGGCACAGTGCCAAGCATTCCACATGCGCAATTGCATGTCATCTTTACGACACCCCTGTGAGGCAGGTCGTGGTCAGAGTTCACATATACAGCGCCGAGTGTATTTCCTGGTTTGGAGAGTTTGCTCAGTGAATGTTAATTTCCTGCCATAACTGTACCACCAGCTTAGGGATCTAGTATAAATAACATTTCCGGTTCTCAGGTTTCTGCTACTATAATATGGGGGCTGGAACTAAATAATATTTTATACGCTATCTAGGCTTGAGTGTTGAACTTGGTGCTTGGGAAGAGGGTTCAATGATCAAAAAGTTTGGGACATGCTGAAACCAAAGCTACGTGATCTTGTCCAAGGTCACATAGCAAATCTGTAGCCAGCCTTGGGGTGGCCAGATGTTCTATATGTTGATGTTTGGGTTAAACAGGTACATGCTTTTGTCAAAACATGGCCCCTGTAGGCAGTATTTGTGCATTTCATAGCATGCAAAATTTACATTGGAAGGGAAAGATCATAAAAAATATTGAGCGCTAGTTAATAATATATATGTTGAAGTATTTAGGTGGAAGTGTACGAAGCCTGTAGGTTACTTTGAAATGCATCAAAATTAACATGGACTAATGGATGGGTTAGGAACAGCTGGATGGATACCTGTGATGAAGAAAGTGTAGTAAAGGATCATGATACACAAACCAGGTCGGGTTGTGCCAGTGTTCACTGGGAAGTGCTTTTAATTGTGCTGTTTGAGATTTTTCATAATAAAACATTAGAAAAAAAGAACCCATAGCCAAGCCCAGACTCCTGCCCAGAGTTCTGCTCTCTGACCAGCCCCTGGCCCCTGCTTCCCTCTGGGCCCCCAGGGCTAAGGGATTGAGCACCCAGTCCCTGTAGGACCTCTAAACCGAAGCAGGGACACAGTTTTCTGTGGTGATGCGGCTCTTAGGCAAAAAAGTTTTACTCTTTTTCTTTACAAGAGACGCATAATGCCCTCTAGCTCAGTCCCCCCCGTGAAATCAAAAGCCAAGGGGCTCTGTGAGCCGTTGTGAGCAGTTCTGAAAAACCCCTCTGTTTCAGCTGTCATCCGCTCCAGCCCCAGCAGCTCCCAAGCCATGGGCGGCTCCCCTCCTCCACCAGCCGCTGGGTCACCAGCGCCCCCTCTCAGCCTCCCCACCGCCTGGTTCTGACTGGGGGCCCCGCAAGCCCTGAGCCATCTGAGATTCCCCCTGCCCTCCATCCCTCCATCCCTCCATCCCAGCTGAGACACGGGCAGGGATGTAAGCAGACACCTCTATTTGTGGTTTCTATTTGTTTGTTTAATCATTTAGGCACATCAGACGGGCTGCTGCTCTGTCTTCAACTCCAACGTCAGTCCATTTTGGGATAATCCTGTCATTTGCACTTGCTTTTCTCAATCCTGAGCACTTTCTGTCTTTTGTCATGGCACATTTAAGTTTTTACGTGATAGACAGGCAAGTGTCATTCAGCTTCCACAGACGGAGAATCTGGGAGATCGTACAGGTTAACATTTATCGAGCTCCTCCTGAATGTCACCTGCTTCTGTGTCTACTGTCACACTTAACACCCGCAACTGCCTCGTGAGACATTCATTGTCTTGGTACCGCTTTTACAAAGGAGGAAACTGAGGCTGTTTTTGAGGTCCAGCAACCAGATGGCACCGGAGGCCAGAAGTGTGGTCCCTGAGAAGGTCACAGCAGGAAGGGACGTTGGTGGGCCGCCAAGCCAACCACCATATTCTCCAGTTGAGGATCCTGAGGCGCAGGCAGGAAATTTGAGCTATTGAGAAGAAAGGCTAGAATTAGAACTCAGGGCTAAATTTTCAGAGCCAATTTAGAAAATGAGAAACTCCATATAGATTTCGACATATGGGCAAAGTTGGAAGGTTTCACGCCCACTGAAATCTGTATGCCACTCTAGGCTGGTGTTGCTGTTTTTAATTCTGGCACAAGCTCAGTGCCGGGTTGTCCTGAAAACTTAGCCACTCACAGCCTGTGAGGCACTCCGGCAACCCAGACTTAAGAGATGCTCCTCGTGCAGCAATTGTCTCTTGTGCCAGGAGGCCTTGAAAACAGGAGCAGAGTCAACAGTTGCAAAGAAACCTGGAAATGAGAAGTGAATGGAGAAAATGTGGTGAATAGACCCCAGACCAGCTGGGTACTGTCCTTGACAGCTCGGCAGCCCATCACACACAGCTACACAAATGGCAGTTTCATATGGTTCAACCTAATGTTTGATGAGCCCCTCCTTAGATGAAAGATTTGATTCCAGGCACTTTCCTCAGGTTATTTCATTTCATGCTTACAACATTTGACCTTCATTCTCTCACATGAGGAAATAGGCTCAGACTAACTAGCTGGAGATCACACAGCAACTGTAAGTGGTAGATCCAGGGATCCCATTCGAAGATGGGTCCCTGGAGAAAATGAAAGTTCCTCTGGCCAGGATGGTCACCTGGCCCTGGTCGGCTTTATTGCTGCACACGTGTGGGCAATACGTTGTTATTGACTCTATATGAAGAGCTCCACCCAGTGCTCTGGGTTGCATGGCTGCAGGAGAGCAGAGGCTGGAGTGGTGGCACTGCCAAGGACAGAGACTGAGACGACTGCTGGGGCAGAGAGGCCCAGAGGCAGAGACCGGCTTGCTGCCTGCAGACTCACTCTGAGGTGGACAGGAATCTAGCACTTTACCTGCCACCATGGGAATAAAGTCGGGTATAAACCCTTTCACCCCAAGAACGTTCCTTTGTCATGTTTTGGTCTCACTGAATCAAGAGTGAACTTGTCGGGGGCTGAAACCCACTAGCAAGACAATCCCTTTCCACTGCACGACATCTGCAGGCTGAACCTAAGAACTGAGAGAAACTGGAGTTCATGGAGGCAAAAAATGAAGGGTCACATTCACCTGGCAGACTCGAGTTATTCTAGCTCTAAAGTGAAGCCTGAGTCAAAAGGGGGGATTGTGGAAAACAGGCAGGTGTGACTCAATTAGCGGCAAAAGTAACTTTGGAAAACTAAATCAGACCTACTCAGTTTTGTTCAGTATTGTCACACCACTGGAGTCCATGAGCTGTCGGGTGTGCTTGCCATGGCTGTAAAGAGAACTTAGGGGTTGAGGGGTGGTTTGCTTATTTGGAGAACCCTGCTGCAGGCATGTAGCAAGGAGAGCCCAGATGGCAGGCCCCCGGACTGCTGAGATTCCAGGTTGAGACAAACACCACCAGAGAACCTAGAGGGAGCTGGGGGAAGAGGCGTGATGGGAGGTCTTTTGCAGTATAACCAGAAAAGAATAAAAATGTGGGGCTCTCCAGAATCTCACCAAGACTGAGCCTTCTATAGCTCAGAAATCCAGTTGAACTACCTGAAAACATTTTGGAATGACTAATCTGCATGTTATTGAACCTGGGATGGGAGGCGAGGAGGGAGTGTTAAATGGGCGTGAACACACTGAGATTTGTTCCAGTTAAGTGGAATACTGCTCAGGGATTGATGCAGAAATAGCTGAAGTGGTTCTTAGGTGTTCATTTTAATTCTTTGGTTTCCCTCTGTGGGAACTACTTTCATCTGGTTCTTTTCAATAAGGATTGAAAAGCTTTATTTGTCACAAGCTTTTATTTGCCATAAGTATTTTAAAGCATTCAACAATTACTGTTTCATTCTCAGGGGGTTGATTGGGACACCCTTGCTGAGCCACTGTCTCGCCAGGCGTAGGAGCTCTAGATGAATGCCCAACCACCGGAACAAAAGCTACCAAAAGAAACTATGAAAGAATGTTGTCATTGATCAACGAATCTTGTTTTAACTCTTTTCTGGGCAATCTTCCAGGTGTTGGGAGTACAAAGGCTTGAAGACGGCCTTCGAAGAGCTTATGATCTATTTGGGGGAAATGTGACATATACACAGAACACAAGACAAAATTTTGTTAATGCCAAATGTATGGTGAATAGGCAATTAAAGTTTTAGGAAGCAAAGAGGCTGACATTTGCAATGGAGGTAATGAGGCAAAGATACTTCAGAGGGCTGATTTGAGCTGATCCTTAAAGAATGAGTATTTGAGGGTACAGGGGAGAGAGGAAGTCTTTGCGGCAGAGGGAACAGAGCACAAGCGTGGAAGTCCAGGGTGGGGTGAGCCTGTATACACCTCTTTGGGCAGGGCGGAGATCTTCTGGGGAAGTGGTATGAATGTCCTGCCCCTTTTCTCCGTGTGCATGCTCCCCTGGGCGATCTCATTCAGTCTTTTGTGTTTAAATAATGTCTATGTGCTGATGATTTAAACTCTGGCACGGACCTCCTGTTTCCAGGACTTGCTGACTGGGTTGGATGACCATCTCCACTTGTCAGTCCCACAGGAATCACAAACTGAATACATCCGCAGCGGAGCTCTTGGTTTTTACCCTGCTGACTTGTCCCTGTCCTCCCACTTCCCATGTCTTTCCCTTCTTGGTAAATGTCTCACGCTTCACCCAGGTGATTAGGCCAAACCCCCGGCATCAGGTTCAACTTCTTCACTTACTGACCCACCTCTGCTGCACCAACAGATGCCAACTCTTCTGTGTAAGAATCTCAAATCTGCCCACATTTCCCCATCGCTCAGTGCTGCCACCCATGTGCCCACATCCAAGGCACCACCCTCTCTTGCCTGTCATTCTGTTACAGCTCCGGTTTCAGTCCTGCCAAGCTTAGATCCCTGCAATCCTTTCTCCACTCAGCAGTTGAAATGACCTTTATGACATGGCACGGATCACATGCCAGCAGATCACTCCCCTGCTTAAAACCCTTCGATGGCTTCTCAGTGCTCTTAGCATAAAGTCCCCAACCCCTTACCATGGTCTACGTCTACATAGTCCTGCTTTGTGCACACCTCCCCCACTGCCCGCCAGTGGCTGCCCATGCCTGCCCAGCATCCACGCACCTCCCGGGATAGCTGCCTCTCCATTTTTCTTTGAGGAATTTCTCACTTCCTGATTCTTATTGCAATTGGTCTGGGTGGGCTGACTCCACTCCACTTACTGTGTTAGGGGGTCAGTATGTAACCGCAGCACGTAATCCCAACAACCAGCATATTCTTTCCCTAGGTCACAGTGATTGGCTCAGAGATGAACACACCTCCTGAGGTGATCGACAAAGACTAAAGCCCAAGCCTTCTGCTGGCACCCTGGGGGTTGCTGGCTGTACAGATGTTGTGTGCCTGGAGCCACAGGAGCCCACCCATAGGAAGAAGCTTCCCAGCTAAAGCCCCTGAGAACCGAGTGATGGAGAAAGGCCAAACCCCGTGGACTCTGTTTAAGCCCTGCTTACTCCCATGCCACACGGCTACTTTTCAGCTGAGCCAACAAATTCCCTTTTCAGTTCAGGTTTTAGTTGGGTTTCCAGGCTAGGTTGTCCTGCAGGATCTGACCCCTACCTAGAGTTGAACCTTATCACAGACTTTTCCCTCTCTACACTGAGCCTTGCCCCAGGACCATTAAGCTCTTTCTCACCTCAGTGTGGCTTAGAATTCTCTTCCCTACATTTTCAAGAGGCTGGCATACCCTCATTTCTCAGGTCCAAGCTCAAATACCACCTCCTCCAAGAGCCCTTCCAAAACTACACACCAAGTGAAAGAGTCAAGGGGCAGGACCATAGACCCCAATTCTCAATGGGGAAAGTATTAAAGAATTTGTGGCCACCATTAGGTGACCCTTTTGTGCCCCATAATGCCTGGGGTCTTTCCCTTTCCACAGGGAGGATATGGCTGTGTCCCTGCAGACCTGGAAGCTCCACGAAGATGGACTGTGTACGCTTGCTTGTCTTTGTATCTTCAGTGCTTAGCACAAGTCTTGGTCGGCTCTGTGTTGGTGCTCAGCAAATTCTTATTAAGGCAATGAATGGACAAAGGCAGGGATGCATGAGCAGCAGCAGGGATGCACGAGGCGGTACACGGTGGTAGTGCGGGGCACGGGCTCCAGAGTCAGCTGAAGTCAGTTTGAGTCCTGGCTCTGCCATTTGCCAGTAGCACAGAGTTGAGAAAGTTACATAATCTACTTGATTTGCCTCTGTGAAACAGATGATGAAATGTCTGCCTCACAGGGTGTTGTAAGAAGGAAAGATCACGTCTACAAATTCCTGAGCATACTGCTTGATACGAGGTAAATGCTCAGCAAATGGTATCTTTCACAAAACAAAGAAGTTTATGATTTCCTGCCTCCTCCCCCTTCACAATCCTTAACCCTCAGTCCCTGCCTTCTGCAAGCAGAGTTGATTAACACAGACAATGTTAGAAAGTCTCCTATTTCCCTTTTCCTTGAAACCGCCTCACTGTTGATGAGAACTTGACTCAGTCCTGGATTCAAACTTGTACAGTTTTCTCAGCATTGTCACCAGGTGCTACCCCACCTTTATGTCTTCTGACTGACTCAGAGAGCAAGGGGCAGGTCATGTGAAGCCTTAAAGAATACCCACACCTTGAGGCTGCAGAGCCTCAGGCTCAGGTGATGAGAGGTCTGCTCTTTATCCTCAGAGACTGAGGGCTGGAGTGGAAACTGGGGAAAGGGGAGGCACACTGTGGGTGGCTGCAGGGTAGCAGGGGCTGCTCATTGCCTGTCCTTCACTTCTGGGCAGCATCACTGTGGATGGCCAGCAATGAGCACAGTGTGTTTCATTTATGAATACTCAATGCAGTCTGCAACAAGGCTTGAACAATAAGGGGATCTATGATCTCATTTAATAAGAAATTTGGTGGAAAAACAGCTACAAGATTGGTTATTTTAGTTATTCACCAGTGTCACCAAAGAGACGGGTTCTTTCTGTCTGCAGTGTGTTGGCTTGCCTGGCTCCCGTGGTCACAAGATGGCTGCCATGGTGCCAGATGTCACACGTAGCTGACAATGTGCAGAGACAGAAACAAAGGCTTTCTTGGTCTCTCTCATCTCCTTTTAAGAGCAGAAAAAAAAAGTTCCCAGAAGCCTCCTGGCAACCTTCCCCTGAGTCTCACTGGCCAGCATTGGTTTGCACGTCCATCCTAAACCAATTCCTAGAGGCTTTGAGCAATCTCTGAAGTGCCTGGATCCTCAGGGGAGAGCGAACAAAGACTGGGTTCTGTTCCTGGGAGGAAGTGGGCAGCCACTGAATGGCTGGCTGTTAGGATTTAACAGTGTCTGCTACATAAGGGTGTCCCATCTCCTTTCTGGGGGGTGGTTTCCAGGTGCCGTAAACATGAAAGGGGCCTGGAACCATGAACCAAAGAAGCAGCTGTTTGTATATAAGGAGCAGGTTGCTTATCAGGGTTTGTGGCTTTCCAATGGACCTCTGACAGTCTGCTGTCTGGTTTTGGTGGGACCCCTTCTGCTTTCTTTGTTTTAGTTTCCCTCTCTGTGGCAGGAATTGAAGGTTCCTCAGAAGATCTGTATGAAGCTCAAGCCAATCACAACTCGTGTGTATGGCCCAGTCCATCTCGGCAAAATAGATTTTACAATCATTAATCCATCTCAAGCCTAATTCTCGTCAGTCTCCAATCTTCTGAAGCATAACGAACAAGTTCTTACATGGTGAACGAATTCTTACATAGTGAATAAATTCTTACATGGTGAACAGTACAAGGGCAGTCATCACAGAAACTTTCGGTTTTGATCATGCAATATGACCTATAAACAATCAGGTCAAATATGAATATTCGTTTGATTTTTGTACTTGATCTATATGTTGATCCCACATTTCTCCTACTATTATTATTATTTTTATTTTTAATAAAATGCTGAAGTGGTAGGTAGATGCAAGATAAAGGTAGAAAACATAGTTTAGTGCTGTAAGAAGGCAAATGTAGATGATCAGATGATCAGGTGTGTGCCTATGGACTAAGTATTAATCCAGGCTAGACAAGGGCATCAAGACATCCACGGATGCAGAAGATTTCTCTCAAAGCAGGGGGGGTGAGGTTCTGAGCCTCACCTCTGTTGATCCCCAAATTCTCACCTGATGGCCCCCCTGCGACTGTGCCTGTCTTAGGTTGTTCCTCCCTTGAGGAATCTTACCCGTCTCTGGCTAACCAGTCATCTTCCAGGGCCATACAGGGAAATGTAAAGTTGGTAAGTGAGAGAGAGGCCATATTGTTTGCAAAGGTTAGCTTTTTACTTCTTTGCAGATTTATGCCCTGTGGCTTCTATGCCCAGCACTTGTCTCGAGGTATCTTTACCACCTGGAGGAATTATGATACTCGGTAAATTCGATATGAGGCACGAATTCTATTTAAGGGTTGTAATTAGGAAGGAAGAAGAAAAGCTATAGATGTAGCATACGAAGGAAGCTTGGGAGGATTGATTATTTCTTTGACATATCTTCTTGTATAGTACCTTAAGTATGTATAGGTTTTAAACTACTAACTAATTTGCACACATATATTAACATAATAGGAATACGGTGACATAAACAAAGCAAATCTATAATTACCATCCATCTCCAGTGAAGCCAAGAAAACCAGTTAGGCACCCTAGGCATTTGTGAAAATTTATCTATGATATGATGGATATTGTCCAACTGTACTTGAACCATCAGACAAATTAAAGCAGCCCATTTCTGGGATCTGTTCACATCCCATATGTTCTTTTAACCATAGATAGTCTATAGTCATGAGATTTTGGAGTGCTACAACTTGCACCCCTCCCAACTCCTGGTTGAGTTCCAACAGTACAGATCCGGTCAAATTCGTTGTCTCACTGTATGCACATGCCAGCCTAGACATCTCCCTCCTCCTTCTCATGGCAAGTCCAGGAGATGGTGGGCTGGATGCAGCCACAACCGCAGCATCGTCCGGATCCCTGTGGAGGCTTTTTGATGATCATCCCCCGGCACAAGTCCTCCAGAGAGTGCTGATGCCGGAAGCTCCTCCTCATATCGTATCTTAGTTCATTTTCTGGGTATCCAAGCTAGTCGGCAAAATAGATTTTAAAAAGGGTTTCTCTCTTCACAAAGCCAGGAGCTTCTTGAGGATTTATTAGTCACTTCACCAGACACTGGCTATGTAGCCTCATGCAAATTAATTGGCCTCTCTGCGCCTCAGTTTCCTCATCTATAAAATGGGGATAACAATAAACCTTCCCTCCAAGCGTTGTTAGAACTAAATGGGATAGTATAGCCCAGAGCTGAAGAAAGGTACTCAGTGGATATCATTACTGTGGCTCTGCTGTGTTATTACATCATCATCATCTTCATTATTTTTCATCATTATCGTTGAATATTCAGCACTTAATCAAGGTACATGTTTTATATATGCTTGTTGAATGAAAATGAGTGTGGGAATGAATACACAGGGAAAGGACATATAGGAAGTTGAGTAACAATAATGAAACTCATCACTAAAGGAGGCCAGCCATGCAGGCAGATGGGACAAGGTGGCACGTGCGTTGGTCAGTCCCCTGAGGGAGGCGCCAGTGAGCAGGTCCTTGCCTGCAGGATGAAGCATCCCTGAGATGGAGCAGTGGGGAAGTCTTCACCAGGAGGCAGCAGGTCTGAGATGATCCGTCTAGGCTGGGTGGGAGCCAGATAAGCAGAGAGGGAAGGAACAGTTTTCCCCAGACTCAGATCTGGCATCTTAGAAAATGTGAGCAGCTAGGATGTTTCCAGAGGGACCTGAAGTGTAGTTGGCCTTGGGATCTGTGGTTTAAGTCCTAAGGGCCCACCCCGGTCCCGGAGCCTGTTTTATCCTCCTTGGAGAGTGGGAGGCGGCACACATGGGCAGAGACATTTCCTTTGCCAACCAGCTCCCTGTGATAACCAGGGCCTGTGCTCCGGGGTAGGGGTCGGCTGACTCGGGAATCAATCAAACCCCTTCACGCCGATTCTCAGTCAGCTTCCAAAGGGTCTGTACGCAGAATACCACTAAATGAGTGTCGAACAATATTCATAGATGCGTTTTCCCGGCCCCAGATCCAGAAGGCTCTCAGAGCCGTTTGCTGTTTCTTGGTAGAGGGGCCTGGCTTTGGCCTCTGTGCTTCTTGAAGAGAAGAGGGAAGTGAGTCAGCCTCTGACACTGAAGAACAGAATGTCCCTCTCCTGTTGTGATTAACTTGTGAAAGGCCAAAATGTTAGGGAAGGAGTCAGAGAGCGGCCCGCCAGAGCGACGCTCTTCCGCAGTGTAGAACCATCTCTCTGGCATGTGGTTGTCCACAGATGACCCAGGTGGTGCCCTAGGGACCCACGTGACTCAGTTTCCCTTAACCTACTGACCCACGGTTCTCTACATCCTGACTGGACACTGCCTCTCAGGAATAGCCCTGGGGTAATGTTTGCAGAGTACTTCCCAGGCTGTGAGGGGCTCCCACCCACCTCACCTGATTCCTGCACTATCCTCAGAGGAATGCGGGGCAAGGAGCATGCAGCCCACAGCACAAGTGAAGACCGAGCTCAGGGAGCTGCTGAAACCACAGGAGGCCCAGGTGGAATGGGAACATGTGAATCCTGACCCCAGGCCAGTGTGCTGTCCCCAGCATGGCCCACTGCCCTCCTGCCCTGAACCAGGGTTTGGGCGACTGACACTGAACATCTCATAAGCTCAAAAACTGGTCTGAAGGGCACCACATCATTTCTGAGCTCCTCATCCGCGGGTCTAAGCTGGGGTTAAGTTCTGTTCTGAATGAAGTCTCCCAGAGGCGGGTGGTGCTGCAGAACACTCTCTAAGCGCCACAAGAACCCAAGGGGCTCTGGCATCTCTGAGTGCCATCCCCGTGCTCTTCAGGGTGCCGCTTAGTGCACAGGGAACAATCCGCTGCCCTTATTGCCTGTCTCCCTTCCTGCGGCCTGTGGCTCAGGAAGCCGACTGCCCTCCCACATCTCCCCTGCCAGCAGGTGCTCTCCTGGTACTCTTGTGGGGGCAAACGGGCCAGCTGCGCTGAGGACAGTTGGGTTGTGTCCCTCAAAAGTACAAATGCATTAACTCTGGGTCTGGCAATCCCACTTCTGGGAATTTACTGACACAGATAGATATTTGCACATATATAATCACAGGATTCATGTGCAAGATTTTCCATTGCTGCCTGTTTTGCAGTAGCAAAGACTGGACACAGTCTAAAGGTCCATCTCTAGAAGATCATTTAAATAAATTGCAGTGGTACCAGATAAATGTGGCACGGCTACAAAAATGAGTAAGGAAGTTCTCAGTCCACCTGATAGAGTAGGATTGCCAGCCAGATGCAAGACAGTGCACCTAGGTTGCAGCACTGTGTGTAAGGGATGGGGGATGAGTATATGTTCATATTTGCTTGTGTTTGCATAAAGAAACACTGGAAGAATGCTTGAGGAGCTAATAAAATGTTTACTTTTGGGGGATGGAGGATGGGAGGGTAACATGATGGTGGGGAGGCGGGGGTTAGACTTTTCAGTGGGCACCTTTTATATTATTTTGAGTTTTGAAGCCTGTTAATGGATTATTTATTCAAATCATTACATTCAACAAATTTGCCTCCTACGGGCCAGCCAAGGTGGCAGCTTCCTAGAGATACATGCATTTGAACAGAATCCAAATCCTTAACCCTTGAGCCATCAGCCCAGCATCTCCTCACGTCATCAGTATATGTCTTCAAGTCATATTGCAACCTAACAGGAAACTGTCCGGGGAGAACGTGTCACTCGATGTAGATAAGGTACAAAATAAGGAGAGTCCTGAGCTGGGTGGGAGAAGACCGACTCCTCGGGGGAGGGAGCAGCTGCCCAAGGCTGGTTGTTTTCCCAACTTTGGGATCTGGGGGAATTCAGGCTCCGGCCTTCGGAGCCCAGGTGAGTTCCCAGGCCCTCCTCCTGCTGCGCTTGGCTTGGCCCTGCGGCCCTGAGACTCGCCACTCTAAGCACCAGTGGATGTTCTGCTGCCGGCTCTGCTGCTGGCCTGGCCTCCCCCGGGGATGAGGCCTGGCTTGACCTGGCTTCCAAGAGCTAGGTCGTGGCCTGGTCTGCTCCATTCCACTGTCAGAGGAATGTGGGAGGCCTAACCCACCCCGAGGGCACAGGGTCTGCCCACTCTGCCTGCCCAGGGGAGATGAAAAGAATTCCTCTTCACCGTGACTTTCTCACTCTTAGCAGGGCCCCTGTCCGTCCCAAATATGTCTCTGTCCTCTTGTGATTGGTGTGGATTCTGTTCAAGAAACCTCCCATGTCTTCATTTCACTAGACAAAATTAGAGTGTGCCCAGCGTGCACCAGCAGAGCTGGCAGGAAGCCCTGGTGGTCCTCGCTGGCTCTCCCACGCACTCCCCACTTCCCTGGGGGGAGGCAGCAGGAGTGGGAGTAACTTTATCATGCTTACAATTTTCCTAGAGCCGTGAAAATAAGGTAGAAAACAGATTTTTCCTGCCAAGTATAATAGGCTTGAATGCCACAGCTTAGAACGTCTCCAATTGGCTCCGTGAGTTAGGAACTTGGAGCCGTGTCAGCAAATTCCTTACCACGCTCTAAGCACCCAGAGCACCCATGCGGCATAGGACAGAGTGAGGCACACAGGAGCCCTGGGCCCTCCCTCCAGGGGAAGGGAAGCTTGCAAAGAAGGGGAGGATTGCTGAGCAACGTGGCCTCACGGGGCCCATCCGCTCCGCTCCTCATTTGCTGCCCCCATGAATGACAGAAAGTTAGGTTCTCACTGACACCTTTGTTCTCTCCCTTTATCCAGAAAGAAGAAATAGTTTGTTTATCTCGCTTCTAGGGAAATATGTAGATATGTCAAAGGAAGACAAGACAACTTAGAAGAAATCTTTTTATTGAAATCTAGTTGCTATACAATATATTGGTTTCAAGTGTACAGCATGGTGATTTGACGATTATATACTTTCCTCAATGACCCTCCACCATACGTGCAGCTACAACATATACAAAGAAGTTACAGACTTAATGACAATATTCCCTGCGCTGCACTTCCACCCCTTGGGGGACAGGGCAGGAGTGCTGAGCAAGTCCCCACCCACCAGTCAGCACTTAGCCCATCTGTCTCGGAAGCTTTCTTCGTCCCTCAGAGGCCTGGAGCTGGACAGGTGCATAGTAATTTTTGTTACTGTTCTTGTTCCCAGGCAACTGCACCTGGGAGCAGGGTCCCTGGGTGAGCTGGAGCCTGCCATGCCCCTTCCCAGTGCTGTTCAGACAGGCAGCCTGAGCGCACTCCGTGCCCTGCGACCACCCCCAGGACAGGCCTGTGCTGCCCTCGGAGGCCGCTGTGAATTAACTCAGGGACCTTCGGCTCCTCCGATGCCTGCTCAGCTGCACGGCTCGAAGTTCCTTTGATAACACACGTCCAGGAAACTGTATTAGGGAGATTTCTGTTCATGTATCAGGCTACGGAGATGGTTGAAACCAGAAAAGCCCTTGCTTCTTTAGAGTTGAGGTACCTGGAAAGGTGACAGCATCTTGCCCCTTCTCTGGATTTTAAAAAAACCTGGAAAATGTACTCCTGAAGCATCTAATTGTGTTTCTCAAAAGCTATGGAAGAACAAAAACATAGTCACATTTTAACCAATGTATGTATAACTATAATATATATGTACATACATACGTGTATCATTTTCTTTCAGAAAAGCCTGGCTGTGGGGAATGAATCAGAATCCAGTAAAACCTGAGGAATTTGATGCTACATTAACTGGACACACACTTCCACTGAAGAATTGTCCTGTTTCACTTGCTCCACCTGGCAATTTACATTTCATATCCATCATTAGTATTTCTGCTACGCGAAGGGGTCAGGGGAGTTCAGCCTATTTACAGACCGAAGTGTCTTGTTCAGTTAGTTGTACAGGCTGAGTCAACAGTAAACAAGGTAACTGGAAAGAAAGGGGTAGATTCTCTTAATCATTTGGAAGATTCCTAGGAGTCCCTGAGTATCTGTTTTATATACAAAATACCCAGAGGGCTTCTGGAACGTTCACATTTTATCTAAAACCACTCTTGTAATCAGTAGTGCTGAATGCTTGCTGCACTGGAGAGACTCCACTCCCTTCCCGGTGTGTTCCCGGGCTCCCTGGGCCGGCTAGACTGCTGCTAGTGTTTGTTCTGGGAATATACTCGCACTTGCGATGGCTTGGCAGTAGTTGCTCTAATTTGTTCTTTAAGGAGAGTGAGGATGAAAGCTTGTTTTTGTTGAGGGTCTTGGCTTGCCTTCTCTTGAAACAGATGAGAAGAAAGGCAGAGGGAAACGGAACAAGGTCACAGGCAGTAACTGGTGCAGGGAAAGGCCCCTCAGACCCCTGTGAAAGGGGCCTCACTTGTCAGCCTGGAGAGGGAAGGCAGTATGAAGTCTGGAATACTCTTTAGCACATTGTCATAGGAAGAACCTGACAGGTGGGTGGGTGCAAAGGTATTTATGTTCCTGAGTGGCTTAGATCAGGGGTTCCAAACCTCTAAGTCTATAGGGACCAGGCAGGCCTTTAAATAGGATGAGAAGGAATTGTGGCAAATGGGAGCATCTAGGCTGTGTCACAGGGGACAACCTGATCAGCTCCAGCCCGTTGTCAGCCAGCGGGAATAGGGGCTCCATGTTGCTAAATGTCATTGTGTTTTTGAGAGAAGGTGGACATCCAGATTTTTGTATGCAATCTTCTGATTTATTAAAGGTTTTATTAAAACAACTAATTAAAAATAAATAAAACCTTAGGAGGATCATCAATGTTTATCATCAGTATGAGCAATCAGCACATAACCACTGGTTTGCTATCTTGGGTTGAGATGTTTTCCTGCCTCAAGACAGGGTTGTTCTTTCCAGGTCTTTTTAAGCCTGTGAGTCTCTCAGGTCACAGAGGTTAGGTGCAGGTGGCAAGCAGGAATCAGTAAGCGCAAACGCTTACTGTCATGGGGTGGGAAAAGAGTGGGCACCCCAGAAACAGCACTGATGAGCACAGAGAGAATGGAGGGGCTGCAGGGGGTGTTCCCAGAGCCTTGAGCATGTGGTTCCTTTCTGCCTTTGTACCCCAGGCCTTTCCCCAACTCAGGCAGCTCAGCAGTGCAGTATGTCTGGTCCCTGGGAGGGTGGCGGCAGTCCAAAGGTTTCTCAGGATGTCATCAACAGCTTTGGAGGAATACAAGCCTCCCCGGTCTTGTGACTAGACACAGTCCCCTGGTTGAGGAAGGTGAAGCGAGGAGTGATTGGCATTGTGTTTCCTGGGAAATCAGCCATGCTCCCTGCAATGCTGTGATGGTTAATCTTATGTGTCAACTTGGCTATGCTATGGTACCCAATTATTTGGTCAAACCCCAGTGTAGGTATTGCTTTGGAGGTATTTTTTAAAAGATGTGACTAATATTTACAATCAGTAGACTTTAAGTAAAGCAATTTACCCTCCGTCATGTGGGTGGGTCTTACTCAATCAGCTGAAGCCCTAAGAGCAAAGACTGAAGTTTCCCAAAGAAGAAGGAATTCTTCCCCAGACTGCAAAATAGAAACCCTGTCTGAGGTTCCACGCTGCAGGCTAAGACTGTAGAATCAACTCTTACCTGGATTTCCAGCCTGCTCTCCAGATTTTAGACTTGACACACACACACACACACACACACACACACACACACACACACACACACACACACACACACACACACACACATATAAAGGATATCTACCAGTACCTTTATCTTATAGGGTACTGTTTCTCCAGAAAACCCTTACTAATACAAGCTCCTTAAATCTCCCTGAGTAGTTCAGAGAAACTGAGTGCGAAAGAGACTTTTGTAGGTTTAAGACCCCAGAGAATGGCAACTGAAATGAGTGAAGAAAGTGTAGCCAAGGCAATAACGAATTATGGACCCAAACCTCTTGTAAAAGGGGTGACTTCTATTCAACCCCAGGGAAGGGTTGCCATGTGGGAAAGGACTCTGGCATTATCAGACAGTGTGATTAAGAGAATCCATAATCCAAATTATCATGGGGAATCACAATAGGAAGGGTTTATAGAGGAGGAAGGTTTTGAGCATTCCTGTAGAAGTACAATCTACACTGAAGTTTAGGAAATACTAGGTTTGAAGTCATATAAACAAGCACAATCTCCCTCTGTATACCCAGGGACCTGCCCACACAAAAAGGAAAGCAGATTGCATGAGTTTGAGCCACTCTGAAGAATACAAATGATGCTAATCGGTTAACAGAGGCATTCATTTTTATTTAATCAGTGTTCCCTCACTTTAGGAAAACAGGAGGAGGGGAGAAGGCTTACCTTTTCATTGACCTCACTTATGTCATGTTTTTCAATCCTGTCAGATATATTTTTATAAGTCTTTAAATGAATGGAGTTTCATGAAGACAAGGTAACTTCCTGAAACTTCAACCCAAGTTATTTCTGTCTTGCTATTTTAAAAGGGCATCAGAGTTCACCAAGCAGAGCAAGAAGGAGCAAACAACAGAGGTGAAAAACAAGCCCTTGCACGTAGGAGGCAGGCTTGCATGGAACATGCCATTATGTGGCAGGAGGTATGGATGTGAAGCATGAAATTGTACAGCAATTTTTTTCCCTAGGAAAAAAGGTTCAAAGAAACAGACCAACCTATCATTGAAAGTGACATAAAAGCTGGTTAGAATTATTAAACCATAGAAAACCCAACTGATTATGATTTTTTTTCTTTTAAAAAGCAGCTAATTGCCGAGGATATATTTCCACCTGCTTTTCAATGCATTCTGATATTAGGGTGAACTTGATGATTCATGTAATTGAACAAAAATATGCATTATTACATAAGGGAAGGGAAATGATTAAACTATCACTTGGGTGCCTTTCATTTCCTAGTTCATTATGCAACATGTAGAGAACCTTGAAGTTTTCTAGTCTCTTAATAGTGGAAAATATCCTTCAGCTGAAATGGTTTCATGTAAAGCATTTGTACTAAGAATTTAATGCCCCAAATAATCATACCCTCATTCTACAAACTTTACCTGGAATATGCTTAGTGCCAGATGGCACTAGGACCATCACAAAAAGACCATAATCTCAATGCAAGTGAAATGCTCATGACAGATGCTACTAGCTGCAGGGCCACAATGGCTGCAGATGAGGTCTCCGGGAGACATGTTTTGCCAGGCTTCATTTTTCACCCTGATCAGCTTGCTCTTCTAGAAGATTGCAGAATGAAATAAGATAGTGGTCCTCAACCTGGGCATCAGAATTGCCTGGGGAGACTTAAAATATACATTGTTGCCTGGATCCTATCACCAGAAATTCTTATTTAATTGGTCTGAATTGAGGTCTAGGCACCAGGGTTATTTTTAAAGCTCTCAAACTATTCTTCTCCTGTGCAGCCCAGGTCAGGAGCTGCTGCTCTGTTACTGAACTCACTAAGTTATGGATTACAGAATAACAGAGCTTGAAGAGAACAATTCCTCACTTTATAGATGAGGCACTGAATGCTCAGAGACACCAAGTGGCTGCTTAAAAGCACACATTTTATTAATAGCAGCATGGTGACTAAAACCCATCCCAATGTCTCTTCTAGAATATTTTACCATACAGGCTTTGGTTAATTGGGTGGGAGAAATTAGTTGTCAAAAGACAGTAAGTATTATGGAGGCTTACCAACACGCTCCTAAATAATCAATGGATCAATTACCAAATAACAACTGAGATCAAGCAATATATGGAGACAAATGAAAACAACAACTCAACTCCCTAAAATCTGTGGGATGCAGCAAAGGCCATTCTAAGAGGTGAGTATATTTCAATACAGGCTTATCTCAAGAAAGAAGAACAATCCCAAATGAACAGTCTAAACTCACAATTAATGAAACTAGAAAAAGAAGAACAGAGGTCCAAAGTCAGTAGAAAGAAGGACATAATAAAGATCAGAGCAGAAATAACTTAAATTGAGAGGAATAAAGCAATAGGAAGAATCAATAAAACCAGGAGTCTTTCTTCAAGAAAATAAACAAAATAGATTAACCCATAGCCATACTTATCAAGAAAAAAAGAGAGTCTACACACATAAACAGAATGAGAAATGAGAAAGGTAAAATCACTATGGATACCACAGAAATATGAAGAATTATTAGAGAATACTATGAAAATTATATACCTACAAACTAGATAACCTAGAAGAAATGGACAACATTCTAGAAAAACATAGCCTTCCAAGACTGACCCAGGAAGAAACAGAAAACCTGAACAGACCAATTACCAGCAATGTAATTGAATTGGTAATCAAAAAACTACCTAAGAATAAAACTCCTGGACAAGATGGCTTCACCGCTGAATTTTATAAAACATTTAGAGAAGACCTAATACCAATCCTCCTTAAAGTTCTACAAAGAGTAGAAGAGGAAGGAATACTTCCAAGCTCATTCTATGAAGCCAGCATCACCCTAATACCAAAACCAGGAAAGACACCACCAAAAAAGGAAATTACAGACCAATATCCCAGATGAACATACATGCAAAAATACTCAACAAAATATCAGCAAACCAAATTCAAAAATACATAAAAAAGATCATCCATCAGGATCAAGTGGGATTTATTCCAGGGATGCAAGGATGGTACAGTATTTGAAAATCCATCAACATCATACACCACAACAACAGAGAAGGACAAAAATCACATAATCATCTCAATAGATGCTGAAAAAGCATTCGACAGAATACAACATCCATTTGTGATAAAAAAAATTCTCAACAAAATGGATATAGACGGCAAGTACCTCAACATAATAAAGGCCATATATGACAAACCCACAGACAACATCATACTTAGTGACAAAAAGCTGAAAGCTTTTTCTCTAAGATCAGGAACAAGACAAGGATGCCCACTCTCCCCACTTTTATTCAACATAGTACTGGAGGTCCTAGCCATGGCAATCAGACAACACAAAGAAATAAAAGGCATGCAGATTGGTAAGGAAGAAGTTAAACTGTCACTGTTTGCAGATGACATGATATTCTATATAAAAATCCCTGAAGAATGCAACCCAAAACTACAAGAACTAAAACTGAATTCGACAAAGTTGCAGGATACAAAATTAATACACAGAAATCTGTGACATTCCTACATACTAACAATTAACTAGTAGAAAGAGAAATCAAGAAAACAATTTCACTTACAATTGCATCAAAAAGAATAAAATACCTACAAATAAACCTAACCAAGGAGGTGAAAGACCTATGTCCTGAAAACTACCAGACACTCATGAAAGAAATTAAAGAAGACACCAATAAATGGAAATACATCCCATGCTCATGCATAGGAAGAATTAACATTGTCAAAATGATCATCCTGCCTAAAGCTATAGATTCAATGCAATCCCTATCAAACTACCAATAGCATTCTTCAACAAACTAAATCAAATAGTTCTAAAATTCATATGGAACCACAAAAGACCCTGGATAGCCAAAGCAATACTGAGAGGGAAGAATAAAGCTGGGGGGATTATGCTCCCCAACTTCAAGCTTTACTACAATCCACAGTAATAAAAAAAACTTGGTATTGGCACAAGAACAGACCCATAGATCGATGGAACAGACTAGAGAGCCCAGATATAACCAAAGCATATATGGTCAGTTAATACATGATGAAGGAGCCATGGACGTACAGTGAGGAAATGACAGCCTCTTCAACAACTGGTGTTGGCAAAACTGGACAGCTTGATGCAAGAGAATGAAACTGGATTATTGTCTATCCCCATACACAAAAGTAAACTTGAAATGGATCAAAGACCTGAATGTAAGTCATGAAAACAAAACTCTTAGAAGAAAACATAGGCAAAAATTTCTTGAATGTAACATGAGCAATTTTTTCTGAACATATCTCCTCAGGCAAGGGAAACAAAAGCAAAAATGAACAAATGGGACTACATCAAACTATAAAACTTCTCTACAACAAAAGACACCATCAGTAGAACAAAAAGGCATCCTACAGTATGGGAGAATATATTCACAAACAAGATATCTGACAAGGGGTTAACATCCAAAACATATAAAGAACTCACATACCTCAACACCCCAAAAAGCAAATAACCTGATTAAAAAATGGGCAGAGGATATGAACAGACACTTCTCCAAAGAAGAAATTCAGGTGGCCAACAGGCACATAAAAGATGCTCCACATCACTAATTATCAGTGAAATGCAAATTAAAACCACAATGAGGCATCACCTCACACCAGTTAGCATAGCCAACTTCCAAAAGACAAGGAACAACAAATGCTGGTGATGATGCAGAGAAAGGGGAACCCTCCTACACTGCTGGTGGGAATGTAAATTAGTTCAACCATTGTAGAAAGAAGTATGGAGGTTCCTCAAAAACTAAAAATAGAAATACCATTTGACCCAGAAATTCCACTCCTAGGAATTTACCCAAAGGAAACAAGATCACAAATTCCAAAAGATATATGCACCCCTATTTTATTACAGCACTATTTACAATAGCCAAGATATGGAGGCAACCTAAGTGTCCATCAGTAGATGAATGGATAAAGAAGATGTGGTACATATATACAATGGAATATTATTCATCCTTCAGAAGAAAACAAATCCTACCATTTGCAACAACATGGATGGAGCTAGAGGGTATTATGCTCAGTGAAATAAGCCAGGCGGAGAAAGACAAGTACCAGATGACTTCTCTCATATGTGGAGTATAACATCAAAGCAAAATGAAGGAACAAAACAGCAGCAGACTCACAGACTCCAAGAAGGGACTAGCGGTTACCAAAGGGAAGGGGCTGGAAAGGATGAATGGGGAGAGAGGGAGAAAGGGATTAAAGGGCATTATGATTAAGACACATAATGTAGAGGGGTCACAGGGAAGTCAGTACAGCACAGAGAAGACAAATAGTGACTCTATAGCATCTTACACTGATGGATAGTGACTGTAATGGGGTGTGGAGGGGGACTTGATAATATGGATGAATGTAGTAACCACAATGTTGCTCATGTGAAACCTTTATAAGATTGTATATCAATGATACCTTCATAAAATAAAATACAAATAACTCCACACACAAAAAAAAGACTGTAAATATTTATCCATTAGTTGGATACCAGACCAGCCACAAGTTCACCACTCACAATGTTGTTCTGGGTTGTTGGGTATCTAGACATAGATAGAGTCAGGGTTCCCTGCCTATCTATCTTTAGCCTTCCTGTTTTAAAATAAAATGCTTTCTAAGATAGTCAAGTGCCTATAAAGACCCAATAATAACCTGGGTGTGTAAGTTCTGCCCTTCGGTGAGGTCCTTTATCCTCACCGACTGTCATGCATAGCCTTTGCTCACAGGGAACCCTCTAGTTTTATATTGTTCTGATCTAATCAATCAATTGATCAACAAGTAGAGATGAGTACACTGGTGATAAGGATGTTACTAGATACTTTGAGCGTGAAAGATGCTTGACACATTGCTACTTTCAATCAACATGTGATAGAAATGTGGGCTAAGGCATCATAGTGGATGTCATTTCTTATTTGCCCAGCATGTCTTGGGCAATCTTCCCTTGTTCCCAGTTCATATGTATGAGGGCAGCTCCACTTCTGTGTTATTGGTGGGCATAAACCCCAGCCTTGGCCAAAAAAGCCTGGGACTGAGGAATGGGCAGTGATACAAGCCCCCCAAAACTGCCTGGCTCTGTGAAGAAGAGGCTCCAGTAAATTCAGTGACTCCAAACAGCTGAGAGAGGAGACAGGAGTATTGCCCTGAAGGCACTGTGGAGCCCCTGGACTTAGCCCTGTCTGAAGCCCCCCTGGACTTTCCTGAAGATCCAGTAATTTACAGGTACATAAACCATAACCTCCCTACCTCCCTTTTTTCTTGAGCTAGTTTGATTTGGGTTTTCGTCCTGGTCACCTAGAAGAGTCCTAAGATGTGGAGCTTTATCTCAAACCACATGAACTGTGTGGACAGTCTGCTCCCATTCATCCTCTGCTTGTCAACGCCAGCTGTTTCTGGCTAACATGAGTGCTGAGTAAATGGGCTGTGCTGCCAGACCTGTCTAGTAGCTATTTTAAGTTCAATTTGTTTTCAGGAGCCTGTAGAGAAACTGCTGGGGCATTTGTTTGGTGACATGTAGATTTGAGTTTGACTGGTAACACCCATTTGATGGGGCTCTGGCATCACAATAGCCATTCTTGAGACTTGCTACTTTCCTGTAAAATAAATTCACCCACTGTCTGAATATTAAACAGGGCCACATTTGGGGCAGCTTTTCATTCTTTGGCTATTAGCATATATCTGGGGTATAGCTGTATATGTGACTTCGGACTGCAGGCAGGGGCTTTTCAGTTCATGATTCTGTGCCATAAACTGATCCATAACCACGATGTGTCACTGTGGGGTTACTAACTCAGCAAATTCAGTCTGTGTTCAGTGTACCAGAAGAGACAAGAAATGTTTTTGAAATATATTTCCTATTTTTAAAAAGCATCAACACAATCATCCCAGGAAATATTAGAACTTTGTTGTCTTTCTTCTACTCACTTTGTGATTAAGAATTGTGTTGAGTTTCATTTATGTATCAGTAGCGGAATGGGAGATGTTACCATAGTCTAACCTCTCAAGATTTTAATCTGTCTCTAAATACCAAGCTGCATAAAAGCCAGTAACTGAAGAAGAAGTAGTGTACTTGCGTGGGGAATGAGGACCAAAGAAAGGGTGGGGTAGGGAAGGGCCATTAATGCTTTAATCACTGGGATACAAAACATTCCTAATAGAGAATGTTCTAGAAAGGCACTAAAGGTTCATATTATTTGATGCAGAAAGAGGGATCTCAAATCTTTTGTAAACAGTTTGAGTTTCAAAGACTCTCCAGCTTTTGAGTTTACTTAAAACATCCATTGCTTCATGAATTGGCCTCCAACATTCCTTGGTGAGTCATTTGTGTGGTCATTGACTGCTGCCACAGGTTTATTTCAAGCCACAGCTGTAAAACAAAGACTATTAACGTATTGGTTGGATTCAGCAGACACTTAGGTCTGTTTAAATCCCCTGGCATTTCAACTTACTATGTCTCCAGATTCCTCACACAATTAAAAATGCATGACACAACCAGTGAAGGTGATAGGGCTGTTTCTCAACAGCCCTAAAGAGAAACAATGAGTGCATTCAAAAGAATGACCACTAACCATTCTATTTACCCTCAAAATAATGGAGAGAATTTCAAAGGGGTGGAAGGGAAGCCAGATGGCTGAGAGACGCAGGAAGTTTTGGGCAGTGTTGCCATTAGTGATGTCAACTCCTGTGTTTTCCCCACATAGTTCACAATTAACTGGCCAGTTGAGAACTGTTGGGTTTCCTTCCTCTATATTCTTTCTTAGAGAAAATTTTAGGTGACTGTTTTTGTTTGGGTTCCTGGTTCCCCCAAACAGACCCAGAGACAGTACTGAGTTTAGCTCGTTATTCAGGAGCAGATCCCAGAAAGCATTCCTGAAGGAGTGAGGAGAGTAATATAGGTGGTGAGGAAAGCCAATAATAACTCAATTATCAGTGTGAAATCTATGAGTAACTGGGTAGAATGAGCTTCAGAACTTTCCCAGAGAGGGTCGTGGACATTGGGATGTTTATCCACCAACTCTCCTCTCATAGCTTGAGGACTGCCCCTGGGGGCTTTGAATCCTGGAGGAAACCCCCAGACAGAGAAAGAAAACAGCTTGTGCTTTAGCTGAGGAGCTGTCAGGGGCCAGGGAAAGGGTCTGCCATTGCTGCAGGTGAATAGGCAAAGGGGCAAACGAGGTACGGCATCCACAGGGTCGGCCACACTGGCCATCTTTATGCAGTTGAAAAACATAGGCTTGTCATGGGAAATTATGTTTCTTTCCTACGCAAGAAGAGGATCTATTTGACCATGTCCTAAAAAGACCTCAGAGGAATGATTGGGGCAGGTTTCCCAGTTACATCCTCCAGTAATATCAACATGATGTGTGAACAATAGAGTAATGGAGGTGTGGTTAAATTATCAGAGTACCTCTGTGATAGAAAATAGTATAAAACATTAAATTATACTTTTGGAATTTTTAGAACATGAGAAATACTAAGTGAAATGCTACTGTTAAATCAAAACAAATAAGGTTAAAAAACTACAATTTCAAGTATGGGAGAAAAGTAGTTTACAGAGAAAAAAAGACTAGAAACAAATATACCAACATGTTAATGTTGTTCATCTATGGTTATGGTGAAACGATGGCTGATTTTGTAAGTTTTCGTACTTCATTTCGCAAATGTTCTACATGAAGCATTTTTACCTTCTTTTTAGGGTAATCACGTTTGGGTTTTCTCAGACTAAAGGGAAGCGTATGGATGGTCAGGTGGACATCCTCTTGAACTTGTTGGTTTGAATGCAGGAGGCAGGCTGATGCTCAGCTCTGCTTTTCCTGCCCAGCTGCCCAGGGCAATCCGACAATCTGTGGGTGCTTGTTGCACGGTTAGCTCATGAGCCTGTTTCTGCATGAACTTGCAGAGCCAAGAGGGCAGTTCACAGGCGGCATCTGCCCAGGAAGTCCCCTGTCAGGACTGCAGGGGCGCTGTGACTGTCACTTGCTTGGGTCGAAGGAGATGACTGGGGAGGCAGTACCTGGAAGGGGTTATCCTTCTGTCCTTTTTTGGAGTCAAACTGAGGGGCAATCCTGGTTCACTTTACTATCAGTGTTTTGTCCCCAGTCAGCAGTCACTCAAGACAGCGGTGGTCACGGGGCGATACATTCTCAGGCCCATCTGAGAGAAAGCTCCATGCTAGGAGCAGTCAAGGTACATCAATGAGCATCCTTAAGGACTAATATTCCAGAGGGAAGGGAATGTAATCCACTGGCAATGACTGATCTTATAAAGAGGATGTGATTAAAGACCAATATAACACGGGAATAAAGTGTGTGTTAGGAGATTGGGGGTGGCTGGGGAGGGATGCTCTAGGATAGAGTTAGTGTGGGCCAGAGTGGTTGAGAAAGGACTTTGCAGAGAAGGCAGTGCTGTGAACACAATGAATGACAAAAATCCACTTAGCTCAGTAATGTTTGTTGTGTCGAGTCATGCATAGCCCTGAGTTTCTAGAATTCTGATCATGATTCTGCCTCAGGTGCCCTGTGTGTCATCAGGAGTATGTTTCCTGGACCATAAAATGCCAGTGCTAACAGCCACCTGCCCTACAGGTGTGTCATGATGAGTAAACATCTTGGGTGGACTTGGTGGTGCTGTTGCTAAAGGCTTAAAAATGTCAGACAATTAAATAAAGAGACAGGCACCAGTGGGTTCCTGAGATGTAAAACAACAGTGGTAGTAGAAGGCTCAAGCATGCTTGAAACAATATCCAGAATCAGCAAGTTGTTTCCCAAGGAATTTCTTTTTGGGTGTGCTAGTTATAAGCTGAAGATAGAAAGTTGGAATCAATTGAAGGCTATTTGTTCAATTCCCCATGTGTGCTTAGCATTAAACTGGGTAATATTATGGGAATTTACAACAGCATTAGCAAGAGTGTTGTTTTGGCAAGTTTATGGCACACAACCCGAATGGGGAGCTAAACATCTTCAGGTGCACAGGCTCAACTACATTTGCATCGCAGAGCTTACATGCCTGCGGGAAGAACCCTGAGAGAGGCTCACTCTTCCCCAAAGATCTGATTCATCATTCAATCTAACTCATCACGTTTTTTAGTAAAAGGTCCCCTTTTGCACTTGTTTGTTCCATTAACGCCAACTGGAGTCCAGTGAAACGGGAAGCTGTGCACCAAATACAAGCACACAAAAATAACCCAGTCTGACTCTGAGTCATACAGAGAGCACACCTTTCTTTGTGCTGGACTATTTGCAGTATGGCTAGACCACCCCTGCTTAGCAGGCTGGGTGAACACCCAGTGCCAGCTCTCCTGCCCTTTGGGACCAGGACAGTTCAAAGAAACGAGACCAAAGAAACGAGAACAGGTCAGGGTTTGCACGGTCACTTCCGTGCATCAGGAAGGGCTGTGTGGCTGGTTTTGTACAGTAAGCAAAAACATGTTTTTTTTTAATACCAGGCTGAAAATAGTCTGATAAGAGACCTTAGAATGAATCTGGAGTAGAAGAACAATAAGCAAACAATAAAAAAATTTTTGTTTTTTGTGCCAAGGGCACAGGAGCACAATACTAATGTTTTCTTTCGGTGATATGTGCAGCGCTTTTACAAGTACTGGCTCACTAAGTGTGAAGCTGAAAACAAATGGGCTTATAGCTGGGACAACCGTGTAAAGCGGGTACTCCCTTAGGGAGTTCTTTGCCGGCCCTGGGACCCAACCCAGAAATGAGTGCGCCTCCCCCTTTTTTGCCTGTACAGGAAGGACCTGAGGCAGAGACCCCTTTCTTCTTGGGGTAGTTTGCTGATCAGGGCCTTGGGCCACGTGGAAAGACAAACTAACATTTGGTTTGTTAATCATCACACCATGCGTAGAGGAGGCCCAAGAAATTATGGTAGAAGAACAGGAAAGAGAAGAGGTCAATGTGTTGGAGGAAGCTGCTTAATGAAGAGATTCTCTTGTCGTGGAAGAAGGAAGAGGTTGGTGGCCTCTGGAGAGGAGAAGGTGCCCATCCTCTGGGTCAGGGTCCCAAGGAAGTGGCCAGGCCTCCAGGGAGATGGTTGTGTGATGCCCTAAGGTGATGGGGACACATGCTGTGTGGGTCCCAGGCCTGACAGTGACAGCTGTGTCTCTAGCATGGACAGGGAAGCCATCCTCAGGGTACGTGTGTGTGCGCGCCAGCAGGGGGAGACTTCCAAGTGGAAATCAGGTTGAGTCACAGAAAATGGGCACGTGATCCTTCTTAGACATTCAAATAAAATCCACCATATGCATTTCCATCCGTGACCCACTCAGACTGGCCTACACTCAGAACTCTGTACCTCAGAATCTCTACTTGGCACTTTCAGGGAGCTACTCCAGATTTTGTGGGACTGAAACTTACTTAATATGAAGAACCTTCTTCAAGAAAAGGAAAACAAACTTTTAAACATAAAATTAGCTACAGAGCCTTGGAAAAAGCCTATGCAACTGAGGAAACCTGAACTTGACCTTCATTATTATGTGATAAATCCTCCTTTGCCAGCATTATGACACTTTGTCCTGGTTAAACTGGTAGAAAAAGAGGCTCTTCCCCCAGCATCCATGGACATCCTTCCTTCTCTCAGAGGTATTTCACACTTCCTGATTTCTCAAGATGTCCACACCATCCAAACAAGGGAAGCTCTGAAATGGGTCATTTATACAATGTGTTTGTTTGAAAGCTTACTCTCAACCCTAACTAGGTTACTCAACTGGGTGGTTACCTTGAATTTTCAGAAAAACTTTCATTGTAAAATAAAAGGCTTCATGACTCGGGCCATCTCTCTCGCTGCCCTCCGTTCTACGTGCAACCTTTTTAAGAGAAAATGTTGACACCAGAGCACCGTCCAGAAGAGCGGGAGTAGGAAGGAAGGGGCTTCCCACCAAACCTCACCGGAACTCTCTGTCTATCTGGCCTTGAAGGGAGACTGATTAGCTCTCTTGAAGGTGAGAGCAAGCACAGCCCCGAGCCTCTCTCCGCCTGAGCACAGCAGGTTTTCCAGGACCGACCGACTTCCTCGGGGCTGGAAGGATGTGCGGGCTCACGCCATTCTCTGCATCACCACCCTGGGAACTTGAGGAAGGGCAGTGGAGTCTTTTTTGTGTCTTTGCTAGAGAAGGCGAGAAGAGTCCCGCTTCAGCAAGAGAGAAGACCATCTCACGGAAGACATGCAGAAGAATGGGCCATCAATTCTAAAGAAAATTCCAGAAGAATTCCGAACACTATGAGCATGGTGTTCATGCTGCTCATTCAGACACGTGGTCTCCTTTGGAAAAGGACATCTCCTTGTTAGGAAGTAGACCTCTCACCATGGAAAGAAAAAAGCACTGAATGCTTAAAGGTGTCATGCTTTATGTATAAAACATAGTTTAGTTTAGTCCATGCTTTCTAATCTTTTTTGCATTGGGTATACTAAATAAAGAAACGGCAGGATCTTGTAATGGAAAAGGAAGAGGTTGTGTTTGTTTTCTGCATCTGGGTTTATGACCTTGTACACAGGAGCCCTGGGGCCTGGGTCCCCTTCAGCCGCTGGCCAACCAGTCCACGGCCTTGGTCCACATCCCTCAAACTCTCTGCCTTGATTTACCTCTTAGCACAGTGAGATGCTGGGCTGGGTCATCTCTCAGGTCCTTGCTGCTCTAGTGCCTGTTTGATGATTTTCCTCTGAGAATTCTGGAGCCTTTAAATAGCCCACAGGGCTGAGTCCATTTAGGGGAAGAAAAAAGGGTCTCTGTCCTTATCACAAAACTAGTCAAGTCAGAAGGATATTTTGGCCACAGGGAGCAGTATGTTCAGACGCAGTCCAGGGAGAGCTAGCAGAATTCCTTATCCCAGTGATGCAGGCGTTGGCTGGGGCTGCTGTCCAACACGGGGCTTGTCAGGAAAATTGGCTCTTGGTCGGAATCCTAGTGTAATGAACATAGATACTGAAGGGAGACCTAAAACCAAGGGGTGGGAGGCAGCCCTGACCCTTGGCTAAGTCGCTCACCTCTCTGGGACACTTTCTGGAGTGAAGTGAGGGTCATAGGACCATCCTGCATGGTTCAATAGTTTATGATATGGTCAAACCCAAATGGAAGAAAAAGGATTGGAGAACTATACAATGAACATAAATAGAAGGATCGGTATCAGCTTTGAAAGGTGCTTTTGCCCCTGTGCCTGGCCTAAAGGAGGAAGCAAGGGCTGGGGACTTCAGCACAGGGACGAAGGCGGAAGAGTCTGGGCCCTGGGAGGATAGCTGAGGACCGGACAACACAGGGGAAGGTCCCACCTTCATGCTGGGGTGTTTGGAAGCTCTGCGCCTGCTGTGTCCACTTCCCAAGGCCCTCTGCTTAGGCCGGGGTGACTTTACTGCTGAAGTTCCTGTTATATTGCTTCTTCTAACCAGGAAATGCCTCACTATGGGACTGCTGGGCTGATACCCTGACGTCCCACTGGGCACTCTCTTGCCTTGTGAGGTAGATGAGAGCCCTCTTGGCTCCTGGTATACTTCCCCAGAAGCAGATGCCCTGATCAGGTCACAGGGAGGCCCCATGTTCTAGGGAGGTGGTGGATGCTCAGACAGAAACCAGGCCAAGTAATAGCACTAGCAATGATCATATTTTCTATTCATGGAGGGCCATGTGCCAGATGCTGAGATAAATATTTACACAAACTTGCTTATTTAACCTCACAACTACCCAAAGAGCTTTTTATACTATGATTTTTACTCTAATTTAGAGAGGATAGCAGAGGTCATAGAAGCTAGTCATGGAACCCTAAATCTCCTAGCTTATCTTCATGATAGAACTGACTTTGAACCCAGGTTGTTTGGACTCTGAATCCTATCCTCTGCCTTTCTGCTGTTGTGCTTCTCTTGAGTCCACAGATTCTAAGCAAGTCATCCCAGCATTGTCTGGACTTTAACAGAATCCCAAAGAAAGAGTTGAGTCAGTCCTGAGCAGTGAAAAGATGAAGACACACACAACAGTGATCCAAAAAAGGTCTGATTTGCTCCTTTCCTTCAGAAAGGAAAATAAAATAATTTAAAAATAAAACAATAAAATTAATAATGAAATTTCAACAAGAAAAGAAAATGTTAGTTCTACTCTGGTTAGGAAAAGTAGGATGCCCTGGAAGGGATAGGAAGTGTCTTGTTCTTGGTTGGCCCTGCTAGCAGTGTGCTGATGCTGGCACGCACTCCCCACATCTGCCTTCAGGAGCCAATTGTGTGCATCTCTTCCCAACTCCACACTCAATGAAGCTCAGTTGGTAGCTTGAACTTAGCCGAGGTGGGAGTATTAATACCATGGAAGTGGCAAACACTACCGATTAGAGCTTTATTTCCCTGGAGAGCCAGTGGTTCAACATGTACCTGCACCGATTTCAGCCCCATTTGTTATTTTTGATTTGCAATGAACTGAAGGCCATTAGAAATGTTGTTTCTGAAGTGTACTGTCTGAAAAGAGGTCTTAGTTCTACACACATAGATAGTAACATGAGTTAAAGGAGCCATTCTGGAAGACACTCACTGAAAGCAGCTCAGTACCCAAACATGCTCGTGACAAGTGAACAGGTGACTGTCGGTTCCAGGAGAGCACTATGCTTCAGTGCAGCCATCTGTGCCCACGGGGGAAAGGATCTGTGCTCATTTTCCTTTGGCAACATCTGGTGGCCTGGACTGTGACAGTGAGACCCCATGTCTGCATGAAAGACCTTATCCTTTTTGACATTTTAAAATCACCTACCAAAGATAACATGGATAAATATTTGAGTCAAAGAACAGAGCTGAATGGATTCATTTGAGAACATTTTGACAGATCACTTAACTTTTCAAGGACTTCCACATGCCCTGGATATGGCCCTTGTAATGCTGTCTGTAGTATCCTCCGCCATCCCATTAGTTTTCCATGGAAAACTCAGTTTTGCTGTCACTTCCAGGTGTTGTCTGGCTTCCTTGGTCCATGTAAGAGCTCCTGCAGAAGTGGAAATGTCTCTTAGACACTTGCTCCAACAGCCTTTAATTCACCTTAAGAAATTAGCACTAAGGATTAAACAAGATGGCAGCGTGAGAATGAGGCAGAAACCTCCTCTCAAAACAACGTATAACACAAAAATGCAGTAAATACAACTAATCCTGGAAGACTGACTGGAAATAAGGCTGCAACAGATGGCCTACAACTGGAGAAAAGAGAAGACCTCAGAGAAAAGGGTAAAGTACCAAAGCCACAATCCAGCAGGACATAAGCCCTCCCCCTACCCAAGCTCACTGGCAGGAGGAAGAGAAATGGAGCAGGGAGGGAGTAGAAGCCCAGGACTGCTAAATACCCAGCCCTGGAGATTGACCCTGGGAGCACAAACCCACATTATGTGGTGCTCTGGAGATGAGAAGGGTTGGAAAGAAAAGACAGGAAGAATACTTGGAGAGATTGAGACTCCCGCTGCTTATGGAGAACATGTACCCATAACAGGCCACTCCAGGACAAAATAAAGGTGGGCATTTTGGAAAAATTCACAACAGAGAGAGGGCTGCTAAAGGGGCAAGGATTACACAGAGCCTGCTGCTCAGGAGAAAGGACAGGTGGAAAAAATCATCCCAGCACACATAGCCCAGCAGGTTGGGAACTATCAGAAGCTTTATGCAGTCCATCCCCCTGGCTGGCAAAGCTACACTGAGGCCCCCAATGTGATATGCTGCTTGCCACTCCTTCCTCCTGGTGCTGGTTCACAAACCAGCCCCTGCCATTGTGCCAGGCCAGCCAGAGGGCAGCCCCACCTGGGAAACTATAGGGGCATAGCACAGAGGCTCCTGCCTGTGTGCTCAGCCCACTGACCCTGGCAGAGGAGGCAGGCACTGCAGCAGGGAAGGAGGAAAGACCTCTTTCCTCCCAGCAGGCACTGGGACCAATCGTCTGTGACCTCTGCCATCACTTCAGGTGCTGCACAGCTCCAGGGAGTAGTTTCTGGGCACTAGAGGGCACAAACTACACAAAGTTATTATTCCATATTATTCATAGAAATATGAAGGAAAGAACCTTATGCAACCCAAAATTCCTCAAACACCAGAAAGACAACTTAGTGAAACTGAAATCACCAATCTTCTTGATAAAGATTTCAAAATTAAAAACATACTCATGAAACTACAGAAAAATATTCATGATCTCAGAGACAACATCAAGAAAGAGATAGAAACATTGAAAAAGACAGTATCTGAAATGAAACATACAATGGAGGGTTTAAAAGCAGATTAGAAGAGGTAGAGGAAACAGTAAATGGAATAGAAAGAAACTGAGGCACAGAGAGAAAAAAGGATCTCTGAGAATAAGAGAATAAACAACTTTGCAGCCAATCCCAACAGAACAATATTTGTATTATAAGGGTACCAGAAGAAGAAGAGAGAAAAAAAGAGACAGAAAGTCTCTTTGAGGGAATAATCACTGAAAACTTACCCAATCTGGAGAAGGAAATTGTCTCTCAGGCCATGGAAGTCCACAGATCTCCCAACACAAGGGACCCAAGGAAGACATATAATTACTAGAATCAAGGATAAGGAGAGAGTATTAAAAGTAGCCCAAGAAAGAAAAAAGATCACATACAAAGGGAAACCGATCAGACTATCATCACACTTGTCAGTAGAAATCTTACAGGCCAGAGGGAGTACGTAATATATTCAATGCAATGAAACAGAAGGGCCTTGAGCCAAGAATACTGTACCTAGTAAGATTATCATTTAAATTTGAAGCAGGGATTAAACAATTTCCAGATAAGTAAAAGTTGAGGAAATTTACCCCCCACAAACCATCTCTACAGTATATTTTGGAGGGACTGCTCTAGTTGGAAGTATGCCTAAGGCTAAATAGCTGTCACCAGAGAAGATAAAACCACAGTAAAGGAGGTAGACAAATTAATTACTAAGCAAATGCAAAATTAAACCAACTAGCCACAATGTCAGTCAAGGGACACGCAAAGAGTACTGAATATGACACCTAATATATAAAGAGTGGAGGAGGAAGAAAAAGAAGGGAGGGGAAAAAAAGAACCTTTAGACTGTTTGAAATAGCATACTAAGTGAGTTAAGTTAGAAGGTGAGATAGTAAAGAAGCTTCCCTTGAACCTTTGGTAACCACAAATCTAAAGACAACAATGGAAATAAGTACATATCTATCAATAATCACCATAAATGTAAATGGACTGAATGCATCAATCAAAAGACATAGAGTTACAGAATGGATAAAAACACAAGACCCATTTATATGCAGCCTACAAGAGACTCTGCAAACCCAAAGACATAAACAGATTAAAAGGGAAGGGATAGAAAAAGATATTTCATGCAAATAATAGGGAAGAAAAAGCAGGAGTTGCAGTAGTTGTATCAGATAAAATAGACTTCAAAACAAAGTAACAAGGGATAAAGAAGGTCAGTCCAACAAGAGGATATAGTCATTATAAATATCTATGTACCTAACATTGGAGCACCCAAATATGTGAAATAAATACTAATAGAATTAAAGGGGGAAACAGAATGCAATGCTTTCATTTTAGGATATTTCAACACAATACTCACTCCAAAGGACAAATCAATGAGACAGGAAATAAATAAAGAGACAGAGGCACTAAACAACACATTAGAACATATGGACCTAATAGACATCTATAGAACACTCCATCCAAAAGCAGCAGGATACAGATTATTCTCAAGTGCACATGAATAGAATAGATTTTCTATCTATTCATTTTCCAGAATAGATCATATACTAGGCCACAAAAAGAGCCTCAGTAAATTCAGAAGGATTGAAATTGTACCAACCAACTTCTCAGACCACAAAAGCATGAAAGTTTATTTAGAAATAAACTGTGCCAAAAAAACAAAAAAGCCCGCAAACACATGGAGGCTTAACAACATGTTACTAAATAAAAAATGGATCAATGACCAAATAAAAACAGATCAAGCAATATATGGAGACAAATGAAAATAGCAGCTCATCACCCCAATTCTGTGGGAAGCAGTGAAGGCAGTTCTAAGAGGAAAGTATATAGCAATACAGGCTTACCCCAGGAAAGAAGAACAATCCCAAATGAACAGTCTAAACTCACAATTAATGAACTAGAAAAAGAAGAACAAATAATGCCCAAAGTCAGTAGAAGGAGAGATATAATAAAGATCAAAGAAGAAATAAATAAAATTGAGAAAACTATAACAATAGAGAGAATTAATGAAACCAGAAGCTGGTTCTTTGAGAAATAAACAAAATAGATAAACCTCTAGCCAGACTTATCAATAAAAAAAGAGAGTCTACACACATAAACAGAATCAGAAATGAGAAAGGAAAAATCACTATGGACACCACATAAATACAAAGAATTATTAGAAAATACTATGAGAAATTATATGCTAACAAATCAGATAACCTAGAAGAAATGGACAACTTTCTAGAAAAATACAACCTTCTAAGACTGACCCAGGAAGAAACAGAATTCAGAGCAAACCAATTATCAGCAATGACATTGAATTGGTAATCAAAAAACTACCTAAGAACCAATCCCTGGACCAGATGGCTTCACCACTGAATTTTGTAAAACATTTAGAGAAGACCTAATAATACCCACCATCCTTAAAGTTTTCCAAAAAGTAGAAGAGGAGGGAATACTTCCAAGCTCATTCTATGAGGCCAGCATCACTCTAATACCAAAAGCAGGCAAACAACCACAAAGAAAAAGAAAATTACAGACCAATACCCCTAATGAATATAGATGCAAAAATACTCAACAAAATATTAGCAAACTGAATTCAAAAATACATGAAAAAGATCATCCATCAGGATCAAGTGGGATTTATTCCAGGAATGCAAAGATGGTACAATATTCAAAAGTCCACCAACATCATCCACCACAGCAACAAAAGAAGGACAAAAATCACATGATCAATTCCATAGATGCTGAAAAAGAATTTGACAAAATACAATATCCATTCATGATTTAAAAAAACTCTCAACAAAATGGGTATACATGGAAAGTACCTCAACATAATAAAGGCCATATATGACAAACCCACAGCCAACATCATACTTAACAGCAAAAAGCTAAAAGCTTTTCCTCTAAGACTGGGAACAAGACAAGGATGCCCACTTTCCCCACTTTTATTCAACATAGCACTGGAGGTCCCAGCCACGGCAATCAGACAACACAAAGAAATAAAAGGCATGCAGACTGGTAAGGGAGAAGTTAAACTGTCACTGTTTGCAGATGACATGATATTCTACATAAAAGCCCTATAGAATCCACTCCGAAACTACAAAAACTAAAACTGAATTCAGCAAAGTTTCAGGATACAAAATTAATACACAGAAATCTGTGGCATTCCTGTATACTAACAATGAACTAGTAGAAAGAGAAATCAAGAAAACAATTTCACTTATGATTGCATCAAAAAGAGTAAAATATCTACAAATAAACCTAACCAAGGAGGTGAAAGACCTATGCCCTGAAAACTACCAGACACTCATGAAAGAAATTAAAGAAGACACCAATAAATGGATATACATCCCATGATCATGCATAGGAAGAATTAACATTGTCAAAATGACCATCCTGTCTAAAGTAATCTACAGATTCAATGCAATCCCTATCAAACTACCAACAGCATTCTTCAACAAACTGGAACAAATAGTTCTACAATTCATATGGAACCACAAAAAATCCCGAATACCCAAAGCAATCCTGAGATCAAGCTGGGGGAATTACACTCCCCAACTTCAAGCTCTGCTACAAAACCACAATGATCAAAACAACTTGGTACTGGCATAAGAACAGACCCATAGATCAGTTGAACAGAATAGAGAGTCCTGATGTATACCCAAACATGTACGGCCAATTAATATATGATAAAGGAGCCATGGACATTCAATGGGGAAATGACAGCCTCTACAACAACTGGTGTTGGCAAAACTGGACAGCTACATGCAAGAGAATGAAACTGGATTATTGTCTAACTCCATACACAAGAATAAACTCAAAATGGATCAAAGACCTGGATGTAAGTCATGCAACCATAAAACTCGTAGAAGAAAAGCATAGGCAAAAATCTCTTAAATATAAGAATGAGCAACATTTTCCTGGATGCATTTCCTTGGGCTAGGAAAACAAAATAAAAATGAACAAGTGGGACTACATCAAACTAAAAAGCTTCTGTACAGCAAAGGACATCATCAGTAGAACAAAAAGGCATCCTACAGTATGGGAGAATATATTTGCAAACGATGTGTCCAATAAGGAGGTAACATCCAATATATATAAAGAACTCACACACTCAACACCCAAAAAGCAAATAACCCAGTTAGAATATGGGTGGAGGATCTGAACAGACAATTCTCTAAAGAAGAAATTCAGATGGCCAACAGGCACATGAAAAGATGTTCCACATCACTAATTATCAGGGAAACACAAATTTAAAACCACAATGAGATATTGTCTCACAGCAGTTAGGATGGCTAACATCCAAAAGACAAGGAACAACAAATGCTGGAGAGAATGTGGAGAAAGGGGAACCCTCTTATACTGTTGGTGGGAATATAAATTAGTTCAACCATTGTGGAAAGCAGTATGGAGGTTCCTCAAAAAACTGAAAATAAAAATACCATTTGACCCAGAAATTCCACTCCTAGGAATTTGCCCAAAGGAAACAAGATCCCAAATTCCAAAAGACATATGCACCCATGTGTTTATCGCAGCACTATTTACAACAGCCAAGATATGGAAACAACCTAAGTATCCATCAGTAGATGAATGGATAAAGCAGAGGTGATACATATACACAATGGAATATTATTCATCCTTCAGAAGAAAACAAATTCTACCATTTGCAACAACATGGATGGAGCTAGAGAGTATTATGCTCAGTGAAATAAGCCAGGTGGAGAAAGACAAGTGCCAAATGATATCACTCATTTGTGGAGTATAAGAACAAAGGAAAACTGAAAGAACAAAACAGCAGCAGACTCACAGACTCCAAGAAGGGACTAGCGGTTACCAAAGAGGAGGGGCTGGGGAAGGAGGGAGAAGGGGATTAAGAGGCCTTATGATCAGCACACCTAATGTAGGGGGGTCACATGGAAGGCAGTACAGCCCAGAGAAGACAAGTAGTGACTCTATAGCATCTTACTACACTGATGGACAGTGACTGCAGTGGGGTACAGTGGGGGACTTGATAATATGGGTGAATGTAGTAACCACAATGTTGCTCATGTGAAATCTTTATAAGATTGTATATCAATGATACCTTAATTTAAAAAAAGGAAAAATAAAAAGAAATTAGCACTAGACAATCTCTCCTCCTGCGGTCCCTCTTGTTCAAAGATTTTGTGCTAAATAACTGCCATCTGCAGGGCCCGTACAGTCAACTCTGTAAGCACACTGTTCTTAATGGTTTGGGGAGGACTGGGTTTCCATTCTAGTTCCCTGGCCGGTTCAAGACCAGACGTACCTGTTCTTTCAAAGAGTGCTTGCTTTCCTGACATGCACTTAGCAGGTGGAAGGGTACCTTCCTTCAGATTCCCTAGTAAAATAGCAGCCAGAGATGTAGTAAAAACAAGATGAAATGACCCGCTCTGAGCACCAATATCTCATATGGTGGGGATGGGAGATCCCTGAGGCAGCCATGAGGGTCTGCCAGCAGCACACCTGCTTCTGCTGGGCACTGGTCCTCACAGGGTGAAGCTCATGTAAGACTCGGTCATAGCAGCTGGTACAGTTCACAGGACACAGGATTAGCCCAACCAATTTCTGGAAAATCAGTGCCCATCTCTATTTCTGGAAATCAGAAAGTTCAGCTGAAGGGTAGCCACCAGGAAAATAATCATTTTCTCCATTGAAGGGAACAGAGATAGAGACTCCTCAGCAGAACATTATTTGGGGAGACCATTTTGTACAGAGAAGCCAAGGGCATTGGTGGTCAGAGCAGGGGAAGCAAGCAGAGAGACTGAACAAACTTGGAAGCAGCTCTCTTCCTCCCCGCCTCATGCCTCCCTTTGGCTGTTGCACAGATTCAGCCCCAGGATTTTAAAAGAATAATTTGTCCAGTAAGCCTGGTGAAGCAACACTGTGATTTTGTCTTTTCCATCAACCTACACTTCCATTTGGATATGCTGTATATAGATAAGCACAGTAGATTCTAATTATTCAACATTCTGGGAATCTCTGTTAGCCCAAATCCCAGATCCCCATGCCAGGCTAGACATTTATCAATTTATCCTTGCATTCATGTTACAGGAAGTGTTATAGTTCATGTACTTACCTGTTTCACTAAGCAGTTGATTCCTTCAGGGCAGAAGGAAGTAATCATTTAATGTGGCTAATTAAGGAAAAATTACCTGAATGCACATGTCTTGGGTGATGGTAATGGTAGTGTGTGTGTGTGTGTGTGTGTGTGTGTGTAATAGGTGCATGGAGTCAATTAAAAATGACAGTTTTGAAAGAGGATAGGTCCAAAACTAGGAAGAGTAAAGCCAAGCTGGGATCTAGGAATAGAAGGTTAAAACTAGCAAACAAGGCAGGATGGAAGCAGGGACACTGAGGCACATGACTGAGACAAATCCAGAAGCTGGAAACAAATCAGGGGAGGGCTACCCTACAAGTAGGGATATAGAATGTGAACCAGGAAATGGGGCTTTAGTAAAACTCAGCCCCGAGGTTAGCAAAGAGAGGCCAGGCAGTTTCCATCTGTGCTGTAGGCTAGGATTCTGTCACCCAAATACTTCATATCTTGATATCTGATATTATGTATTCAGGTGAGTACCCCACATTTGTGGAAGACACATTTGGAGACTGCTTTCAGAGGCAAGTTTTTGAGCAACACAAGAAAACATATACCATGAGCTCTTGATCAGTGTTTTGTTATTTTATCCTTTCTATTTAAGCAGAGGGGTGCAAGACCAAATTTGTGCCTGGTGGATGATGAGTGGGTTCCTGGGATGCACACTGGGAGGCCATCACAGTGGTCCAGGAAGAGGTGAGGGTGGCCCAGACCAGGGGGTGTGGCTGGAGGTGAGGCACATGGAGATGCAGAAGGGGAGCAGATTTGAGTACTGGTTGGACCACTGGTAGCAAATGGAAATGCCTACAAATTTTATATGCACTTAAAATTTTCCATAATAAATTCCTTTTAATTGTAAGAAAAGGAGATCGAGAACTCCAGTAACTCTGCTAGAGAACTACAAGTTAAAAGAGACTTACACATGTCTACGGACTGCAATGCAGGGGTCTTATTTAAATTCTTTATTCAAGCAAATTCTAATAATTTTGAGACTTAGAAAGTTGAACACTGACATGTTTGCATTAAGGAATTGCTATTTTTACACATGGTAATAGCATTGTGGTATTTTTTAAGAGTTATCTTTTAGAGACATACACTGAGATAATTATAGTTGAAATCATATGACCGGAGTTTTCTCCAGAAAACACGGGAGAGTGGGAAGGAGTGTGCCGAACAGGAGCGGCTCTGAGTTGGTATTTGTTGAAGCTGGATGATGAGCTCGTGGGGGCTCCCTGTACACGGTGCCAACCAAGACTTTCCTTGTGATGACAGCTGCTAGTGCCATGTCCCAGAAACTCTTCAGAGCCACCTGTCTGCTCCGCTCATGGACACAAACATTCCTCTGGCTCTAGGATGGAGGTGTCCAAATGCCCACATTAATAGAGATGCCACAGAGCCACAGAAGGTAGGAGATTCACAGGATGTTTTGTTTGTTTTAAGTGTATATGTCCAGCTCTTTCTGCTAAAAACTGAAAAGAAGCAGCATTTTGGAATGTATCAGGATAAGTACAGGCAGACCTCGTTTTATTGTGCTTTGCTTTATTGCACTTTGGAGATACTCTGTTTTTTACAAATTGAAGGGGTGGCAACCCTGGGTCGAGCAAGTCTTTCGGGGCCATTTTTCCAAAAGCATTTGCTCCCTTTGTGTCTCTGGGTCACATTTTGGTAATTCTTGCAACACTTCAAACTGTTTCCTTATTATGATATTGATCATGTTGGTCTGCAATCAGTGATTACAACTCACTGAAGGCTCAGGTGATGGTAAGCATTTTTTAGCAATGAAGTATTTTTTACTTAAGTTGTACACATATTTTTTTTTTAGTCATATGTTATTGCACACCTAGTGGACTACAGTAGAGTGTGAACATAGTTTTTATATGTACTGGGAAACCAAAATATTCATTTGACTCACTTTATTGCATTATTTGCTTTATGCAGTGGTCTTGAAACAAACCCTCAAAATCTCCAAAGCATACTGGTAATGATGTGTGGGAGTAGCTTGTTGCCCCCCTTCTCTTTTCCTTTCCTAGAAGATGCACCCTCCTTGTTTGGCAGGCGTCACTGCTGCACAAATCCTCTCCAGCCTCCTAGTCACTAGGTGTGGCCATGTAATTTAGCTCCAGCCAATGAGATGTAAGCAGAAGTGTTCTGTGGGACTTCCTGGAAGGCTCCACAGAGGAGCTAACCCATCTAGGAAGTGTGTCCACCTTCTCTTTTCCCTTCTCTTTTTTCTGCTGCCTGGAATGCAGATGTGAAGTGGAGAGCTCCAGTAACTGTGCAGGACCACGAGGTCACCTTGAAGATGGAAGCCACATATCTTGCATGACAGGGCAAGAATGAAGGAGCCTAGGTCATTGATGGCTCTGAACTGCCTGTCTCTGGACTTATTTCACAAAGTGAGGATAGGCCTTCATGTGGTTAAGCCGAAACCACTTTAGGTTTTTAATTATATGCAAAGTCTTGATAATTGATACAGGTACCTGATTGTTTATTGTTAATAAATAAAGCACTATGTGGTATTATCCATTAAAAATTAAAGTGTACAGTCACTGATTCAGCATTTCCACTCAGAACTTCACCTGGTAGCTATACACCAAGAATAGTATTGTTTGCAGGAGCAAACACCAGACAACCTAAGCATGTGTGCAGGGGGGCTTGGTAAGTAACAGGGCCTTCAGGGGGCTGTCAGGCAGCCATTCAAACAGTGAGTAGATCTGTTCATGTTGCTGTGAAAAAGCCTCTGGTCTTATTATGAGATGAAAACAGGTTAGGTATAAAAAAGCATGTGTAGTTTGATCTCTTCTGTTCGAATTTTTTAAAACACACACACATATATACTACATATATGTGTGTGTGTATGTATTTTTCTAGAAAGAAAACACCTGCTAACCAAGGAGAGGAAGGGCCACAGTTGGGTATAGAGGCTTTACTGGTCACTGTATATTTCATACAGATAGATTTTTCCCTCCACTGTCTTTCTCCATATTAATGAAAAAAATTACTTCCAGTAGCACATACTCACTCAAAATCTTTCTAAATTGATGGCACAAAGAACCTGCACTCCCTAAGTTTTCCTCAGTCTCACTGTCTTACTGTTTACCACCCCACTTCCTAGTCTGTACTAATGGCTGCAGTGAAGCTGTTGTCCCCGCCTCCTCCCTGGTCCCGTTCTCCCCTCCCTCTTTCTCCACCACCCTCTCTCTTCCATAAATGTGCCATGCTACTGACTCCCCAAGGGCATGGTCCTCCCAGGGCTCCTGCAGAGGGGCAGGGGAGACCAGAATCCAGGAGGAATGGCTGAGCTGGCTAGGAACTCTGTCTGCCGCCCCTGGGTGGATGGACAGATGCTCTGCTTGAATCAGGGTATCAGAGGCCTCCGAGTGGTTTTTCCTGGCGGCTTTGTGCCTTGTAGGTGAATGGGGACACATGCACTCACACAGGAGTTGGCGTGTGTCCGGGAGTCCGTGTGCTCAGGCTTCAAGGGAAGCCAAAGGTTTGTTTGGACTCGTTCCTGCAGCACGAGAGCTCTGCTGATGAGAGCAGGATGGGAACGCGGTGGGAAGAGAGCAGCAGGACAGCCACGTGCCACCAGGCAGATGGCAGAAGAGGTGACATTTGTTTCCAAGGATCGCAAGGCCCTGGGAAGCTCACAAGAGCAGCTCACATGGCTCCTGAATTTTAGGACAGTTATTTCTAGGGGAAGTAAACTTAGTTGCTGACAACATATTTTAATGATAAAATCTGAACTTTTGGAACATATTTTAATGATAAAATCTGAACTTTTGGAAACTGTGGTCCAGAAAGGATTCCTGTAGGGTGATCAAGAAAACTCATGTCTAAGGATTGGCGAGTTCCAGGGTTGATGCAGGATGGATTCTAACGAGATGAATATGAATTGATAAAGAGGTCAGAGAAATGAAGAGGAATAGGTGGGAGATACAGGGTTCTGGTTATAAAATACATGCCTGACTAAAACTGACTGAAAGACAAATGTGGCTCATTGATCCATATAACTGGACAGTTCCGGGGGTGGGTTCAGCCACAGTCAGATCCAGGGCTTGCAGCTGTGCACGAAGGGCCTGGCGTGGCCAGTCTCTCAGCCTTGCTTTTCTCTGCCTACCACGGGTTCCATGTACCAGCTTAGTGACCCCAGGCCCAGACACTCCCTCTGCGGTCTCAGCACTGTGTGTGCTGATTTTCACTGGCCTAGTTTGGGACACAAGCCTGTCTCTAAACCAGTCCCCCACCCCTGTGATCTTCCAGGCCCAGCTTGGTACCCAAGCCTGGAGCCAGAGTTATGCCCATACAGGGGTGGGGGTGCCAGGGGACCTTCAGAGGAAAATCAGTGTGTTGTTAAAGGGGCCAGGAGGAGATAGTCAACTGACAATTAAATGTCTACTACACCAGTATAGATTTATGAGCTTCAAGTTTTCTCCAGTGGCAAATGAAAGGGAGAAGGGGAACTACCAATACATGCCCAGTTTACGGTCCTTCTTTGCAATGTTGGAGATTAGAAGAGCCAGACCACATCCCAGGCTTTGGCGTTCACTCTGGAGTCTTTGGTTTTCTTGTGCTTATCCCAAATATTGGAGTTAAAAATAGTTTGGGACTAGAAAACAGACACCAGCTCTTAGTGGTATTCTCCAGGCCTCCATGGATTCCCAATCTAGGATTCCCCTCAGAAAGGTAAAATAATTCCAAAGTTTTCCTAGGGACTTTATAATTCTTCCCCCAAACTTAAGGGAGCCAGCCTTCTCCATTTTTTATTCCATTATTGCCTCTGTTTCTATATACTTTTGGAGCAGTCAATAACTGGAGAGCTGGACCCACACTCAGGTGTCTGGGCCCCCAAATCAGCAGAGCTCTGCTGTGTGTGAGTAGAAAGAGCCCCACAGGACACTGATGCCACCTCCTAGAAATGGGATGTTTGGGAGGAAATCTTGGTAAGACGAGATTTGCTGTCCCTCATTACACACAGATTGAATGGAGTATACAGAGACTTGGAGAACACCGTGGAGAATGCTGGATCAGAAGGCAAATTCTGTGATCGGGCCAAGCAAGCAGAGAGGTAGGCAGCATTACCAGCCCTTTTCATCATCGCTGAAAATAAGAACTATGTGAAGACAAGGAGCTCACCTCAAAAACTGACAATTGCCAATTCTCTTTTTTGTTTACTAGATAGAGCATATTCTTGAACTCTTCCTACAGGAAAGGCCTTCGGGCATAAGCCTATTTCCCAAAAAACCTCAGTAAGGTAGAGTGGTATACTTTGGAAATGTGAAGAAAAAAAGAGCAAAGAGTCAATTGTGGCTACAGAAAATGCTCAGAAGTAATTGGTGGAGAAAATGCCAGACACAGTCCCTCTTGCAGTTGGATTGCCACCTCTAAGCATGCTAGAAAATTTTTTATTTTGAGCAGAAAAATGGTCTCTAATCATTGCTGATTCCTTTTACCTTAGAAAGGTTCAGAAAATTTAGGCAAGACAAATCCTCTGCTCCCTTCTCAGTTCAAAAACATGATCCAAAAGGGAAGCAAAATCTGGAAATGTCAACAGTGGTCACTCGGTTTGTATCTGCTACAACCACTTCATCACCTTCCTCATGGGCCATACTGCCCACCATGCATCTGGACCAGGAATGGCCCTTAACCAAGCCAGAAGTCAATAAGTTATTCCTCAGAGGTTCTGCACTTGGAGATAAGATAGAATTTGCCAGTGTGGCCGAGGGACATAAGGAAGCAGATTCGTGAAGCATAAGCTCTGGCATAAGGGCACCAGCTACTGCAAACAGCCGCCCACAGGACGGAGCTGACACACAACGTGTTTTACTTGGCCTGCAGGGTTTTAAATTGCAAATGATTGCCAACACTTAAAAACTGAAGAATTTCACATTTTACAGTGGGTGGGCTTCCAGAGCAAACTGCATGGATATTATGCCTGTCTAAGAACAAGCTTGTTGATCAGAGAAATCAGACTCGAGGTGCACTTAGGACTTTTCGGACTTTTAGGACATGCAGTCAAAGATCACTGGAGCTCACAGCACACGTGTTCCTGTGAGGGGCCACCCAGGAGCACCAACAGGCATGTTCCAGATTCACCTGCTACCTGTGGGGTTCCAGGAAGAATAACTGGACAGCTTTTAGCAAACTTGTAAGAGACAAGGTGAATGAAGAATTCTGATTATGTAAGTGGTCCAGAGTCCCCATCACTCCCCTTTGCTCCCAGGCCCTGAGCCTGAATGACACAAGCAATCTTCCATTTGGGACTGACTGTTTTGTGTGTGTGAGCCCCACAAGTCCTGAAGCCCGGGAGCCTTGCACTAAATGAAGGAGGGCTTCTGAGGGGTGTTCCCCGCCCTACTGAGGTCTGCCTTATTAGCAATTCCTGAATCCCCAAGACGTTTTCATACCTAGAGGGAGCACTCCCCCTTCTCTCTGCTACCCCCACACAATACGCAATGTATTTGAGCAAATTTGAGTGGTTTCAGACCTGGCTGCCAAAAAGAGCTCTCGATAGAACAGCTTCTGAGCATTAACCTCACAAAGGAAAGATGCCATCGGGATGGGAACTTGACTGTGCACTTCATTTCCATGACCTCACCTGGAGCCACTGGACCCTTTAAACAGGCCGCCTCTCTTGGTAGCCTTAGAGCCCCATTGTGGACTCCATCAGGCCTCTTCCCTCCCCCAGCATCTGGGCGCAGCTAACTCTACCAGAGAAGACATCAAGCTATAAATGGCTTTGTGTGTGTGTGCCCCCACATTCTCATTCAAGTTGTCAACTTGTGGGTTTGGGAGATATTTTTAAATATTTGCATGTTTTTTGTTGAGTTGTGGTGACCTCACTCACTGGGTCTATTCATAGATGCCAGGAGAGGAGAGGGTCCACGCTGTCAGCACTCAGACCCGAGCATTTTGGCTGGGAAACTCCTACCAAGGGAGTGGGTGTGCAGCCTGGTTTAAAGCTGTCTTTGCTCGTTTCTGTGAGTCAGAGTCATGGGCTATCTAAAATAGATGGTGAGTATGGGCAGGGCAGTCCAAACACAATAGAAATTCGTCGAGTTTATTCCCAGGGAGAGTGGGACCCCTCAGGGAGGCTCCACTTGGCTGTTGTAAAGGTTGGGTTGAGCAAGCAAACCTGCCGAGTTGACTGCTTTTACTCAGCCCTGATGGCCTACATATGCAGCTGCATGCTTAGGAGGTGGGGGTAAGTGGATTTTACCACATGTCTGGATATTGAACACTATTTGCACTTCCCTGATAAACTGTACAGAATGTGAGGTTACTTAAGAATGCTCACGCTTACTTACACTGCTCAAGACTGAGACTTATTCTTCAGGAGTTTTGCATGTTTGGAGCGTGACTTTGGAGATAAGGCCACCTCCTCTCCATGCACTTGTTCTCACAATGTTCATGTGAGCATTTGCCCGACAGCTCATGATGATTGTAGGACCAAAGGCCAAGTTCTAAGTGCACCTGTGGCTCATAGCACTCAGCAGGCTGTTCAGCTGTAGATCGCAAAAGGGCAATCACATGACTGTTAGCAAATGCTCCTGAGACACAAGGAAGGAAGCCTTCTGACTTGAAAGGGGCACACGGTGCTGAACAGATCCAGGCAGCCCACAGTCGTCATGCATCCCAGTGTGGAATGGACACCCTTTCCTGGAATAGGAGCTACAGGGCAAAGAAGAAGAAAAGTAGTTATTTAGAAGTATTGCAAAATACCGGTCCCACAAAGGCCTGACAATTTCCATGGATTTTGGGTGGCGTGTGCCTGTCATGGCAGAGAAAAGTTTTAGATTGCTCTGTAGGCGAGAGGAGAGCTGACAAAAATATTTGATTACCACCCAGCCTGGATGTAGGCAGACACGGCTGAAGCTTCTTCAACCTTCCTTTCTGTCCCATTTTCATGACTCTCTATGGGCTTTCACATATCCCACGTCACCAGCATCCATGCTTTGGGCAGCCATCCCTCTCTTTATCCTCTGAAACTCATCATTTCTATCCTAGATTATTACTCACTGCGTTGTCTTCCAAGAGGATTCCAAGCCTCACTGTTAACTGCGCAATAGAATGGGTCCCCCTTCTAGGGACTACCTTCCTAAGAGGAAGGGCCTGACAGCAACAGGAAGGCCTGTTCACCTTCCTGAAACCACACAGCATGGTTTAAGGCAAGGAAAACCACAAACACCATGTCCACCAGGAAGCCAGGTGCACAGAGCCATCCAAACAGAAGGACAGTGCCCCTGAACGGGACTCGACTTATTCTTCCAGGTTGTTGTGCTTTTTTTGGTGTCGAGGCTTTTTGTTTGTTTGGGTGGTTTTTAGTTTCGTTGTTTGAGGACTCAAAACATTTCCCCTCCCCTGGTGCACAGAAACGTGGAAGCAGAGTGGCCTGTCTCAGCATTGCTCTGGGAGCCACCATGGCTTCCGGTAAGGCTTCAGGTCCTGAGGGTCCCTGCCTGCTGCATTTTACAAGGACTTCTTAAGTGACAAGAGAGCTCCTGACAAAACTGCAATGCAGCAGAAACCTTTGTTGTCAGGCTGTAGTTGTTACAGCCTGAATCGTCCCAGTCATCCCTGTGAAGGCTAACTTGGAGCCCAAGCTTCCATACATATGGAAATGTCATCTGATTGCTTTCTTGCTTACATCTGTCACCTTTTGAGAGCAAGGTCATGGAGACTAAGAAAAGGAAGGTTCTAGGGCTGTTAAACTTGCTAAAGATTTTCACAAGTTCTCAAATGATCTGAAAAAAAAAAAAAAAGAAAGTCAGTGCATGCAATGTTTCCACTGGTTAGAGCCCCACGAATTGGCGATGCCAAAGGGTAAGGACTCCAGGAAGTGAGCCCTAGTCCTGCTTGATGAAAACCCCACTAAGACTTCCTTTACTTCATAGGAATTTCCCTGGATCTCTTTACTTACCCCAGTTAACGGTGCTTATCATGTCCCAGTGCTCAAGGGATATAAGAGGAATTATTTTTCTTTTTTTACAAGAAGAAATAAAAACACTGAGAAGGCAGACCTAGCGCTCATTCCCTCTGAGTATGAATCTGTTCCTTTTCCCTCTACCTCAATTCCATCACTTCTCTTGCCAATATTTTCTAATTTATTTTCTAGTCCTAAAGATGTTCTTCTAATTTATTCTACTCTCATAATACATTCTACTCCAGGCTCTCTCCTAAGAGTCAGCACCTAACATTCCTTCCTCCCTGCTTCTTCCCCTGCCGACCTTCTTCACTTAACCCCAGACTCATAACTGGGTGGGCGTTTGCCATCCATGCAGCGCTGGCTCTGTGGGATAGCTGGTAAGTCCCCAAAGCTGCACAGCTCGACAATAGCTGAATTCCTTATCCATGCAGCCTCATGTTCTCTTCATTAGACACCCATTCGATGACCTACAAATAACCCTGACCCCTTTGGGGTCCTCCACCACCACCACCAATTTTGAATACTTTATCCAATCCTTGATATTATGAACATTTTCTTAGCTTGCTGAATAGAGGGTGGTGTCACTCTTACACACATCCCTAGACTTCTCTTCTTCCTACAAGTACTCTCCATCTCCAACTCCATGTTGATTCTGCATACCCAGTGTTTTCATATCCCTTGCTGGGGAAGCACCTGCTGTAAGGGTGCCTGCATGGTCAAACACCACAAGTGTGCAAGGACCTCACAGAACCATGGGCCTAGACGGAGACCATAGGCCTAACTGGAGGATAAGGCACCCCATGTAAGTTTATGTCAGGTGCTAACATATAAAAATTCAGTTGTTTTTAGAGAAATGCATTGTGTTGGAGTTACTTCAATTTCAGAATCCATTTCATCAGCTTTTTTCAGATTTTTAGTTACAACTAAACAAGAGCCACTGAAAACCAGCAAATATCAAACAAATATTTCATGATTCCATGGCAAGTTGGTTTCACGGACCACACCCTTGAAAATGAGCATCCTTAGCTGAGTTCAGATACAGTGGGGATATCAGAGAACTTGACCAACTGGCCACACAGGAGAAGGTGTTCAGTTAAGCAAGCTTCCAAAAATCAGTAACTGGAGTGACATTTGATGTGGCATTTGATAAGCAACACAGGTTAGGTGAAATATGTTAGTTATCCATAGCAATGACTAATGATAAAATATTCTTTCCTTAAATATCCACGTGTAGGAGAAAAAGAAGTGATGAGGAGGGCAGAGCCCAGATGGAGTGACTGCCCAGTGGTTCTGAGTCTCTACTGAACAGTTTTGAAGGCTGGCCCTCTCAGAGGTAGTCAGCTCAGTTACTGCAGGACAGTGGTGTGCAAAAATTAGGGAGCTTTTGAAATACAAAGGGCACAGCAATGACCATGGCCCCCATCCCTGAGAACTAAATCAAAATGTCTGGGGTGTCAGGATTCCATCTTAACCCCCCAGGTGACTGTAATGTGCAGCCAGAGTGGGAAGCTGCAGCATTCGGTTTGGTGACATATGAATTCTGGGAAGGGACAAGGACATCTGCTTCCACTTCAGGATGGTAGACCAAGTATATCCTACCTCTTCTTCATTCCTGCAGCAAGGGCCTTAAATGATAGCCCTGAATGAGAAGTGAAACTTTCAGTGAACCAGAAACCAGGACAGATCCTCAAGTATGGGGTCATGCCAAGACAGAAAGCCCAATCGCAATGGTGCACAGAAGTCTATTGCCAAAAACGCGAAGGGAGTGCCAAGGCTGCTCCATCCCCAAAGGTGACAGGCACGAGAAGCAGAAGAGGACAGCCAGCACATAGGTCCCTGGGGCAGTGCTGTGGGAGGGGCCAGAGATCCATCCTCCACAGATGGCCTTCTTCTGCCCTTGAGCCAAACAGCAGTGACAAAGCATCAGCCTCCAGGTAGGAGTCATGGCCAGGTAACCCAAATCAGAAAGGCATGGCCATGTGTCATGAGATGGGCCATTGCCAAGGGAACCGGGTAGCAGGCCTGAACACCTCCGAGGAATCTCACCCCGTGGCTTATCCTTCTCTGCAGTCCCTGAGAAAAGTCCAGAGGATAATTTGCCAGCCATCTCCCCAAGTAAATGATACCCAGTGACTGAGAATGCAGCCTAATGCAGAATCTCAATTGTGTAGAAGAGTGCAGAGTCAAGATTACCACACATTCAGTGAACACCAACATTGCAAGAGAGAACAAACTCAACCAAATGATGAACTAACACCCAAGCAGATAAGTAATGGAGCAAGCAAAGCAGGAATTAAGAATAAGCACAAGCAAATTTTTCCAATAAGTGTATGAGGATGTAGGAGTCACAAATGAATCAGCTAGAGGTCATGGAGATTAAAATTTGATCCTTAGAGTGAAAAACCGAGTAAGTGGATGAAACTAATTTTTTTTCCTGAAATTAATTTTATTATAATAAAGACTTATGGAGTCTTATAACCTAGTGACTAGTGATCGCTCATAAGTTTAAGACTTTATTTTTCCTTGAACAACATTGAACCCCACACACACAGTTGGAAATCTGCATACAACTTTCGATTCCCCCAAAATCTTAACTACTAGGAGCCTGTTGCTGATGAGAAGCCTCACCAATAACAGAAACTGTTGATTAACATATAGTCTGTGTATGTATTATATACCGTATTCTTATAGTAAAGGAAGCTAGATAAAAGAAAATGTCTTTACAAATGGTTGCACATCTCCGAAACATTTTCCAGTGTGTTTATTGGAAAACATCCATATATAAGTGGCCCAGTGCAATTCAAACCCAAGTTGTTCAAGCATCAACCATAGCTCATGCTCTTAGAAAGCACATAATAATCTTTAAATAAGACATTGTAGGAAGTATTTTGAAGAATGAAGTTTTCTGTACTCCTTTTAAAAAGACTTGGGCCATTTTGAAAAATTGACAATGAATGACAAATAACATCCAAATAAAGAAAAATAAGTTTTTCCCCCAAATACATAAGAAACTCTTGATAATATTTGTACATTAAGTACCTGGAGTAAAATGGGCCACATGTTCAAAGGCAGTTAGTAATAGTCTGTCCAAGGACTTGTTTCATTTGATTTAGCACCAACTAAAATAAGGGTATATTCAACCTCAAGACAAATGCTGGGCATAGAAGCCACAGGGCATAAATCTGCAAAGAAGTAAAAAGCTAACCTTTTCAGCCAATATTGCTTCTCTCTCACTTATCAACTTTACATTTCCCTGTATGGCCCCGGAAGATGACTGGTTAGCCAGAGACGGGTAAGATTCCTCAAGGGAGGAACAACCTAAGACAGGCACATCGCAGGGGGCCATCAGGTAAGAAATTGGGGATCAACAGAGCTGAGGCTTAGAACCCCACACCCCCTATTTTGAGAGAAATCTTCTGCATCTGTGGATGTTTTATTGCCCTTGTCTAGCTTGGATTAACACTTAGTCTACAGGCACACACCTGATAATCTACATTTGCTCTCTTACAACACTAAACTATGTTTTCTACCTTTATCTTGCATCTACCTACCACTTTAGCATTTTATTAAAAATAATAATAATAATAATAATAAGGGAGAAATGTGGGATTCACATATAAATCAAGTATAAAAATCAAATGAATATTCATATTTGACCTGATTGTTTATAGTTCATAATGAGTGATCAAAACCAAAGGTTTCTGTGATGACTGCCCTTGTACTGTTCACCATCTAAGAACTTACTCACTATGTAAGAATTTGTCTCCATGTAAGAACTTGTTCGTTATGCTTCAGAAGATTGGAGACTGACGAGGATTAGGCTGGGGGTGGATTAATGATTGTGCATTGAGCATTGACCCCCCTATACAGAATTTTATTGCTGTTAACAACCATTTGATCAATAAATATGAGAGGTGCCCTCTCAAAAATAAAAAATAAAAAAAAATAAAATAAGGGTATATTCAGCATTTAAGATACAGTCAAGTTTCTCTTCCACCTCTTAGCAGGCCACAGTACATAAGCATGCATCCTCCTAAACCCACTAAGGAATCTAAAATAATGATTTTTAAGTGGCTGCTCAGATTACTCCCACAGGCAGGATTAGGATTTTTCCCCATTCAGATGGGCTGTGCAGGCTAGCAGGTACCAACTTCCTAGATCAGAAATAAAGAACTCCACCTTCAGCAAACTTTTACTTTCCTGGTTCTTGTTAACCTGTCATACAAAGCCTTTTTATTGCTATGCCTGTTTACTAATTATGACTGCTATTTTTGTCAAGGAATTTCCCACCAGGCATGCCCAATCTATTCCTATTTCCTAATGACAAAGTATGCATATTTTATGTAGTGTCACACGTTTTCTTTCATTTATTTTTGTATACTTATCTGCTGCTCATCAGGGCATATAAATCAAAAAGAATTGACAAGTAGATCCTAAAGCCCACATTCCTTTTTTCTTAAATTGAAGTATCATTGATATACAATTTTATGATGGTTTCACATAAATAACACAGTGGTTTCAACATTCACCCATATTATCAAGTCCTCACCCATGCTATTGCAGTCACTGTCCATCAGCGTGGTAAGATGCTACAGAGTCATTGTCTTCTCCGTGTGGTACTGTCTCCCCTGTGACCCACCTATATTGTGATCGCGAGTTATAGGGGCCCTTAATCCCCTTCTCCAGTCCCACCCACTCTTCCCCACCCCTCCCCTTGGGTAACCACTAGTCCCTTCTGTGTCTATTGTTATTTTGTTCCCTTAGTTTTGTAAAGCCCACATTTTTTGACCTGAGTAAAGTGGGAAAACATGTCAATTACATTTTCCATTAAAGAAAAATCATTCAACTTTGGTTCTTATCCAAGAGCTTATATCAGAATAATATTAACTTGGAACATATGTTATATCCCTCAGTGCACATGTATTTTTGGAAGAAAACAAGTCATATCAAAGCAATCTTTTCTTAAATGTTTTTGATGCATTTTTATATCAAATTTTTATAGCAAATTAAAAATTCTGAGTAAACTGAAGTTATGTTTAACAACAAAATAAATAAAGCGGATACAGCAACCTTAAAGGTGTCTTAGTTTAAAGGCAGGAGTGAATTTGCATTCTTAAAGGGCTCCATAAATCCAGTTATTTTTATCTGGAATTTTATAGACGTAGCATCTCACAAAACCATGTCCCATGTGCGAGACATGTGTCTGGCATCTGGCTACACAAAAACTTCTGGTAAGATACTTTCTCCAAAGTAGAAAAATGTAATTTTTTACTCTTCCCGAAAAATATGAAACCTTACCAATCACTTATTCTTGCTGAACAAGTTAGATCACTACCATTGCTCTTTTAATTTTGCTCTAAAATAATTCTTTAAAGTTTAGACATCTTTGATATTTGTTAACTGCCCACCTATAGAAGATAGCTGGATGAAACACACTGGGCAATTTCAAAAATCTTAGTTATCAGATCCATTTAGCACACCCTTGGTATCCAGAAAAAAAGCCAAGGAAATGAAACGGATGTAACTTTCAAAGTCTCAGAACATGGAACTTCTAAATGAAAGAAGGGATTCTGTCCCTTTTGCTAATTACAAGGATTTTTCCTCCACAGTAAGTAACACTTTCCAGTGTATTTGTGGAACTTTGGTTTGCAGGAAGGCACGCATATGGAGCCAGATCCTGTGAGTTTCTGTTCCGGAGAATGTTTCCAGCACCCCTTTTCTCTGGTAGTATTCCAGGATCGGTTTTGTTCGGTCTTCATAAGCCTTGGGTCTCTTAGTAAGTGTCTCTGGTCTATCACCCTCACGCTGAAGGAGAGGCTCTCCCGTCAAGTCACCCACGCCCACGGCTTTGGGAGTGTTACAGTCGAGGTTGTGGACGCGGTGGATGAGCAGTGAGGCACTGCTGAATGAATGACCTCAAAGGGCACATTCAGGTTCTTTACCAGGTGTATCAAATGAACTCTGTCCAGGGCTTCGACTTGTGCAAGAGTCCTGGGGAAACCACCCAGCAGCCAGCTCTCCTGGGCGTGGTTTCTCAGCTCATGCAGGGTCAGCCAAGTCATGATGTCGCTGGGATGGGTTTCCCCTGTCTATGAAAATCTTGGCCAGCACACCAACTTCCATGTCCCTCGGCATTGCTGTCTCGGAGCAGGTTCCCGCTCAAGTATTTGATGATGCGCAAGGACCGTGTCCCTGCCGGAGCCCACGGTGCCCAGGAGCGCCGCCCGCAGGAGCTGCCCCGACGCCCCCCTGGTTGCTGAGCGGCCGTCCTGGCAGGGGCGCGAGCGCTAGGGACTCCGCCTGGCCTGCGCACTCCCGCGCTCTCCGGCAGCCACGAGGACGCGCGAGGGCAGCACCCGTGGTGGAGACTAACACACAGAAATGGACTCTGCAGAAGAGCAAATCCTTGAGTTGAAGATGAGCCACGGGCGCTCCCATGATGCAGTTCTAAAGAAGAGATTGTAGGTATGAAGGAAAAATTAAGAAACAAAGAGAAGATTTAAAAGTTCCACCTTTCACAAGTAGAAAGTGGAGAGGGTGGAGAGATGCAATATTTAAATAAAGAATACACAAGAATTTTCCAGAATTAAAGAATGATATGAGTCACAGGAATAAACAATGGAATGGTCCAGAACATCTAGTAGCAAATATTGGGAAAGGTTTGAATAACTAGGTCTCTCACACTCCTCTGGTGAGGTGTCCCCACAGCTAATTTGGAAGGCAACTTGGCAGCAGCTGTGAATATTTTTTTAAAATTACTTCTCCTTAACTTCCTTAGAAAAACACTCTCACTTAACAACAAGAAGGCACATAGAGGATGTTCAGCCTTATTTATAACAGCAGAAAATTAACAATCTAAATGTTGACTAATAAGAGCTAAAGGAACCTTAACCACACTATGGAATATAGTACAGCTGCTAAAGAGACAGAGACAGATTACTACATGCTCATGTGAAAAGATCCCTATGACATTAAAATATAAAAAGTTGCAGAATGATATCATTTATCCTAAGTTTATTTTAAAGTATGATAATGATTTATGTTTAAATACCTATTAAGTGAACTGAAAGGCAGATTGCAAGCAGTGGAAAGACATGACTAGACTTCTGATTTTAAAAGATTGTTCCATCTGTAAGAATGGAAGCAAAGGGAGATGTCAGGGAGCTGTTTCAACAAACCAGCTATTTTAACTTGAATCCCTTCAATATGAGTGTGATGGTGCATCTTTCCATTTGGTTATGGACCATTTGCACATTGTTTTCATGTAGAATTTTTAAACTTACAGTTACCTTCTGATCACATCCTTGAGAAGATGCTTTAGGTTTTATTTACTGCACAAGTCATGGAGGACATCCTCAGCTTTGGGCTGGGTGGTCCAAATGCACTGGTTTCATACAGCCTCAGACCGGGCATCATGCAGGTGGTGTTGCTATGCGAGGCTGCTGGACCACCAGCCCTGCACCCACTGCATTCACTATCCCTGCCCGAGCCACTCCATCTCTAAAAAGATTCATAAACTTGATTTGATGGTTGTTCTCATTCTATAAGCAAGAGAGAGATCTATTTCCAGAACAAAGAGTTTGGGACTAGAAACCTAATTTCTATATTTGTATTTTGTGGCAGCAGAGCAAAACTGCTGCTCTAATTTCTCTGACTCTTTTTTTATTGTTTCTACTATTTTAGGTCTTTATGAAGTTAGCCATATAATCTCTTATTGCTACTATATTCAAGAGTTACAGTGAATATGTAAGAAGATTCAAAAGGCATATGGATATTTAATAGAAATTTGACCCATATCCTCTGGCAAAGGAAAAAAATGATGTTATATTTTGTAACGGTATTTAGTATAACACTATATAACACTACTTGATTTGCATAATAAAACAGCACACTGTTACTGTCTTTAGGATACCTAATTATGCAAAGAGCTATCGCACCAAGGCCTTTGCACTCTCCTGGATAGATTTAGACTTCTGGTATATTCTGCCTTTAACTGAGGTATCTAATTTGGTACCAGACTCTGATCCCAGAATATCCCAGAGAGAGCAGGTCGCATCCACTTGGCTGCAGGTGCGAGAGGGAGAGGAGGGGCTCTGAATGGCTCAGGCGCTTGTTCACGTTGGTCTGCGAGTACACATCACACTCTTGAGCACTCTGATTCATTTCTGGCTCACGAGACCACCTCTCCCCTTCCTCCTTTTCCGGACTGAAGTCACAGAAGCCATTTGAGGTAAAACTTGGTCTTCATAGCATCTGATAGATCTTCAACCAAATACATAAAGAGAGCAGCCGAGTAATCTCATGGAATACATTTAACCCCCTTTGGCAAAGAACATCTAATGCCAGGCAAATATGATTGTGGAAGTTGATTTAAACTTTCTGGACACTTTTCATAATAACAGAAGTCAAATGGCAGGGCAGTAAAAGAAAAACAGCAGGGCCTGCTCAGATTAAGCCTGGCTTTGCAGTACTAATCATTTTGAGGTGAAAACGACTGAGTTAATGTATTGTCCATTCCCTGGGGACAGGGAGTTAAAAGCAGTTCAGGGCATCTGGAGACAGAGCTAAAAGCCACAAGGAGGATAAAGGGCTTGATTATCGTTTATTCATTGATTCAGCAAACTTTAAGTGGGCATTTATCTACATGTGACAAGTTGTTCTAAGTATAGGACATGCAGCCTATGAGAAAGAACAAAACCTGAGTGTCTGTCCTCATGACACTGACCATGCAGGGACCATTATAAGCCAGTGTTTCCAAAGTGTGACAACTGCTCCCCTGGGTATGTGATATGATTTTAGGTCTCTGCAAAAGAACATTCCCCTTCCCCACACTTCAAAAAGTATGTTTGATTGTATTTTCTAAACGATTTTATTATGAAAATGCCAAGAGTATATAAGAGAGGGAACGATACAGCCCCACACACTCATCATCTAGTTTCAACAGTGATCAACATTTTGCCAATCTTGTTCTAGCTTTAATTTTTTTTCTGGAGTATCTTAAATAATAACACCTTTTAATTTTAATGATGAATGTGCCTGTTTTAAGGTGCATAAGAAAAAAACACAACTAGCACATCAAACCTAATGCTTCACAGTATTCTTGCTTAGAACAAGACTAAACAATAAATTTCAGTTTTAAAAGTGCTACACAGATATGGCAAAATTCAAGCACAGAACACACAGTTGGCTCAAGTTTATCAGGCAACAAGAGATTAAGAGGAGGCGATAGACATTCTCCTTCATCCCCCCTCCCTGAGCGAGATTAGAATAGTCAGAGGAAACCACTTCTGTAGAAAAGGCTTAGCACCATGCCTGCCACTTAACAAAGAGAAGCTGGTACTGTTTTTGGAAGGCATCGTGGATTCCAGAGAACTGACACCGCCTGGTATTTATTAAGCACTTACTGTATACAGATACTGTGGGTGGGAGATGTACATATATTTTCCCACTTCCTCTTCAAAGCCACACTATGAGTAAATGTTATGATCCCCATTTTTGGACTTAATGTTTTGTTGTATGATGAAATAGATTCTCCACAGAATTTCTAGTCAGGTTTTCTGACAGATCAGGAATGGGTAACAGTGATATGAAGGAGAAATATGAAGCCTCCATTTTCATTTAAATTCAGATTCATTTCTTGCAATTTCACCATGTTCTACCTTTTATTACAAATTTTATCTTGGATGTAGGTGGCTCCTTATAGACCTTCCATTGATATAAATCGGCTTCTCTAGCTTTCATCATAGCAACTTTTATTGAGAATATTTAATGTGAAAAACACCTTAAAAGCATCATCTTCCTCTGTTATTCCAGTCCTCTGAGATAGGAACTATCATTATCCCTATTTTGCATATTAGAAGATCAGGCCTTAAGAGGTTAAGCAATGAGCCCATGGTGATACTGCTCCTCAGAAGCAGAGACGGAACACAAGACAGCATTTCAGAACATTTAGAGAAAAATAAAAAGGGAGTTACAATACAGCTCTCTCATTGTTGGTTTCTTTTCAGAAGTAAGATCTATAACTTTGGATTAGAATATTCATGTTGTCTCGAGGTTATTTTTCCTTCAACTCACAACTATTCCCCGTCAGTAATAATCACTGAAATATTTAGATGTGAGTTTCAGCAGTACAGTTCATAGGGTCAGTCATAATATTTTACCCTGTTCAGTCATCAAAGATACAATCTCATGGATGAAGTCATCCTTCCAGGATTGGAGGGAAAAAATTTGTGTCTTTGATATTTTGTGTTTCTTCCCTTGAAATTGGTCTTCAGCAATAAATTGTAAATGGACAACACACATCTGAAAGAATGTTCAACCTAAGATAAATGCAATGAAACTTTGAAGAATAAAGTATTTTTTTCACCTTTGAGTTTAGTAAATTAAAGACTGATAATCCATGTTGGTAAGAAAATGGGCAAACACTCCTTGATGGTGAGTGTAAAAAAGGAAATAATAATGTAGAGGGCAATTTGCCAATAACTCTGTAAACTTTGGACACAGCTATTCTACTTCTAAGAAAATTTCCTGTATCTCAATTGTGCAAATAAATGAGAAAGGCTACTACTGAAACCACATACAAACTGTGTGACTTGGGATGGTTAAACTATCGTACTCTCTCTTAACTCCCTTATAAATTGGAGCTTTTAGTACAATCTACCTTGTTAAGTGTTGTATGCAGTAATCGTTAAGCAATAAATTTGATCTAGTGTCCATAATTTTGCTATAATCTTTTAAAAAATAAAATGTTTATTACCTTTAACTAACTTTATTTTTAAGTTGCAAAAGTTGTATATATATTTGTTAGAACATGTAAAAGAGTATGAGATGCATAAATTTCCTCCCCTCACCCCAAGTTGTGGAGCTCAATACATATATATAATATCTAGAACATATAAAGGACTCTCTCAATAATAAGAACCCAACTAAAAGATGGGCAAAAAGCTTACACAGACAACTCACAAAAGAAATATGCAAATGATAAGTACAGGAAAAGATGTTTAGCAACCCTTATCATTAGGGAAATGCAAGTTAAAACCACAAGATGCTACTGTGTGTCTGTTAAAAATGGCTTAAAAATACTTCACACTATCAAATACTGGTGAGGATGCAGGGAAACAGAATTACTCATAGATCAGTGGGAATACAAAAATGGTAAGGCCACTATGGAAACTGGTGAGCAGTTTTTAAAGAAGGTATACTCTTACCATATGACCAAACACTAACATTCTTAGGCATTTATATGAGAAAGATGAAAACAATTTATCACAAAAACCTCAACACTAACATCATAGAAGCTTAACCTGTAATCACCAGTAATGTGAAATGGCAAAATGCCCTTGTGAATATGTGATACCCTGAACTGTTCTACATCACGAAATGGAATACTCAGCAATAAAAGTAATTGACTATTAATATATGCAATTACTTGGCTGGGTTTTAAGGGAATTATGTTTGAAATAAAAAATGTAAAAATCTCAAAAGTTTATATACTAAATGATTCCACTTATATAAAGTTCTTGATGTGAAAAGAAAATAGAGAGAGATGGAGAGCGGTCACCAGGAGTTAGGGAAAGGAAGGAGAGATGGGACTGTCAAGAGCCACGTGAGGGGTTTGCTTTGAGGAAACAGAACATCTCTGTATCTTGATTGGAGTGATGGGCATATAAATCTACACAAAGGAGAAAATGCCATAGAATTATACTTGAAAAAATAAGAATGACACCTGCTAACGTAGTGAAATCTGAGGAAGGTCTGTAGTCTGGCTTATGGTATTGTTCCAATCAACTTCCTTGTTTGGATAACGTACTGTGATCATGTTGGGGGCGGCGCATGATGGGTAGATGGGACCACCCTGGACTGCTTTTGCAACCTCTTGTGAGTTTATATCAACATTTAAAAGAGTTTGCTTTTTTTTTAAAGCTCAGAAAATCTTAATAGAAACTAAAAAAAGTAAAAACCCTACCCAGACAATTCATAATCAAACTGCTCATTATCGAAGGTAAGGAAAACAAATCTCAAAAACGAATGAGAAATTATTTTGAGCCTCCATTTATGCCAGACAGTGTACTAGGTGCTTTAACCTGTGTCTGTTACCTTCACAATCCCTGTTATTTTAAGCACAAACAATGTGTGCAAAGCTGCTAAGAGTTGGTAAAGAATTTAAGCCTGGGTCTACTCTACTGAAGTCCAATTATTTGTATACATATGTAAACCTTCTCAACACAGCTTCCTAATTAATCAAGAACATAGTATACATACTGAGTATAAGTATATGCCCCTTACTGCTTCAGTATAAACTCAGAGGAATATTGTGCTACTCCTTCCTAGGCTATACCATTTCAGTGATCAAAAAGGAAGAAATTATGTTAAAGCTAATTTGCATATCCATTAAGATATGTTATATGACGAACAAAAGTAAATGACTCAGGCTAATTGAGACAGAACAAAGATTTATTGAAGGGCTAGTAAGGATGCTTAGTTAGTTAAAGTAACAGCTGAAAGAGCCAAGTCCTTCAAAAGAGAGGAGCTGAAAATAAGTCCAGTTGTAGTGGCTCATGGACCTTAATTTGAGTTGCAGACAAAAGATAAGCTATTAGCGCAGATTGGCCCAACACAGGTATGTATGTAGGGAAGGTGGTGGATACATTTAAACAAAGTGGGTATCATGGCTGCTAAGAGATGAAGGCCCTCAGTAGAGTCTGGGCTACTTCACTTCCACTTTCCTAGGGCCGGAAGAAGTCTACGTACTCGCAGGAGGATGTCTTCCTGCCAAAGTGTTCTTCAGTCTACCATCTACATAATCGTGCATGATTCTCCTCCTCCTCCTCTTTTTCCTTACTGTTGTCATTCAGCCAAGCCAGGATGCGATGGAAAACCTGGCAGCTGAAGCCCTCACGGACCGCATTGTCCACGTGGTCCTGCAGGACCTCCACGCTGGGGAAAACCCGGCAGCAGCCCAGGCACCTGAAGCCGCTGTCCAGGGCCACCAGCCACTCAGGCGTCTCGGCCCTGGGGATCTCCTCCTGGGCTGGAGGCTCCCCCGCACTGCCAGCCTGCTCCCTCTCCTGGGCTGGAGGCTCCCCCGCACTGCCAGCCTGCTCCCTCTCCTGGGCTGGAGGCTCCCCCACACTGCCAGCCTGCTCCCTCTCCTCTGAAGCTTCGCTATAGTCGCTGACATCTATGAGTTCCCGTGTAGACAAGCGACTCCATATGTCTGAGGCCTGTTCAGCCTCTTCAGAAAAAACAGATTCTCTTTTGGTCTTCTTAGAGGCGGGCTCATAGACTTCCACGTCATCCCATGACTCAGCCACGCCTCTTTTCATCTGGACCCGCCTGTAGTAAATCTTGACGCCTGCCATTCCCAGGTATGGTGGAAAGGAGTCTTCAGTAGAGACGGAGGGAGCTTCCTGTTCCTCCAAGACCTGGGGTTGAGTCACCTCAAGATGCTCAGTATGAGGAACAACCTGATGCACCTGAGGGATTCCTCCTCCTCCTCCTCCTGGGAAAGGAAATTTCAGACATGAGAAAACTAGAAAAAGTGTGTGAAGTCTGCAGGAGTTGAGATGGTCATGAGAATAATCCTAGGTGGGCACATGGCCTGGAAGTGCACACATATGTGAAATCACAGAATGCCGTGTGACATACATTTTATCTGAGGTATGTGTGTGGTGTAATTATGTGGGATTGAGGGTGTGGAGGTCTGTGTATGTTCTGGAACATACATGGTGAGTGTTTCTGACATTGGTAAGGGGGTGGTGAATGATGGTGTACATGTGTGTGTGGTGCGACAATAAACGTGAACAGGGGTGGTACATGTTTTTATTGTGAAACAGCTAAAGACAGAGCGTGTTGGAGGAATTGTGCTTGAGCTTCCCAGAAGTGCAGCTCCCTGAGGGGCTGAAGGCTTTGGGCTGAAGGTTTTGTGGGTGCAGGGTATGTGGAATAGAAAGCCTGTATATGACAATGCATTCATTTCAGGGCCTGTGAGTGTTTCCGTGCTTAGGCCGGCTCTAATGAGGGAACTAGAACAAGTTATCTGGTGAGAGGGTGTACATTCTTTATGGGTTAGTGTGTAGACAGCAGAGTCTGAGAATGATTGTGTGAGCAGGGAAGGTGGCAGTGTGTATCTGTGTAACGCTCGTAGAGGATGGGAAGGACGCATCTGGAATGAAGGGATGTGTATATGAGAGAAAAAGTGAAAGGAATAGTGGGGCTCTATCTGGTGTGAAGGAATATAGGGTGTGTGAGTGTGTGAGTTTGTGTTCATCTGAGGGAAGAGGTCATTGAATTCCCACCCTGTTACCAGCACAGCCCACCATCTCACAGCTGTCCCAGTGTTCACATGGGGATCTGCCCTATCCTTGAAAGCACACCCCCAATTTGTCCCTCTGCAGAGGCTTCAGTCTTAGTTCCTCTGCCCTGAAGCCCTTTCCTGTTTTTGAAGGGAAAGTGAAGTAAGTAGGGATTGGGCTGAGCCACGCCAGCTATTCATCCCGTCCAGCCTTTGTGTCTCCCTTACCATCCTCAGCAGCAGCACGACACTTTCCTGGAGAGGACGCTCGGGAGAAACACTCCAAGACAGGGGGCTGTTCTCCTGGTGTCTGATTGTTCTCTCCGACCACCACATGTGCCTCAGGCTCAGGAGGATTCCCTTGAGTCTTCTCAAATTCTGAGGAATGAATAAAAGAAAACCAATGTAGCGTTTTCTGGTATCTGTATCCATTCAAAAAAGACATGTTGAGTGGATAATCACATTAGGCACTGAAACCCCTCCCATGAAATTAAGCATTTGAAACTCACTTGCTCCAAAATATAAGGACACAGCAATTATGAAAATTGTGTGTAGTAGATGTCAGTGATACTGGGTATCTTGTATGTGATATTTCTAAAGATATATACAGAATATCAAAAACTAGTGACTAAAATTGGATACTAGCTCCTTTTTCCTCATGAGAAATTATGTAATTAGAGGACATGGGTACAAGTTTTAAAAGAATTCTGCATGTCTGCCTGCCTGCCTGCCTGTCTAGATTGGTATCTGTATTGATGTAAGGAAAGAGGGATGTCAGTATAAATACACAGAGGGGTAGAGATACAGCATTTTTGCAGGGAGTTCCTGGGCAGCAGCCATGGTGCTGGAGATGCTCTAATGAAGACTTTACACACTCGCCCCAGACTCCTCTTCTGGGAGTGGATTTCTGCATTTCTCCAAGACTCTCAGCCTCCCTATTCAGATCTTTTGAAAACCACTTTCAAAGGAGGCAGACACACCCACATGATACATTTCTGCCCGGGGATTGGAAACGGACACCCCGGGCAGTTCTTGGGCAAGGGGTCATTTATGGCCCTGCTGAGGGGAGGGACTCAGTTCTGAGCCTAGGCCATCGCGTTGCCCCGTCTCCCTGCCTGGCTCCTCCTCAGCCCCTTCTCGCTCTCAGCCCACACCACGGTGACTCAGACTGTCTCCAGCAGAGGTGTGGCAGTGGAGTGTGTGCCAGGCTGGGGAGCATGAGCTGCCAGTGACTGCAAGGAAGAAAAGCCTTTCTCCCAACCTGCCCTCTTCCTGGACTTGTCTTGGTTTCACCAGTTCCAGAGGGGGCCTTGGCCCTGGGCCTGGAACGCCCTTCCTCCGGAGCTACAGTCATTCTGACCATGTGAGTAAGTTTTCTGCAGTTGGAAATGAGTGGTAAGGACAAGTGGCCCAACCAGGCATAGGCATGAAGTCCTCCTCTGTGCCCCGCCGTGCTCTTCCCTTTTCTAGCTAAGTGGGATGTTGATAACCTGGGTTCTATTTGAAAGCTGAGTGTTCAGGATAAAAAGTTTCTATCAGCAGGGAGACTTGCCCTATTCCTTGACATACACTGATTGTTGCATAAGAAATAAATAGGTTCCTTTGTGCATTAGTTATTCAGGCCTAATCTACTCCAACTAATGAATCTTGAGTTGAGTTTTGAGAAGCAAATAATTGGATGTGGTACATATTAAGCAAGCCAGTATATTAGAAACAGCTCTGTGTCTTCCCTTGGCTTACTTATGCTGTATAAGCCAAGGGAAGACACACGGTCACCTCACAGTCACTACAACTATTTCAGTTTCCCATTTTTCCAGAAAGAGCTGAACTTTCTCAATTCAGCTATCGTGCTTTAAATGGTATTTGTGTGTGTGTGTGTGTGTATCCTGCTGGTTTTTCTCTTTCATAAAGGAGCCTTGCATTTACATGTCTGTACTCTAAGACAATGAAAGAAAGGTCTCAATATCTGAGACAATCTAAGAAATCAAATAATTTCTGTATGACTTTACACTCATCCCTGCACCTCCAATTTTAGGCACTCAGACTTTTTTCCTAATTTTTCACTTACCTCTTTGAGCCACACTTTCATCATTAACTGGAAAAAGTATTATTGGAAAACTTGTAACATTGTAAAAAATGAAAGAAAGGGAAATACATTATATAAGAAAAATCATACTAATCAATCACTACATCTGTGATACAGAAACCCAGAGCGGCCTGATGTAGGGAACACAGGTCCTACGCTGCAGAGACAAGGACCTAGTCACAGGAACCTTCTCTTGACCCCCAGATTATCTGATCCCTTAGAAAGACCGGTGCACCCACACCTTTTCCTCCCTCTCGCCTTCCTGCCCTTTCTCTCCCATAGGTAGGAATCTTCATTCCTTTTTTCTGTATAAGACAGTTTCTAGATCCCCAATGCTCATAGAATATCACTGACACACACCTCCTGACATCCTGGCAACTTTGGAGGAACGTGTGGTTTCAAGTTGTTTCTTTTTTCGTTTGTGCTTCATGGCTCAGCACTTCAGAGAGTGACTTAAAATCAGTCGCCTTCCTCCCTGGAACTCTGCTGCCAGAGGTTCAAGTGATGACAGCCACAAATCAAGTCAACAATTCAAGAACAACTAGTGATTGAAGAGGCTCTCTCCTCACTCACTCACTCACTCCCTCACTCACTCCCTCACTCACTCACTCACTGGCCTGGCCAGTGCTTAAGTACAGCAGGAGGGCCATTATGATGTAAGTGAGAGAGGGTTCCATAGCATTCTGACACGTTCATCAGAGCAGACCACTGAGGTGGGAGGATGGGGGGGATCCCTTTTACCCAGTACAAATTCTACCATCAACTTGAATGTTTATCTTGCACCTCATGTCAAAACTTGAGAACCAGTGATATGGATTAAACAAAAGACATGTATCTTGAGTAACCACATCACTAAATCTCCCCAAGGGTGAGGATAAGGCATTACCTGAGAGAAACACTTCAACTAATGAATCTACTCCATTAGTGATATAATGAGTTTTGAGAGGCAAATAATTGGACCTAGTACATATTAAGAAGCCATTATATTAGAATTACTCTGTGGCTTCCCGTTGGCTTATTTATGCTGTATATGTATGTGTGAATTGGTGTGAATGTGTTTGGCATGTCTCGTAGTTCACACTAAAAATCTCTGAACAGGCACTGTTTGTATTGAAGCTGGATTGCAGACAGACTCACTTCCCAAGCCTCTCCCCAAGGCCCCCCTGGGGTGTGCTGAAATCCAGATGTCACGTTCTCCTCATGAGCCACCACTGGGACCCTCGGTTTTGGTCCTGATCTGTCCCCTCCCGTTCCTGAGCATTGGCTCTTCCTCATAGGACCTGTTTACTTTTTAAACATAAGTCACTGGAAATTTCAGGTCCCCGTTTTTCCAGAAAGAGCCAAACTTTCTCAATTCAACCATTGCAGGTAAATGGCAGTGTGCGTACATGTGCGTGCATGCGTGTGTGTGTGTGTGTGTGTGTGTGTGTGTGTGTCTGTATCCTGTTGGTTTTTCCCTTAAATTTCATCAAGGAGCCTCACATTTACACCTCTGTGCTCTGAGACAGTGAACAAAAGGTCTTTATGTCAGACACAATCTAAAAAATCAGTCCATTTTCTGTGTGATTTCACACTCTCATCCCTGCACCTCCAATTTTAGGTACTCAAACTTTTTCCTATTTTTCACTTACCTCTTTGAGCCACACTTTCTTGATTAACTGGAAAAAATATTATTGGAAAACTTATAACAATATCCATTTACTTAACAAATGGCCTCAGTTTTGTAAAAAAGAAAAATAAAGGGAAATACATTATGTAAGAAAAATTATACTTATCAATCACTACATCTGTGATACAGTAGCCCAGAGCGGCCTGATGTAGGGAACACAGGTCCTACGCCACAGAGACAAGGACCTGGTCACAGGAACCTTCTCTTGACCCCCAGATTATCTGATCCCTTAGAAAGACCGGTGCACCCACACCTTTTCCTCCCTCCCGCCTTCCTGCCCTTTCTCTCCCATAGGTAGGAATCTTCATTCCTTTTTTCTGTATAAGACAGTTTCTAGATCCCCAATGCTCATAGAATATCACTGACACACACCTCCTGACATCCTGGCAACTTTGGGGGAACGTGTGGTTTCAAGATGTTTCTTCTTTCGTTTGTGCTTCATGGCTCAGCACTTCAGAGAATGACTTAAAATCAGTCGCCTTCCTCCCTGGAACTCTGCTGCCAGAGGTTCAAGTGATGACAGTCACAAATCAAGTCAACAATTCAAGAACAACAAGCAACTGGAGAGGCTCTCTCCTCACTCCCTCACTCAACTCCCTCACTCACTCACTGGCCTGGCCGGTGCTTAAGTACAGCAGGAGGGCCATTATGATGTAAGTGAGACAGTGTTCCATAGCATTGTGACACATGCATCAGAGCAGACCACTGATGGGGGGGATCCCTTTTACCCAACACAAACTCTACCATCAACTTGAATTTTTATCTTGCATTTCATATCAAAACTTCTTTCTTTCTCCTCCAATGATGTGGAGAGGGAGAGGGAGAGGAAAGAGGAGAGGGGGAGGGGGGAGAGGGGGAGGGGAGAGGATGAGGGGAAGGGGAAAGGGGAGGGGGAGAGGGTGAGGGGGAGGGGAAGGGGGAGGGGGAGAGGGTGAGGGTGAGGGGATGAGGGTGAGGGTGAAGGTAAGGGTGAGAGGGAGTGGGGGAGGGGGGAGGGTGAGGGTGAGGGGGAATGGGGGAGGGGGGAGGGGGAGGGGAGAGGGAGGAGAAAGAAAGGAAGGAAAAAGAAGAAGGAGGAGAAGGAGAAGAAGAGGAGACGGAGGGAGTGCGAGGAGGAAAGAAACAGGGCGAGGGAAGGGAGAAAGGAAAAGGAAGCTAGAAAAATAAGGCACTACCTTCAGAACAATAAGACTGACAAGTTAGTTCTTAAGAGTTATGGTGGATGTCAGAGGCAATGTAATGGTATCACTAAAGTGCCAAAAGAAAATGATTGTCAACCTAGAAACCTATACCTAGTAAACATAGTCTTCAAAGATGAAGAAAAACCAGTAATTCTCAGACATACGGATTATGAGAGAATCTGTCACTAACAGACCTGCACAAAGAAATACTAAATGAAGTTTTTCAGGCCAAGGGAAAATTATTTCAGAGAGACACATAGAAATGTATGTGATGACCTTCCTCTGACGCTCTCAACATGGAAACCAGCACCTCCCAAGTGTCCGGCCCACACTGACATCCTGACTCCCTCTGCAGGCCCCCACAATGCTCTCCTGCAGCCTGCAGGGCTCCCACCATAGCCCTGCTTCCTCTGTACATCTGTGTCCCCAGGAGCTGGCCCCTCACCTGTGTTCCAAAGGGTTGCTTCTTGCTTACCCGGTGACTAAAGACCAGTTCCAGCTGGGAAAACCAGTGAACTTCTCTACCATCCAATGGACTGAACTACACCTTCTCCATTGAGATCTGAACTCTTTCCATGATTGTGCCTTCTTGGTACTCTGTCAGCTGTAGGATACTATATGGAGTTTCATTAGACTCTATAGTCACTCTTATCAGGGTATAATCTTCATTAAGTCTTTTAACTTTATTAAACTTCTACTGTTTAACCCACTGATTGAACTCAGGCTACTACAGAGGACTATGTCAAACTGATAAAAGATCATTTCACCAGGGACATACAATTCTAAATTTGAATTCAGTTAATAATACAACTAATCATACAAAGCAAAAATGGACAGAACCAAAAAGAGAGGTGGACTAATCTGTAATCATAGTGGGAAACTTAATATACCTCTCAGTAACTGGTAGAACAGGCACATAGCGGTATCAACAAAGATACAGAAGATCCTAACAGCACAACTAACACACCTGACCTAACTGACAGGTATAGAATACTCTACCTAAAAACAACAGAATACACATTCTTTTTAAGGGCACATGGAACATTTACCAAAACTGACTATATGATTGGTCATAAAAGACACCTCAACCAATTTTAAGGTATTGAAGTCATTTAGCATATGTTCTCTGACCACAGTGGAATTAAGTTATAAATAAGTCATGAAATGGTACTGAGAAAATCTCCAAATATTTTGAAAATCAGCAATACCTTTCCAAATTAGGTGTAACTTATGAGGTGTTGGACTTACTCTAAATAATGATGTCTTTGTTTAAAAAGTGTAGTTTAAAAACTTTTTCTTTATGTTATTTTTGGATCAACCACACCAAAAATCACAGGCTCATTTACCCATATTTTACAATGTCAAATATTATTCAACTTGATCTATGTCCCCCTGCCTATCCCTTAATCACAAAACTGACAATAAGTGACTTGCATAATTCCAAAAAACAAATAAAACACATTTAAAAGACAGTGGCTTGATCAGATGAAGGATTTTTTTAGTGGCCCACCTTCCACCACTTGGCCTCTGAACACCACAGTGTTCTTACATATAAAACAAGAAGGTTTACATTGGAGGTCTCTAAGGGCTTTCCAAGCCTCTGCACTTTATGACTAGGTGAGCTCTGAATAAGTACAAATATTCTATTTTAAGAAGTGTACATTATCAGATTACTAGTAAACATTGTCAAAGACTTTGATCAAACCAGAAGGGAATGTATAGTCTTCATTTACCTTGATTCTTGGTTGAGCAAAGCCATATGAAGAGTGCAAGTCAATATTTCTTCTGGAACCATGTTAATTCTTGAACTTCAGAGTGATCCTGAGATGAAAAAAAAAAACAAATTCTACCTATACAGGTATCTGGGAGTTGTTATGGTATTATGAACATACTGATAACAGTGGTGATGAGATGGATGGAGCAGTTCCAGGTGGCACACCTGCACATCATATACAAGTATCTGGGAGTTGTTATGATAATACAAACATACAGATGACAATGTTCAAAATATTCCTGGAATGAATCCAGAACTTGCTTGTGTTTGCTCGCAAGGCAGTGTTAATGTGGGAGGCCTTTCTGGTCATCAGCTGTCAGATTTACCACCTGTCATCTCTCAGAAAATAATGAACATCAGATATATTTCATTACAGTTTTCTTTCTCTATGTTAACATAATTATTATTAGGCTAGATGGGTATATTTTTAGTAGGAGTGGGGAGAGCTCTCAATGACATACAGGAAGGTAAAACTGGCCCCTTTGTGTGTTTCTTGGAGTTCTTAGTCTCAGTAACTAAAATTTGAATACAGCCTTTACAGTTTTCAAATAACTTCTTCATATTTATTTGATACTTGAGAGGACCATGGTGCATCAGAAAAAGCAGGGACATTTTTAAGCCAGAGAGACCTGACTTTAGATTCTAGTGTGGCTATTTACTTGCTCTGGGCCCTTGGAGTAGTTACTAATGCTTCAGTGGATGCTTTTGGCCACGGGTAGTTGAAATCCAGACCCAAAGTAGCTCAAAGGAAGAGGGAATTTGTAGGCTGTTAATTTAAAAAGTCTAGAGAGAGGGCAGCTGTGAGGGTCATTGCAGTCTGACGGCTCTCTTGCCATGTCCTGTGAGGGCTTTGGCTGCGCTCTCCGCTGTGTGTGAGCATCTTCCTCTCGCTGGTGGTGAGATGGACGGAGCAGTTCCAGGTGGCACACCTGCACATCCTTCCACAGCCATGCCGGTTACTAACATAGTTAATGTATTAACATACTTTGGTACCAGTTGATAAGTAGCCATTGCTCTGAGCCTGCCAAGCACCTCCCATATGCAGCGCCTAATGGGCTGATTTGTGGCTCCACAGGGTCGCGAGACCCTGCTTCAGTATTATGTCTGCATTCATTCTGGTAAGTATGTGTCAATTAAATATTTTTTCTGTCACACCACTGATACATATCAATGTTTAGAGGAGAAGAGACTATCTTTCCCTATGGCTTCACTTAAGAGCAAAAACCTTTCTTCCCAGAGTGCCCTGTTCTCTGTCCTCCAATTCCTTTTGCCCAAATGGATAATATGCACATTTCCTGGCCAGTTTCAATGGTCAAGAGAATGTCATACCTTTATTGGCTTAGAGTAAAGTTACAACACTGATCATCTGCAAAGGAAATAGGCTCACCCCTAAAGTTGGAGGAAGGAATGACTTCCTGCTAGGGGAGAGAGGACTGGGTATTGGAACAAAAGTCAGAATGCAGTGGAGAAGGGGGAGTGGATTCCAGAAAGCTAACCAACGATACCTGGTCTGTTCATCCTGGTATCATTATGTATAAAATGGTGTTCACGCCATCCACCCCACAACAGAGTGGTAAGGGTTAAATGCTTAGAACAGACTTAGGTTCATTGATTCCCATGAGGTGATCCATCAGTGGTGGTCACCAACAAGAAGAACACTAATAACAATATTGCTGTTGTTAGGAGCTGTGCAGGGTTGGAGATTCTATCTAATCATTGTCCATGTCCACACTGAAAACTGGGGCAGTTTTTGCTGGAATGTCTTAAATATGACACAGGTTAGTACAAATTCCAGTGTATACATGTGAAACCCAGAACTCTCATCTGTGACAAGATAATATCTCCTTTCCTTAAGTTAAGTGGACATTTATGGGCTTGGATGGATATGGTAAAAGGAGGACTAGGGCTGTCTGGAAAAAGACAGAAAGACAAAGAAGGCACAACAGGAGGAAGGCCGCAGCTCTGCAGTTTGATTATTTAACAATAGACAAAGAGATGGAAGTTTTTTCTAACTGTGCAACAGCACCTGATCTCTGCTCAAAGGTTGTGGCTGAAGCTAAACTTTGCTTTATCAATTCCAGTGTGTAGGGTTCCAGTGGACTTTGGAATCAAACAGATGTTCCAGCCTCTGCTGTTTGCTGGCTGTGTGAGGCACGCACATGTTTCACGCTAACAAACATAATTGTTCCTTAACTAGAAAACAGAGATAATAATAGCACCTGCCATATAGGGTCACATGAAGAGTCAATTCTGAAAAGTGCTTGGCATAGTACAACCTAGTACATTGTCGGTAAACGGTAGCTGTCATACTTGTTTAAAAACCTTAAGTGATGATAGTCTTAATGATTTTGGGGGAAAAAAATATGTCTTATCCTTCATCCACAGTGCCTATAAACACTGCAGAGTCTTAAGGGAGAAATGGGAATCTTGTCATGTTAATGAAAGACTTTTAGACCCTCCCCTCTCTCTACCAAAGGTAGGGGCTGGAGGCTGAATCAGCCAGTGACCAATAATTTACTTCATTATGACTATGCAGTGAAGCCCTCACAGTGAGAGGAGCTTATCACCCTGCTCTCTGGGATCCTGCTTCTCAGTTGGGGAGAGCTTCTATGCTTATTTTTTTTTAAATTATTATTATTTTTTTACCCATATTGCACAATAAAAATTTTCTTTTCAAAATGAGATCTAAAGCCCTGGCAATCAACCAGAGTCAGAAAAAGCAGCTCTTCTATTTCCACTCCGGCATCCTTGTTTATACTCAGGGCCTGGAGTTGTGCCGCCGATAAGAAGTAAATTTTCCCATTATTAGGAGATGGTCTTGAGAGAAGTATAACGGAGGCATGTGAACTTTAAGGGCACAGAAACACATGAAAGAACTAAGTTGTCAAAGAACAATGAAAAGCAAACAGTAATGTGGTCAGGGAAGATTCAGGTTATTATACAGATAGATTCAGAGGTGGTGTTTATGTTTGCGAGAATGAAAACAGACCCTCAGATTCTAACAATCCCTGTAATTTAGTATCTCTTGTACTTGTGAAGAGAAACATCATAAGCCTATGAAACTGATAATAAATGGTCCCACTTCCTCCATGTCAAACAGTGCACATGGAGGTGCCTGATGGGACGTGGCTTTCCCTTCTTCCCTATAGGACAGGCCTCAGGACAAATGGGGTATTGTGGCCTATTCCCAGCTGCCTTTTTCTACGAAATGAAGTATTTCTGTGACAGAGACTCTGTGTCCCTAAAGGAAGTTCCCTATTGATTACTCAAATCCATACACATCCCTGGAACAGGTTCACCAGCTGAAGTTTCCTTTGCTCTAGAATGGGGAGGTTTAAGTAGTTTTGTGAGATTGAATACCCAGGTCATCTCATACTATTGAGAACATTGGAATGTAGCTGTGAATCAAGTTTCAAGCTGTTGTACCATTTCTTGGGAAAAAAAGAAAAAAGAAAAAACTTCTTTAGCTAATTCATCCCTCAAAGGCCTAATGAACTTAATTGCTCCTATTTTGAGCCTGGCATCACACACTACACCCAATTCATGTGGTTATATTTAAAGGAGGGGAAAAAAACATCGAGTCAAAGAAGGAAACACTCAGAAACATAAAACTGAAAAATGTTACTCTTTATTGAGTTAGCTTTTGAGAGAAGTGAGTAACGTGGAGGCCTGAGGAGTGAATGCGGGCAAGGTGGCATGGAACAAATGACTTCCTTCACCTGGAGGAGGGCAGAGGAGTCTTTGTGTTGGGCCTCTGAGCAAACAGCATCATGTCCCTACACCTTCCAAGGAGAGAAAAGCCTTCCCCCCACAGCCTTCCCAGATTCCATCACAGAGGGTGGTTGGTGCAAGATGCTAATCCTGAGATATTTTTAATGAAACAGAACATGATTTGCCAATCATTTTCAATCCATGAAACAACTGCGACCTTCTATATGTACCCACTTTCTATTACCCTTACTTAGGCAGATATAGCTGTCTGGCCTTCTGTCCATTTCTTCCCTCCCGCTCAGCCTTGTTAGTCAAAGATCACTCTCCCAACCCTTTCCACCTGGTCACTTATGTCTGACTTCCTATCCCTCCCTCTAAAACATACCAAAGAAGGGAGAGGGGACCCACAAAGCTGGGAATGAATGTAGCTTCAGGATGCACCATGATTTCTCTGTCTGCTTGTGGGTTGGGATAACCAGATAATAACCAGCTGAGAATTTACGAGGGCTTATCATGGGCCTGGCCTTGTTCTTATGCAGGCCTAAGTTTATTAGATCCATTTTATGAAGAAGTAAATCAAGGAGGAGGTAAGGTAAGCAGCTTGTCCAGCATCACAGTTTGCAAGGCGTGGAGCCGGGACTGGAACCCAGGTAGTATGGTTGAGAGTCCCTGCCGTTAGCTGCCATTCAAACAAGATTCACCAGTGGCATACACTCAACCCCATTCTCTTGACCAGACCTTAAGTGGCCACCTGACTTGAATAAAAGCCGGGAAGAAGACAACGTTGCTGCTGCCACTCAGAGTCAAGAGGCGTGGCCTGGCTCCCACTGGAGAACCCTCAGAAGCAGCTGACGATGTGTGAGTGCCATCAGATCTGGGATCCAGAAATTATTTTGCTGAGCAAGAACTGCCTCTAAGAAGAAGTTCCATTTCCTGCTAGAGTGTCAAGACCCCTGTCCCATGTGGTCACTCTTCTGTCCTGGCTCTGTGGCCTTGCACCTGCTCAGGTTCATCTCCCAAAGCAGATACACCAGAACCCCAGCTCCAGCAGCCCTCTGGCTGGGCAGTAGTGCCAGGGGTGGAGGGGAGTTGGGGCAAATGGAGGGAGTTTCCTCAAGGGCCCAGATGTGGTGGGGGGAGGGGCTCCCCAAGAGAAGAGGGATGCTTCTGCGAGGGCCTGGTCTGTGTGGATCTTGGACTCTCACACAGTGACCCTCATGGTCACCTTTCCTGCAGCCCACTCCCCAGGCACCTGCTGGCCCACCGGTTCCCTTCTTTATTCTATCCCAGGATCAGATTCCAAGTGCAGAGGAATGTGATAGACTCTGAGTTACAGCTGTTTCAATGACTTCATACGCACATAAACTCCCAGAAAAATCATTAATTCTTGCTGCTTTCCTTTCTCGTTTTCCTTTCCCATCTCTGCCTTTTTCTCTCCCACACAGTGGAAGCTCAGGCTGTCTTCTGCTATTTGCTTGTCTCCCCTGTATGGTGTGTTCATAACAGTGCTTCCAATACTTTCTAAACCAAAATGATGCAAAGCTTGCTTATCTTTGACAAGCAGAAAGCCATTTTTTGCAAGACAAAACCAAACAAAAAAGGCCTATTTGTTTTAGTATGTTGGCATTAACATGGAAAAAATAGGTGACAAGAATACACACCCCAGGTTGTAAACATTGGTAATCTCAGAAGGGTGGATGGTAACAGGGAGGTGGCAGAGGTGGAATCTATAGTATAAAAGTTTTCTTTTTGCATCTTTTTATTGTTTCATTCTTTGGGGTAAACATACACTATTTTGTATACCGATCAAAATGAGAACATTTTAAAAGTAAGAAGTGGACTTCCACTTCTAGGAAGATGGAGCAGATACACTTGTCCCTATTCTTCTTGCTAAGCACAATGAAAAACCCTAGACAGTACATATAAAACAACAATAAAAGACTCTGAAAGGTGGAGAGAGAAGGCTGACCTTCAGGACAGCAGGAAACCACGGAGCAACTTGGCATTTTATTCCCTGGCTCCTATATCTACCTAAAATGTCTGCCTCCTATGCCCCAGCTGTGCCATCCAGGCTAGTTACAGGACCTCTCTGTGCCATAGATCACTCATCTGTAAATTATGGGGAACCATAACAATCAAGGTATTTTAAGGATTAAATGAGTTAATACACGTAAGTCATGTAGATCGGGAGTCATCAAGCTATGCCCTGTGGGTCACATCCAGCCTGCTGCCTGTTTGGGGAAATAAAGTTTTACTGAAACACAGCCACGCTTATTCCTGATGTATTATCTATAGCTGTTTCCTAAATACAACAGCAAAACTGAGCACTTATGACAGAGATCAGATGGCCCACAAAGCGCAAAACATTTACTAACTGGTCCTTTACAGAAAAACGGTGCCAACACCTGATGCGGATGAGTGCTTGGCAAAAACTTAAGTGTTCAGTGTTGGTACAGCTGATACTTCAAATGGCTTATCTTTCAATTATAATTCTCAAGTCTCTCACTTTGAAAGCCCATACAACTGGCCATGTGTCATGAGGGCAGTAACCTAGCAGAACAGGTTTCTACCTTCAGAGAAAACCACAGAGTCACTTCAATTCATCAAATACAGCTGACCAGTCAAAACAATCTTGGCTTTTGGTATAGCTGCAACGTGGCTTTCCCAGGTCAGACAAAAAAATGCTTTTGGCCAGGAAAGTGTGAGATGATGGACTGATTTTCTCCCTATACTAGGCCATTATGGTCATGTTCTCTGGGGTTAGAAAAGGTTAATACCTAAAAGGCCCTGCTATTTCTGGGGGTCAAGACAAAAGCTGAGGGAGAATAAGGGGAGGGATCATAAACTAATCTGGATTAGCAAAAAATAGAAACAAAATGAAAATAATGACCCTCTCCCTGGCCCGGGTAGACCTCCTGCAGCAGTTGGGGGCAGCCCAAATAGGCTAAAATAGATCCATTCTTCACATGGCCTGCAGAGTGATCTTTGAAAACATAGCTCAGATTATGTTCCTCCTTTGACTGAAATCTTCCACCAACTTCTCATTTTAGCATAAAATCTGAATTCCACAATCCTGCTCTGCCAACTTCTCTGAGCTTAGTTGGCCGCCATGTGCCCTTGCACACATGGGCCAGCCACGTGAGCCTTCGTCCTTCCCAGGGCTCCCCCAGCCACTCCTGCCCTCCGTGTTTGCACCTGCTGTCCCCCCACTTCTCTGCCTGGGACTCTGTTTCCCCACAACTTCACAGGCCTGGTTCCGGCTCTTGTGTCGGGTCTCAGCTTAAATGGCACATCCCCAACCGACTTTCACTAAAGATCACCGCTCACATCTTCCAGCACGTTTTCCTACTTTGTATCATTTATCGTCCTCATCACTAGCTGAAATCATTTTATTTGTTTGCTTCCTTGATACCTGTCTGTCTTCTTCCACTAATGCACAAGCTCAGTGAGAGTCTGGAAGCCCTTCTACACGATAGGTAGTTAATGAGGAATTGTTCAGTGACAGAATGAAGCAGCAAGATTTTTACCCCATAACTTAAAAAAAAAAATCCGAGGCAGAAAATTAATTTAGGTCAAGGAGCAGTGAGTAGTTGAAGTGCAATAAGGTGACAGAAAAACCATGCCACACAGAATTATTCAGAATGTGCCTTCAAAATGAATTCTTCTGGTACCTGCGTCTTGTCTCCTGCAATTTATAGGCAACTGACAAAGCTACAGCGATGTGTTTTAACTGGCAGTGCCATTCCTCCTGTTCATCTTCACCAAACTTGTCTGTAAGATCAGCAAACAAATGCGATTCCCAAGCACTGCTTTCACCTAAATGCCTGCAGGTAATTTTCCCCTTCAGTCTCTGGGATCATGGTGAAAAGATCAATTTATCTGATCCTCAAAAGGCCCCTCTTTCAGAAGAGAACAACATCACTTATACACACTCTTTGAACTTTTTGTGTATAGTTTCCTTTCTATTTTTCCTAAAAACATATAAAACTCTACTAAAGAAAATAACTTGCCCCTAAGAGTACTTCTCCAATATTTTCACCAAAAGGTAAACTAGACTTGTCATATGGAAGAAATGATGTTGTTAGCCTTTGGGAAGATCTCTAACAGAGGTCTTTTTGTACTAGTACTAAAATTAGACAACACTGCACATAGACTGAGCAATCTAAACAGCCCCTTCAATTCCCTACACCGTCCCTACACCTTCCAAGGAGAGAAAAGCCTTCCCCCCAAAGCCTTCCCAGATTCCATCACAGAGGGTGGTTGGTGCAAGATGCTAATCCAAAAGCTTTCCTGAGATATTTTTAATGAAACAGAACATGATTTGCCAAACATTTTCAATCCATGAAACAACTGCGACCTTCTATATGTACCCACTTTCTATTACCCTTACTTAGGCAGATATAGCTGTCTGACCTTCTGTTCATTTCTTCCCTCCCGCTCAGCCTTGTTAGTCAAAGATCACTCTCCCAACCCTTTCCACCTGGTCACTATGTCTGACTTCCTATCCCTCCCTCTAAAACTTAACCAAAGAAGGGAGAGGGGACCCACAAAGCTGGGAGTGAGTGTAGCTTCAAGATGCACCCTGATTTCTCTGTCTGCTTGTGGGTTGGGATAACCAGATAATAACCAGCTGAGAATTTACGAGTGCTTATCATGGGCCTGGCTTGCATGCATCAGGCTGTTCAGGGTTCTCTGCGAGAACCATGTGCATCTAGTTCATTATATTGAAATTATACATGTTATATTGAAAATGTAGATATTATATTGAAAATGTATTTAAATTTGCATACAACATAAATGTACAGTTCATATATGTGAAAGGTCCTAGACTAATTTTAGAAAGGAAAAAGAGAATTAAACATAATTAATTGAATTTAGGAAAGAACTCATTGCTTTTCAATAAAAGAAGCACCGCTGAAGTACAAACCTTAATTTCTAGCTCAGCCATTATTTTTTTAGTTTTGGTGATAAAAACTTTGCTGGCTTGTTCATTCATTCATTCAACAAAGACTTATTACCTACCTATCCTGTAGGTGCCAGGTGAAATCCCAGAACTTAAGTACTAGTAAAGGAAGACAGTAATCAGATAAGCAAATAAATTTAACTCCAGATTGAAGTCTGGAAATTCTGAATCTCCAGCAAAATATCTGAAGACTTAGTCTCGACCAATCTTTAATATTCTTCATACGATTATGTGACATCAATCCAGACAGACCCAGGGGATATTAACTCTAGCAAGAATTGAAAATTTCACATAGGCACATGGATGGGAGGGAGGATTTCGAAGTGGGGCAGACGAGAAGCATGTCTTCCAGTAGGATTATATCCTTATTGAACTGAAAGAGGATTGAGCCCAGATTATATGGAAGCAAATTAAATATGGAACATTTGTTCTAATCTTGTAATAAAATGCATTTTCAAAATGGAGCTTGTAAGATAAAATAGGTGGTTAAAAAAGTTAGCCTATTATGGAGTGACTTGCTTCTTTACTCTTTCCAGAGAGCACACCATGACGTGGATCAGGGCTGTGTTTACTGACTGCTTGGTCTCCACAGTATTTCTGGATATGAATAAACTAAAGTTGTTCTTTCCCATTTTTCCCCAGGGTGAACAGCGCTGCAGTTGGTATTCATGCATACGTTCCCATGTGTAAGAGTTTTCTATGGTAGGTTTAAGAGCTAAACCCTGAAATCTCAATAACTTAGCATAATGACAGTTTATTTCTTACTTATGTAAAATTCAAGTAGGTGGGGGTGAGGAAGAGGGGAGACAGTTCTGGTTTCACAGAACCATGCAGAGACCCAGGCTGAAGGTGGTTCTGCCTCCTTTCAAGGCCAGCCTGCTTGCCAACGTCCAGCAGGAAGACGGGGAACAGGAAAGAGGGGAGAAGGTACACTAATTTCCTAACCTCTTTGCCCCAGAGAGTACACACATTGCTTCCGCTCCAGTGCCTCTGGTGAGAACCAGTGCACCTAAATGCCAGCTAGCTAGAAAATATCCACCCACTGCCCCCTGAGAATTGTGTTTCAAATTAAGGATTAAAATCTAGGCAAAGTAAACTTAGTTATTGTCATTTGAAATGAAGGGAAAGGGAAGCAGGATATTACAAAGACTGCCCTCTTTTTATTCTGAGCTAATGCTTCTGTGGGTAAAATTGTAACATTTCCAGAATATCTGGCCTGGCTTTAGTACATCTGCATATCAATAGCTGTTGAGAGGTGGGAAGAAGTATGGCTTTAGCGCATTTGCATCATTCCTCAGGGGTGGAGAGAAGTTCATCTCCATATCAGTGGGTAATTACCTGGGAAAGGAGGGCTTATCTGTACCGGGGAGGTGAGGGGAGGGCTGATTTTGCTTCTGCTGGAGCAGGAAAAAGAGACAGCTGGGGACTGCAGCTTGTGAGCAATAACAGATTTTAAACTTTATTTCTCCCTTTGACTGATTTCTGTTTTTAGAGGTATTCTGCTCTGGGATTTCCTCTCCCTGGACTTACAGCTTCTCACTCTGGTTTTGGCCCAGCACAGTGAGGACAGGACCCAGCCACTAAAAAACAGCTCTCCTCCTGAAAGTGATTCTCATTTGGGACCCATTTGGGATACCATGTAGGATCAGGACAAGTAGCCTTAAACTTGGGCCATGGGCAGACAGAAATGGGGGAGAATATGACCAGAAAGGTGATCACAGAATGGTTTACTTTAGACACACACATCCTTGTAAAACAATTAAACATGCTATTGCAAGAATGATTGGTTTGTGTCCCCTTTTGGGACCAGTTACTTTTTTCTCCCCAAAATATTTCTGTGTGTTCTGTTTGGGGCAGACTTCTCTGGACTGTGTAGGATCATTTTGCCAGACAATGCATTTTGTCTGAAAATATTTCTGAGCAGCCTGACCTACCTCTAGTACAGAGCTCTTTCTTTGCTGCCCTAACCTACTGGGCAGTGTACGAGAACCATGGGGGAGCAGAGCAGTGACAGCCTCTTTTAGTTATTCCAATACCCACCCCAACCCACACTTATTCACTCCCTCAGCCACATCTTGGGGAATAAAAAAGTCTAAATCAAAGATCACACTGTTGGCCAGTGGCCACAGTAACCTCCCACTCAAGAGGGAAACTGAACCAAATCAAGTGAGAGTTTCACCAGATGCATCTTCAAGTGCTGAAAAGAAGAAAATTGCCAAAAACAGTCCTAATGATTTGTGATCCTTGTACATTACATCTGTGACATCCATGGGACAAAAGTGGTCCCTTATAGAGGAACATTTCCCAGAGATTTCCTGTGGATTTTGCCTTAAATTTTTGGTTTTCTGACAATTTATTAATCAACCTTATCAAAAGGAAATTCGTGACATAGCTCAATGCTATGAGACCAGGGGAAAAAGCTAGGGCTGGAAATCATGACCTGGTTTCACTAGATATTGCAGGAAAATTACTGGTTTATAGGTCACTTTTTTTTTTTCCTACCAGAAGTGTCTGACTAAATTAGATTACAGCCTGCAAGGCTTTACCTGTCTCTCACATAAATAGAATTTCCCTAGTGCCCTCCTGCCCTCCTCAGTTGGATGACTGACACAAAGACATTTCAGCCAGTATAATTACCTTGTTTGTTTGTTTGTTTGTTTGTTTCAGGAGAAACTCAGTTCCCTCAAATGACTGTGGCATGAAAATTTGCTCAAAGCCAAAGGTAAGTGATAACAAAAAATAGTCTCTAAAAGGATCCTTCTATCGCTAAGATTCCAGAATCCCATGACAGTGGCATAGGGAAGAGGAATGCTTGCGCTTTGCTGCACAAAAACAAGCACATCTAGGATTAGGGTACGTCAGAACTTGAAGACGACCCAAAATTTATTTTTAGGCTATATGAATCTTTCAAGACTCTTGGTTTCAGAAACAAAACCCACTCTAGTTAGTTTAAGCAGAAAAAGAGTTTTAGGAAAGATTTAAAGTAGTTCTCAGACTCTCACGAGGGCCAGAAAAGCCGCCGTGGGAGCTCGGAGGGCAGGAGCCACCCACGAGGCATACAGCAGTAGGTGCCCGGGCCCCCTGCTGCCCCCAGGGCAGCCCAGCTCTCTCTGCAGGGGCGCGCACGGGAGGCGATGCGGGCACCTCTGGCACTGGCCTCGGGAAGATGCTGCCTCTCCTGTCACCTGCCACTTCCACATGAGTGTTTCACTCACTTCCACACGGGTGTCTCAGCCAGGCGGGTCTCACTGGCAGAACCTGGACCCCCTATCCGCAAATCTAACACGTCAAGAGAGTTTCTGACTTCCCTGGAGACCAAACCCTTCGCAATTAGGACACTCTTCAAATATAACGGGGGCCCAGAGGAAATGGGTGGCCAACATCATGACCAGCACCCACTTTGGGGAAGTACTGTTGTGACCTCAGCTTCCTCCTAGGTGCCCGGAGAGGATGCCACACCTTTCCAGGGGAATTAATCACGCATGGACAGACTCCTGACCAGCGGGAGATGGGGAATGGGAAAGAGCTGGCAGCGTGTTCGCATCCCTTCCCTTCTCCTGTGCTGCCTTGAGATGCGGTCGTCTATTTGGTCTTAACGAACACTCCCCAGGCGGTGGAGCATCAGCTATCTGTGCTACCGATGAGCAGGCCGCAGCCTCCCTCCCACCTGCCCCTGCTTCTCTCCATTCCCTCCCTCATGCCTCGTGGGATTGCACCTCCCTAAAGAATGGCAGCTCATAAGCTTTTCCCTAGGGCTCCAATCTCTAAGGAAACCCACGTTACAAGAGCAGCTTATTGCAGATGAAACATTCTCACTGGCGTCTTTCCCTGGACTTGAATAGCTTCAGTTACTGTGTCTAGAAAACTAGCAATAGGAGCTCATACTGATTTGTAAGCCTACATTTGCTATAACTGTCACTCATGCTGAAAACTACTTTTCTACCACCTCCAACTTATCTTTGCCCTATGTGCAAAAAAAGAACTATTCACTGGGGGGTTTGGGCTGTGAGCAGGGATGGAGGAATTACCTTGCTGACTCTCTCGGATTCACTGTGAGCCCCTAGCTTCTAGGAGCTTCTTGCCTTCTTAGAGACATGATGACTTTGTTTAGGTCCCTAAGCAAGGCATGGGGCCTCCTGCTCTGTGCCACCCCCCCCCCCCCGGGGTTATTTTCTCTTCAAAGGAACTGTTTGCCCTTCCCTTATCACTACAGATAAATGCTTCTTGTCCTTGGAAACTAATCTTGGGTGTCTCCTCCTTAAGGAAGCTCTTCTGAGGGACCCTGCCACCACTCGAATTTATGTGGAGCTGTGCATTCCCATAATACCCTCTGTATCATATTTCTGTAGGCTGCACTGGACTGTGGCTATTTGTCTATTGTTCTGTCTTACCTAAAAGATGGTAAGCTTCTTGAAGCAAGGAGCACATCATTTGGCTTGGGGCCCTAGCCTCCAGCAGTGTAACAGACACATAATGAGTACTCAGTCTAAAGCTGTCAAATGAATGATTAATGTTTGTGGAAGTTCCTGTCAGGGTCCCTGTGCCACAGTGCAGCAGTACCTGGAAATTCACCTGTCCCTGCCTTCCTCTGGGTGGGAGAGCTGCTCGCCACCCATGAGACAGTCACACTACACTGCACCGTCCTGGTTGAAAAATCCCTGTAGTGTCCCTAGGAAGGAAGAAAACCCTTTGAAGAGGTTTGGTGTCATGCCTGGTTGGTTCCTGAGGGAGTGAATGAGGATGATCCGAAACTAAATTTCAACTAAAAAAAAAAAATTAAGTAAAGTATAATTTCACCTAGATAACCAGACGTCACCTAGATGCCTCGTAGGTGGCTGGTATTTTGTCATCCACATACCATTTCACCAATGGACAAAAATAGTTGTTAAGAAAGGACATTTAACTGTGTGCATATTTGGTAACCCTCTGTCCCATGTGTTTACAGTTCATCCTAATGTCAAATACCCAAATGTTTCCTAATTTTTGGTTTAGAAAATACATATTCATTGATTCATGAGTCAATTTAACAAATATTTATTGATGTCTACAGCGTTTCAGGCATAGACATGCAGCAATGAACAGAACAAAATTCATCCTTCATGGGGCGTGCATTCCAGTAGGGGAGGTGTGCAAACATTGTGACCTATATTCAGTAATTCTTTCTTTCAACAAATATTTACCATGCACTATTTATTAAGCACCACTATGGACTAGATGGCAGAGGTACAGGAGTGCCCCTTGAAGGTTACTCAGTAGATCACATAATCACACAAACAGATAATAATAAATGGCTGTAAAACCATTATGAACGAAAAAACAGATCAGAAGAGAATGAAATCTAGATGGGCTGGAGGTGGCTGGGGAAGGCTTCCTGGGAAACTGACATTCAAACTGTCTGGAAGGACCATGACTAATAAAATACAGGAAGGGTTAGAGAGCTCATTCCAGACTGAGCCACTGACATATGCAAAGGGATACTGGCACATTCAGGTATCTGAAAAAGTCCAGGAGAGCTGGAACCAGCAGAGGAAAGAGAGGCCAGCAGGAAAGGGGTTCAGAGCCAGATCATGCAGGGTTTTGTAGGTCATTCAAGACGTCTGGTCTCACGCATTAGAGAATAATAGATTACAGAAGACTGAATGAGGTCGTTGGCAACAAGTAAACTTCAAGGTTACTCGTTTCTAGTCTTTTGGTTACATTATGATACAAGAAATGGAGTTTTGTTTTTGTTTTTTTATCACTTGTTTGTATCATAAAGAACTTGACAGTATTGAAAACTCTTCTAACAACTTCCACTAAATAGTTTATACTAAACTATTAGATTTAGTATAAAATTTGGTCAGTCTATTTAAGGGACTAAATGTCAATTGACTTATATTTGAGAACCTGCTGTAAGAGTAAATGTTTTTATTTATCTGCCTGGATTTCAATGGTATGCATCATCCTGCCCCTGCTGCTGATTTATCCTAACAAGAATATTCTAATGTTCATGTATCAAAGATAGAAATATTTTTCTTTTGCAAAGAATCAAGTATGTTTACTGTTTCTCGGGTGACATCTGGTGGTTGAAAACTGAAATGCAGTTTTATTAGTTAAAGAAAGGTGAGGGTCTCAAATTCAATTGGTAGAAAATGATTGGAGAATTTTTGCTGAATTGGTTAAAGATTAATTTTGCTTATTTTCTGGTATCATATTATCCACAGCAAGTAGGCATTATGGTATGTGATGTGACAGAGAGGACACTTACTCTCCTGGATTTGGCAGGCTTTCAGTTCTGCTCAGACCTCTGACAGCAAATAGCCAATAATTTGATTTTGGCTCGGCTTTTCGAAGAGCTTCCAAATTAAAGAAACAGACTGGCTACAAATGGACAAAAATCAGGCTGATATTGGGCTTCTCAGTGGCAATAGTAGGTAAGAGAGATGACAGAACACTATCTCCATCATTCTGAGGGAAAATTTCTATCTAGAGTTTTCTACTGAGCCAAACTCTCCTTCAAGTTTGAGCAAAATAAAAGCATTTTCAGACATGCATGAGCATGAAAGTTAACCTTCTGAGAGTCATCTGTGAAAGAGTCACTAATTTTAAATGTCTTTATCAAACATTTTGTTTCAGTTTATTTTTAGGTGTTTTCTTTTTTGCTATTGCAATTGGGTCTTTATTGACATTACTTTTTTTCTCTTTTTTTTATTTGAGTATAATTATCATAGCTATTGTGTTTTCTAACTGGTTCTTGTTTGTGTAGATGAAGTCAATTGACTTTTACACACTAATTTTGTACCCATCCATCTAAATTCCCATATTATTTACAATAGATGTATAATTGAGTTTATTGGGTTTTCTAGGGAGACAATCATCTGTAAATAGTAATAAATGCACCTCTCTTCCAGTGTCTGTACCTTGTATCTTTCTCCTGCCTAATTGCATTAGTTAAACCTCCAGAACTATACTAATAGTGGTGACAGTAGACATAATCATCTTGTTGATTTTAATAGGAATGCTCCTAATGGTTCTCATTAAACATAATGCTGGCTTTTAAGAAATATCTGTCTTTCCTATTTTATGAGGAGTTTTAAAAGTAATTAAATATGGACGTTGAAATTTATCAATACCTTTCCAGCATATTTGGAGAAAATCATACAATATTTTTCTCTTTAAATCTATTTGTCAGCCAGAGCTTGGTTGCAGAAAACAGAAAGGGACTTAAAACAGGGAATCAGGGTGTTCTAAATGAGTGGAGAGCTGAATGAACAGGCTCTGGGACCACACTGCGGAGCTGGCGCGCCAAGAGACCTGCTCCCTCTGCCACTGTCAGGAAGTGGAGCTCCCCCCCATTAGCTCCAGGAGCACACCCCCCACTGTGCACTGGGAAGTGCAGGCTGCCACCAGATTCTAACCTCCAGATCACAAAACTGGTGCTGGGCCTGTCAGCTCCAGTTTCACCCTGTCTGCTGCAACCTCCCCCAACAAAATAGAGGCCTCTGTCACCAGCTCTTTCTCCACTGAATTGAGTTCTGAAGTCAAGTTTCACACAAGTGCATCTGGTTGGCTTTTGCTTAATTTACACTGAGGACCTAGCTGCAAGGGAGCCTAGGAAAGGACGATTTTGAGGTTTCCAGCCTCCGCAGTATAGGATGGCACTTTAAAAAGAGATTAGAATAGATGCTGAGTGAGCCAACCAATTGGACCCGACAACTTCCTAACATAGTGAATAATGCTGAATCATTCTTACAAATGGGGAAAAGTTCCTTTTAATTCTTCCAAGGTACTGCTGGATTCAATTTGCTAAAACTTTCACGAACATTTTTTGCATCAGTGTTTTCATAACCGGTTTTTTCCAGTTTTCTGTTTTGTGTTCTTGTTGCCAGTCTGGGTAATAAACCTGTGCTACTTTTACTGTTAGAATTTGGAAGCTTTCCTCTTTTGTCTCTGCTCTGCAACAATTTAAAAAGCAATGAGTCTATTTTTTCCATACGATTTGGTATGATTAGCCTATAAAGTCCTCTGAGCCTGGTGTTCTTTGGGGTCCTACCATTTTGACAATTTTTTCCTTTTTTCTTAGTTTTAATAATGTTTGTATTTTTAATTATGAATATTAGTAAATTGTATTTTCTTAGAAAAATGATTCATTTTATCTGGATTTTCAAATCTATCTACAGACACTTGAACAAATTAGTATCCTGTGATTCTTTTATTTTCCTTTGTATTTTTTATTATGAGTACTTGTGCTTTATTAATTTTAATTTTTGATCAGGTTAGCTAATGATTTATCTTAATTTGTTGAATTTATTCATTGGGATCATTATTTTCTTTTTTTGATTTCATTTTTTCTGCTTTCACGTATCTTAATTCATTTTTCCTTCTTTTATTTTTTGGTTGCTTTTCCCTTGTCTACTTGTATTAGGTGGTTAATTCATTTCTCTTTATTCTTCCTTATATATTGAAACTGCTATTTCTTTTGATGATTGCTTTAGCTGTGTTCCATGTATAATGGTGTGTAATGTTACCTCTGTTTTCCAATTAAACTGCAATTTTAGTTTTGATATCCTCTTAGGCTCTAGAGTTTTAAGAGAGTTTTACATTGTCAGGTAATGGAGTCTTTTTGTTTAGCTTTGTTATTAGAGAATACTATCTGCATTATTTCTGCCTTTTTGCATTCATTGAGGTTTCTGTGGCCTAAATATATGGGGTTGATTTTTGTGAATGTTTCATAGGTGTTTAAGAAAAAGAAGGTATAGTCCCTGTCCTCAGCGAATAGAGTTCAATATATCCCAGTTATATCTACCTTGTGAAATACATCATTTAGCCCACTCTTTATTGAAAGCCCCCGCTCTGTGTCCCTCTCCAAGTGGCCTCCCCATGGCTTGGCAGCCGCAAATGAGAAAAGCACTTCTGTTATAGGTGTCTGACAGCTACAATTCCAAGTTCTGCCTTGGAAGTGAACATCTCTGCCTCCCAAACTAAGACCAGTCCTGGCAGGAATGTTGATTAGGCAGAGAAAGCAACACAAGAGGCCGTCATCATCTCTCGTTCATTTCCAATGACCAGCAGCTAGTCAGGCACACGCTTGGATTTACATTATTTATACAAAACTGAAACCTATCCTTTTTAGTTTCTTTCTTTTCCTTTTGACTCCACCAAGGCTTCTACCAGGTTCTTCCTGCCCTGATCGGAAACCCTCTCGGGGAGCCTCTCCGTACGTACTGCCTGCTTCCAGGCCCCAGTCGGGATGAGTGTCCACTGCCTTGTATTTCCCCATCCTTGGTACCATGATTTGGTATCCACAGTCATTCCTTGATGATGGCCCTGACACTTGTTCATTTTCCTTCCAGTGTGAACAAGCCATAAAATGTTTCTGTTTTCCAGAGGTGAGGCTTAGAACCTCAGCCCCCCTGTTTCGAGAGAAATCTTCTGCATCCGTGGATGTATTATTGCCCTTGTCTAGCTTGGATTAATACTTAGTCTATAGGCACACACCTGATCATCTACATTTGCTCTCTTAAAACACTAAACTATGTTTTCTACCTTTATCTTGCATCTACCTACCACTTCAGCATTTTATTTTAAAAAAATAATAATAATAATAATAAAGGGAGAAATGTGGGATTCACATATAAATCAAGTATAAAAATCAAACAAATATTCATATTTGACCTGATTGTTTATAGTTCATAATGAGTGATCAAAACCGAAAGTTTTTGTGATGACTGCCCTTGTACTGTTCACCATGTAAGAACTTATTCACTATGTGAGAATTTGTTCACCATGTAAGAACTTATTCATTATACTTCAGAAGATTGGAGACTGACGAGAATTAGGCTGGGGGTGGATTAATGATTGTACATTGAGCATTGACTCCCCTATACAGAATTTTATTGTTGTTAACAACCATTTGATCAATAAATATGAGAGATGCCCTCTCAAAAAAAAATCAATTCCTTTTAATGATAATGCAGTATGATTTTAACTTTAAAAAAATTTATTTCAAGAGGAACCTTGTTTGTAGTCAAGGCTACTCTCTCCTCTGGCCTAGGATCCTAGTTCTATTCCCTCTTGTTTATCTAGGATCTGGTTCCGACCATCATCTACTTAGTGCCATCTCAAACTCCTCTACTGATTCACTAAATAAATAAAAAGATTCCTGAATGCCCTCTTACAGCACAAAACTATGTTTTCCACCTTTATCTTGCATCTACCTACCACTTCAGTATTTTATTTAAAAATAATAATAATAATAATAATAAGGGAGAAATGTGGGATTCACATATAAATCAAGTATAAAAATCAAACGAATATTCATATTGGACCTGATTGTTTATAGTTCATAATGCGTGATCAAAACCGAAAGTTTCTGTGATGACTGCCCTTGCACTGTTCACCATGTAAGAACTTATTCACTATGTAAGAATTTGGTCACCATGTGAGAACTTGTTCGTTATGCTTCAGAAGATTGGAGACTGTTGAGAATTAGGCTTGGGGTTGATTAATGATTGTGCATTGAGTCCCCTATACAGAATTTTATTGTTGTTAACAATCATTTGATCAATAAATATGAGAGATTCCCTCTCAAAAAAAAATGTTTGTTTTCCAAACTATGCCCATCACTAGATGTTGACTCTTTGTTATATTTTATAGGCACCAGTTAATGTTAAACTGACAATATCATTTAGGATAATCACAGCCTATGTGTAAGAGGAATCCAAAAAGCAGTAGTTTTAAAAATAGTTATTGTTTTTCTCACATAAAAAGAAGCCTAGAGGTAGCTAGTATAGCTGCTAAAATTAATACATGACCATTGTAAAAAAATTTCCAACATTACCTAAGTCCCAAACATTAGTTGATGTTTTATCATTTTCTTGATGTAAAATTTCTTAATTTTCACATTAATGAATAGGGATCTGTTTTTGGTTTAAAATTCTCAAGCAAGAGTAAATATTTCATTGAAAAGTCACTTTGTTCTATGAGGTACAAGTTTCTGAAAATTTTCTTATAAATCCAAGGGAATATATCTATATGATAGGTGAGTTTAATTTTCTATCTAACTGTAGAAGAATGATAGCAAAAATTTTCTTGAAACGATTTTTTTCTGAAATGACAGGTTCCTGTTCATCAAATGGGTTGGAATTATCAGGGAAAAGGGCTCTATCAGGATAAGTGGTGTGGTCATAAGCCTTTCAGCCACGTTGGAGATTTTTCACTTCCCCAAGGTTGACACAAAAGGAATATAAACCTGGGACTACCTGCAAAAGAACAATCAACATCTATCCAAACACAATTGAACATCTCTTTTATTTTCTACTGGCCTCCAGGAAAAGTAATTTTTCAGAAGAAGAATAATAGTCTTGGAGGGTTTTATGGTTTCGGGAAAACATTAACTATAATGTCAGATCCAGGCTTGATGCTTGGCTCTGCCATATTCTAGCTATATTCTCTTTAAAAGTTTATTAGCTAAGGTTCTCCAACTTAATTTATTTATGCCAAAGGATAGTTGTGCATGTTAATAAGAGTGTTTGGCACACAACAGGCAAAAAGAAGGGGTTGTTAATTTACAAATAAATATTTGCATTTTCTTCCTTTCATCTAGAACTGCCCTCACACTGCCTTAGTGGCTACATTTGAAGTAGAAGTTCAGTGTTGTTTTGTAGCTGCTGTTGTTATTGTTCAATAATAAACTTTTTGGCACGTCTCACAGAACTGACAGTTCATTAGAGAGTGTCTAGTTAAGGAATTCTGCCGTACCAAGGAACTGTAAAATAAATGCTGAAAGTCTAGGAAACGCTTTAACCACATTCTCATTTTAGTTTCCAGAAAAAGTTACGTTTAAACAATTGGACATTATGTATGGAAATAGTCATTTTAAGATTGATAAAAGGAGTTCAACTGTTTTTATTTGAAAATGAAAATTGTGGAAGAAGTTATCACCCTATTTACCAGTAATATTGATTAGCTCCTATTCTGATCTCAGAAGTCAATATGAAACAACTTTATTCCAGCACCATCAATTTGTAGATAAATTGTATAGAGCACCATACTATTATCCATTTGTTAGTGTATTTGAGAGTAATATAAATGTTTTATTAATAATTAAGCCTTATTTACACCCTACAGTATGGGAGAATATATTCATAAACAATTTATCCAATAAGGGGTTAACATCCAAAATATATAAAGAACTCATGCCTCAACACCCACAAAACAAATAACACAATTAAAAAATTGGCAGAGGATCAGAATAGACACTTCTCCAAAGAAGGAGTATGGATAGCCAACAAGCACATGAAAAGATGCTCCACATCCCTAGTTATCAGGGAAACATAAATTAAAACCACAGTGAGAAATCACCTCAAACCAGTTAGGATGGCCAATATCCAGAAGACAAGATCAGATGCTGGCAAGGATGCAGTGAAATGGGAACCCTCTTACACTATTGGTGGGAACGTCAATTGGTGTAACCACTGTGGAAAGCAGTGTGGAGTTTCCTCAAAAAAAACCTGAAAATAGAAATACCATTTGACCCAGGAATTCCACTCCTAGGAATTTACCCAAAGAAAACAAGATCTCTGATTTGAAAAGACAAATACCAAATGATTTCACTCATTTGTGAAGTGTAAAAACAAAGCAAAACTGAAGGAATGAAATAGCAGACTCATAGACGCCGAGAAGGGACTAGTGGTTACCAAAGGGGAAGGTTTGGGGAAGGTGGTTGGGGAGGAAAAAGGGGATTAAGGGGCACTATAATTTGCAATCGCAATAAAGGTAGGTCATGCAGAAGGCAGTACAGCAAGAAGACCATTAATGGCTCTATAACATCTTACTGCACTGATAGACAGTGACTGCAATAGAGGGGCTGAGGACTTGGTAATATGGGTGACTGTTGAAACCACTGTGTTGTTTATGTGAAACCATCATAAGATTGTATATCAATGAGACTTTAATTTAAAAAATAAAAATATAATAAATTTAAGAGACTAAATTATTTGAGAGAATAAATCCAGTACCCAGCCATAAGAATACTTGATTTTGCTTAACTCCCTGGAACCATTCCACCCATTGTCAGCATATTTATATCACAAAATTATATTACAATCACCTAATTGATAAAGAGCTCTTAAAAACTGGCTCTAAAGCTCAGTGTTTGGCCAGTGAGTACACAAGAGATTTCAGCTTGCTTATAGAGAAGTGTTATTTCTGATCTGGGCCCATCTACCCCAGCCAAGGCATGATGTTTCTGCAGCGATTGCAAGGTGCGCAGATTCTGTAAATCCAAATATCATAAAACTTAACAAAGAAGCACAAGCGTCATGAAGTCATGTGTACTAAAGCATTCCGTAAAGCAGCTGGTAAAGAGCTTACAGTGGACGGTTCATTGAATTTGAAAAACAGAAACAAACCTGTCAAATACCAGTGAGAACTTGGAATAAAACTGTTGATGCAATGAAGAGAGTGGAAGAGATCAGACAGAAACACCAAGCTAAATTTATAATGAACAGATTGAAAAAAATAAAGAACTACAAAAAGTTCAGGACATCAAAGAAGTCAAGCAAAACATTCACCTCATCCAGGCTCATCCTGCAGGCAAAGGAAAGCAGATGGAAGAAAAAATGGTACGGAAATTACAACAGGATGTGGACATGGAAGACATTTCTTAAAAAATCTCACTTTCTGTAACCATTTATATAAGAGTATTATAATATCTCCTTTGGGGGCTTAGAACTTCTAAATTATAAACTTATGTTTTACATAAGGTCATTCAAATGAAAGATAATTAGAAGTATTTATTAGAAAATAAAATAAACTGGAAAGAGAGAGACTGAATACCAATGGAGAAAAAATGGGAACGAAGTTCAAAGAATAAGAAAGCAGAAGTCATTCAACTTATGAAGAAAAGGCTGACTGACCTTCACTCATACTAAGAAAAAGGCATATTAAAATTACTGGGATATACCATTTTTTCATCCATTCAGATTGTGGAAAATATCCAAAACTTGGAGAAATATTGATGGCAAGTAATAAAAAAATAGTCATCCCTTACTCATTGCTAGTGCAACTGCAAAATGAATGGTTCAGTTCCTTGGGAGAGGAATGTAGCAATATCTAACTATGTAGTGTTTGCATTTATCCCTTGACTCAACAGTTCCACTGAAGATACACTTCCCCATATATGAAATACTAATGATTCATTACTTGTAACAGCAAAAGATTGGAAATAACCCAAACATCTATCAGTAGATGACTGGTGGAATGTAACAATGGATTATTATACAACAATTTTTTTTAAATGAGGAAGATTTTTATTCATTTCTGACTTGTCTTTTCTGTTTATTTTTCTAAAAGTGAATGTGTGTGTGTATATATATGCTACATGCTTTTGTAAGAAAGAAGGAAAAATAAGAATACATATATATAGACATATATATATACTTACACATATCATATATATAAGAATGCATTTGTATGTGTGTGTATAAACATATATATATACACACACATATATATACACACACATTCACTTCTACAAAAATAAACAGAAAAGACAAGCCAGAAATGAATAAAAATGATTACACATAGAGAATCAATTGAAATGGCATAGAGAGGATGTGTTAGGAGCAAGATTTCTTTAAATATACTTTGTCATATCATTTGACTTTATATATGTTAACACATTCCACATATTTTTTTAAAGAGTAAACCAAGAAAATGAAACATTGCAGTTGAACACAAATGCCATCAAAAGAACCCAACTATATCCAAACTGATTCCATAACCACAGAGAGAAAAAGCAGATTTCAGAACTTTTGAACACAATACTCTGACTGGCTATCCTGTGCAGGACATATTCTAAGGACAAAAAGAACTGTGAAATGATCTTGAACATCACTGAGTCAGTTTACTGTTAGTGGTACTATTAGGGAATTGTGATTTGAAAGCACATGAATGTCAAGGAAGAGCAAATAAGTAACATGTTGATATTCTAAGGAACCAAAATTTTCAGTGTAAGAGAAAAAGACATGCAAACATAGTAGAAGTTAAGAAAAGACAAACCTCTGAAGTTAAATTGGAATTGGTACAAAACGTAAGAAATGAAACTATATATAAAAACATATTCTGTTGCTCTGACCAGTAAAAGGACCTAGAAGTAAGGACCCACACAGCTGCCTAATCCACACTTTGCAAATGCCTGCTCTGTGTTCTGTTTATGAGTTTCTTGATCCCTTTTTGGAGTTTTCATCCTAGTAAATCATTAGAAATCTGAAACATAGCACACAACTTACTTGTGCCTATATTCCTTTTTTAGTATCCAGTCCGGTGTTGCCACTTGCAGAGACCACTCAGTTCAAGTTGTTGACTGACTGCTTTTCCGAGGCGGCAGGATTATTCTAGAGCAACAGATACAGGAGCTCAGACAGTGCTGTAGTAACGGACCTCATCTGGGATGAAAGAAGTACATAAACTAGAGAGGTTTTGCCTTCTCAAAGCACCCCAAGCTACCTACTCCCTCTGACTTCCTGAGGAAAGGTGAGCCGCCATCCTCTCTGCAAACCTACCGTCCACCTCGTGCTGCAGCCCCCCAGGCGGGAAGAGCCCGTGCCCCCACCAGAGACAGAAGTTTTTCCCCTTGTGTCCTGAGACCCAGGGCTCGCCCTCCACTAGTCTCCACCTTGAAACAAAACAACAAGAAAGAAAACATGTCTTCTTTTATCCACCATGTAATTTCTCTGATAACCTGCATTACAAAATCATCTCAATAATGGTCTGAAGGCGCCACTCTACTCCTCACCATCATCATCTCATCAGGCCTCTCAGCCAGACTTTGGTACTCACCACCCCACCGACTCTGCCCTGGTCGGGGTGGCCCATGGGCCCTACTGACAAATCCAGCCACCGTTCTCTGTTGCATCTCACTCAGCCTCTGGGAAGCAGACAACACAGTTGATCATTTTCTCCTTGAAACACTTTCTCCGGAACAGACTTCCGGTTTTCCTCCTGTAGGGAAAATATAAGTTTCTATGGCAAGGATCCTCACCTGATCCTGACCTACTGGCCCACTGTGTATGGGAGATGATGTAATACTTAGCTTACCAAGCAGACACATGCTTGCACCCCCACTGGCGATAAGCCGTTATCCCCTGTGTTACTCCCACTGTGCTAAGAGCAGAGGCGAGCAAGAGCAGCAGCAGAGGCTGGAGGCGAAGGCAGAGCCTGGAGAGGAGGCAGCGCCTGAGAGGGACTTGCTGCCTGCACACTGCCGGGTGCAGATGGGATTCTAGCTCTTGACCTGCCACCGAAAGAATAAAGCTTGGTCCAAGCCCCTTTTTAGCCCCAACATTCTGTTGTCATTTTTCGGTCTCACCAAATCCAGAGTGACCTCTCCCACTGCTGAAACCCTCTTCGGCCTGGGGCTACACCTCCCTTCTCACGGCATCTCCTGAGTCTCCCCGCTTCCGCTCCTGTCTGTGATCACGATGTTAAAGAGCCCTGGGACTCTGTCCTCAGACTTCAGTTGATACTCTCCCGAGGGAGCTTGCTCAGTCTTATTTTAAATATTTTCTACATGCAGATGAACACCAGATTTACATCTTTAGCTCCAGTCTCTCTCCTGGGCTCCAGTTCAACATCTCTACCAGGATGGTCTCCGGGGCCAGGCTGCCCAGGTTAGTATCCTAGCCCCTACCTGTGTGGCTTGGTGTTACTTCATCTTAGGGATGATAATAGTGCCTACTTCAATAGTTATTTAGAACAGTGCTGGCACAAAGTAAGTACATTTTTTACTTGTTTAAATTCCTTACTAACAGTTATGAAAGAAGGAACCCTGTGAGTGTGTCTAACTCAACAGTGAACTCTAAAGGCTTAGAACAGTGCCTGGCATCCAGTAAGAACTCAATATTGATTGAATGAATTGGTTCCTTTAGAGGAAAAGGCAGTCCATCTAGAAACCAAACGAATTGTCACTGGCTGCCTGTGCCTAAACTGGAGGAGTCATCTACGGCTTTGTTCCAGATTCCCAACACAGTATCTTTAGAATCTCTCTCCTCAGAGCCCAGGTCCTAGGAGTGCAATGTGGCGTTCCTGCCCTTGGTGTCTGATAGTGCGGGGCGTGTCCTGTTGCACGTCTTTCAAAATGTGAACTGTACTTTATTGGTCAAGACCATCAATAAATGCTTTTTCATTTATACCCTGTTTCACCAGCACTTAGTTCCATTATGTAAAATGTCTATATCCCTAGATAGATGTAGATATAGATATATCTATATTTGTCATGAATAAAAAAGTATGACAATGTAAGACAATTCATTTTCTTGGCGGATAGGGGAAGAGAGGTGGGAGAGGCGGGTAGAAAGATTTTGCCCAGTGATAGTAGATAAGTGCACGGAAAAAGGTTACATAAAGGCTCGGTGCCTCTCGGCAGAGTGGAGCCCAAGCCCGCTGCCCACCTCGCACCCCCGCCCTGCCCCGCTTTCAGCCCCGCCCACGGGCCTCGCCCAGCCTGACCCCTCCCCTTGGCCCCGCCCCTCCGTCCTGCCTAGAGCCTAGGCCCCGCCCCACGCTCCGGCCCCGCCTCGCATCCCGGCCGTGCGCTGCAGCCCCGCCGAGCCCAGCCGCTTCGGGAACCGTTCCCAGAGCCTCTGCGGCCCGAAACCCCAGGCCTGGGTGGCAGCTGCAGCCCGGGCGGCTCGGAGGGGAAAGATGGCCGCCCTGACGACGGTCGTGGTGGCGGCGGCTGCCACCGCAGTAGCCGGGGCTGTGGCGGGGGCGGGCGCGGCCACCGGGACCAGCGTGGGAGCAGCGCCGGTGCTGCAACCGGTAAATGGAGGAGGCCCCGGAGCCTCGCGGGTGGCGGTCATGGGCCCGAGGGAGCTGCAGGCTCCGGAGGCGGGACCGGGTTCCCGGGCCTTGCTGAACAGGTGTCCTCTGCCGTGCAGTACCAGAGGCTGGAGACGCGGGGCTTGCCTCCCTGTGCTCCAGGCCTGGCACACGCCGGGTGTGTTGAGCTTTGTTGGCCTGTACAGACGTTTAACTGCTTTTACAGAGCCAGCTCCATGTGGTTTCGGAGTCGAGAAGAGCGGGGTGGAAACCCTGGCTCTACCGCCACCTTTCCGTGCGATAGGAACATAGCCTCTTTGCGACTCGGTTTCTTCTCTAACAATTGGAACTGGTAACGTGCACCTTCTCCAGCGGTAGATTCTGTGTCTGGGAAGCCTCTGGCATAGTGCTTGGTTGGAGAGAGATTCGATGCCCAGTAATTGGTGGCTGCTCTATTATTGTAACTACGCTGGGAACACAAAAAGAAATAAATATGGGGTGGTCCGAGGCAGATGTGTTTCCAAAGATCCACTTAGGACTCCGTTCTCTGCAGTGAGGACCGTAGGATTCTCAAGGAGAATTGTTGGTCCAGTTGCTTAAGCCAAAGACTCGGAGTCCTCTCATTCTCTCAAGCCTGCACCCAAAGCATGGACAATTGCTGTGTATTCTACTTGAGTAGCTTTGTAATTGCTATTCCCTCTGCTCGGAATGCCCTTCTCTGATGGTCCCATGGCCAGCACTGTCACCTGCTTCAGGTAAATGTTCAAATGCCTTCAGCTCAGTGATCTTTCATAACCTCTCCAAACTGAATCCACTTACCCAGCACACCGTGTCCCCTTTTCTGGTTTTATTTTTCTCCATAGCACTTAAAACCATCTGATGTATTACATATTTTCTATGTATTTTTTTAATTGTCTTTCTCCACCCCCCACCGTCACCTCCATGGGAATGTAAGCTCTAGAAGGGCAGAAACTTTTGGAAGTTTAGTTCTCCATTGTAATTGCAGCTGTAAGAACTGTGTCTCTTTCGTTGTGGAACATACTAGGCATTCACTAAATATTTGTAGATCAGTCCAAACCTGAAGCAAGGCTGTTGTGAGCTGAGGACAGGTTCCATCTTTTTCTTCATTTAAGGAAATATAGTGGTTTTGTGTCCTTACTTGTATAAGTTCAGAAATTTCACCTCAGGCAAATTTTCTCACATCCTCTATAATTCTCTTTATTATTCTAACTCTGGCCTACATGTCTCAGGAAAAATATATTAAAAAGTATAATGTATAAAGTATTTGTTTATAATTTTAAAATATTTTAAATGTATGCTCCATCTTGAGGTATGAATGTATTAGTACATTAATGATGTATCAGCCATCTTGCTGGCTTTCTGCATGAAACCTCTCTGGCTTACTCTAGTTCAAAGTGATTTCTTCTCTAAATTCTTATAACTATGTTTTACCTCCTGACTTGCATTTTCACAAGTTGCCTAACACTCCGCTACAGTGATTCTCAGAAATTTGCCTTTCCAGGGGTTAGATCAGAATCACCTGTGGAGCTCTTTCAACTATTTTCTCTGTTCCCAACATTTAGCATGTCTGGAGACATTTTTGGTTGTCCTGACGCAGGGGAGGATTGTGTGCGCTCCTAGCATCTAGTGGGTAGGGGCCAAAGGACAGCTCCCCCAACAAACGTTATCTGGTCCAAAATGTTAGTGGTTAGCGCTGATACTGAAACACCCCGCCGCATGCTTTCTCGCCACTGCAGGGAAGGCGGAGCCTCACAGTTAATAATCACAGCAGTAATGGGGCTGAATTCCTCAAGGGTGTTTGGGCTTTAAAAGAATAATTGGAAAAGAGCTGTACCATATTGTGAGGCTTTTGAGGCATTTAACTGTGTTATCTATCTCTTCTGTATTTTGGTCAGCATACCACTTAACGTGCCTATACACTCAAATTCTGTGGTCTAACATTGCACTTGAGTATTTGTCGTAGGATTAAATGAATGAATGTTCCTACTGACTCTGACAGTGAAACTAATGTTTTCTTGAGAAGAAATAAATGATATGAAAGATGTCCACCAAAATATCTGAAATTCCTGTATTAGTCTGTTAGGGCTTCCATAACAAAATACCACAGATTGGGAGCTTAAACAGCAGCAATCTATTTTTTCACAGTTCTGGAACTGGAAGATCAAGATCAGTGCCATCAGGGTTGGTGTCCGCTGTGACCTCTCTTCCTAGCTTGTAGAAGCCACCTTCCTACGGGCTCTCATAGCCTTTTCTCTGCACACAGGCAGAGAGAGCGAGTGAGCGAGCGAGCGAGTGAAAACTCTGGTGTCTTCCTCTTCTGAGGATGGGTTCTATTGGATTAGAAACTCACCCTTATGACTTCTGACTTCATTGAACCTTAATTACCTCCTGAAAGGCCCAATCACCAAAGGGAGCTGGGGCTTCAACATGTGAATTTTTGGAGGACATAATTTAGTCCATACAATTCCCTTAAGTTATTTTGGAGGCATTTTATATTGTTTTATTCTACAGTTCTCCTTAGAGCGTGGGATCCCACACATTTCTTAACCCATTATGAAAAGTAATAGTGTACCCCATCTGTTTTTTAATATTTGTATATTTGATCATAAGCACCCTCACCATTACCTTCTAAGACTGAAGTCCGCAAATCTCTTTATCTTCCTCTCAAATGCCATTTCCCTGTTGATCATTTTAATTGTTGAATTATGACTTTCTTGAAATATCTCCAAATAATGCATGTCCTAGATTTGTACCAGGAATAGGGCTCTGTCACCTGTCTTGTGACCTAGTCTAGTGAGCCTCACTCTGATGGCCTACATTTTAAGGCCCTTGGCTGCCTGCAAGCGTCCTTTAGTAATAACTACATTCCTTCGCTGACTCTAAATGATTTCTCAAAATGGATTTCCTCTAGATCATACACCTGCATCAGGTTGTATCTCTGTCCAGATGTGGTAGGTTGAATGATGGCCCCAAAGATATTCACATTCTGATCCCCAGTACCTTTGACTCTGTGACCTTACTTGGTATAAGGGACTTTGTAGGTGTGATTTAATTAAGCATCTTGAGATGGGGAGATTATCCTGGATTATCTGGGTGGGTCCACTGTAGTCACAAAGGTCATTCTAAGAGGACAGCAGAAAGATCAGAGCCAACAGTAGGTAAGAGATGTGACGGTGGAAGCCAGGGGGATCAAGTGATGTGAGGAAAGGCCCATAAGCCAAGGAATGAAGGTGACTTCTAAAAACTGAGAAAAGTAAGGAAGTAGATTCTCCTCTCAAGCCTCCAGAAGGAACACAAAACTACTAAAGGACTCTTACAGGCAGCCAAGGGCTTTAAAATTTAGGCCATCAGAGCAAGGCTCACTAGACTAGGTCACAAGACAGATGACAGAGCCCTATTTCTGGTACACGTCTGGGACAAATCAATACCTTAATTGTAGGGAAAAAACATAGAATAAATTTATGTCATTTAACCCACTGAAGTTGTGGTCGCCTTGTGATCCAGAAATTCCCCCACCAGGTGTACAAGGACAATTGAAAACACATATTCACACCAAAACTTGCACACAAATGCTCATACTGGCATTATTCATATTGGCCGATAGTGGAAATAAACCAATTGTCCATCAACTGATGAATGGATAAACAAAATGTAGTATGTGAATTAGATATCCATTTGAAAAGTACTTCCTAAATTCACTATATTCTTGCTTGCTCCTAGAAATGCAAAGCCTAGTTTTCCTTTTCCCTCATCCCCGACATCAGTCTGTCAATAGTACCTCTTGGTTATACCTCCAAAGTGCAATTAGTCCCTTTACTTCTTTTAATCTGCACATTACCCCGGTAGTCCTAGACAGCATCATGCCTTGTCTGATGGCCGCATGAGCTACTTCATCAGTCCTTCTGCTTCCAGTCTTGCTTCACCTCCTCCCACACCTCCCATCAATTTATTCTTTAAGAAATAGCATAGAAAAGTTTCTTTAACAATTTAATGTGTCATGGCATTCCCCTGCTCAAAAACATCTAGTAAAATCCCAACTCCCTAAGTGACTTAAAATGCCAGTATGATACGCCTCTCTGCTTTTGTCTTCTACCAAGCGCCCCTCCTTTACTAACTTCATGTGACAGTTGCCTTTTCTCTGCTTGAACTACCGGGGTCTTCTCTGCTTTTGCACATTCTGGTTCCTCTGCCTGGGATGCTCTTCCCCACTGCTTTTGGCTTGGATGGCTGCATTCTTCCTTGAATGTTGAGAAGAACTCTAGAGAGGACTGAGAGATCTTGGAAATAAAACGGTTTATTGAGACTTCTCAGGTGCAGCCAGAAAATGAACTGTGTCTTGGAACAGGAAGTTTCTGCTTCACCAGCAGCAAGGCCAGTTAACAGAAACAACTGATCTGCCAGACTCAGGAAACGGGCACATTTATGAAGGAAGGGTCTCAAGGCTAGAAAGTTCTCTAAATTCACACTGCTTACAGACAAAGAAGGTGGGCTAGTGGGGAGCAGGAAAAGCCCGGGGATAGGTGGTCAGTCCATAAAAAAGGCCCCTGGATTGGGTGTTGATGATGGTCAGACACTGGTCACACACAAGGGGATGCAGTGTTCAGGGGACCTTCTAGATAATTGTTTAAATGACTTCATTAAAGAATGACAGTTGCTGGTTAGCTACAGCCTTTGGCTATTGAGTGATTACTTTTCCTTGACTCACTTATTCTCCAACCTTATGTCACTTAATTTTAGGACATTTCAGGACATTTCCTGATTAATGTCATCCCCTCAAATAGAACTTCTGCAGCCCTTCTGAGAAAAACAACCCTTTGCCCCATTATCTCCATCTCAGCATGTTTACTTAATAGTGCTTATTGCAGTTGGGTTTTTGTTGTTACTTGTTTACTCTTTTTAAATCTCTTACCCTCCCTCCCTTGAAGGCCGGGACCATATTTTTTCTGGCTCATCATTGTTGAGTAGCTGACTGAATGAATTAGATCTTTCTGTAAAAAATCCGTGGAGACTTAGCATTTCTTGCTCAATAATTTAACATTTCAAGATAGATATTCCTTGTTCCACAGAAAGTATTTTTAAAAATTAGGTAAGGTTGGCCACAAAATCGTCTTCCAAGAAACTCCATTATTGACATTTTATCTCTGAAAACATTTCCACCTTTATCTCTTACAATACTTATTATTGATAGTAAATTAATTTTTGTTCTCTGTGCAGAACGATGGCTGCTATGGTGCTTCAGGGGGTATTCGTCCTTTTCACCTTCAAAACTGGAAGCAGAAAGCTAGTCAGACTAAGAAAGCAGAATTCATACGCACAGCAGAAAAATTAAAAAATCAGTAAGTATAAGAACATTATCTTCAAATAACATTATTAGTCATTTTATTATAGACAGTAGACATCAATTCTACTCCACCCTATCCAGTCCCACATTAAGCTACAAAATTCTAGTTGCTAGTCTTTCAAATATAAAGAGAAGAAATGTGGGAGGTATGAAACTGACAAACAATAATAGACTTTAATATAAAGGTAATTTTAAGTAGAGTTATTTCAATTTTTATTTATTTATTTTGGCCATTTTGAATCAGCGTATTTCAAAGGAAATAAACAGGTATCTCTTTAGATCTCATATATCAAGTACCAGATTGAATGTGTTTTCATTAATCAGGGAAGCACTAGGTAAATATTTTTGAGTGTGTGAATAGTTAGCGAAAAGTCTGTACCCTCAAGTTATTTTTTTTGAAATGGCTTTTAATTGGTCTCCCTCCTTTGGTCTTTGCCCCTTTCATATCCATCCTGCACATGATGGCTGAACTAATTGAGAAATTGCCATTTATTTTCATTTTTACTGTTTGTGTATTTTTTTTTCTTTCAATAACCAGTGGTAGTTTCTGAGTGTTCAGCATTGTCAGCAGCACCATGTGATAAATACAGTGAAGAATGATAAAAAGAATTAGAACTCATAGCACCCAACCCTATCCTGCAGTTGAGAGCTTTCTAAAAACTGCGTTGGATCTCACAGTATAGTTTGCTCTAGAAGCCAAGAGAAAAGAAGCCTATTGTGAGGAACAGTCTCAACCAGAATCAGTGGCAGTTCTCTGTTTAGAAATCCTGCAATAAAAAAGATTCAAATGTAATTTGAATTTTGACAAGTTATACCACCCTATAGCTTTGGAGATTACATTTTCACTGCATTTATATAATACTTATATTTTTAATACTCAGAATTTGAGAATTACAATTTTGCTTTCTTTGACTTCCAAAGTACATTACCTTAGATAGAATTGGAGTTTAGGTTAGAGGCTCTGGTTTGTGTTTCTCTCTAGATAGGGTAATCTACCAAGTGGTCAGTGTCTCTATATATTTATCAAACCAGTCAATTATGCCAGTATAGATACTTTGTCTCCAAGGATGTGTTTACAGCTTTGATTAGGCTTTCTGCACCTGTTACAAGGCTTTGAAAAAACTAATTGAAAGAGTATTAGAAAAATCCAGTGGAAGAATGTATCTGTCCAACAATTTTCATTGACTGCAAAGAACAAACACAATTTGTAGTATAATTCTGTTTTATTTCCAGAATAGGTAATATATTCACATGGTCTAAATCAATATATATCAAAGGGTACACAGTGAAAGGTCTCTGTTTCGCCCCTGACTCCAGCCACTCGCTTCCTCTCCTCTCACACAACCACTTCCACAGATATTTTATGTGCTTATAAGGAAGTAAAAATACATATTCAGATTTTTCCTTTTTTATATAAATGATAGCATACTGCACACACCATTCTGCATCTTGTTTTAACTTAAGAGTATATCGTAGATACCAAGAAATTGTTGATTTTTTCAGGCGTGATATGGCCTTATAGTTAAAGCCAAGTATCCATAATCTCTAGAGATGAAAAATGACATAATGTAGTGGATTTATGTCAGAATACTTAAGCAAAAAGAAAAAAAGAGAGGGAGGGAGGAAGGAAAGAGAGAGAGAGAAAGGAAGGAAGAATGAAAGAAAAAGGAAAGGAAAGAAAAAAAAGAAAGGGGGGAAGGGAGGGAAGAAAGAAGGAAGGTTGGCTGGTCAATTTACTATTCTCTACTTTTGGTTGTATCTTAATACTTTCACATAAAATTTTGATTAGAAAAACAGTGTTCTTGGAGATCTTCCCCTATCAGAAGAGAACACATACTGCTACATTGTATTCCAGGGTGTGAATGTGTCATAATTAACCTGCCCCATAGCTATGGTTATTTAGGTTATATTTAGTCTTTTGTTTGAACAAAGAATGCTGAAATTAATTGCGGTATCTATGTAAGTCCACGTCACTTTGCATATATGTAAGTTTGTCTTCAGGAAAAATTGCTATAGGGAGAAATGCTTGGTCTAAGGCATATAAATTTGCAGGTGTGATAAATATTGCTAAGTTGTTCTCCACAGGCAATTTGCAGTTCCACCAACAATGTATGAGATGACCTACTTCCCGACAGTATCAGCAACAGAACATACTATGTAAACTTGTGACTTTCTGCCTATCTGACAGGCGTGTAAATGTTATTGTGGTATAGTGTTAGTGTGCATTTCTGCTGTTATGGTAATGTTGAGCATCTTTGTATAGGTTTGGTAATTTGTCTCCATTAGTACATTCTGGATGCTTTATAGGTTAATATTTCTAATCCAGGAATGGCAAGATAATTTACTGTCATAGCGTATACTTTCCATGGCAGACATTTCTATTTGAAGCCTATATGGGCTTCTGAGTCCTCAGCACAGGACTCCAGCCATCCTCAATCCATTAGAACTGACTTGTACACTGAAATCTATTTGACATCTCTTATTCCATCCATTGCTTCCTCTCCCAAACCCACCTACAAGGTTATGATCTCCTCAGCCTTTGGGACAGCCAAGTAGGGCCTATGGCAGTGTCATCTTTTTACCCCACTGCATCTTATCAATAAAGTGTTCCCTATGTGTGGCAAAGTAAAGAATATTGGAAAACTGTACCTTAGATAGTTACACTTCAGGTTGTATGAAATTATGTCAGTGGTCAGAGATTGTCCACCACTCATTTAATCCAGGATTAGTGGTGAAGAATCCATATTAATTTCTGCCTTCTGGGAGAAAGAAAACAGGTGTTGAGAAAATAAATTTCTTTTGTCTAACCTTAAAAGTTTCTTGATGGTATTTGTTTTCTTTGACCCCAGGGCTCAAACTAACATTAGAACTCAGTACTGGTATGTGGACTAAATCCAAGAAGCAAAGATGAGAAAAAAAAGGCTTTGAAGCAAATATACTAAAATCATCCCAGTCTCTGTAGATGGTGTTTGCCTCTTGAAGTTTTAGTTTTATTAATAATATTAATCACTTGCATTTCCATAGTACTTTTTTACTATATAAAGAACTCTCACATATACTATTTCATATAATGTTGATCACAGCCCTGCTAATATTCACATTTTGGTAATGAGGAAGGTCCTACCCGGAGAGCTTAAGTGTTGTGGCCCAGGTTACAACGTGAACAGTATCTCCTATTGAAACAGCCTAAGCAATGGGGCCATTTTCAGGCCACAGGGAGACTGAGTTGGAGTTAATAGCCAAATGGCTATTGTGTTTTCAAAACAAGTCCAGGACTGCAGTTTCTAAAACTGGTGTGCTATGATTTAAATAACAATTCAAATTTTTGTGATTTTAGTTGAATCTTTTCTATTTTGATTCATTCTCTTATTAATCCAAGTAATTGAGTTTTGACCCCTTAAATGAATTCATCCAAATATAAATGACTAATTATAATGAATGACTTTATATTTTAAACCATTAAAAATATATTTAAATGATATTTACACCATTTGTTTCTTTTCCTAAAGAGTTACTAACATAGAAAAAGATAAACACAGTCACTTCTACAACCAAAAAAGTGACTTCAGAATGGAGCATAGTATGCTGGAAGAATTGGAAAATAAATTGATTAACAGCAGGAAAACAGAAAGTAAGTTGAGTTCATGACAAACTAAAAACTATTGAGTAATATAAAATTGTGGTTTCGCCTCATGCTTTGTCTTTGTACATTGTGTTATATTCACTATCAAAATGCTTTCTAGTTGGTAATAAGTTTGTCTTTTAGGAATGTGTATTTTGTCAGGTCACTAGATTCTAACTAGATTGTTTTTTAAGTATATTTCTTTCAGTTTAATAGAAAAAAGAGGGGTTTATTTTTTTATTGACAAACCAGTTAATGCGATTAAAATTTCTTTAAAAAAATGGAAATTGATTCCTGGGCTCTCTGATCTTAGCTCATCCCAGACCTGGGATTGTTGGCTGAGCGGTGGACATAAATATCAACAGATTCAGAACCTGTACTTAGTAGTGGGATGAAGTGGCTAAGTCAAATAATTGTTTAAACAGAAGTTTACTTGTCTGTGATGTAAAACCTACCATTTCTGCCTCAGGAGAGTGGTCTGTGCAGCCAGTACAATAATATATGAGAAAATATATAAATTGTACTGCTGTTGCCAGCCAGCCCTACCTGGAGTGAAACCTCAAACTGGATGGACGTGGGACAGTGCAGTTCTTGCAAACAGGTCAAACAAGTGCAAGGAAGAAAGGAAATCATTAAAGCTGAAGTAGTAGCAAGCATCAGAGTTGCGTAGTGCCACAAAAAGAGGCTCTTTTATTTGTGCAGCCGTGCAGGCAGTAGAGAGCAGAGAAGAACAGAGGAAGAAAAGGAAAGTTCATTGAACTCCTAAGTGTATGGTAAATCCCTTGCCGCCTCCTACAGCCAGATCACCTGGCATTCAGTGTCCACTTGAACCTATAGAGTGTGGGAACTATGCCCCTACCACCCCTGAATTTGGGGGAGCTGCGGAACATTGGATGGAGTGATTTTATGTTCTGAGAACTTCCCAAAGCAAAGGAGAGAAGACTTCTGGGCAGGCTGCTAAGGAGTGTGGTCTATTGGCTGTAGGCTGCAGTCCATCGGGGTCACCCAGGCAGTGGGAATGTGCAAGGCCCCTCCCTACTCCAAAGTTCCCTCAGCCCCTTTCTTACCCATCTGGAGGGAGAAAATTGCATTTAAGACTAGAAAGATGAAAGAAATAGCAAAGTGACAGAAACATCACCAGTGGTGGATGCCAGTGAGATCTTGTGGCATCAATGGATGCCACCCACATTTTTGTGTATGTTGCAAAAAATTCAGAGACAAAGCTCAGTGAATTTAAGCAACAAAGTTTATTTAAATAAACAGTACACACTCAGGTGGGAAGGTGGGCAGTCTCAGAGAGGAGTCCTGCTTAAGGGTTTAGGGTTTAGTGTGTTATGAGACCCTTTAGGTAAGGGTCAGTATGAGGTATTATATATACAGGTGACTAATAATTCCGTGGAAGCTTTGTCTTAAGAATAGGGTCATTTAGAGTGGTGGAGAAAAAGATGGTGGAGTAGGAAGGCATGGCAGAAACCATAAAAGAAGGAAATACAGTAAATACAACTAAACCTGAAAACAACCTGAAGACAGCAGAACAGACCCCCCTGCACCTGGGGAAGAAGAGAAGCCCACAGAGAAAAGGATAAAGTGGCAGAGATGAGATCAGGCAGGACCCAAGCCCTCTTCCCACCCCAGCCTACAGACTGGAGAAAGAGGAACAGAGCTGGGAGTGGGTAGGAGCCTAGGAGTGCTGCACACTTGGCCCTGGAGATCTGCTCTAGGAGCATAAGCCCACAGTACATTGGGTTGTGGTGATTAGCAAGGCTGGACTCCAGGGACAGGTAACACTCTGGGAGGCTGGGACTCCAGCCACTTGTGGAGGACAGGCACGCTCCACCAATCCTGAGACCCAAAGCAGAGGCAGCAGTTTGAAAGACCTTCCAGCAGTGGGAGGGTTGGATGGAACTCTCTCCTTAGGAGAAAGGGCAGGTGGAGGCTACGTCTCCAGCCCTTCCTCAGCCCAACAGATCAGGAACTCTCCAGAGCCCCAGACACCCCACCCCCCTTACTGGCAGTCCAGCCCCAAGTCTCCTCCCTGTGCATGCTGCCGGGAGCCAACCCACTCAGCTCAGCAGAGCATCAGGTTTATTGCCTGGCAGGCAGAGGGAGACTCCCCCAGCTTTCTTGCCCCAGTACAGCCTAATGGGAGAGATGCCTGCAGGAGCCAGTCCCCAGAGCTCCTTCCTTCCTGCTGGTGTCCAAGACTGGTGTTGCACATCCTGCCCTGCCCCAGAGCCATACAATAGCCCCACCCACCCCATTAACCCTGCAGCCCCACCATCACTTATAGGACAGGCAGTGGGCAGACCCTCCCACAGCGATCTCAGCAGAGGCTTCTTTTCAGATCACAAAGGCAGGTTTGCCTCAGAAAGGATCACGAGAATTGTCTGCAGTCCTTCATGACTCACAGCAAATTCCAAGACGCAGCACCTCTTGTTCTTTTCTCTTAGATTGGTTTTGGCTATAGATTAAACTTAAGCAGGAACTAAGTTACAGTGAGGTTAACTGCTGGGGTATCTACAGGTAACCACAAAACTAAACCCTACAATAGATTCACACACAAAAAAAATCAAAGAAAGAAAAATTCAATCAAAACACTAAAGAAATCCATCAAATAACAAGAGAAGTATATAAGAGAGGGAAAAAGGAACAGAGAGAGGAGATATAAAAACAACCAGAAAAAAAAATCAAATAATAAAATGGCAATAAGTACATATCTATCAATAATCACCTTAAATGTAAACGGCCTGAACACCATAAAAAGACATAGAATGTCAGAATGGATAAATAAAAATAAGACCCATCTCTATGCTGCCTATAAGAGACTCACTTCAGACACAAAGACATATACAGACTAAAAGTGAAGGGAAAAAAAAAGATATTTCATGCAAATTATAGGGAGAATAAAGCAGGAGTAGTAATACATATATCAGACAAAATAGACTTCAAAACAAAGAAATTAACAAAGAAGGACATTACATAATGATACAGAGGTCAGTCCAACAAGACTATATAACCATTATAAATATCTATGCACCCAACATAGTAGCACCTAAATATGTAAAACAAATACTAACAGAATTAAAGGGCATAAATAGGCTGCAACTCATTCATTTTAGGAAACTTTAATACACCACTCATATCAATAGACAGATTAACCAGACAGAAAATGAGTAAGAAAACAGGCACTGAGCAATACATTAGATCAGATGGATTTAACAGATCTACACAAGGATAGAGGCTTAAAGATGGTGGCGTGAGAGGTTAGACGGAAACCTCCTCCCAAAACCACATATAATATGAAAATACAGCAAATACAACTAATCCTGAAAGAGCAACAAGAAAGAAGGCTGCGGCAGACTGCCTACACATGGGGAACACAGCAGACCTCATGGAAAAGGGTAAAGTTCTAGAGCTGTGATCTGGAGGGACCCAAGCCCTTCCCCCAATCCAGCTCACCAGTGGGAGGAAGAGAAATGGAGCAGAGAGGGGGTGGAGGCCTAGGACTGCTGAACACCCAGCCCTGGAGATCAGCTTTGACAGCGCGAACCTACATTACATGGTGCTCTAGAGATAGTGGGGTTGGAAAGCTGAGACAGAATACTTGGAGAGACTGAGATTCCAGCCACTTGTGGAGAATAGGTACCCACAACCAGCCACTCCAGGACAAAAGAAAGGCGGGCAGTCTGAGAGACTTCCTAACAGCAAGAGGGCTCCTAAAGGGGCAAGGATTGCACAGAGCTTGCTGCTCAGGAGAAAGGACAGGTGGACAAAATTGTCCGGGCACACTCTGCCCAGCAGGTTGGGAACTTTCAGGAGCTTCAGGCACTCCATCCCCCTGGCTGGCTACGCATATCTAAGGCCCCCCACTATGATATGCAGCCTGCTGCTCCTTCCTCCCTGCCGGCACAGGCTTACAAACTGGCTGCCACTGTCATTGCTCCAGGCCAGCCAGAGGGCGGCCCCGCCTATGGCAGGTGAAAGTGCATAGTACAGAGGCTCCTCCGTGCATACTTGGTTCACAGGCCCTGGCAGTGGACACACAGGCACTGCAGCCGGGAAGCAGGAAAGAGCTATTTCCTCCCAGAGGGCACCAGCACTGCTTGCCTGTGACGCCTGCTTTCACTCAGAGGCTAAGCATATCCAGAAAGTAGAGCTTCTGGGCACTAGAGGGCACCGCCTACAAATATGAAATGTCAAAGACACCTGGTTCAAACCAAAATCCCACAAACACCAGAAAGAGGGTCATGTGAAACTGAACTTACCAAACTTCCTGAAAGAGATTTCAATAAAAAATCATAAACATGCTCACTGAGCTACAGAAAAATATTCAAGACCTCAGGGAAGAATTCAAGAATGAGATACAAACTTTGAAAAATACAGTATCCAAAATGAAACATACAATGGATAGATTTAAAAGCAGATTAGATGAAGTAGAGGAGACAGTAAACGAAAAAGAAATTAGAGAACAGGAATACAAAGAAGCTGAGGCACAAAGAGAAAAAAGGATCTCTAGAAATGAAAGAATATTGAGAGAACTGTGTGACCAATCCAAACAGAATAATATTTGCATTATAGGAGTACCAAAAGAACAAGAGAGAGAAAAAGGGATAGAAAGTATCTTTGAAGCAGTAATTGTTAAAAAACTGCCCCAATCTGGGGACAGAGATAGCATCTCAGGCCATAGAGATGCACAGATCTGCCAACACAAGGGTCCCAAGAAAGACAACACTAAAACATATAATCATTAAAATGGCAAAGATCAAGGATAAGGACTGAATATTAAAAGCATCCAGAGATAGAAAGAAGATCACGTACAAAGGAAAACCCATCAGGCTATGATCAGACTTCTCAACAGAAACCTTACAGGCCAGAAGGGAGTGGCATATTATATTTAATGCAATGAAACAGAAGGGCCTCAAATCAAGAACACTCTACCTGTCAAGATTATCATTTAAATTTGAACGAGAGATGAAACAATTTCCAGATGAGTGAAACCTGAGAGAATTTACCTCCCACATACCATCTCTACAGTGTATTTTGGAGAGACTGCTATAGATGGAAATGCTCCTAAGGCTAGCTGTCACCAGAGGAAATAAAACCACATTAAAGAAAATAGACCAATCTGATAAAGGGTTAACATCCAAAATATATAAAAAGCTCACGCACCTCAACAAACAAAAAGCAAATAATCTAATTAAAAAATGGGCAGAGGATCTGAACAGACACTTCTCCAAAGAAGAAATTCAGATGGCCAACAGACACATGAAAAAATGCTCCTCATCGCTAATCATCAGAGAAATACAAATTAAAACCTCAATGAGATATCACCTCAACCAGTAAGGATGGCCACCATCCAAAAGACAAACAACAAATGTTGGTGAGGATGTAGAGAAAGGGGAGACCTCCTATACTGCTGGTGGGAACATAAATTAGTTCAATCATTGTGGAAAGCAGTATGGAGTTTCCTCAAAAAACTCAAAACAGAAATACCGTTTGACCCAGGAATTCCACTCCTAGGAATTTACCCTAAGAATGCAGCAGCCCAGTTTGAAAAAGGCATATGCACCCCTATGTTTATCACAGCACTATTTACAATGGCCAAGAAATGGAAGCAACCTAAGTGTCCATCAGTGGATGAATGGATAAAGAAGATGTGGTACATATACACAATGGACTATTACTCAGCCATAAGAAGAAAACAAATCCTACCATTTGCAACCACATGGATGGAGCTAGAGGGTATTATGCTCAGTGAAATAATCCAGGCAGAGAAAGACAAGTATCAAATGATTTCACTCATCTGTGGAGTATAAGAACAAAGAAAAAACTACAGGAACAAAACAGCAGCAAACTCACAGAACCCAAGAATGGACTAACGGTTACCAAAGGGAAAGGGACTGGGGAGGATGGGTGGGAAGGGAGGGATAAGGGGAAAAAGGGGCATTACTGTTAGCAGACATAATGTAGGAAGGGGGCACGGGGAGGGCTGTACAACACAGAGAAGACAAGTAGTGATTCTACAGCATCTTTGTATATTTTGGATGTCAACCCGTTATTGGATCTGTCATTTATGTATATATTCTCCCATACTGTAGGATGCCTTTTTGTTCTACTGATGGTGTCCTTTGCTGTACAGAAGCTTTTTAGATTGATATAATCCCACTTGTTCATTTTTGCTTTGTTTCCCTTGCCCGTGGAGATATGTTCATGAAGAAGTTGCTCATGTTTATATTCAAGAGAGTTTTGCCTATGTTTTCTTCTAAGAGTTTTATGGTTTCATGATGTACATTCAGATCTTCCATCCATTTCGAGTTTACTTTTGTGTATGGAGTTAGACAGTAATCCAGTTTCATTCTCTTACATGTAGCTGTTCAGTTTTGCCAGCACCAGCTGTTGAAGAGGCTGTCATTTCCCCATTGTATATCCACAGCTCCTTTATCGTATATTAATTGACCATGTATGCTTGGGTTAATATCTAGACTCTCTGTTTTCTTCCACTGGTCTGTGGCTCTGTTCTTTTGCCAGTACCAAATTGTCTTGATTACTGGGGCTTTGTAGTAGAGCTTGAAGTTGGGAACCAAGATTCCCCCATGCTTTATTCTTCCTTCTCAGGATTCCTTTAGCTATTTGGGGTCTTTTGTGGTTCCATATGAATTTTAGAACTATTTGTTCCAGTTCATTGAAGAATGCTATTGGTATTTTGATAGGGAATGCATTGAATCTGTAGATTGCTTTAGTCAGGATGGCCATTTTGCCAATATTAATTCTTTCTACCCAAGAGCATGGGATGAATTTCCATTTATTATATTCCATCCTCTTTAATTTCTGTTAAGAGTGTCTTTAGTTTTCAGTGTATAGGTCTTTCACTTCCTTGGTTAGGTTTATTCCTGGGTATTTTATTCTTTTTGATGCAATTAGAGAAGTTTCTTGATGTCAAGTTCCAACAGTGAATGATGCCCTATGAAATACGCTGGATAGATTTCTGCCTTTATGGAACTCATGAATTTTAATAAAAAATAGAACAAACCAAAGTCACATAGCTATATTGGCATTGGTTCGAGGCCTTCAGGTAAACTTTTTTTTTTAAAGTAATTGCTTTTAAGGACTTCAGACAGGGCACTTTGGTGCTTTATGATCATTTGTGGAAAAGTTGCAAAAAAGGAGGGTGGCACATAAAGTACCCAAAGATGGTAAATAATGTTACTATTATTTGAATATATGTGTATGAATGTGAACATAGGACTTTAACCTAATTTAATTTAACATTAAAGGAAGGTTATTACTTCAGAACGTGTATGTAAAAGGAGAATGCAGCCTTTGTCCTGCTGATTGAGAACATCTGCACATGTCTTTGAGAGCCTCATCTGTGGCCCAGGCTCTGCCGTGGGCCTAGCATTCCACTTCAGGTGGTCCTTTGGCTGAGCTTGGTAGCTGGTAGCACACGTATCCCCAGCTGGCACCTGAGCACCTCCTCAAGGCTGTGGCAGTGACCCAGTGGGTATCCTGACCCCTGTCTTAGAGGATTTGGTTAGATGAAATTAATTCTCTTTAGGAAGTTTTTCAGTGTTCATGGAATTAATATTGGTTAGATAGTTTTGATATTCCAATAATAGAGTTGAGATCAGATTCTATTTCTGTGAAGTATAATAAATTAAAAAGAAAAGGAAAAAACTTTAAAAGAACAAATCAGGACTAAACCCAAGCCACTGTTCCATGTATTTAAAACAGTATCCAGTAACTCAGTGTCCACAGAGTTAAAGGAAAAAAAAGACATTTCCTTGCCTAATAAGATTTAACCCATTGTGTTTTTAAATACTGGAGGAAATTAGAGATGCTTTATTTAAAGCAAGGATGCTTAAAGTGTGTGGGTTACTTACAAGTAAGCATAGTTCGTTCATTATTTAATTGCTCTTGTCTATCTTTTGCTACATGATTGTGATCAGTCTTGTGTTTAGAACAGTGAATTGTAATCGTGTTTTGTCAGTTATTTTAAAGTACACACTTTGTCCTTATAGGAGCAAAAATCCAGCAGCAATTGGCCAAAATACATAACAATGTAAAGAAACTTCAGCATCAGTTGAAAGATGTAAAGCCTACACCTGATTGTAAGTAAATTTAATTTTATATTCTTCTTTATAAATTAGTATTTTCCATTTTTCATTAAAAAAACTTACACTTTCCTAATAAATTTTTCTGCTTGGCATTGATGGAGCTAAACCCTTCTTTATTGGTTAGGCATTAATAAAGATACACTGAAGAACTGTAATATTTGGTGTTTATGTAGTTGTTTAACTTTTTTTTGTTTTTTTTCATTAATCTACAATTACATGAGGGACATTGTGTTTACTAGGCTCCCTCCTTCACCTAGTCCCCCCTACACACCCCATTATAGTCACTGTCCATCAGCGTAGTAAGATGCTGTAGAATCACTACTTGACTTCTCTGTGTCTTCACTGTGTGTCCCCTACATTATACATGCTAATCATAATGCCCTCTTTCTTTTTCCCCGCCCTTATCCCTCCCTTCCCACCCATCCTCCCCAGTCCCTTTCCCTTTGGTAACTGTTAGTCCATTCTTGGGTTCTGCGATTCTGCTGCTGTTTTGTTCCTTCAGTTTTTCTTTGTTCTTATACTCCACATATGAGTGAAATCATTTGGTATTTGTCTTTCTCCGCCTGGCTTATTTCACTGAGCATAATACCCTCTAGCTCCATCCATGTTGTTGCAAATGGTAGGATTTGTTATCTTCTTAAGGCTGAATAATATTCCATTGTGTATATGTACCACATCTTCTTTATCCATTTATCTACTGACGGACACTTAGGTTGCTTCTGTTTCTTGGCATTTGTGAATAGTGCTGCGATAAACATAGGGGTGCATCTGTCTTTTTCAAACTGGGCTGCTGCTTTTAAAATGCTATCAAATCCTTATAAATTGTGAAGCAGGCCAAGCAGATAATAGTGTCACTTACAAGGATGTGGAATCTGTGGTTTAGAGGGGTGCAGATTCAGCTAATGAAGAGGGAAAAAAATTGATTTCCTGATTCCTAGGCTAGTGTTTTTCCCTCATTTACTTTTAGGAATAATTGTATTTCAGGGACAGGAAAAGGTAAAATAATATTGGGACAAATGCTAGTCATTTGGAAAAAGCAAAATTGTATCCTTCCCTCCCTGCTTACACCAACGTCATTCCTGAAGGATCTAAGCAGTGTCATTAAGTGCTCAAGACACGTGGACTGTAGACTCCAGAAGATGTTGGGTCAAATCTTTGGTCTGTAACTTATTGATTATGTGATTTTAGGTAAATTACTTGATGTCCCTGAGCTGTCGTTCCTGCAGCTGTAGGATGGAGAAAATCCAGGGACCTAACTCATGCATTGCTGAGGAGATGAAGTGAGGCACTGCCCGTGAAGGACTTGTGCACTGCTGATAACATAGGAAGCACTCACAAATGTTTAATGTGAATACCGTAATTATTGTTCACCAAATTAATACGTGAAACCATAAAAGTGCTAGATGACAACATGGGTTAGCATTTTTATAATGGTAGTTTATAAGGAAGATAAAGATTAGAAATCAAGACAAAAGTAGACATAACTGACTACCTAAAAAAAAACTTCTACCCATAAGCAAAGTTGAAAGACAAATTAGGAAATATTAGCTATATGTATATAACTTAGAAAACTAATACCCATAATATATAAAGAGTGCTTATACTTTAGAGCAATAAAGGTAAATAACCTAATAGAAAAATAGGCAGATAGAGATTATAAGTGCATGATCTGACAAAAGAAATACGAAACACATAGAAAAATGCTCAGGCTTATTAGTGATTATGAAGATGTCAATTAAATCATTGATGATAAATTTTTGCCTCTCATTTTAGAAATGGTTCAAAGTACATGGGAAGGGGTATTCTCAGGAACTGTTAAATTGGCAGAACCTCTTTGAAGGATAGTGTTGTAGTATCTGGCATTTTGTAAAGTGGGAGACATGCTTTTTTAGTTTGTTTTTCATATTTCAAGTTTTATCAGTCAGCCTCTAAAAATATGTATTTGAGCATGCAAAATATATATGCAAAGATACTACAGAATTGCATCTCTTTAAAGGTTAATTAATTGGATAATTAATTAGATGAATTAGGGTAGATTTAGACAATGAAATGCTGTATAGCCATAAAAAGAATGAGTTAGCCATATGTATATTGATATGGAAAGCTGATCACAATTTTTTAAACCATATTTTCTTAAATAAAAACTGCTTGTCAGAAAACAGTATGTGTACTATGACATTTTTTTTGAAAGACATAATAATATTTAATAGTATGTTTACATAGGAACATATCCATAATCAGAGAAAAATATATTCCTAAAAATTAACTTTATAAGAGCATAGTTTTCTTATCTATTAGGTAGAAATGTCTTCAAATTAACATTCTACTTTTTCCTAATATTTTAATTTTTAGTCATGCTGAAATATGACAATATTTTTCCATGGTCTTTTTTTTTTTTTTTGCAGTTGTTGAAAAGCTCAGAGAAATGATGGAAGAAATTGAAAATGCAATTAACACTTTCAAGGAAGAGCAGAGATTGATGTATGTTTTAAACTCATTTTAATATAGAATTATTGACCTTTATTTTTCAGTAATTCTCCAGTAGGTTGTTGTATACAAACCATTTTATTGTTATGTATTTAATATTAGTCTTACATAAAAGAAATATAATGCCTCTCTTGTTTTGTTTCAGGTTTTAGACTGCTTTTCAGGTTTAAGAGTGAATTGTCATTTATATTTGAACAATATAAAATCCCAAGTAGAACTTGGAAGATTGTGTTTTTTTCTTAGAAGACTCAAAATTTTAAGTCTTAGATTTATAAATGTTGATAATTTTAAGTGGAGAAGGTGACATGAAAAGAGTCAGGAGCAATTATATTTGAGGAAGAAATGAAGGGTTCATATGGATTGGTTTCTATCTTATTATTCAAACTTTTATTAAAAATTTTTAGATATGAAGAGCTCATTAAAGAAGAGAAAACAACGACTCATGAGTTGAGTGCCATATCAAAAAAAATTGATTCATGGGCATTGGGTAACTCAGAAACAGAGAAAACTTTCAGAGCAAAGTCAAGCAAAGTTCCTGCTGGCAAAGTAACATCAGGTTCTCTTCCAGAAGAAGTGGTAGATTTTGAAAAATTCCTTCAGCAAACAGGAGGGCGACAAGGGGGCTGGGATGATTATGATCACCAGAATTTTGTAAAAGTGAGGAACAAACATAAAGGGAAGCCAACATTTATGGGAGAAGTTCTAGAACACCTTCCTGGAAGAACACAGAATGAAGTTCAACAGCACGCAAAGTGGTATCAAAAATTTCTGGCCCTAGAAGAAAAGAAAAAAGAGGTAATAATCGTTACAGTGGCTGTTACTTGTGTATTTGTGTGTTGTAGGCACTGTGCTATACCCTTTAATGTGTGTCATTAACTTGACAACCCCATGAGGTATGTTTATGGTCTCCCCCCATCTTACAAAGGGGAAAGTAAGGCACTGAGAGGCTGAGTAATTTTACATCTAGTAAAACTACACTTGGACATCCTCAAGGCCAAACATTTTACACTAAGAAACAATACAGTGTGCCAGAAAACTTCTGATTGTGGGCAGAACCCTCTGGGTCCACCAGAAATGTGGGAAATCCAGATCTACTCAGGCTTTTGATAAAAGTTGTCTTACCAGCAAAGGCCACATTGTTTGTAATGGAAAATAAAGAGGCAGTGGAAAAAAACTCTTTGACTCTTAAAAAGTTTCTGTGAGGCATGGAACTTCAGCCTCATTGCTTTGTTTGAAGGACTCAAAATCGTGGCCTCTCATTCACCATGTAAGAACTTGTTCGTTATGCTTCAGAAGATTGGAGACTGACGAGAATTAGGCTTGAGATGGATTAATGATTGTACATTGAGCATTTTACTGTTTTTTATTGTTACTGAATTTTATTGTTGTTAACAACCATTTGATCAATAAATATGAGAGATGCCCTCTCAAAAAAAAAAAAATCATGGCCTCTCCTGAGAAGAGAAACTGTAAATTCTAAGCAAATACCTAAAAAACTCCATTTTCACAAAATATTATTCTAGCTTTGGTTTAGATCAGGGCTTCTCAGCCTCGGCACTGTTGACTATTTGGGCTGGGAAATTATTTGCCATGGGGTCTGTCCTGCACCTTAGAGACATTTAGCAGTGTCCCTGGCTTCCACCCACTTAGATGCCAGTAACACCCTCATGATTGTGATTATCAAAAATGGCTCCAGCCATTGTCATGTGGCCCCTGGTCCCCTGGTTGAGAACCATGGGTTTAGATTGGCTAAGTCAGAGTCATTTTTTTTGTAGACTTCTTCTAGAAAAAGATAGTTGGTTTTTAATTTTTAATAAGTAATAAAGTTTTAGAGGAAATAGCTGGCGTGCACTGTTGTTTCCCTCCAAAGTAAGTGAATGTAGGAAAATTGACATTTGAGACTTAAAAAGAACATTTAAAAATATATCTCATTTTTAAAAACTCAAAATAACAAACCACTAAGAATTATTTGAGCTTTTTTTCTGGGACCGTGGGGTCCCTGGACCTGCAGAGTGGTCTGTGGACCAGCAAAGTCAGGATCACCTGGGAACCCGTTAGAATGTACAGGCCGCAACCCAGGCCTAATCCTAACGCCGGGGCCCACCAACCTGCATTTTAACAAACCCTCTAGGTTATTCTACCACTGGCTGCCGTTTAGGGGCCACTTCTAGGGAAAGGGGACACATGGTGCTGCTTCCTGTCAAGTGAACTGCTTAGCTTACAGCTCACTCTTCTTGTCCCCCGCCACCCACTTTCCTGATACTTGACGTCTGGTTGGGTGTAGTGGGGAGGCCGGTGGAGTGTGAAAATGGAGGTGCCACCTAAGGAGAACATGTTGGAGGAGAAGAGGAATGTTTGGGAGGAAACATCAGAAGTCTAGTTTAACTCTACTGAGTTTAAGATGTCGAGGAGGAAATTTACCATTTTTATCTCCCAAATCCTGTAATATGTCCTGTTTTGCCTAAATGAAGATACTGCTTTTCAGACCTGCCCTGAGCTTTCTGGCCTGAGCACCCTTGCTGGTCTTACTCTGACTTTCTGGAACCTCCAGTCTTCCTTTCCCCCTCCACTGCCAGCCTGTTGGAACCAGCCCAGATCAGACGCTGCTTCCTGCTCCCCTTTAGGATTTCAGGAGCACTTTGTTTGTGCCTCTCCTGGGAGGAGCTATGGCACGCTCTGTACCGTGGTTTTCAGGCACACATCTTACCTCACCTGGAACGGTGCTTAGACTTGGTCCCTGGACTGGAGGTTAGTTTGCAGACTGTTGGTGATCTCCAGGGAGATGAAGCAATCGCACCAGGATCAGCTGCCCGGCAAGCACACCGTGTAGTTCAGTTGACTCTTTTCATAGAAAACTTGCTCCTTGAAGGAGGCAGTGTGCTGTGTTCATTCTGGCAGGAATTCCTGGTATTGCTGTCAGCCTGGCACTTTGAGCAGCCCTGTGCAAGTGGCATGTGGTGGTGGTGTTTGAATCATCTGTGGTTCCTAACACATTGCCTTGTATATAGTAACACTTACCATAAGGATTTATTTAACAAATGAATGATAATACTCTGACGAGAGAAGGAGAAACAGTTTTCTGCCTTGAGAGGAAAGTAATTCAGTGGCTGTATTCTTTATGGCATAGAGAAGGCTGCTAGAATTTCAAATAATCTTGACATATCCATACATAAAGCAATGGAACTATTTTCCCTTTTTTAAGAACGCTTATGAAGCGCTATGTGCCGACACTGACTCAGTTAGTCTTCACAACAGTCCTAGTCGTGAGGCGTTGCCTACCACTTTACAGATGAGCCAAAGGAGGACAGAGCAGTTCAGTGACTCATCCAAGGTCACGTCTACTAAATGGCAAAGGTAAAATTTGGTCTCAAATAGCATTGCTTCAGAGCCCATGCTCTCCCCACCTCACTTTCAGTTCCTCTTCTGAATTTTGACCAGAGAGGTCCTCTTGGAGGCATTCTAAGCCCAAAAAGAGGATTTAGAAGAAGTGAGGTGATGGAGGAAGGGGCTGTTTTCCAAAAAACATAAATGAAGGAGGTAATGGGAAGAGGATACTTCATGAACTACCTTCCTTGTGAACCTGGGGATTGAGGGAGGAAGAGGAAGGCCAAAAGAATAAGCCATTGTTTGGTATCTTTAAAAATACATTAATTTTTTTTAAAAACAGAAGTGAAAAAAAAAAGAAATTGCATTTGTTAAAAAAAAAAAAATCCCACTTTAAAACCTAAGCAGGCAGCATCCTGCAATCAATACTCTTTCTAGACAGATGGATTTAAGGTTGTATTTTAAAGTGCCTTTGGTTATATTAAAAACATTTTTGTCTTACTATCTTTTCAAATCATTTAGTCTATTCGGAATTGGAAAACCCAAAAACAGCAAAAAAAGGAGGAGATTTTCAAGTCAAAGGAAAAGGCTGAGAACACACCTATGCTTTTTCATAATAAACAAGAAGATAATCAAAAGCAAAAGGAAGAACAAAGAAAGAAGCAGAAATTAGAAGTTGAAGCTTGGAAAAAACAGAGAAGTCTAGAAATGTCAATGAAATATGCTACCCAGTTAAAAGAAGAAGAAGAGAAAGAGAAAAAACAGCAGAAAGAGCGCCAACGCCAGTTTAAACTAAAATTGCTGCTAGAAAGTTACACCCAGCAGAAGAAAGAACAGGAAGAATTTTTGAGACTTGAAAAGGAGATCAAGGAAAAGGCAGAAAAGGCAGAAAAAAGGAAAACTGCTGCTGATGAAATTTCCAGATTTCAAGCAAGAGTGAGTAAATATGCTGCCTGAATAATGTTCCAGTGCTACACGTGGAGATGTGGTTTCCAGAGCCAGTTCAGCAAAAATTGACTGCCTCTTGTATCGGGCTGTACCCAGTGTTAGTAATACCGAAGTGAGCAAGCCACACTGCCTAGTTTCTAGTAGATTGTAGTCTAATGGCAGAGGTGGGGTGCGAGTGGGAGACTTCAGTACGGTAGTGTGGCAACCGAAGTGTGGACAGAGCTCTGGAAGTGGATATTCTTGGATATGGAAGGAGGCTTACCATAGCTATGTGTGTCAGACAGAAGGTGATCCTGGATTTGAGTCTTGAAGGAGAAGAAAGGAGGAGGAGGGAGATCTTCCTGGCAAGGGAACAGCATGAATGGAAGCTTGGAGGAGTGGAACAGTGTATCTGTGGGAGAAACTGTAAACACTTCCATATTCTTATGGCGTCAAGTGGTAGATGGGAACCAGCAGGCAGCGAGGCTGGAAAGGTAGCCACAGGTCAGGCCATGCATGTCTTTTCTTCTCTGTCGGAGTGGCTGGCGCTGCTTACCTGTTCACAGTCTGTCTCCTCACCATAATGTGAGCTCCAGGAGGGCAGAGATTTGTCCTTTTTGTTCACTCTGGTGCCCAAAGGTCGTACCTTGTAGATACTCAATATATACTTAAGGGAATCAAGGCTACTGCTAGAAGGTAGGATTATAGGTGATTTTAAACATACATACAAGAAAAATGCTAATCAGACATTTCAGTCTTTCCAGACAGAGTGGAGTTCAATCCAAAATTAGTTATAAAGACAAGGGAACTTTAAATTGAGAAAGGGTGCAAATGAGATATAGCTGTTATGAATATAATTGTTATATGCATCAGAATTCATAGCAACATTCATAAAGCAAAAACTAAGCAAAGTATACAGAAAAACAAGAGACAGAAGCACCCTGATGGAATTTCTCTTAGTCCACATGTAAAAATCCCCCTAAACAACAAAAGATCCTATGCCTTCCCACCTTGAAAAAAGGACAAGCAGGCCACATAATTAAAAACTTAGAAAAAAGAGAAAACTTGTAAAGCAGAAAATATAAGAGATTTAAAACAGTCATATCTATGTTGGTAAGTGAAATGGACTTAGGTCAACCATTAAAAGAAAAGTTTAGACTGAGCCATAAAATTAAATAAGGAACACCCAAAAGAAAGTGATGCAGAAAGGATTGCGTGTATGACATGTATTCAGAGAAAATGAAACTCTTAGTCCTTGTTGGAAAAGGAGTTGAAGGAGTGTTGTTTGATACTTAAGGTAGTTTAATCTTATTTGTGAGCAACTAAACTTTGAAACAAGTGTTCTTTTTTGTTGTTGGCATATTTTCCTTAGGATTTACATAAACTTGAACTGAAAATTCTGGACAGACAGTCCAAGGAAGATGAAAAGGCAGAAAAACAAAGGAGACTGGCAAAATTAAAAGAAGAGGTACTCTGGACTGAGATTAATTAATTTATTATTATTATTATTATCCTAAGTCCTTGATTGGTAAGGGTACAAATATAAAATCCATTTTCGTTATGAAATCCAGCTCCATTTCTGTATCCTCTCCTTCCAATTTCATACTTATGTATTTACACATTATAAAGCACAGCTTAGTAAAATTTAAGTAACTATTGTCTGAGTTCTACCATTTCACATTATGAGCATCTCGCTTTTTTATCCTAAATTAATTCTCCCTTCGTACTCTTTATTCTGTTCTTCATGCTTTCTATGTGTGCCTTTATTTTAGAATTACAGCAGCTGTAAGCAATGTTTACTGCTTCCTCTCACTGATAATACTCTTCAGAATGAAAGATGTTGATGACTCTCATGGACAAAACAAGGGACTTACTGGTGGTTATCTACCCCAAATTTATTGTCTGACTATATCACTATCATACTTTGCAGCCTTACATTTCCCTCATAATTGAAATAGAAAAAATAAAAAAATAAGAGAAATAGAATAAAATAAACTAAATTAACAGTTTATTCATGGATGATGTAGTCTTATTTTAGTTGTGGGAGTGTAATTAGAAATTTGCTGAAAAGGTCATTAACAGTTGTATTTCTGCTTAGCTGCTCTAGAACGTATGTTTCTTAAAACTGCTTTCTGTTAGTATCTTACTAGTACAAACTTAATAGTTCATATAAATTAACTGGAATTTATTTCTGATTACAGGTTGAAAACAATGTTAGTAGAGATCCCTCTAGGCTTTACAAACCTACCAAAGGTTGGAAAGAACGAACCAAAAAGATAGGTCCAACAGGCTCTGGGCCACTTCTACATATCCCACATAGGTAAAAAGGACTTAGAATGGGCATCCACTTTATAATAATTTAATAATAGCATGTTTTATATACTATGCCATTTCTGAATGTGTATGATATTTTATGGTAAAAAATTGAAGCAAATCTATATACATTTTTAAAAGTGAACATTTAATCAGGATTTTTTTTCTTTTATATTTATCATTGATCTTCTCTTCTTCTTAGGGCTATTCCAACCTGGAGACAACAAGTTCAGAAAAGAATATGAGATCATGAAATTGGTATTCACCTGATGAGAATGTTGGCATATTCAGTTATACAAGGAGAGAGTGACTAACCATGTTCTTTAAATATTATTCTAGTGAGATTGGTTATTGTGTTGTATGTGAATTGACAGGTATTGAGTTCCATGTGGCATTGGTACTAGTATTTCCTGTTTATACTAAGAGGGGATTTGATATGTATCTTGGCCTATTATTGATGTAGAAGTTTTTTTAATAAGTTTATGTTACACACATTATTTCATTTAAGTACCTGGAACATTTCAAAGATATTTTGCTTTCATCATTGCATAGCAAAATAAATTGGAAAAAGCAGAGAGTAACTTTTTTTAACCCAAAATTTTGTAACATTTATAACTTGGAAGTAATTAGCTTGAATAATAAAAAAGTTTTGTGGTTTTTTTTGTTATGAAATGAGTTAGTACTTTTTCTAAGTTTAACAAGTTAGTGGTTTGTCAGTTATTACTTTTTTGTGTAATAAATATTTTGTATTTGTTTGAAGCATGCTTTGTTTTATAAAGAGAATATTTATTTTAAAAATATGCCTCTCACCTCATATATACCCTCTTATTTGTATCACCGATACCATCTTTTTGGTTTCCTTTAGCTGTGCCAACTTTGCCTTCAGCCTTTCTGGACTTCACAGATTTATAAAATCTTTGTGTCTTTCACACCTTCCTGGCTGATGCGGTTCTCTTTTTTTTTTTTGCTTCTGTTTCCTCAAAATATTTGGTCAAAAGTGTTAATTTGAAAATGTCCACACTTTTGTACATGAAAACACAATTTAACTCAATTTTTGATATTATAGAATCTCAGTTCCTTACTTTAAGTAGTTCCCATGTTATAGGAAAGGTACCATATAAATAAGAAATATAGGAAACCTGTTTCTTAAAACTTTCAGAGTATCTTTAATTGTAATTTGACACTTCAGTTCAGATGCCTCAGAAATGGACTATGACTAGTGGTCAAAATCTTTTCTATTTCACAGTTAAAATTCAAAGTAGATAGCTTCCAAATTTTGGAAACTGGATTCTAGTCATGCAACTAATGGTGCAAAATGAGTTAATTAACATAAAATAGCCTAATCGGGAATGCCCACTTATTTGTAGTACTTGTTCTCCGTTTGGAGGCAGTTTAGAAATAAGTATGAAACAGGATAAGGGAATTTAAAAATAGAACTGAACTGCTACAAGGTATAGAAAGTAAAGGTTTCTTAAGTGTTGCTTTCTACCTTGTTACTTTTTGTTGCACACAAACTCAGCTTTCTATTTCCTGCATCAAAGGTAAGAATAATGTTGTGATTCTTAAGGCTTTGTTTATATTTTGTTTTGTTTTCTTAATAAAAGAAAAAGTATGGAACTTTCTTTGTGGAAAGCCAGCCCAACAGAGTCTAAAATAAATGAATTTATTATATGGATCCTTTATTTATAGGATATAGAGTAAACATTATAGTGTCTTAGGTTACAGGCTCTTAGAAGAGATGTCACATAAACATTTCTTATGCTAGTTTCAAAAGCATATGACTAAGAAATTATGAAGAAACACAAAAGGGAAAAATGTTATGAAGCACTAATATTCCCCAGTCAGCATAACTTTTTCCAAAAATAAGCCTATTTTAAAATAGCTATAGTTGTAGGGTATATTTTAGTAACTATATTAAATCACTTAGTACATTAGACATAAAGTGAGCATAGTTCATTTTAAGTTAAATGTGCATGATGTGACTTGACTTCGAACATCTTCAGACATTTCATGGTGCATATGTGTAAATATAAGAGAGATCTTACTTGTATAATGGAGTGAAAACTCCTCTAGACTGGGCATAGGTGAGGGGCAAGAACTATGGCCTGTGCATTTGTAAGAAAGCACCAAGGATACTGTCTGCCCATACCTGGATTTTTTTAACGCAGTGTTTGTCAAACATACAAGACTGTATGTGAGTAAGTAATTACTAGTACAAAAAAATAGGTACTTGAACTGCTGAGTTAAGTGTAGGAAAACTGTCGCCCACACGATACCCTTTTTAAGAAATACATTTTCTGAGAAAGCTAACAAATAAAATTATACTCAAAGTCCTGTTAGCTCAAAGAACCTAGTTCAGGCCTGATCCTTGCGTGGATTCCCCCCCAAACACCCAAGACTGCCTCATGAACTTTTAAAGGGAATGGTATGTGGCTGAAGCAACTTGTTGAAAAAATAACTGGAAGCATGTTATTTCAGTTTTGAGCGTACAGGTAGTTGGAGAACGTTTGAGTTTGCGGTTGCAAACATGCAAAATCGAAGCGGAATGCCGCACTGACTCAAGCAGAGAGTAAAATCTTTTCAAGACTTGTGAAAGAAAATGATGCAAGTAGGCCCACATGAACACATATGTATGTGTGTATATCGCGTTTATGTATATTTTAAAGTGATTCCAGAGAGGACTAGGAAAGTCTGAACTTGTGAAGTGTCAAAATTTGCTTAATGAACATTTTTTAAATCTCTAGTTTGATTTGTAGGTTTAGTTCCTTTGTGCATTCAGCCTAAAACTGGGCTTTCAAAATTGAGCCTGTTGGCAATTTCACTATTTTAGGATATGCCATCCTTACGGGCTGTGATTCTCTCAAAGGAACTCGTAGCTATTGACCTGGCATTTCCTCCCAAGTATCCAACGAGGATAAAAGTTCTGGAGGGATTTGTGCATCTGGGGGCTGAATTTTGCAGGGTTTGCGAGGTGTTTCTAGCCCTCTGGGGCTAAAGAGTAGAAAAGGCAGGTCCCGCGCATTCTAAGGGGAAACCGGAGGGACGCAGAGCAGCGCAAGCCCCGCACTCAGGAGCGCGCTGCCGCTGCCCGCTGGGTCCGCGGCGCGCGCACGTCCCTTCCCCCGTCGTCGCCCGCTCGCAGGTCCCGTGCGCCGCGCGCCAGTTGCTTCCGGGTCGTAGCTGACGTCGCTTCCGCAGCAGTATGGCGGCCACGGAAGACGAGCGGCCGGCGGGGAGCGGCGAGGGTGAGAGGCTGGATTTCCTACGGGACCGGCACGTGCGGTTCTTCCAGCGCTGCCTCCACGTCTTGCCCGAGCGTTATTCTTCGCTGGAGACCAGCAGGTAACTCGTGGGCGCCGTCAGTGCTGCTGCACGGGCCCGGCCGCGGCGGAAGGGCACCGCGGAGCCGGCGGCTAATTGGGAGCCCGAAGGGGCTGCGCCGCCGCCCACCCGGCTGTGCCCGGGGCCTCCCTCTCGGGCGGCCCTACGGCCACCCGCACCCTCCCGAGCTCGGGCGGGACGCTTCTGTCAGTCGAGGGCTTTGGGACTTGACGGCCATTTTTCCTGCCAACTCCTAGCTTCCTTTACTTCTTCGAGCCTGTAAGTCACTTGGCCTCATTACTTCCGAGTATTAAAGGCAAAAAATCGTTTATCTTCGTATTTTAGATAGTCTCTCCTATGCTGTCCATATACCGTTATTGTTAATTGAATGCCTGTGTGGTGTTTGCTGTGTAACAGCGGTACAGCACCTATAAGGTTTGAGGAGAAGCTAATTTACCGGCAATTACAAATCTAATGGTAGGAGATTGGCGGGAGAGGTGCAGTGTTGATGAAGCAGCCTGCTAGAAAATGTATTAGCGGAAGCCTTGTAAGTTGTAATTGGCTGAGGAGTGTGATCTGGCAGAGACTAAGAAACTATGAATTAGTCATTCAGAGTAAAAGTCTGGGGATGAGAGAAGGAAAGGAGGAGGCGATCTTTGCTCTGCACTGCTGTATTTTGAAGTGAGCCTCCAAGGCTACATGTGACTGGATGGAAAGAGAGAGCACGTTGTTTTTACTCTGATCTCTCCACATTTTCTAAACTCGGAGTCGTTGGTCTATTTTGAACACTGCATGACTGACTCAGTATTGGAAATTTTGTATTTTGCTTTTGCCGAGATGGCCAAGAAATCCTTATTATGCTTATTATGGTAGGTCCTGGAGCACAGGTGAACAAGACAAGCAAGCAGTTTCAATAAAGTTCTATGCTGTGTTAGTATAAGGTTTGTGGGAGCATATAGGAAGGGCAGGTACCTAATCCAGATTTCTTTAGGGAGGCTGTGATATAATGAGTCATAAGAAATACATGTTTAGTCACTCATATGACCAAATTCATATTTCCCAGGTATATTTGGTTTTCATCTACAGTTCCTGAAAACAGTGCAGTCTTAGAGGTGAAATGGGTGTTTGTCATGTTAATGAGAGACTTTTGGACCCACCCAAAGGCAGGGGCTGGAGGTTGAATCAGCCAACGGCCAATAATTTAGTCAGTCATGACTATGCAATGAAGCCCTCACAAAACCCCCTGAGAAGAGCTTATCACTGTCTTGGATCCTGCTTCTGCAGCAGAGAGAGCTGCTACGATTGGGGAGCCAGAACACCTCCATGTGCTACCCAGCGAGGCCCCAAATTCCAAGATAGAAGCTCCTTTATTTGGGACCTTGTATCTCTTCACCTGGCTGTTAATGTGTATTCTTTATGGCATCCTTTATTAAACTGATAAACGTGTGTTTTCCTGACTTCTGTGAGCTGCTTTAGCAAATTAATCAAACCTAAGGGGAGGTTGTTGGAACCTCCGGTCTGTCCAGTAGGTCAAAATCACAAGTAACAACCTAGGACTTAGTGAACGGTGTCTGGAGTTGGGGTTGGAGGGCAGTCTTGAAGGACGGAGTCCTTAACCTGGGGAATCTGGTGCTGTCTCTGAGCAGATTGCATTAGAATTGAATTGAGTTCTGTGACACCCGCTGGTGTTTGAGAATTGCTTGGTGTTCTGTGTGCGAAGTCCCGTTCCCATACACAGACACACAGCCGGACTTACACTGCTGTCACAATTATTGTTGTATATGAAAGAATATGTAACAGAGGCCTTCCCTATTCTCACTTCCAGAAGAGACCACTTCCAATCACCATCTGAAATTATGTATTTATTGGTTTATTTAATATTTTTTTCACACTGGATTGTTAACTTCATGAAGGCAGAATCTTTTTCTATCTTGCTTGCCCCTGTGACACTAGGGCTGCCCTGTCCAGTGTGGTAGCCACTAGCCATATTTGGGGGTTTAAAATTGAATTAATTAGATCAAATTAAAAATTCAGTTCTGTTTGCAGCAGCCATCATATTTCAAGTGCTCATTCACCACATTGGCCAGCAGCTTTTGTTTCTTTTTGTTTCTATTTCAACATTTCTGTCATAAAGTCCTATTGGACTGTGTTACATTAGGACCTTGAATAATATCTGGCATGTAAGAAGCACTGAGTAAGTATTTGTTGAATAATATAAGCTGAGTCCTGAAGGGTGAACAGATTCCTGCTAAAGAAAGAATGAACTATTATTTATATGCCTTACTCCGTCTATAGGTCTTTACATTCCCACTAACAGTGTTAGGAGGGTTCCCATTTCTCCGCATCCTCGGCAGCATTTGTTATTTCTTGCCTTCTGCATAGTCCCCATCCTGACTGGCATGAGGTGATATCTTATTGTGGTTTTGATTTGCATTTCCCTGATGATTAGCGATGTGGAGCATCTTTTCATGTGCCATTTGGCCATTTGTATTTCTTCTTTGGAGAAGTGTCTGTTCAGGTCCTCTGCCCATAAAAAGGTTATTGTTTTTTGAGTGTTGAGGCATATGAGTTCTTTATATATTTTGGGTCTTAACCCCTTATCTGATGAGTCATTTATGAATATATTCTCCCAATCTGTAGGGTGCCTTTTTGTTCTGCTGATGTAGTCCCACTTGTTCATTTTATTTTGTTTTCCTAGCCAAAGGAAATGCATCCAGGAAAATGTTGCTCATTCTTACATTTAAGAGATTTTTGCCTGGGTTTTCTTCTTCTAAGAGTTTTATGGTTTCATGACTTACATTTAGGTCTTTGATCCATTTTGAATTTACTTTTATGTATGGAGTTAGACAATAATCCAGTTTTATTCTCTTACATGTAGATGTCCAGTTTTTCCAACACCAGTGTTGAAGAGGCTGTCTTTTTCCCATTGTATATTCATAGCTCCTTTATCATATATTAACTGACGTATGTGCTTGGATTTATATCTGGGCTCTCTATTCTTTTCCATTGATCCATGGGTCTGTTCATTTGCTAGTACCAAATTGTTTTGATAACTATGACTTTGTAGTAGAGCTTGAAGTCAGGGAGCATAATCCCCCCAGCTTTGTTCTTCTTTCTCAGGATTGCTTTGGCTATTTGGGGTCTTTTGTGGTTCCATGTGAATCTCAGAACTATTTGTTCTAGTTCATTGAAGAATGCTGTTGGTAATTTGATAGGGATTGCATTGAATCTGTAAATTGCTTTAGGCAGGATGGCCATTTTGACAATATTAACTCTTCCTATCCATGAGCAAGCACACAGGATGTATTTCCATTTATTGGTGTCTTTAATTTCCCTCATGAGTTTCTTACAGTTTTTAGAATATAGGTCTTTCGCTTCCTTGTTTAGGTTTATTCCTAGGTATTTTATTCTTTTTGATGCAAGTGTAAATTGAATTGTTTTCCTGATTTCTCGTTCTGCTAGTCCATTGTTAGTATATAGGAATGCAACAAATCTCCCTGCATTAATTATTTTTCATGCAACTTTGCTGAATTCAGTTAGTAGTTCTGATAGTTTTTTGGTGGAATCTTTAGGGTTTTCTATGTATAATATCATGTTGTCTGCTAATAGTGACAGTGTAATTTCTTCTTTACTAGTTGGGATGCCTTTATCTTTTTGTGTTGTCTGATTGCTGTGGCTAGAACCACCAGTACTATGTTGAGTAAAAGCAGTGAGAGTGGGTGTCCTTATCTTGTTCCCAATCTTAGAGAAAAAGCTTTCAGCTTTTTGTTTTTGAGTATGGTGTTGGCTGTGGGTTTGTCGTATATGGCCTTTATTGTGTTGAGGTGCTTACCCTGTATACCCATTCTATTAAGAGTTTTTATCATGAATGGATGTTGAATTTTGTGAAATGCTTTTTCAGCATCTATTGAGACGATCATGTGATTTTTGTCTTTCTGTTTGTTAATGTGATATATGATGTTGATTGATTTATGAATATTGTATCACCCTTGCATCCCTGGAATAAATCCCACTTGGTCATGATGGATGATCTTTTTGATGTATTTTTGAATTCAGTTTGCTAATGTGTTGAGGATTTTTGCTTTGATGTTCATCAGGGATCTTAGTCTGTAATTTTCCTTTTTGTATTGTGTCTTTGTCTACTTTGGGTATTAGAGTGATGCTGACTTCATAGAATGAGTTTGGAAGTATCTAAATGTCTGATAAAATTCAGCAGTGAATCCATTTTGCCTGGGAGTTTTGTTCTTTGTAGTTTCGTTGCTGGTAATTGGTCTGTTTAGATTTTCTGCTACTTCCTGGGTCAGTCTTGGAAGGTTGTATTTTTCTAGAAAGTTGTTCATTTCTTCTGGGTTATCCAGTTTGTTAACATATAGATTTTCATAGTGTTCTCTAACAATTCTTTGTATTTCTGTGGTGTCTGTTGTGATTTTTCCTTTCTCATTTCTGATTCTGTTTATGTGTGTAGATTCTCTTTTTTTCTTAATAAGTCTGGATAGGGGTTTATCTATTTTATATATTTTCTCAAAGAACCAGCTCTTGGTTTCATTAATTTTTTCTTCTCAATTTTTTTATACTTCTCAATTTTATTTATTCTTTCTCAATTTTTTTATTCTCAATTTATTCAATTGTTTTATTCTTCTCAATTTTATTGATTCTCTGATCTTTATTATATCCCTCCTTTTGCTGACTTTGGGCTTCATTTGTTCTTCTTTTTCCAGTTTTAATAATTGTGAGCTTAGACTATTCATTTAGGATTGTTCTTCTTTCTTTAAATAGGCTTGGATTGCTATATTCTTCCCTCTTAGAACGGCCTTTGCTGTGTCCCACAGAAGTTTGGATGTTGTGCTGTTGTTTTCATTTGTCTCCATATATTGCTTGATCTCTGTTTTTATTTGGTCATTGATCCATTGATTCTTTAGGAGCGTGTTGTTAAGCCTCCATGTGTTTGTGAGCCTTTTTATTTTCTTTGTGCAATTTATTTCTAGTTTTAAACCCTTGTGATCTGAGAGGTTGGTTGATAGAATATCAATCTTTTTGAATTGACTAAGGCTCTTTTTGTGGCCTAGTATGTTGTCTGTTCTGGAAAATGTTCTGTATGCACTTGAAAAGAATGTGTATTCTGCTGCTTTTGGGTGCAGTGTTCTGTAGATGTCTGTTAGGTCCATCTATTTGAATGTGTTGTTCAATGCCTCTGTCTCCTTACTTATTTTCTGTCTGATTAATCTGTCCTTTGGAGTGAGTGGATTGTTGAAGTCTCCTAGAATGAATGTATTATATTCTATTTCCCCTTTTAATTCTATTAGTATTTGTTTCACAGATGGTGGTGCCCCTGTGTTGGGTGCATAGATATTTATAACGGTCATATCGCTTTGACCCCTTTATCATTATGTAATGTCCTTCTTTGTCTCTTGTGACTTTCTTTGGTTTGAAGTCTATTTTGTCTGATACAAGTACTGCAACAACTGCTTTTTTCTCCCTTATCAGTTGCATGAAATATCTTTTTCCATGCCTTGACTTTAAGTTTGTTTATGTCTTTGGGTTTGAAGTAAGTCTCTTGTAGGCAGCTGTAGTTGGGTCTTGTTTTTTTATCCATTCAGTGACTCTGTATCTTTTGGTTGGTGCATTCAGACCATTTACATTTAGGGTGATTATTGATATGTATGTACTTATTGCCATTGCAGGCTTTATATTCATGGTTACCAAAGGTTGAAGGGTAACTTTCTTACTATCTAAGAGTCTAACTTAACTCACTTAGTATATTATTACAAACACAATCTAAAGGTTCTTTTTTTTCCCCTCCTTCCTCCTCCATTCTTTATATATTAGGTATCATATTCTGTACTCTTTGTCTATCCTTTTGTATTACCCCTGGTGACAGCTATTTAACGTTAGGAACACTTCTAACTATAGCAGTCCTTTCAAAATACACTGTTGAGATGGTTTGTGGGAGCTAAATTCTCTCAGCTTTTGCTTATCTGGAAATTGTTTAATTCCTCCTTCAAATTTAAATGATAATCTTCCTGGATAAAGTATTCTTGGTTCGAGGCCCTTCTGCTTCATTGCATCAAATACATCATGCCACTTCCTTCTAGCCTGTAAGGTAGCTGCTGAGAAGTCTGATGATAGCCTCATGGGTTTTCCCTTGTATGTGATCTTATTTTTCTCTCTTGCTGCTTTTAATAGTCTGTCCTTATCCTTGATCTTTGCCATTTTAATTACTATATGTCTTGGTGTTGTCTTCCTTGGGTCCCTTGTGTTGGGAGATCTGTGTACCTCCGTGGCCTGAGAGACTATCTCCTTCCCCAGATTGAGGAAGTTTTCAGCAATTACTTCCTCAAAGACACTTTCTATCTCTTTTTCTCTCTTCTTCTTCTGGTACCCCTATAATACAACTATTGTTCCGTTTGAATTGGTCACATATTTCTCACAGTATTCTTTCATTCGTAGAGATCCTTTTTTCTCTCTGTGCCTCAGCTTCTTTGTATTCCTCTTCCCTACTTTCTATTTCATTTATCGTCTCCTCCACCATATCTAATCTGCTTTTAATATTCTCCATTGTATTCTTCAGTGACTGGATCTCCATCCTAAATTCATTCCTCAGTTCTTGAATATTTTTCTGTACTTCCATGAACATTTTAATGATTTTTATTTTGAAATCTCTTTCAGGAAGATTCATGAGGTCGATTTCATTTGAATCTTTCTTAGGTGTATTCATAATTTTGCTTTGAACCAGGTTCCTTTAATGTTTCATAATTTGTCTGTGATGCCCTCTGGTGCCCAGAAGCTCTACTCTCTGGAGCTGCTCAGCCCCTAGAGCAATGTCAGGTGTTGCAGGCGAGCGGTGTTGGTGCTTAGGGGAAGGAAAGAGCTGTTTCCTGCCTCCTGGCTGCTATCACTGTCTCCATTGCCAGAACCAGTGGGCTGAACACACAGGTGTAAGCCTCTATGCTTTGTGTTTGTAGCTGCCATAGGCAGGGCTTCCCTCTCACTGGCCTGACACCCACAGCAGGGGTTGCTGGTTTGCGAGCCGGAGCCAAATGCAGGCTAGCCGGGAGGAAGACACAGCAGGCTGTGTACCACGGTGGGGTGCTTTGGAGCTGCATAGCCAGCCAGGAGGATGGAGCTCCTGAAGATTGTTTAAGCTCCCAATCTGCTGGGCAGAGTGCACCCACACAGTTTTGTCTACCTGTCCTTTCTCCTGAGCAGTAAGCTCTCTGCAATCCTTGCCCCTTTAGCAGCCCTCTCACTTTTAGGAAGTCTCTCAGACTGCCCACCCATATCAGCCGGATATGAATCCCTGTTTTCCACGACCAGCTGGAATCTCCATCTCTCCAGGTATTCCACCTGTCTTAGCTTTCCAGCCACACTAAATCACAAGAGCACCATGCAATGTAGGTTCATGCACCCAGAGCAGATCTCCAGGGCTAGGTGTCCAGCAGTCCCAGGCCTCTACTCCCTCCCCACTGTGTTTCTCTTCCTCCCGCAGGCGAGCTGGGGTGGGGGAAAGGTTTGGGCTCTGCTGGGTCACAGCTTTGGTACATTACCCTGTTCCATGAGGCCTGCTCTTTTCTCCAGGTGTATGCAGTCTGGTGCAGCCTTCTTTCCTGTTGCTCTTTCAGGATTAGTTGTATTAAATTATATTTTCATATTATATGTGGTTTTAGGAGGAGGTCTCTGTCTCACCTCTTATACCACCATGTTTAATCCGAAATCTAAGGTACTAGTTTTTATACAAAAGCACAAGGTTTAAATTTCTGATTTAGTGCAGGGTCGTGGTGAGGGAGGGTGTTGCTTACAATTTTTCATTCCAACAGAGAATCTTCTCTGGGAAAATGGAGTTGAAACATTTGTTCATTTTTTAAAGTGTTCCTTATTTGCCAAAATTTATTATGTTTTTTCCAAGGGGTCACATTATTTGTAAACAAATTTGAATAAAGGTGGATTTATTCTAATAATCCTTAAGCACCAGCTATAAGCATAATTGCTCTTGGTAAATTAGTAAAAACTGAAGTTTTCATATATTTTTCAGCCTTTTGGACTTGTACTAACTAGGTATAGGGAATTCTCTTTTTTTAAAATCTGCTTTAACCTTCAGTTTGCTGATAAACTGACTTCAGTGAATAGATTGGTTTTTTTATCCCCTAAATGTCCCTTTTTAGAAATGAAACAAAAGGTTTGATTGATATTATTAAATTGTACAAAGAAAGTGGGTTTGTTGGCTTTCAAAAGATGAGAGTATTGTTTAAACTATTGTAAAATTAGAATGACTTTGTTATTTTCCTGAACCAGAAAGACTTTAGTGGTTTGACAGTTAAAACAGAATTAAAATTTTTTTTCTTTTAGGTTGACAATTGCATTTTTTGCACTCTCCGGACTGGATATGTTGGATTCCTTAGATGTGGTGAACAAGGACGATATAATAGAATGGATTTACTCCCTGCAGGTCCTTCCCACAGAAGACAGTGAGTGAGTTTTTAACATTTTATTTTTAATAAAATATTTTAATGGCTAGTACCTGGCATAACATATGTTGGATTAGCAAGTCTTAGTATTTATTTGTAAACTATTAACATAGTTTATTCATCTATGTTTTCCTTATAATGCAACACTCCTATTCTGTCTCAGTGGAGTGTTTTTAAGTCTACTAATCTCTTGAGAGAATACTTTAGAATTGTCTTAAAATAGAGGTTCACATTGTAGCACTGTGTTATTTGTAGGCATCTACATTGGTGACTGCTTGTTAATTCTTGGTACTTGAAAGTTTTTTGTTTGATTAGTGGTACAGCATTTGCTCCATTTTTCATTCCCAACATCTTTGTTGTCTGTTCAGTGGAAAACGCTTTGCCATCAAAAAGTTTTGTTTCATTCTGCTGATCCTTTTCCCTCTAATGTCTCACTAGCATTTCTCTCGTGTTTTCTTACAATTCTTAACTGACACGTCAGTCATTTTTATACTTCTTATACTTTATTTTGATCACTCAAGGAAATTCTCAAAATCCATAAATTACCTGATCAACTAAGTACACACAAGTTTTTCAGCTCTTTTGTGTACTCTACCAAGTATAAAATACCTAACATGGACTTAACTTATAAATGTTAGAAGTTTAACTTTGACAAGATAAGCAAATAATAAACACTCAGAAAAATCACTCCATTTTCATCATGGTCACTACTTACCTGTCTTTTAAGAGTTAGCATTTGTGAATTCCCTTTGTTTTTCATTGGTTGGAGTAAACATGTGTAAATCTCACCCAGATGAACTTTATGAAAATAATAAGGTAAAACTATTTAGAAGGAAGTGGTTTGATTTGTTAGCAGATGCTGTTGGATATAGTTTGTGGCTTTTTACTTGTTCTTGAAATTCATAGTGTATATTTTTACATAATTTTAAAAAATTGTGCCTTTTGACAAATTCTTATTAAAAAATGATTAAGCATTAATCACTTTTCTCTAGCTACATGAAAAAATAAATATATATTAGTAGTTATGGATTGTAACATGTTGATGAGTAGTACATATTAAATGTTCTATGATAAGCAGAGTGGAGGAGGGCTTTGATAAATTATAAGATAAGCTCCTCATTCTGTAGAAGCTTGTGGCTGAGGTAAGGTCACAATTCTAGTTACCTGCAAAATAGAAGTAATTGTATTTTCTTCTACCAGGATTTTTTTAAGTGAGGATTTTTTTTTAAGTAGTATAATTACAGATTCTCATTTTTAGTTGTTTACTAAAAATATGTGTCCTGATCAAACTATACGCTTAGTTTCTTAAGAAGGTAATCATCTCAAATAGTACAGGTTGGAAATTGTATACTGTGATACATATGAAAGCTATTCTGTATGTTTTTGCTTAGATATATTTTATTTTTCAGAAAAAGTTTACTGATGCTCAGTCCCCTGAAATAAAATAGCCATTCTCTCTGAAAAGTATGGACTATAACGTGTTACTGAAAAAACTCATTCTATAGGTTACAGTTCACATACTGTGTTTACTACTTTGTTTTTTTCTTATATTTTCCCCTATTTTTAAGCACTGTTTGCTGGCCCCATGATTGAGTTGTGTTTTATTCTGCTTTAATATGTGTTTACTTTCCCCTACCATTTTATTAGTGACATGGGTTTTTATAACACCTTAATACCCATATTCTGATAAAGGCTGGTTGCTTTTCTCATTATTCAAACTTTTGTTGTGAGAGATTTGCTGTTACCTGAACTTTCACATTATCCATAGTAATTGTGTTTGATAAATACTCATTAGAATGGCTAAAATGAAAAGGTGGAAAATAATAGCTGACAAGAATATAGCACAACTGGAACTTTCATACAATGCTGAGGGAGTTTTACTACTTTGGAAAACTGTTTGGCAGTGTTTACCAAAGCTGAACATATGTGCAGTCTATGATCCAACAGTTTTAGTCTCTCATACATACCCAACAGAAATGAAAATGTGTTTACCAAAAGATGCATACTAGAATATTTATAGCACTGTATTTCACAAGAGCCCCAAAGCAGGACTTATACACTACCCATTATCAGTGTAACTACCAAATGATGTATTAGAATATCACACAGTGGAATACTATCCAGTAGTGGGAAAGAACAATCTACAACTACCAAGATTTGGGGTAAATGTCACAAACGTGTTTTGAAAGAGAAAAGTACCTGGTGTATTTTTCTATTTATACAAAGTACAAAAATAGGAAAAACTGATCTGAGCTTTTGGGAAGTGAATAGAAGGAAGAAGAAGGGGTTTCTGGGGTGCGGTCTTGCATTCTTTTTTTTTTTAAGTTTAAAACCCGTTTATTGCTCACAAACTGCAGTCCCAGGCCATCTTTCTTCTCTGCTCCAGCAGCAACCACCAGCCTGCAGTCTTGTATTCTTTCCTGAGCTGAGTGCTGATTATATGGGTGAGGTTATGTTGCAAAAGTTCATTTAGCTGTTTCATTAATGATAGATGTGCTATCTCATATTAATTATACTTAGATGAAAATATAAAGCTTTGTTGAATTAGGGTTGGTAGTCACCATCTGTTTTTGAGACCCATCAAAATTGTCTTTCCCATTGTACTTGTCAACTCCATGGACTTCATTAGTTTGAAGCCCATTACTAGTTTTTCTTCTATTTTTTTTTTTAATCATTGCAACTTAATTGTTGTGTAAAATATTTTTGCTCACATACAATTTGTAAACTTCTGGAGGGCAGAGAATGTTTCTGTCTTAATTCCCTTTTCCCTTTCATGCCTAAAGCATGTTTATGTATCCGCAGTTGTTGGACTGTTATATCACTCGTACCTTCTCCAGCTTTACTGTTACTGTTTCTTTTGTCTGTATTTTCACATTTAGCATAGAACGTTACAATATTGTGACTTATAAGAAATAATACATTTTGTCATTCATATATATGTTTGGTCTCGGTTCTCACTTCCTTTGGTTTCTTCTGTTGTATTAATGAGGTGACTTTTGAAAAGTGCTCAGGATGGTTGAAGTGGTTGATGGTGGAGCCAACGGTGTCATTCAAGGGTTGGAACTTTTCAGTCCTATCCCATGACCTCTGGTGAAGGGAGAGGGGCTAGGGTGAATCAGTCACTGATGGCTTGTGATTTAATCAAACACGTACAGCGGTATTTTATTTTAATAATCGAATATAAATGCATAGGGAAGATTCAAAAGGATACATAGAAAATCTATGGAGAGAGTAGATGAAAATGGAGGTGGCGGATAGCAGGATAAGATACTTTAATTTTATCCTGTATATCTGCATTGTTTGAATGTTTACAATGTTACTGTATTTAAGAATTCAAGACAAACAGCCTTCGCTTAACCACTCTTCAGAGCACAACAAAAATAAACAATTAAAAACTTAAAGTTACTGGTTATTCACAAATATTGATACTTTGCTAATGCAGAAATAATGTACATTTTTAAATATTTTGTAATTTTCAAAGTGCTGTCTTGGTTTGTTCTTCCCTCAATCTGCCTTTCCCTTAAGAGGAACATGAGAGGCAGAGCTGCTATTCAGAGACCTGCCCAGGCCACGCACACGTTAAGTCGCAGAGTCAACTGAAATCCCTGGTGGCTGACTCCAAGTCCCAGTGCGGCTTTACCGTTGAAGTGTGAGTCCCTGGTGGAGACTGTCATGGGTGGCACTTACCTACATTGTGAATATTTAATCAGAATTAACCCCGGCCTTCCACTTACCTCCAGCATTGTGAAGACCCAGATGGGACCCTAGGAATAAGAGTGCACAGACTGCTGGAGGGCTGAGGCCCTCCTCATCCACCTCGGGAAGTGTCTAGGAAACACAGGGATCAGGCTGGAGGTGGTGTGCTCCCTTCTCTGGTCAAGGCCACGGCCAGAGATTTTTGGAGCTAGAACAGAGCAAGGAATGTTTTAGTCCATTATTTTATAAATGAGGATATTAAAGTCCAGAGAGATCAATAATTTTCCACAGTAATACAACCAGTTAATGTTAGAGGCAAAATTAGAATATTTTCTGTTTTCCAGTCCTTTGATATTTCCATTATTTCCAAATTCCAATAATAGAAATATCAGAGGACTAGAAATATCATTACTGAATATTTCCAATACTAATTCAGTGCAGTGCTGTTTATCATGTCATGTTTTTCTGTGAGGTTTTTTTTTTAGTAGATTTTTCAGTCACATTACTGCCTTTTTTTAATAACATGCTCAAAAATGTAAGTATAGTTTCATGTGGCTAAATTGATAGTGTTGCAGATTTTTTAAATTACAGAGCACCTGTTCTGGAAGTGTTTTAGATCAAGAATTTTTTGCAGAGATGGTTCTGCAGTAGTTGGCTTATGTCCCCAGCAGCCTGATGGTGTGTCTGGTAAGCCACACCACAGGTCTTTCCACAGTCCAACTGCAATTCTAAATTCTCAGTTTACTATTTTGTTGGATGAAACACTATTAAATCTCTGGTTTCTAAGAAAGGAAGTCTCTCACCTGCCTTTTCTTTAATTGGTCTAGGTTCAGTTCTAAAGCTAATCTGTGAAATTTAGAAAATAGATATAAAAAGTTCTTTTTTAAGTTACAGAATTTTTTACTTGTCTGGGTCTCTTAACATCCTGAAATAAGAAACATTAGGTTTCTTGAGACCTTTAAGGAATTATCTTTACAGTCATAAAATATAATGTTCATTTTTGCATTAAAAATCGCCACATTCCTCACTTGAATTGTTTGCTTAGGGCAAAAACCTAATTTTTAAAATGGGGATCAGAAAGTTGAAAACATGACCAAATCAGGTTTTGAATATCATTTAAGCATCATCACCACCATTAATAATGTGGTGGTATTTTAGCCCACGAGTTGTCCTTTATTACCTAAATATAAATGGTAATGTATTTTTATTTTATTTTAAAAGAGGAGAGATGTGCTATTTTCATCTTTAATTGGTAGAAGCAATTCCACCAATTAAATCTTTTTAAACTTTCATTGAAGTTTTACATTCTACAGGTTTATAACCTTTTCTTTGATTGTTTTTAAAGAATATCTGAATGTACTCTTTTTATAATTCTTGACATATAGTTGGTGTTTATTATGAGCTTAATAGGTAAACCCTTAATTTAAAGTGAAATATGACCCAGTCATCAGGCAGGAGTCAGCTGTGTAGCTTAATAATTTCTCTTATGTGCAGGCACACAAATAGAGGGATTGCATTTCCTTACAGTTGATATAACTAAACATTCTCTGATAACATATCCCTCTACACACTCAGATATAAATACATACACATATCCCATGTATGTATACATTCCCATTTGTGCTGCTTCTCCATTTCTTCCGATTTACCCAATTTCATTTTTCTGAAGTAATCTGTATTTGTAATACATTGTTACCTAAATTACTTCCATGTAACAATATAAACTAGTTGGACTTTATGGCTCTATGCTAGTGAAGGATGCATTCATCCAATCAGAGGTTCTCAAATCTGTGTATCACAGAAAAACTTCTTTTTTATATATGTTTGTCTAGTCCCCCCTCAAGATTTTGGTGTGGGCCTGGGTTAGGACCCAGGAAGCATCTATTTTTCAAACTACGTGATTCTGTTGAACAGCCAGGCCATACTTTGTTTGTTTTGCTAGTACTGAAAGGAAACAGTAGATGGTGCTATCTAAGAACATCCAGGCAAGTTTAAACTTTACCCTGAATATGTATCCAGTTGTAATTTGGAATAAATTGCATGTTTATATATTTATTAGCATGAATAGGTTAGCTTGCTAGAATTTTAAAAGAAAGTACAGTAACGGACAAATCTTGACAGGAGCCAGAATAGATTGCCTAATGAATTTTTAAGATGACAGTATGTATTTTCCTTTTGAAAAGGCAGAAGAAAGGCATTTTTACTCTAAGGAAACTTTTCTTGATAAATTGCAACAGACGCTGTTCATTTCCTCCTGTTTCACTTTTGATAAAAATCTAACTGATTCTCAACAGTTGCTGTTAATTGAGCTTTCGTTACTGTGCTGAGCACAATCTGAACATGTCCTTTAACCCTGACAAGAACCCTGCAAGATATTGCTTGTGATATAGTACTGTTCCTAGTTCAAAAATGGAGGGAACTAGCACGGAGAGGGTGTTAACTTACCTATAGATCACAGAGCCAGTATGAATAGGATCTTCAGTTTGATTCCAAATGTTCATGCCACAGTTGCCTAACCTTTTGGGGTATTTTTGAGCATCACTGTTTTTGCTGCTTTTTAGAAAAGTTACTGATTTAAGTAGCTAAAAACAGAAATGAGCAAATAGAAATGTTGTTCATTCATTTACCTCTAAGAAATGGTATTTCATTCAGAAACAAGTATTTATTAAACCCTGACTATATGTCAGCCTCTGTGTAAAACACCCAGCAGAATTATCTAACTTATAAGGGGGCTCAAGATAGACTTTCTAAGTAAAGTATAAACTCAGACCTGAAACATGAAATGAGTTTTTCTTCCATCAAAAGTAGAAATGGGATCAGATTTTCATAGACAGCCATCAGTAAGTCAGTAGCTTGAAAGGATAATCTTTAAAAAGGCAATCCTAAATGGGGGGGGGGGTGCGGAGAAGAAACTGATTTCAGAAATTTCAGTCATAATAGGAAAACAATTTTGGCATCAGATAAAATACAACACCTAGGAATATACATCTTTTGACACTGCTGCTCTCCCAATTCAGGAGGGACTAAAACACGTGACGATAAAATGAGCAAGTCATCCATGTCTTGATAAGGAAAGGATAATCTGTGTTTAGATTTTAAAAGTATAACATTAAATCCAATGTGGAATATGGAAGCAACGTTAGGCAGAATTCGCAGGTTCCCTGCCATCCCCCCCTCCAAGTTTTTGTTACTGGCTATTCACTGAAACACTAATCTACGTTCTGTGGACTTTGCAGATGAAGTTATGGTTACTAATCAGCTGACCTTAAAATAATGGAGATTATCTATAGGTGTGGTATGGACAAATGGGCCCAGTAGAATCAGATGGGCTCTTAGAAGGAGGAGAAGGCAGAAGAGTCAGAGAAATGCAGTGAAGCAGCAGAAGAGGGACACTGCAGAAGGGGAAGTCAGAGAGTCTAAGCATGAGAAGGATCAGAGATTGTAGGGCCCAGGGACAAGCAATGGCAAGAGTGGCCCCTGGCTACTAAGGGGTCCCCAGCTGACAGCTAGCAAAGAAATGGAGGCCGCTGTCCCACAACTGTAAGGAACTTGATTCTGCCAAACAACCTGAAGGAACTTGGAGGCAGATTGCTCCCCTGGGTCTTCAGTAATAAACATAGCCCTGCCAACACCATGATTTTAGCCTGGTGAGCCACACCTTTCACTTCAGACCGTACAGAACAGGGAGGTGAAACATGGGGTTGTTTTAGTCAATAAGTTTGTGCTGATTTATTATGGCAACAGTGACTAATGCAGAGAACAAAATTCACTCTTCTATCATTCCACACAATATTATTTTGTTTCTTCCCTTCCAGGCTCTGCAGAAAATTACTCTTTGCTTAATTATAAGCATAGTAATGCACATATATGTTTGTATCTTTTTCTTTTAATTTGATCATTTCATGATGTTGCTACACAGTTTCCCCTAAATATTACTTTTAATAGCAGTATAGTGTGCCTTTAAATAGATAAAGTGTGTTATACTTAGGCTGTTGGACTTGTGTGTCACTTCTGAATTTTCACCATTATAATATTGCAGCAAGTGTTTCTGTGCATATGATTTTTGAAGTTATTGGAGTAAATTCTCAGATGTGTCATTATCAGGTCAAAGGGTATGAGCCTGTTTATGACTCATATATATTGGTAAGTCTTTAATGGCTTCCCAATTTAAGAATCTTTAGCAAAGATGAGAGAACTATGCTTATCAATATCATTATCACCAATAGATAGTATCCCTTTTTAAAATAATTTTTGTTAATAGAGGGAAGATGCTTAGGGGGAATTTTTAAATTTAGTAGGTATAGTTTCCCAAACTGTTCAAAGAATTAATAAATAAGCTACTATTCTAAGTATTTGGGGGATAGAAAGCTGAGTAGAGTATAGTACCTGATTAGAAGAAATAGAAGAGTAAAAACCAGTAATTATGAATTAGTCACGTACCAGCCATAAGAGATATGAAGCTAACTCCACATACTAGAACCAGTTTTAAGTCACCTGGATTTTGTTATTAAAAATGCGTGGATAGTGTTCTAATACTCCATTTCTGTCATCTACAGCTATCATGCTGATTTTCTGATTGCTCTCAATACCATGATTATTTTCTTATCATGGGTATGACTATTTATATTTATAAATTTTTTCCAGTTTTATTGAGATATTATTGACAACATATGTAAGGTTACAACATGATGACTTGATACATATGTATGCTGCAAGATGATTACCACAAAAAGGTTAGTTAACACTCCATAATTACTGTGTGTGTGTGTGTGTGTGGTGAGAATATTTAAGATTGTCAACCTTAAGTGTAAAATAGCCAGTTATTTTGCATTTAGGGGCTAGCAAACCAGAGGCAAGTCCAGGGATCAAAGGAGAGGAACAAGGAACGGTACTTTACAAAGGAAACGAGGAAGTTGGGAGAGGCTGCCTTGAATGAAAGTCCACAGGAGGAAAGTGAGAGTTCAGGGTGCTGACGGTGGTGTTTTGGTGTTGGCAGAGCTTATTGCCTAGCAAGGAGACATTCTTCCTTCCTCCCGCTGGAGTAGTAGAGCAGGCTTCTTTCTGTTGGGAATGCAGAGTGGGTCTCCTCTTTTTGAGGCCTGCAATTTAGAGTGGTACAGCATAGGAGCACCCCTTTCTGACTCCATTTTAAATAAGGTTTCCTTTATTCGGTTTCATAAGATCTCTCTTAACTCCTTTCAAGTATATGATATGATTGTTAATTGTAATCACCATACTGTACATTAGATCCCCAGGACTTACTCATCTTACAGCTAGAAGTTTGTGCTCTTTGACCAACATTTCCCCATTTCACACACACACACGCACACCCCACCCCTGGCAACCACGATTCTACTCTGTTTCTGTAAGTTCAGCATTTTTAGATTCCACCCATAAGTGATATACAGCATTTATCTTTCTGTGTATGACTTATTTCACATAGCATAATACCTTCAGGTTCCATCCAGATGGTCACAAAATGCAGGACTTCCTTCTTTTTTATGGCTGAATAATATTTCTTTGTGTATGTGTATGTCGCTTTACTCATTTGTTGATTGATGGACACTGGAGTTGTCTCCATGTCTTGTCTATTGTAAGTAATGCCGCAGTGAACATGGGAATGCAGATGTCTCTTCATGATAGTGATTATGTCTCCTTTTCATATATATTCCCCGAAGTGGGATTGCTGGATCATGTGGTAGTTCTACTTTTAGTTTACTGAGGAACCTCCTTAACTATTTTCCATAATGGCTGCACCAGTCTACACTCCTACCAACAGTGCACAAGAGCTCCCTTTTCATGGGTGTGACTTAAGTTTCCAGTTTATTCTCTTTCTTAAGTTTATAGTTTATGTTCCATTGATACCTTAAAAAGTGAAAATTTTAGATAGTGTGAATAAACATACTTCCAATAGACTAGATTGAGTGCTAATTTATATTGTTCTGTCTACTTGAAACCAAAGTGGGTTATTGGACTCAGAATAAAGGTCTGTCTAATAATAAAATACAAAGTACGTATATTTTGTGTGACTCTACAGCAGCTTACACCTTTAGTTTGCTCACATGTAAAATGTAAAGAAGCAATGAGTAAAAGTAATAAGACACTAGATGGTAAGTGAGGGTTCTAGAGTCTGTTGTGTTATGACCGTTAGCCAGAGCATGTCACTTAACATCTGAGCTCCAACTTCCTGTTCTGTAGTTTGGGGATTGAATATATTATCACATGAAAAATGGTCATATAAGAAAACTACAAAAATATTTGATATGCAGTGAGCTGGGCTGTAAACTAAAGGTGTATTGTAGGAAATCATTATTTTGTCTTTGACTGGCTTGGAAATTAAATGAAGAAGTTGCATAAAGCACCTAGAATAGATCTGGCACACAGTAAGCATTCAATATGAGCTACAATGAAAATGGAGCAGTGACAAAGCTTTGGTATTTTCAGATTTCAGATTTGGTATTTTCAGAAATACTCTATTTCTGAAAGACTGTAAAATTGAACTGCTTTAGAATATAGACAACAAAATAAGATATTCTTAAAATTACATAAGTATATATTTTTATTTTCTAGGATCAAATCTAAATCGCTGTGGTTTCCGAGGCTCTTCATACCTGGGTATCCCATTCAATCCATCAAAGGTTAGTTCTGTTTAGGTCAGGAGGAAGAAGGGAGGTGGGGAGAGTTTAGTGAGGAAAAAAACTAAGAAATTACACAGAAAGAACCAAGATTCCAGGTTTCAGTATAGCTCAATACTGTCTAATAATGTGTATTATAAAGTGCAACTCTTGAGGGAAAGCTATACCACCTTACTTCCTGAAAGAATGCACAGTACCTAGACAGAAATTCCTGTGTGTGTACTTATGTAAATTACTTGTGATTTTTCTGGAGAAAATGGAAATGAAGCACACAGGTGCTTGATCCTTGCTCTCTAGGAAGCCAGGGAACTTTGATGCCAGAGAGGGGCTTTACATTTGGCTTACATTTCTTAGGAATAAAAGAAAAGGCTCTTACCAAGGCAGTGATTGAAAACCTGAGTGATGGAGCAATAATAAATAATTTGATGATGAATTTGATGATCTTCATGGCAATAGGCAGACTTTTAGGATTCTAGGCCTTGGTACCAACACCTGCAGGTGTAGAAAGCAGAGAGTTTTCTCTGTCTTGTATGGTGAGAAACTTCTGTCTTCTTCAAGGAAGCAGACCCAAAACAAGCTTTGTAGGTATTTTCATGTTTGTACAAAATACCGATATTTTTTTATAGTAGAAGCAGAGAAAAGCTTTATCATTTTGTCCAAAGAGGCAACATAGGATAGAACTTTTCTCTTGATGGGGTCATTCACTTACATAGTGATTACAAGCCAGGATCTAGCTACACTGAGTGCATCAATATTTATATCCAGTTGCAATCTGAAGGTAAATCATAGTGTGCTGCCAGTTTTTCCATAATTTTGGGGAGGAATAGCAATGATTTTGAAGATGGTGACATGATAGAGGCATTGCTTCAGCTTTCTTCTTCTGTCTTAGGCTATAGACCAGCTTGCCTTTGTTCAATTATGTGTGCCCATTGCTTTTAGCAGGAAATCCAAAAACAAAGGTTTCATGAAATGTGCCCCTTTTTACCCCATACACACTAAATTTTCCAGCTTATGTCAGTCCTGAATAAAAATAGCTCTCCACTTAGTCACAATGGACAGGCTATCTGCGTGTCATGGTATTAGTAATGATAGCCATTCTGTAATGCCATACCATGGACAGATGTATGCCTACATTTGTTGGAGTTAAAACAGTGCTTTGGTAATATTACTTTTAAAAAACAATTCTGTCTTCATGCCCTCCCAAGATGTTTTTGAAATAACAAGAATAAAATAGAGAAAGAAACCTTTTTTTTAATTGATTCACAAAGTCTCCTGAAGCCTCTTTTTGGCCCTTATTTAATGGAGACCCCTGGTACCTTCTGAGGAAGCTAGGTCCCACTCTGTGCTGCACTGCATTCTTCTGAATTTGGTGGGAAGAGGTAGAGACTACGGGTGGAATCATGCAGACCCACAAGGACTTGTCACTAAGACTTGTTGGCAAGAGTCCAAGGGACAGATGAAGTCAAGGGAATGTGAGGAGGATTGTCCAATATAGTGTATAAATTGTGTCATTGATTTTTCTTCTGTCACCACTTCTGAGCCGTTGACTTAACTGATAAATGCCCGGGACCTTCAGTGGTCATAGGTGACTTTTTGAGATCCTCCTGATGGATCCTCCCAAGCAATTTTCTCACCATTTTCCTTCACAAACCCCAAGTTCTCTATTAAATTATGTATTGCCCTTATATATCCAATATACCCCAGAATTTTCCTTCTCTGCTTTGCTTTTACTTTTTCTTTTACTTCTAAAGCCTGCTCTGTACCTCTGCTTTGGTGGAAAAGAATGCTTTATTTAAATCATGTATTACTATCTCCCTCATGACACTTCCTACGTTCTACTTTGTATTGTATTCTATTTGATTAGACCTCTTCTTCTACCCTTAAATTTAAGGTCCATGTTTGATTTTGTTTTAATTAAAGTATAGTTGATACATGATATTATAGGGATTTCAAGTATACAGCAGTGATTTGACACTTACTTATCTTATTAAATGCTCATCCCAGTAAGTGTAGTTACTGTCTGTCAAGGTCCAAGTTTGATTTGTTTGGATTCCCCACAGTTCTTTTAACATAGCTAATGTTTAGTTTCAGTACCAAAAATGAAATATGCTTAGAAGTTCTAAGAAGGCTATTGTTAATGTGGAATAGAATAAATAGCCAGCAGTATTAGAGTTTGAGTTTTAGGAAGAACTCAGAAGCAAAGAGTTAATTAACAAGATGAAAATTTGTTTGGCATGTTTATGAGACCATATAAAGAACTGTATATGTCAGGCTGGATGGGTGGGGCAGGTACTGATTATAGAGGGTATTGAACACCATGCAAACTTAACTCTGTGAGGAACCACAGAAGGTCATGAGCAGGAAAATAATGTAAGTAAGTCACTGGTGGTTCCAGGACCCTTGGATCATGACTCTAAAGTAGTACCCCTCTTTATAGTCACCTTGCACTTAACATCATCATCAAGACAACTAGCAATTTTATAGACAGTAATTTTATTTAATCCCCATGCTATCCCCATGAGGTGGGTACTAATATCTCCATTTTCCAAAATGAGGAAATGAAGCAAGCCAGATGAGTCATAGAGCCAGGACTTGATGCCCTTCTGAAGTTACAGAAGTTAACATTTGTTACAGAAGGTAGAGAAGTCTCCTTTACCAAAACGTTTGTACAAGTTTCATTTTAAATTTCTCATATTGTGGGCAGTTATTCTAGCATTTCAAGTAATTATTGATGAACTCCAACTACAATAGAAGAGAAACTTGGGGGAATGATGAATTAAAAATATGCTCTTATTCTATCAAAATTAAAATGTTCTTAAACTGAGAAATAATACATGAAAATTTACATTTTTCAAGCAAAATGATCTTTTTAACATAACTGATTAATAGGATTGGCTGATTATTTGAAATTAATTATAAAAATCTATAAAAATTATATTTGTTTGTACTATACGCTTTGTATATTGTGGAATATAGTTACTTGGCCTAATAAGCACATTTTCAATTCAAATTTTATCGATGTCCATGCCAATTCCTAGAGTCTTTACAAGATTTTCTATAAGGAGTCACATATTTTGTGGAGCTTGAAAGATCTTTGATAACTATTTGTAGTTACCTATTGTTGAAACAAAACTCTTTGCAGGCAGTACCCCTTTTGGGCTCTTAATGTTAAAAGGTAAACCTGTGTTTCTAGAGAATTTTGCAATTGTAGCATTAGAGCTCTTTGCATTTGTAGTTTTTGGTTTTTGTTATTCTAAGTACTGATGTTTATTAGAGACTCAGACTGTGTCAGAGCAGAATCAAGTTTTCAACTGTATTGTAATATTTTTATATAGTGATTACTACTGTCATAATTAATTTGGATTTGTACAGTATAAGAATTTTTACTTTTAGAAATCTTTTTGTTTGAAAGGCTGTACACTTTTCTAACTTTATAAGACAAGTTAAAAGTGATATGGTTGGTAAAGTATGGCTTTCAAATGATCTAATTTATTTGAATATCAGAATTATTTCTATAAAGCTTGAGGTCTTAGGATAAATTATTAAATTATATAGCCTGGAAAATATGCAATCATACTTATATTGAGGCATATATAAAAAGGAGGTTTGTTTTTCTCAGATGTCTATACAAATCAGTATGAACAACTTTAAATTTTACTGGTTACTCAAACTTCTGTGTCAAATTACTTAATGAAATAAATTTTCATTTCAGTTTACTAATTAACATCATATAAATTTTGAATTTAGAATCCTGGAACAGCTCATCCTTATGATAGTGGCCACATAGCAATGACCTACACTGGCCTTTCATGCTTGGTTATTCTTGGAGATGACCTAAGCCGAGTAAATAAAGAAGCTTGCTTAGCAGGCTTGAGAGCCCTTCAGCTGGAAGATGGAAGGTATGAGTCAGTTTTTTATTAAAGAAAAATTGTAACTAAAAAGTGGTTATAATACTAGAACAGAACTTTGGAGTTTATCATAAACTCTTACTAGAGCCACCTAAAAGTTCACTGTATACATATAGTTAAATGTCTAATCCAAAAAGTGATCCCAAGATGTTTAACATGAGTGAAGAGAAATTAACAATAGCATAACTGCTCTCTTTCTCTTTTTTTAACTGAGACAATAAGTAGATTCACAAGTAAATGGTTGAATAGTTTCAGTATTTGGATGAACTTTACCCACTGGGTGAAAAAATGGATATTTTGAAGTAAACGTACATTTAGTCTAAACTTTTATTCCTGAAGACATAATGATTATGGTAGAAAGGGATGACCATTGAGTATTTTATTATAGTGTAGGTAGTTTCAATGACATTTTTAAAGGATAGCAAAAGAAGTTGGTGAGTTCCTTAATATTTGATAGTTCCTGTGGTATGTCTAACTAAAGAAGAATCTTCCTACACTTTGAAGAGGAGACTTTTATTTTAATCTAAGAAGTGATAAAGCATTAGTGATGCTAAGGAGAGGCTTTGCAAACAAATCCTAAGTTGTTACATTGGGGCTCCATTTATTAAAATCTCTGTTTTCTGTCAGTGTTTTAAAGATACTGAAAGAGAAGTTCATGTAGACATGTAAGATAAATCAACATTAATTAGAAATATACTATAAAACTAAATACCTCAGTCGGTAATTGTGACCAATATCTCAGTGTCTCAAGGTAGTCTTTGATTACTGCTACCCTATCCTTGCTCATAAATAAAGGAAAAGATAGGAGTCACAGACTATTATTACCTCTCTAAAACTAATTAGGTAAAATCTAATCTAAAACACAATATGATTAATTAATAGCTATCTCTATATGCATTTAGAAGAATTTTCACTTAGCAAAACTTGGGCTTGGGGATTTCTTACTACCCAGTAGGTCCCAAGAGGGACCTGTACTACTCAATAGGTTACCTGCTACTTTTCTGCCAGTAATTCTCAGCCAGTGGGCCACATATGTCCCTAGCTGGGAGCAAATAAAACTGAGTGGTAGCATCCAGGGGAAGGAGTAACTAAACTACCCAGAAATCAGAGCTGAGTGACAACTTAGAGATAGTATCATATTATTCAAGTTAATGGTCCTAATCTTTACTGAATAATACAAAGTAGTATATGGTTTTTAAATCTATATTCAGTGAGATATTTTTCTGTGAGTTAAGACATGAAAAAGGTGTTTCTAGCCTCTCTACAAAAAAAAATTATGGTCCACTGTTAATAGTGAATCATACTATTATTTCCAGTTTTTGTGCAGTGCCTGAAGGCAGTGAAAATGACATGAGATTTGTATACTGTGCCTCCTGTATTTGCTACATGCTCAACAACTGGTCTGGCATGGATATGAAAAAAGCCATCAACTATATTAGAAGAAGTATGGTGAGTTATGTTGACAAATAGACTTTTTATTTTCAGTTATTATTGCTGGTGTATGGGGACTTCAGGTTAACACAGTCCTCATCTCCAAGAATTTGAAAATAAGGGCAGTAAGATTGCTTTCTGGGTACATTGTATATCAGAACAGCCACATAGAAATAATCTTAGGGGTCACATCAATTCATTGACATTAGAATTTAAATGTTATCTGATTGTATCTACAGATGCACTGTCTTTATGAGAAAGAGATTGGTCATCCTTACAAGTGAAAAAAGAAGTAAAATCTCAAAGGCAAATGAAGAAGTAAAATTTCAAAGGCAGATGTTGATAGCCTGTCCTTCCAAGGGCAGTGGGGAGCCCTAGCCAAGCATAATGGGAAATTATGGTGTCCCTGGTGAGACTGTTCCCGTACTGGCTGTACGGAGGGAAGTGAGTTTGTTGGACCATGTTGACTTGCAAGACCCAAGTGCAACAAGATTTACTGGTCTAATGATAGATTTTTGGATCACTTTTGTTAATAATGTTATGTGTATTTTTTTTAATTCAAGATTTACTTAAGAAGAGTATCAAGTAGAAATGTTATTCTTTCACACAATGCAATTTAATCTTTCTATCAGCAGTAGTAAGGAAATCTCAGTCTCAGCCAGAATTATCCTTTGCTCTACTTTTTAATTGCTTCTGTGAAACTGGAGAGAGAGAAGTGCTGGTTCACAGGTTTCATATTTCCAAATGTGAATATTTTAGCTTTACAGAGTATTTTAGGTTGTTAATTCAACTTATACTAGTCAGTATTTCAAAATGGAAATTAAATTCTTAGAGAAATAGAATTGTTTTTAACTGAATGTGTGAATGTGGATTGGATTTTTGTGGAATCTACAATAGCACAGCTTTTGAAAAGCCTGTGGAGGCAGAAAAGAACAGACTCTGAAAGGAATTTTAAGAGGAAAGATTTATGCTATGTAGAAGGGTAGGTGCTATGCATCTTGGCATGAATACTGCAGAAGTGTCTTGTGTTTGGAAGGACAGCACATTGATTTGCCCTGTTACTGGAGATAATAACTTTTGATCACTTGGCTAAGGTGGTATGTGCTATATTTTCCTCTATAAAGGTGGTATGTGCTGTATTTTCCTCTGTAAAGTTAGTTTTTTTTCCTCTTGTAGTATTCATAATCTTGTGGTGAGATATTTGGAGAGTGTTTGTTACATATCCTGTCCCTCATCAAACTCTTACCCACTGGTGTCAGTATGGAACTGATGATTCTCCAGCTTTATCATTCCTTCTGTAATTATCATTTGAAATTATACTGTTAGAAAAAGCCTTCCCTTTGCCTCCATTCATTTGTTTATATCACGGTGGACTCTGGAGTCTTGTTTTCTTCAGTGGGTTCTTACCTGTTACTATCATTTATTTTGATGCTCAGATTGTCGCATATTCAGCCAGTGAGAACCCCTTCAGGTAGGCCCTTGTGCCCTTTTGACTTTCCCTCTTCATTCTTTGTATACTTCTTTGCTTTCTGGCACAAGGTATTGCAGGTTCTTTTTTCACTTTCTTAGCCTCCTCCCCGGTATCAGTCATTTCTTCAAGGAGCTCTGGTTCTCCTTATTGGAGGGTGAGGTTTGGAAACCAGGCTTTAGGCACTGGCTGTGCTCATTGGTATTGGGACATCATTGCTTCTAGCCCCTCTTCTCAGCAGGAAGAGCTAGGAAATATGTGTGTGTATGCATGTCTCCCAGACACCCCCCGACATGCATGCGCACGTCTGTGTCTGTTTCTGTATCTACCAAAAGCCATGGGTCCATAGTCACTTGAGTCCACCAGAGTCCACCTTAGCCTCCCTCCTTTCATCTGCGACTCCCGTCTCTGGCAGTGACACCTGACTCCCGTTATCCAGAATACCGTGGTTCCTTCGTTTTAACCTAAGGGTATATAGTCTAAATGCTATACTTAGGAAATACTTGGGTTACTTCTTTTTTCCCCCCTCCCCCGCTTTAGTAAGGTTATGTTATTTATTTGAATAACAGTTATGTTTATTTGTTTCTCTTCAGATTCCATTTTAGGGTTTTCTCCTAGATTTGTTGAAATTACATATATACTTTGTTAGATATTGACTTGGTTCCGAAAGTCAGAGCTACACAAGAAAGGTGTGTGCAGAGATGTGTGATGCCCTCCTCCTGTCCCTTCTCTCTGCCACCCCTATATTTACCACCTTCTTCCCATTTACTCTGTACATAACCAATCTCATTAGTTTTGGGTTGTCTTTTCCTGTATTTCTTCTTGATGAGCAGGTATGTATATTTTTATTTCTCCTTTCTTACTCAAAAGGTAGCACACTTTATAGGTACTTTTTTGGCAGTTTGCTTTTTCATGTAACAATATAGCTTAAAAATCACTCCCTATCAGGTCGTAGATTTTCCTCATTCTTTTTTTTTATAGTTTCATAGTACTCCATTGTGTGCACATGCCTCAGTCATTTCACTTACTCTATGTATAAAGTACCCATTTTCAAATACAAACAATGTTGAAATTAACAACCTTCTGCATGTAGATTTATATATTGGAGATACAGCTTCAGAATAAGTTGCTAGTAGTAGGAATTTTGCTTGATCAAAAGTTAAATGCATATGTAATTTTATTAGATAGTGCCTGTTTTCTCAAAAGGTCATATAATTCCCAAAAATATAAATACCTGTTTCCACACAATCTTGCCAGAGGAATGGATTGTCATCCTTTTAATTTTTACCAACGTGGTAGGTAAAATATGGTATCTCAATGTATGCTTAATTTGCATTTCTTTTATTTTGAGTGAGATTGGCCGTTTTCTTAACTCCAGAACTATACAAAACCAGGCCACAGGCCAGATTTAACTTTCAATCCATAGTTTGCTGACCCCTAGTTCTTGTCTCTCATTTTGCTTTTTTCTTGAGGTATTCCAATTTTGTGTTCGTTCTTTGCTTGTCTTTCAACTATTTTCTCTCTGACCATTTTTTTTTTACTTTAACTCATTTTTATTCTCCTGACTGTTTCCTGCCTTTCTTCAGTGTTCTTTATTGTTTTCTCATTCAAGACTTTTTCCTGAGGTATCCAGAGATTTAGTCTTCATTTCTCAGTTTATTTTGTCTTCTTCTTCCATTTCTTTCCTGAAGTAATTTGGTTCTGTTTCTTCCGACTGTTTAGCCTTTTCTGTTTTTAATGTTTTTAATTTTTAGTTTCATTTCATATGCCCATGCTTATTTGAAGACATGTAACTGAATTTGAGGTGCTGTATTACATGCAGTTCTCTTCTGCTTTATGGCTTTTGGGGGAGGTAGGGCAGATTTTCATATACTGAGATGTTTATATTCCATTTGCTGTTTTTGCCTGAGTTGCTTTCTATAGATTTGTCTCTTTGTTTAGTCACTTTGAGGATATACTTTTTTCTTACAAGAATTCGTGTTAAGAGTGCCCTCTTTTTAATGCAGCAAAGTATATTTTCTTTAAGCTGTTTGCCTTTTATGTCTTTTTAGTGATAGCGAGCTGTGTTCTATGGTAATTCTGGTAGGAGAGAGGTTCTCTTGTCTGGTCTCTAAGTGTTGCTCCTTTGAGTTTCCTTTAGTACGTGATCTTTAAAGGGCCCTTCTCCCTTCCTTTTAGACTTGAGTGCCCTTTGAACACTGCCACTTGGACATGTACACTCCTTTCAGGCTCTTTTTTTTTTTTTGAGAGAGCATCTCTCATATTTATTGATCAAATGGTTGTTAACAACAATAAAATTCTGTATAGGGGACTCAGTGCACAATCGTTAATCCACCCCAAGCCTGATTCTCAGGTCAGGCTCTTTTCTATGTCAGTGCTGTGTTGTGGCAGAGCTGCTCCTGTCTGGGCGGGCCTTGCTCTGCATGGTAGGGCCTGGCCCACCTGCAGTGATGGCAGCGCAGGCACAAGTGTTGCGGAGTGATGGAAATCATCCATGGGGAAAATTACCATTGTCCTGTGACCTTCACAGCTTTCTGTCAAAACGTTAAAAACTTGTGCTTGCAGTTATAAATGTACATAGAATGTTTTAAATGGTAAAACCAGTATTTATTTAATACACTGTAATTTTAAACATTAGCAATATTGAGAATTAAAGTGCTTTCTTTGTAATAAAAAACTATCAAGAGTAGTTTGAACACTGTTTTGCCTTCTTGTTATGTAATTTTTATGATAGATCTGGAGCAAGCACTTTTTAGTCTGATAAATGATCTCTTTTTTTAAGTTGGTGTCAGCTTCCAAGTTTTATCATTTGTATTTTCATTATGAAATACCTCCAGGAGTTCCTTATATGTGAAGTTTTTGCCAGCATCACTTCTCTAACACCTTGATCCTTTTCCCCACGACCATTGCCATCACTCATGCAGATATCCCCCTCTACACCTAGATCCTCTGGCCACATGCCTGGTCTCAGCAGTGCTGTCAGCATTGCTGGGAGCAGCTCTTCCTTCCATGACCTGTGTTTGATCTCAGTTTCACGTCCAGTGGTGTTGCTTTCATTTTTGTACTGCATGCCATCTTTGGTGGCCTATCTCCTCTTTCAGTTATGCCATTTTTGTAAAACATGAGTTTTTCATTAAGACCCAGAGACAGCGTCGTCACACGCTTTGCTCTCTGCATGATCCAAGTAACATGTGCAGCGTCCAGTTACAGACTTTGACAAAGGTGATGTGATTGGTCACTGATCATGATACACATGTGTTCTGTATGTAGTGTTTTGTGGACTGAGAGGGTCCACAAATTTGTACTTTGAGCAGTTGCTCAGTTACTGAAATTTGAACCATGTTGTGTTACTAAGTAAGTTATGGTAGGAATTTGAGCATGCTGGGACTGTGTCAAGCAACGATGCCTGACACACTTAAGGTGGACTTTCTCTTTTAAAGGCAGTGATTTTAGGTCAATTTCAGACCTGCCATTAGCTTTCTTCCCTTCTCTTCCACATAATTTTCCACAAATTGTCCTTGCTCTCTGCAAAAGTGTGTCAGGAGCATAATAGACAGCTTGCTGGGATTTGAAGTTCCCATGGCTATGGACAGGTAATTTGAAGCTTGAACATGTCTCCCAACTTTGCAAAGGTTTCAGCTTTATATAGTTGTATTGTTCTTTTTCTGTCTTGATTTTGTAGGACATGTGAGGAAATCAAATTTAGACAGCCATCGTTATCCTCAGCTACCCAAAAGCCTCAAAATAGATTTGATTTGTATTTATGTTTTTATGAGTATAAAATCCTTGTATTTTCCTTAAATTCATATGTTCTTGCAAGGAGGAAAGGAATAAGGATTGGGGCTTTTTGCTGGGAAAAAGCTGAATATGTAGGTGCCATCTCTGAACAGTTTGTTCTCACAGTGTGCCTAGTGATTTGGCTCGGAGAATGAGACAAGATCAGGTACTTGGAAATGCCTAGACCTACTGTGGGAAAGAGTATATTTTGGAAGATATAGGGAGAAATAAAATTAGATCAAGAGACAAAAATTAGTATAACAACTAATTTATTTATTATTATTTCCCTATTAAACTGAGCGCTATTTTTCTTTTTCAGTCCTATGACAATGGACTGGCACAGGGAGCTGGACTTGAATCTCATGGTAAGACATCTTAAATGAACATATAGTTTCTTTTGCTCCTTTAAGTAACATATCTTCAACTTGGAGGACCTCAGAAGTTTGTTTTAACCCTTGATGTAGCCTGATTATCTTCTTCCCTATGTCTCTCTTCTGACACTGTTGTGCCAGATGGAACCTCTTCTAGGTCTGTAATCATTCAGAGATTATTTAGACCGGAGTGTTCATTTAATATTTTCCAGTAATCTACTCAAGTGTCAGCTGCATAAAGATATCTTGGGATGATTTCTTCAGATATGTTAGAAAACAGCAAGTTTTCTTCTTGGACATAACACTAAAAGGCTAGATGTAGAGTATTGAACATGAATCAGTGAATTCTGAAGAAGTGAAATGTGTTATTTACTTTCCTCACTAAAATTATCGTGAGTCACAGTCATAGGTCGTTTTGCTGCATGGCATATGTTCAGTACGTACATGAATACAATCTCCTTTCACTTGCTTCCCCACTTTTGGCAGAACCAGAATAGTGAGGTGAGAATTTGTGAGCACATCAATAGCCTGAAGTCTTTCGAATTGAATATTTCCATGTAGAAGTAAATAAACGTCCACACTCCTGTTTTAAAAAGAAAGAGCCTGTATCAAGGAGGTTCTCTGAGCAAGCTCCTTCGGTACTGCCCCTTGTGCCCCTCCCTCCGCCAGCATGAAAGGGTGGAAGGAACAGGTCAGTATTCAGGTCTCGGCCCTGGTATTAGCTGTGCAGCATTTCCTTATCAACAAAGTGGAAATATCCATATTTTTTTTAAGGTTGTTTTTAGGATCATAAAAGATACAGGGAAAAGTGATTTGTAAACTATAAAATATATGTAAAAAGATATTTTTGACATGCATTCCTTGATGTCCTGTCCTTGTCCTTCCCCTGGGCCCTTGTGTACCCTCCCCCTCGCACATCTTCACTCCCTCCTTGCTGTAGATGTTTATAGAGTAGGTGTCACTTGGGTATGGAGAAGCTGTCTTGTATTTTCCCGGAAGCCACACTATAAGTAGGAGGCCATGCTCCTTGTGTGTGCCTCAGTTTCTCTGAGATGAGGCTTGCGGCCGGCTGGCAGTGGTGGTTATGTCACCGCTCATCCCCACTTGGTGAGGAGGGATGTACTCGTAGTTGCACGTAGGATCTGGTGTCTGTAAGAATTTCTGAGAAGACAGGGTCTGGTGCTCACTATTGGAGAGAGTGTTGACGGCGCTTGGCTGAGGAGACGCCTTCCCAGTGCAGGAGGCGTGTAGTAGGACAGGCGCTGTTGCTCCCAAGAAATTGGGATATGTTCTGTGGGATATGAAACAGAGAGGGCTGCTCACCCATGATACGCTCTTGTGGATCCTGTCAGGAAAAACTTCTGCTGACCCCCACAGGTGGTGATTTTGAGTCAGTGTGACTTGAGGAGGATTGCACCCCTCAAGATCATCAGTGATGGACTGCGGTTCATGCCAGAAAGGTGCATCTTACTTCTATCTCTCCAGTAGGGGCAGTAGGTTTGAGACCTAAAGTCCTAGAGGAGAGCATCCTAATCAGAGTGCCACAGTGTGGTGCAGCGCATCCGGGCCTTAGGTGTGCCGAGACATTGCTCCTGCAGCCTTTGGGGCAGCTGAGCAGGACCTGGGGGTCTGGAGCCCCTGGTAAGGTCACCTCTGGCCAGGAGCACCCTCCTCAGAGTGCCACTGTGTGGCCTGCAAACAGCAGACACTCGTGTGTTCTCTGTGCTGCACTGAGGTCAGACAGGCCAAGAAGCCCTCCTCTGGAGGACGTGCTAGAGGCCCCCCGCCCCCACTCTCACCGCTGTACCCACTGGCCCGTGAACTTCCCACAAAGGAGTCCTGCAGTTTGGCCTCCCTGTGAAGTCATTGTGTTCTTCCTTTTTCTGCTTTCTCTTGTTAATTTTCTTAGAGGAGTGGTCCAAATATACTATTCACCCTTTTACACAAATAGCTTGTTCTTTAATTTTCTATGTAAGCCTTCAGCAACTTTGGAAGTTTCTTCTTTGAAGTCATGAGTGATGTACTTTTCAGATCCAAAGTCATCTTCTCATTCCTCATCTTCTGTTCTTTTAAGCATTTGAAGCTGTTCCCTCTCCCCTTTCCTTCTGGAAGCATCACATTCCTCTTGTCTTACTTCGTGAGTTCAGCTCCTGGCTGCTTTACAATTTTTGTTTCTTCTTTTCATCTCTTTACCTCAGCCCAATTCTTTTCTTTCCTTTGGATCTTTCTAAATTTTTTCTTTTTTTCTTTCTAAATCTCAGGGCTTTTGTATTTGTTCTTTGTATGTGGAATCCTCCACCCCCAGCCCAAGCAAACAACTGGCTTTATTTCACATCCTTCAGGTCTTGGCTCAAATGCTTATTTTTAATAGGCCCCCTGTTTAAAATTGCGAACTACCCACATTACACACCCGCATTTAGAATCACAGATTAACCACATATACACCTGTTCTCTGTCCCCCCTTGTGCCTTTATTTTTCTCTGTATCACACCTTATTAGTTTGTTTATTGCCTGTCTCTCCCCACGTACTGTAGAACAGTGTCTACAGAACAGAGATGTTTGCCTGTTTTATTCACTGTTGTGTCCCCTACACCTGTAACATGTGGTACATACTATCAATGACCCCTGAGCACCCAGAACTGTTTCAACATCTGTAATTGCTTCAGATCTACAGAGCCACCCTCCTATATGCCCACCAGGCAGATCTGCCTTCATGTCACTGCAGCATCTCAAGTTGCAAGTTTTTTTTATTAAAGTATCATTGTTATATATACAATCTTATACAAGATTTCACATGAACAACGTTGTGGTTTCAACAGTCACCCATATTATCAAGTCCTCACCCCCCATTGCAGTCCCTGCTGATTAGTGTAGTAAGATGCTATAGAGTTATTATTTGTCTTCTCTGTGCTGTACTTCAAGCTGCAAATTTTTAAAGCTATCGTTCTCCTCTTTCCTTCTTCCCAAGCCTATTTTTGCTTTTCAGGAATGTGGAACAATTGCTAGCAGACCTACTGATTTTTTTTAAGGGAAACCAGAAATCCAGAATTTGGAATGTTTAATCTTGTTCTGTTTTTTTGTCGGTGGTGGTAGGGATGATTTTGGTGGGATTTTTGTTTTTTGGGGTAAAAGTTTTTGCCAGTCACACCAGTTGTCCCCTTTATGTCACCAGTTTTTAGCCCTTGATCTACAGACTAAAAGGAAGAGTATTTGTTAAGTGTTGCTCTGCCAGCTACCACTTAATCTCAGTGCTCACACCAGCCCTCTGCAAAAAGGCATCTTTGTATTAGTTATGGTCAGAGAAACAAAACCACTATGAATATTAAAGAATAAGAATTTATTTTAGGACTAAGACTTTACACAGTTGTGGAAGCATATGGTGAAGTAAGGGCCTCAAAGGGGTAAGTTGGTAGTTGGGAAAATTCACTGGCGAGGCTGAAAGCAAGGGCACAGCTGGACACACGTGGCCTCTCGGGGAACCTGGAGAGCCAGGCCTATCCGGCTGTCAGAGTGGCACAGTGCACCTGCATCCGTCTGGGCACGGTGGTACCACCGGGGCAAGAAGTGAAAGGAGCCTGGCTTCTGACTGTCTGGGATATGCTCAGGGCAGGCTGCAGTGCACCAGCATGTGGCCTTGGCCTCTTACCTCTGCCATCCACAGCCGGGGTGATCGCTGCTGCTTCCCTCCCACCTTTCTGATCTCACACAGATTCCTCTAACTTCAGACCACGTAGGGAAGGAGGTTCTGGGAAACAATTCTAGCTTATCCACGTTACCAGAGTACAAAACCACCACAGTAATTATTATCATCTACTCAGAGAAGGATCAGGTAAGTGCCATAGCCTGCTTGAAACCCTGTGCCTGCTCAGCACTACCGTTCTGCCACACTGACTCCCTTCGTTCAGTTCTCTGTGCCTGAGATCTGGCTTAGCTTGGGAGACACACATGTGAGTGAGGCCGCCCATGTATGCTAGGCTGTCAAGAAAATGTGTTCTCCACATGCTCTTCCATGCATGCCTTTTCACCTGTGGACTTCCCTTTCACTAACCTTCAAAGTTTGACCCAGCGTTCCTCTGCCTGGTTCCATTCTCTGTAAGCCTGTTCATTGGCTCTTGTTCCTCCAGCCTTTTCCTGTTCCTAAGCAGTTTCTCCCTTTTCAGTATTCCGCTAAGATTGGGTCATACCATTGTCCTGCTGCCTGCCTCTGTTACCTGCTGTGCTAGGTTGTAAGCTGAATGTCTTATTCATGTCTTACTCTTTGTGCCCTTATGCACTGTGTTGTTCAGTAAGTACCTGATGCATTGGTCGTCCTGTATCCCACTGTGCATCCCAGAGCCCGGAAGGCAGAATTTGGAGTGTGTGCTTCTGTTGCGTCTGTCTTCCTCTGAGTTGGTGGTAAATGTTACTTAATACACTTCTGGTTCTTTTTAATTCATCTGCTTTTCTCCAACTGCTGCTTAGCCTGGAGTCCATTTGTCATGAAAAATTAACAGGCACATTATACTCCTCCTCCAGGCCATGAACTTTAAATGGGATTATTACTTTTATCCTAGCGATTCTTTTAATGATAATATAGTTTAGGATAAAATGTTCATGTGTTTTGGAAGAATTGGATTTTCCTATTTGGTTTAAAACTATTTCCTCTCAGAATTCATAGTTACAATATTTCAGACAAATTAATTTGATTCTTTGAATCTTTTAAAAAATATCTATTCCTTAATTCAGAAAAGAAATATTAAACTGTCTATGGCCTAATTTCATCTAAGCATTCAGCTCCTTTGAATTTACCTCACTTTACCTTTTCCATGTAGTGTTTAAGTGTAAAATGGTGTACTTATTTATGTACGAACTTAATTAGCTCTCCTTCATCTCTAGCTATGATTATTAACCATCTTAAATTATGTACTTCTGTGCACATGGATTCTTTTTGATAATTTGTTCTATACAAATAAGTACTAAGAGAATGCTTAAAATTGAGCTGTAGAATCTTTTGGGAGCAATAAGTTAACCTGCAGCCATTTTACTGTTAAAAATATGCATAAATCATAACACAGAACCAGAGGTGGGAATGCTTCTGTTACCCTGCACTGCAAGGGCCAGGGTAGGTTGTTACAAGAGAACCTCTTGTCCCTTCCAGACATGACGTCCTATGACTCATGTATTCTGCGTACATTAATTATCCCTATGACGGTGTGTATCACTTTAGGCAGTAATCTTTTAGTTGTATGAGCCTTAATATTCTCTCACTGTTACAAGCCTCTGATAAAGAAGAGTTATTTTTATACTTACTTAAACCAAAGTATAATGAACACAACATAACCTTCTCTTGATGAATTCAGAGCATTATTACGAGAAGCAATTCTTGTACTTAATATACTAATGTAGTATTCTTGAAGTTTTTTGAAGCTTGTAGGAATCATTGATCTAACCCTGTTTAGCCCCAAAAGGATATTCTGTTTGAGTTCTTGAGCCTGCTTTTTTTTTGTATTTTTTTTATTAAGGTGTCATTGATACACAATCTTATGAAGGTTTTTATAACACTCCCTGAGCTTGCTTTTTTATAGTATTTATTTACTTAGGGTCAAAGTGTTATACCTTTCTTCTCTTGCCATGTTTACATCTGCCTGTAACACTCTTCTCACATAATGCAGTTGACCCTTGAACAATGCAGAGGTTAAGGGTGCCAACCCCTGTGCATTTGAAAATAGCATTTAACTTCTGACTCCCCAAAAACTTTACGAAGAGCCCACTGTTTTCCCAAAGCCTTACCAATAACCTAAACAGCCAGTTCACACATATCTTGTATATGTATTAAGTACTGTATTCTACAATAAAACAAGAGAAGAGCAAATGTTTTTCCAACTTGTTTCGAATCTCCAAAAAATTTTCCAGTATATTAATTGAAAAACATATGCCTAAAAGTAAACCCATGCAGTTCAAGTCCATGTTCTTAAGGGCCAGCTGTGCTTTTCATCCAAGTTTTTAGAACTCATTTTTTAGAAATTTTTGTAAAACAGTTATCTCTCAGGGTTTAATGTTGGTAAATGAATTTTAACTTAATGTACTGACTCTGTGATAACTGTTTTTGGCTTTGCAGAGCCCAAACTTACTTCAGAAGGTACAATTTTAAGAATCTGGTGATTTGGGCATAATAAAGAATATTTTCACTTTGATTTACACCAGTTTGCTTTTAAAGAATCCTAACAAGTGGCAAAACTGGACAGCTCCCTGCAAGAGAATGAAAGTGGATTATTGTCTAACCCCATACACAAAAGTAAACTCGAAATGGATTTAAGACTTGAATGTAAGTCATGAAACCATAAAACTCTTAGAAGACAATATAGGCAAACATCCCCTGAATATAAGCATGAGCAACTTCTTCCTGAACTCATCTCCTCGAGAAAGGGAAACAAAAGCAAAAATGAACTCATGGGACTACATCAAACTAAAAAGTTTTTGTAGGGCAAAGGAGATCATCAACAAAACAAAAAAGGCATCCTACAGTATGGGAGAATATATTTGTAAACAACATATCCGACAAGGGGTTAACATCCAAAGTATATAAAGAACTTAAACACCTCAACACCCAAAAAAGCAAATAACCCGATTAACAAATGGGCAGAGGATATGAAGAGATGGTTCTCCAAATAAGAAATCCAGATGGCCAACAGACACATGAAAAGATGCTCCACATTGCTAATCATCAGAGAAATGCAGATTAAAACCACAATGAGATATATCATCTCACACAGGTAAGGATGGCCAGCATCGAAAAGACTAAGAACAACAAATGTTGGCGAGGATGCGGAGAAAGGGGAACCCTCCTGCACTGCTGGTGGGAATGTAAGCTAGTTCAACCATTGTGGAAAGCAATATGGAGGTTCCTCAAAAAACTAAAAATAGAAATACCGTTTGACCCTGGAATCCCACTCCTTGGAATATACCCAAAGAATACAACTTCTCAGATTCAAAAAGACATATGCACCCCTATGTTTATCGCAGCACCATTTACAATAGCCAAGATATGGAAGCAACCTAAGTGTCCATCTGGAGATGAATGGATAAAGAAGATGTGGTACATATATACAATGGAATACTATTCAGCCATAAGAAAGAAACAAATCCTACTATTTGCAACAACATGGATGGAGCTGGAGGACATTATGCTCAGTGAAATAAGCAAGGTGGAGAAAGACAAATGCCAAATGACTTCCCTCATTTGTGGAGTATAACAACAAAGCAAAACTGAAGGAACAAAATAGCAGCAGACTCAGAGACTCCAAGAAGGAACTAGTGGTTACCAAAGGGGAGGGGTGTGGGAGGACGGGTGGGGAGAGAGGGAGAAGGGTACTAAGAGTACTAAACATTATGTTTAGTACACATGGTGTGGGGAATCACGGGGAGAACAAGGTATCACAGAAAAGGGACATAGTGGATCTCTGGCAACTTGTTGCACTGGTGGACGGTGACTGCGTTGGGGTGTGGGTGGGGACTTGATAGTGTGGGTAAATGTAGTAACCATGTTGTTTTTTCATGTGAAACCTTCATAAGAGTTTATATCAATTATACCTTAATAAAAAATTTAAAAAAAGAATCCTAACAAGTAATTTGGAGAACAACAATTAGATACTTCTTTTTACTTTTTGACAGTTTTTCAGAGGCTTTATATTTAATGATATAATAGTATCTGGAGTCATGGCGAGGTTATCATGAAAGAGAAATTGAAGCTAGTGGGTCACTGAAAAGGAAATAAGATTGCTAGTGGCTTCATTGACGTTATTCTGAAAGGTTATGATAAATTTTTACTTTTCTATTTTAATTCACTCATGACTAAGATCTCCCAACTAATTAGGAAAAGATCTGATTAGATAGTTCTTACAACAGTAGCCCTTTTAATGTAATAGCTGCCTCAAGTTTTCTAGAGGGAATGCTCACTTTTCCTTTGCCAAAGAACCCATCCAAAATTTGTAACTCCAAAAGGAAAGCTATGAGATAAGGCATATTAGGAACAATCCATTTAAATAACTGATTTAAATAAAAAATCACTAAGTGAAATAATAAATTGGAAATGTAAGTATGTTCAGGTTGTTTGGAATTGAGAGGAGATAGTCTCGATGGAAAGTGTTCGTCTTTTTCCTTTATGGAAGAATGCTGACTTTTTATTTCCTAAGGAAACTGATCGCTTTTTGAGTATATTGGTTTCCTATTGCTGCAGTGACATTTTGCTGCAAGTTTAGGGCTTTAAAACAACACAGATTTATTCTGATACAGTTCTGGAAGACAGTCCGAACTGCATTTTACAGACCTAAAGACAAAGCTTCAACAGGGTTGGTTTCTTCTGGAGGCCCGAAGGGGGAAATCTGTCCCTTTGCTTCTGCCAGCTTCTGGTGGGTGCCAGCATTGCTTGACCTGTTGCCCTGGAATCTCTGCTGCCAGAGTCCCATTGCTTCCTCTTTCTGTCTTTTACTTTCTCTCTGGTCCCGTCTTTTAGGACATTGGTTACATTTAGGGCTCACCCAGGTAAACCAGGACAATCTCCCCATCTCAAGGTTCTTAACATAATCACATGTGCAGTGTCCCTCTGGCCATAGAAGGTAGCATTCACATGTTCTAGGGGTTGGGACCTGGATATCTTTGCAGGAGCAATATTCAGTCTCCCACAGTGAGTTTTTGCGCCTCTTCCTGTACATCTACTTCCAGATACCATTTTCCTCTCTCCCTACCCCACATTCTCCCTTACCCCTTGCTCAGACTTCTCTTCCTTGTATTTCTGATGCTGAGTCAGTATCATATCTGCATATCAGTTTCCAGCTTGTTGATGCTATATGTGAAAATTAGTCTGTAGCCTCGGGCAGGTGGAACCTCAGTTCATAAGCAATATGCTATCTTTAAGGATTAAAATCAGACTCAGGTGGTAGAGTCCTGGACAGGGAGGAGTGGTAGTTCTAGCTTTTCATTTCAGCTCTGCCATTAAACTGTAATTTTGAACAAGTTCCTTAATCTCCCCGGTTTACTTTTTTTTCATAATTAAAATTTTTTTAATAACTTTAAATTAAATGATTTTGTTTCATCAAATTAATATTGATGACTTTAGTGCTAGGTGGTTATTTTTAAATTATAATTGTCTTTTTAATTTAAGTGACTTTTATTTCACCATTTTCTAGAATTATATAACCCTTTTTTCCTCCAATCATTTTCTACTATTTTCCTAGGCATCTAATTTGAAGTTTAAGTATTGTGTGGTTTTGATTAACAGGAGGATCAACTTTTTGTGGCATTGCCTCACTGTGTCTAATGGGTAAACTAGAAGAAGTGTTTTCAGAGAAAGAATTGAACAGGATAAAGAGGTGGTGTATAATGAGACAACAGAATGGTTATCATGGAAGACCGAATAAGCCTGTAGACACCTGTTACTCTTTCTGGGTGGGAGCAACTCTGAAGGTAAGAAAACAAATAAAAATGAGAAACCTATGCTCTGTTAATATAAACTGTGATTAAAGGGTTTGCTTCAAAGGTCTTTGTATTATCATTAAATACTGTTAGAGTTAGGCTCTTAAGTTGTTTCTGTTGCTCTGGCAGAGCTAGTCTTTGTTGTTTTTCCGTAGAATTCAGTTACCTGTTGTGCTACTTGAAAATATCCATTCTTATAAAACTTAAGTGACCCAGAACCTAGGTAAGAAAGTAGGTATAGGTTGTAAAAAACTTGTTACCAAAACTGATCGGTAGTCTGTCTAGAACAGCGGTCTGTCTTAACGTGATACCAGTGAAGGTTCTGTGGGAAGATACTGATCTTAAAAAGATAAGCCATGGGTTGTTCATTTAAAACCCATTTAAGGTTTTCTATTTTTTATTAATTTATTTGTCTTCAACTTCTGTAACTTACTGTTATGTTCACACATTTTTTCCCCATCTCTTACCTTTTTATGTACCTAATCCCTTAAAGTTGTTAGCTGCTAAATATCCATTAGGTTTCTCTATGTTAAAGTTATCTTTTCACTTTTAAAGAGTATCTACTGTTTGATACTCTGGAATCTAGCAAAAGTCTATGCTTTCTACATAATATCCTAATTTTTTCCTTTTAAACAAATTCATACATGTGGTTAAAATAAATTCTGAAAACAGAATAACTTAAAATGAAGGCAGTAGCCTATCTCTGTCTCCTCACTTCTAATGCCATTCCTCAAGTATACCAGTTGTCTTTTTTTTAATTATGGAAAATTTCAAACATATTCTAAAGTAAAGAGAATAGTGTAATGAACTCCTATATGTTCATCAACCGATCTCAACAGCGTTCGTCCCAAAGCCAGCCTTTATCCATATTCAAACTCACTTCCCTCCCTCACACTGTATTATTTTAAAGCAAATCCCAGATACCAATATTTATAGTATCTGGAAATTCTTCAGTATAATCACCAAATGAAAATAACTTTCTAAAAAACAGAACTGTAGTATTGTTACCACATTTTTTTTAAAGCCATAATTCCTTGTTATCATTAAACATCCAGTCATTGATGGTGTGTATCAGGAGGCACATCAAAGGACTTCAGAGTTGTCATGCTTGGTTTATCCACGTAAGCTTCCCCATCAGCTTTTTTTTTTTTTAGTGGTGGTAAAATGAACGTAATACTATGTTTATCCTAATACTGTAAGTGCCACGATTCAGTGGCATTGATTACATTCATGGTGTTCTGTGACTCACCACTGTCTACACCCAAAACCTTTTCATGACCTTCAACATGAAGTCTGTACTCATTAAACAGTTAGCTCTTCATTCTCCCCTCCCTCCTGGTTACCTCTACTCTACTCTCTTTCTCTATGAATTTGCCTATTCTTGGTGCAGCATATAAGTGGAGTCATACAATATGTGTCCTTCTGTGTCTGGCTTATTTCACTAAAAAGCAGTGTTCTGAAGGTCCATCCATGTTGTGGCGTATATCAGACTTTCATTTGTTTTTATAGCTGAGTAATATTCTGCTGTATGTACATACCACATTGTGTCTGTGAACACTTAGGTTGTTTCCACCTTTTGGCTGTTGTGAATAAGGTGACTGAACATTGTGTCTGTTTGAGTCCCTGCTTTCATTTCTTTTGCATATTTACTTGGAGTAGAATTGCTGGTCATATGGTAGTTCCATGTCTAACTTTTTGAAGAACCACCACTGTTTTCCACAGTGAATATCGTTTTACCACCCCACCAGCAATGTCTGAGGGTTCCAGTTTCTCTACATCTTCACCAACACTTGTTTTTTCCTGTTTTTGTTTGTTTGTTTGAGCCATCCTAATGTGTGTGAAGTGGTATCTCATTGTGGTTTTAATTTACATTTCCCTAATAATTAGTGATATTGAGCATCTTTTTATATGCTTATTGGCCATCTGCGCATCTTCTTTGGAGAAACATTCAAGTCCTTTGCCCATTTTTTTAATCATGTTTGGTTTTTTGTTGTTTGCTTGCGGGAGTTCTTGATGTATTTGGATGTTAATCTCCATCCAGACACGTGATTTGCAAGTTATATTCCATAGTTGCCTTTTCAGTCTGTTGGTGGTATCCTTTGATGAACAAAAGTTTTTAATTTTGATGAAGTCCAATTTTTTTTTTTTTTTTACTTCTTAAGTGGTTTAGTATGTTTCTTAAAAGCCAGAATATCCTCTTACAGGCTGCAGTGTAATGGTCAAATCAGGAAATTAACATTATACAATATTGTTATCTGATCTATAAAGATTATTCATATTTCATGCCTCAGTTTCTTTATAGCAAACGAAAAAACTGTCGTCCAGGACACACAGTGTCACATGTGGCCTTTTTACTCTCCTTTATTGGTGGGGTTGTGGTGGGGGAATAGTTTCTTTCTGTCTTTTTTTTTTGGTATCATTAATCTACAATTACATGAAGAACATTATGTTTACTAGGCTCCCCCCTTCACCAAGTCCCCCCCACATACCCCTTCACAGTCACTGTCCATCAGCGTAGTAAGATGCTGTAAAATCACTACTTGTCTTCTCTGTGTTGCACAGCCCTCCCCATGCCCCCCACGCACTATACATGCTAATTGTAATGCCCCCTTTCTTTTTCCCCGCCCTTATCCCTCCCTTCCCACCCCTCCTCCCCAGTCCCTTTCCCTTTGGTAACTCTTAGTCCATTCTTGGGTTCTATGAGTCTACTGCTGTTTTGTTCCTTCAGTTTTCCTTTGTTCTTATCCTCCACATATGAGTGAAATCATTTGGTACCTGTCTTTCTCTGCCTGACTAATTTCACTGAGCATAATACCCTCTAGCTCCATTCATGTTGTTGCAAATGGTAGGATCTGTTTTTTTCTTATGGCTGAGTAATATTCCATTGTGTCTATTACCACATTGATGAAATCCAATTTATCTATTTTTCTTTTGTTACCTGTGCTTTTTGGTTGTCATATCCATGAAATCATTGCCAAGCCCAGTGTCATAAAGATTTTCCCCAGTAGTTTCTTTGAACAGTTGTACATCTTTAGTTATTTAGTTTAGGTCTTTAATCCATGTAATGGTCTAACTTCATTCTTTTGCATGTGGATATCTAGCTTACCCAGTACTATTTATTGAAGAGACTGTCCTTGCCCCTTGTCAGAAATCAGCTGGCTACAGATGTGTGGGTTTATTTGGGGTCTCTCTGTTTTATTCCATTTGTCCATATGTCTGTCCCTATGCCACTTCAATACTGTCTTAGTCACTGCAGATTTGTAGTAAATTTTGAAGTTAGGAAGAATGAGTCCTTCAACTTGATTATTTTTCAAGATTGCATTGGCTATTTGGGGCTCCTTGCAGTTTCATAAGAATTTGAGGATTGACCTTCCCATTTCTTACCAAAAAGGCTTTGAAATTGAGAGAGATAGTGTTGAACCTGTGATCTCTTTGGGAAATATTGACTTCTTAACAGTGTCAAGTTTTCCTGTTTGTGAGCATGGGATGTCGTTCCATTTATTTAGAGCTTTAATTTCTTTCAGCAGTGTTTTAGTCTTCAGCATACAGTGTTTTATCTCCTTGGTTAGATTTATTGCTGAATATTTAATTCTTTTAGATGCCACTGTAAATGAAATTGCTTTCTTAATTTCCTTTGGGATTTGTTTGTTGCTGGTACATAAAAACCTCACCAACTTGTTATGAATGGTTTAGCAGCCACTGAAGATCATTGCTTAGATCCATTATATCATTAAGGGTTGGAAAATGGTGATATTCTATCATTCCTTTTAAATTTATTAACTAGTTCTTTTTTTTTTTTGGTATCATTAATCTACAATTACATGAAGAACATTATGTTTACTAGTCTCCCCCCTTCACCATGTTCCCCTCACAAACCCCATTGCAGTCACTGTCCATCAGCGTAGTAAGATGCTGTTGAATCGCTACGTGTCTTCTCTGTGCTGTACGGCCCTCCCCGTCCTTCCCCCACACACATTATACATGCTAATCTACTAACTAGTTCTTTTGTAAAGAAGAATTTTACTTTACCCTGAGATATAGTTGGTACAAAGAAAGCAAACAAATAAACTTAATTCTTTCTCTTAAAAATGTTCATTCGGTATAGTGAGTTGGTTCCCAGCATCCCCTAAAGTTTTCCAATAAAATGATTGGGTTTTAGGGTTTTATTTCCCTTTGAGTATCATTGTGAACTCATAGAATTTAATATATTTTTATGTTTTAATCCATTACATTGTTCTTTATAAAGCGCAAATTATCTGATCTTTACCTAGTAGGAGCCCCTTCAGGTTGGTTCTTGGTATTACTTCGGTAGTGTTTGACAGCTTTCTAAAGGCAACCATTTTTCAATATTAAAAAAAATTTTTTTCTTATGGATATCACCATAACTTTAAATAACATGCTGATTTTTTTTACCTTTCACCTTTCAACATCATCTTTGATTCCCAGCTATGAAAAATAAAGATTTAGCCTCCCAGCAAATTGTTACTGGTTGTATATTTTTTAGTTTTGAACCCTTTCTCCTCCTCTTCTACCTTCTAATTCTGTCAGATTAGTTTTTATAATAACAAGGTGGGTAATATTCATATTTTGTTAAGTAACAATAATCAAATACTTTATGTTTTGCCTGTAGGTTGATCTAAAATTTGAAAACCAGTAATCAGCACTTACTATTATCATGTGAATATTGTTTATTGCTGAACCAAGTACAGTGTTAAAATTATAGTTTCTTTTTATGTAATGACTCAAGTGCCACTTGATGGAAAATGTGTCTAGCATTCAGGATTCTAAAGAGTCTCTTTCCTTATACTGTATTAATTAATCAAAATGAATTCATGAAAAAGTTTATTTGTACCATAACATTCTTACAGGTTGTTTTTCCTTTTGAGAAGTAATGCTTTATCAGTCACTAATATCTTCTGTGGCTCTCTGATGAATTAACAATTTTAGCTACTTTATGTCTTACAGAAATCTCTAAAACTATCTTGTTTACTGCTAAAGCCCCCCAACCCCCTGATCTCTTCACAGTGTGATTCATCCTTTATTTTTTTCTATTTTTCAGTGGAATCTTGAGAGAGAAGACACATACATGTCCTAAATCTTTAAGCTACATAATGTCCTAATGCTTGAATCATATTTGCCTCACCTTTTATATTTCCTAATTGAAGAGCTATAATTTTTTTGCTGTTCTCAAAAAAAATTCTCTAGCATCTAGTTAATTTTTGTTTCTCCTTTTAAAAATATTTTTAGAACTAGTTACTACCAGTTTGTAACTAAAAGCTCAAAAGCCTATCATAAGGGTTAAAATATGGGTAGATAAAATTGCACTTTTTAAAATGACCAATTCGGTTGAGCAGATTGGGGGAGTTGTTTTGAACCTGCCAATTGCGACATAGAGGGGCTAGTTGAGCATGATTCTGAAGAAAAAAAGTGGGAGTGGATTCAGAGAAGGAAAGCAGATGTGCTAAGATGATAAAGCATGTAATAATGTGGTTGACTACTTTTAAGTGCTTCAAGTCCCCAGAGGCCTGCTGTGAGAGAGAGCTAGAGGAAAGCATGTTTAAACAGTATATATCTGAAAATTGAGCCAAAGGGCAGTATGAAAGTTTTATGTTAGTAAATTGATATTTGTCATGTCATTGCAGCTTCTGAAAATTTTCCAATACACTAACTTTGAGAAAAATAGAAATTACATCTTATCAACTCAAGATCGCCTCGTAGGGGGATTTGCCAAGTGGCCAGATAGTCATCCAGGTAATTTATTTTTTGTGTGAATCCCATACAGCTTTACTTTTGTTTATTTCATGAGAGGGTCTTCAAGCATCTTTGTCAGAAAGGGCATATGATAAAAAATTGAGCCACAGTTATAAAAGTAAAGTAGATAATGTTTTTAAAAAGGTGAATTATTTAGCCGAGGGGAGATTTAGGATGTTGGTGGAGGAGTGCGGGAAGAGTATAAAGGCCTTGAGGATTGAAGTATCAAGATGTTGGTATTGTTTGCATTTTTTTCCCCGAGTATTTCACTTAGCAATTTCTTATTTCATTTGAGGCAGTAACGCAATGGTCTGAATGGGTCCTGTCCAAAATAGAGAATCATTTAGTCACTCCAAAATCTATAGAGTCCTCTTGATTCAGTAATCATCAGCTATCTGTTGAGCTAAGTAGAATAAATTACTGAATGCAACAGGTAATCAGGTTTTACTCTTCAGAAGCCATTAAATGAGAAATCTCAAGTCTTGAATATAGGTGTCCCTCACTGTACATACTCTGTTCTCTGAATTCAGCAGATTCAGGTTATTTTTTAGGTGAATACTTTGCTATCTCAACCCTTACCATTTACTGTCTGAAACTCAAGAGCCAAACATGTTTATACAACATGATATTCTATGTTTTCCAAACTCAAGGATGGCATAGATCCCTGTGAAAAGCAAAGTGTTCTTGTATTTCATAAGTACTTTCAAATGGGTTCTTTAGAAAGAATGAAAAATCTATATTAATGATGACATATCTCCAAAATATATGAATAATTCTGCTGTTTCCCAAACCTAGACAGAACTCACTTCCAGATACCAACTCTAATATAAAACTGCCTGCTCAGCATCTGCAGGTGCCTTCTACAGGCCCCCAGACCTAGCATGCCAGCCAAACTCATCACATCCTTGCTCCACCCTTCCCTCACACTTCCGTTGGCACTAGGCCCAAGTTCAGGACTAGGATTCTGCAACAGTCTTATCTTTAGTCTTGCGGCTTCTGGTCTAGACCTCCCCCTCGCCCCCATCGACACTTCAATAAGAGAAGAACCAAAGCTACTTTCAGGCTCTAGGGGGATCTCTGATGCAAAAAACGATTGAGAACCTCTAATCTAAATTCTACATTAAATCCATTCAAGTCATGCAAAGACTTTGTCAGCACTCAGTTCTTTGGCAAAGCAGGTAAGGCCCTCCTGGGGTTTGGCTCCTCTCCTGTTTCTACTGTCCTCCAGGCTACTTGCCTCTCCGCCTATGTTTTCACCTCCAGCAAAATGAACCTATTTACAGCTTCCCAAAATGTTGGTTTAAGAGTTTGATAAAAATAATTCAAAACACTGAGATTTTTGATAAATAGGTTGACAAAATGTTAGCTATAAATATATGACACTAGATGCAAAGGATGATTGCTTTTGCAGCACTGAAGTAGAATCATGGTTTTTATTATTAGTCTAGGACCTTTGCTATGAGTATGTACTTGAATCAAAATATAAACAAGGGGCTCATGAAATCATATTTTTGTACCTTAAGGAGCAGGAATACTTCCTCATATCCATACTTAATTATATTTTCAAGCAAAATATGTTTCTTTAGAAAAAATGTACAATGCTTTTAATTTCTAAAGCGAAATTATGTATTTTTTTTCCAGTTTCATTGAGAAAAGGTTGACATACATCACTGCAAGTTTAAGGTGATTAGCATGATGGCTTGATTTACAATATATTTTGAAATGATTACCATAATAGTTTCAGCTAACATCCATCTCCCCGTGTAGATAGAAAAAGCAAATAGAGAAGAAAAGAGTAAGGGGAAAAAATGTTCTTCTTGTGATGAGAAATCTTAGGATTTACTCTTAACAACTTCCCTGTGTACCCTAGAGCCCTGTGAGGCAGAGTTGTCACGCCGTGCATTACATCCCTAGGACTTAATTATCTGACATCTGGAAGTTTGTACCTTTTGACCACTGTCTTCCAACTCCACCTCCTTCTGCCACTGGTAGCCCCAAGTCTGATCTCTTTTTCTATACATTTGGGTTTTTTGTTTCTGTTTTTGTGTTTTAAGATCCACAATAAGTTATATCATACAGTCTTTGTCTTTCTCTAGACTTACTTCACTTAGCTTAATGCCTTCAGGGTCCACCCATGTTGTCATAAATGGCAGGATTTCCTCGTGCTTTTTGGCTGAATAATATCCACTGTATACTTTTACCGCAACTTCTTTATCCATTCATCCATCAGTGTACACACTTAGCTTGTTTCCATGTCTTGGCTGTTGTAAATAATGTTGCAATGAATATGGGGTGCAGATATCTTTTCAAGTTAGTGTTTTCATTACCTTTGGATATGTTCCCAGAAGTGGAATTGCTGCATCATATGGTATTTCTATTTTTAATTTTTGGAGGCTCCTCCATACAGTTTTCCATCGTGGCTGCACCAATTTTCAATCCCACCAGCCATGCACAAGGGTTCCCCTTTCTCCATATCCATGCCAGCATCTGTTATCTCTCATCTTTTTCATAGTGGCCATTCTTATAGGCATGAGATGGCATCTCATTGTGCTTTTTATCTGCATTTCCCTGATGACTAGTGCTGTGGAGCATCTTTTTATATACCTGTTGGCTTTTCATATATTTTCTTTGGAGAAATGTCTATTCGTTTTGCCCATTTTTTAAATTGGGTTATTTAGGCTGTTTGCTGTTGAACTGTATGAGGTCTTTATATGTTTTATATATCTTAATTTCTAAAGCAAAATAATATTTTTATATTTTGGTATCTATAACCATAGCTATAAATATGTTAGAAAAGTGTCTTAAGAAAATTGAGAATTACTTTGGTCTTGATGCTACTGTTTTCAGTCTGTGCATGTACCATTTTAATAAATAATGGGCATAGAGAAATGACAAGCTCTTGGAAAACATTTCTTGTATAAACATACTTGAAGTTCATTTTGAGAATTTACAGTGTATTTTTAAAAGAAAATTCTTGAAGCTTTTTTCTGGAGAAATCAGTTGCTAACTTTACATTTGTGTAACTACTTAGATGTAGTACTTCTTACGGATATGTTACAATGTCTTCTTCATTGCATATATACAGCAAAACATAGAAAGCCTTTGTATGATAAATTGAATTTATGTGGAAAGACCTATTCACAGAGCCTTTAGAATAATTGTTTTAACATGATTCTTTGAAATTAGCTTATTCTTCTATAAATCTAATAGCAGATTTGACCCAGATATTTTATATACATTTACAGTAGAAACTTAGGAAAAGAATGACATTTTATTATGAAGGAAAAGTACATATTATAATATCTAAAGTGCTTGAATGCATCACCCCAAGAAAATAAGGGTTTGCTTTGATTTGGTTTTAACTATTTGAGGTTTGAAACAATTATGTTCTGCTTCATGGGCTTTTAAAAAACACTTTTGAGAAAAAAATGTTTTATTTTTACGTTACCTGAAAGTATAAGATCCTATTTTATGTTATTCAATTCATTTGTGTTCCATTTTTTTCCTAGAAAGTTTCCTCATTTCTAGACAATAAACTTTAATGTTGTTTTGTGCCTTTTGTAATTTTAGAATAACTACTAGGAAAATAGGGCAGGGAAAATCAAATTTAGTTTTTGTTGTCTGAAAATCAGAGGAAAGTGCACCAGAGGAAACCTAAGCATTCTCAGAAAAGACATCAAAGGGGATTAACATGGGCCTCTATTAGTGAAGTGACTTTTTCACAAACAACATTAAGCACATTAAGTAAATGATAGTCATGTAAGTAAAACTTTTTATTTAATTCTTCTGACAAAATTTGACTAGGTAAGATGTTTTGAACTTTAATAGCTCTTGAAGCCAGAAATAATGGCTATATAAAAATAGAAAAAATTCTTGACCTCTACGATATTTTTTGTAATGTTCCCATCATTGCCGAGCTCTTGAGCTGTTCACAAGGCCATAAAAGGCTCTCAGAAAGGCAATAGCCATGCGGTTTCAGTGGCTGCCTTCACGAAAGAGGGTCACTAACCCCCAGGAAGATGGGCAACTAGTGAAGCCAGTGTAGGATTGTCATGGTGCGAACTCACATCATCTTAACCAAATAGCGTGTGACTTTGTTTTCCTTGTAAGGTCAGCTGTTTTTTGAATGACTGACATTGCCCTAAAAAGGAAAGTAAAATATGGTGCAGCATTCCAGAATGAATTGTTTTCATTAAGGTTCTTTCACTGAACACAGTATTGGGATAGTATGTGGTTTAGGAATTGTCAGAGGTAAAATTTGGTAGGGCAGGTATTATTGCTGCTTAGATTCAGAGGCTTAGTTAATTTTTAGGAAAACTATTTTCCTTTTATGCTATAGAGTGAAACCCCCTTGTTTCCGTATTCTGTAGTAAGCCGAGGGGAAAGCCCACTAAGCGAAAAGCCTGTTACTGCTACTCTTCCTCTTTGTCCTTCAATCGCTGAGGATGTTGGGAATTTCACTTCTTCATTTGTGCTATTGTTTGCCTTTGCTAATGATATTTTTTTTAATAAAACATCTCATTTTTTTGAAAATTAGTGATTGACCTTGAGAAAGCAAATTTCAAAAACTATATTTAGCACTTTTTAAAATTTATTTTTATGTGATGATGGGCTTAATAGGTATTTAGCTAAAATATTGTGTAGCATGTACAAATAAGAATGCCTGTTGTGATAAGAATGCCTCATTTTCAGATGCTTTGCATGCATACTTTGGGATCTGTGGCCTGTCACTAATGGAGGAAAGTGGAATTTGTAAAGTTCATCCTGCCCTGAATATAAGCACACGGACTTCTGAGCGCCTTCGAGATCTCCATCAGAGATGGAAGACCAAGGACTCTAAACAGTACTCAGAGAATGTACAGATTTCCACATGACTGACTTTGTTCAGATTGGGAGGGTGGGGAGATTTGTAGCAAAACTGTAGCTCAAGGTTAAAAGCCATGTATAACCAAGTGTGCTCTTTTTTTTAAGAGATAGAGTCTACAATCAAATATCGTGCTGATGGCACTTTGGGATATGGTCTTGAGCCAGTAACCTTTGTACTAGGTTTCAAGAAAATCGTGGTTGATGTTTGAACCACAATGGACTCTGTTGTGGCTCTTCAGTGTTTATACTGTATTTCTAAGAAGTTCTTTGAGGCAAATTAACTGTATGTATGTGGGTTATCTTTTTTAAAAGCTCTTCATTTCAAATTGTATCGTGTTATAAAATGGAACAAATCTTCCGAACAAGTTTATGGTTCACATAGCATTGATAATCTTCAGATGAGCACTTAGTTATCATTTTAAATGCTTGACTGCTAATGGTAGAAAATTGCTTTAATGAATTAAGTATCTGGGATTAGTCTTTGAAAACAGATGATTCCATAATTTTTAAAAAAGAATGACTTATTTTGTCTTATTCTTAAGTGTGCCAGTTAAACTTGTATGGCCTATAGAAGTGAAATTAACTTCAGAGCAAGAATAAGTAGGCTTAACTAATACAATAATTTTCTAAAGAATGTTTTAAGACATTATAAAACAGGGAAAAGTAAATTAACTGTATTTGATAGTGAATGGGAAAGTTTTGTGCTGTGTGAGTCATTTATTTGGATGTTGCTGGGGTGAATAACAGTCATGTTTGATTTTAATCTCAAATCATTAGTTGCTTTTTCCCCTGGGAAAAAACAGTCTCATCTAGAAGGAAAGACATTTAGTGGTTTTGTTTATTTTTCTGAGATATGTGATATTGTAAATTATACATGTACTTTTATAACGGGGTTATTTTTAGCCATTTGGATTTTTTAGTTTGTTGCCCCTAGTATGTTAGTGACTCTAATTTCAGACTGGTAATCTTGTAATTTTTTCAAATTAAATAACTAAAAATTGAAGTGGAAAAACAGAACCACTAAAGTAAATTCAATGGTATAGCTCCATATATGATCTTTATATTTTTGTATGTTCAGATAAATGGTAGGGAAATGTACTTTTTAGGTCTTAAAGGACTGGGGTTTCGTTCTTTTATGTTTTGTTTTTTTCATTCTATGAACTAGCAAATAGTAAAAGAAATAGTGTAAAAACTCATCATCATTAGTAATCAGTTTATCAGTAAATTGTTCAATGATGTTGAAGATACAAGACTAGTACTAAAATGGAGAGGGAAATCTCTTCATAAAGGAGCTGGATATAAGTTAAAGTCTTGGTGATAATAGATGTTGAATTATTCTACAAGTATCAGTATAAAAATTAAACTACTAGTATCACTGTTTAGGAATAATGGTCCTTCCCAAGGAAAACCTAGTATATACTTGGAGAATGATTCATTTATTATTGGCATCCTCAGTTTGCCAAAGTCAACTTTGTTATTTTTTAAATTAGAAATAAAGTAATTTTTCTGATGTTGGGGAAAAAATTAACTTGACAACAGATGTTACCCTTCCATAAGTTATTCTAGTTGCTTCTGTTTAAATCCTGGCAAGTCAGAATATCCCCATCCCAAAGTAGTTACCTCTTAGACCTCAGGAGTTAAAATAGCTTATATCTAATAGTTTTAGAACTATGTAAAAAACCCAGATTGTTTTTACTGAATCACTGTTAGTGGTTGGAAGGTAAGAAAGTAACAGAAACTATACTATATTCATCAATAAAAGAGAATTGCAAGGTTAAAAGTATTTCATGAAACTTTGAAGAAATATTTTCTGACTCCTTGTGTAATTGAATGTGGCATAAGATTGTAAACTACAGTATGACCAACTGGTATACTTAGGAGAGGCCTTCAAGGACCGGTGAATGCTCATATTCCACAGCACCGTATCGATCAAAAATGCCAGGCCAGTGTGAATTGTGGGGAAACTACTACTAACTTTCTAAATAGTTATTTACAAGACAAGTATTTATTAATAAAGTATAAACAGTATTTCACATATACACTTTGTTCTTTAGCAGTGGTATTGTAATGAGAAGGGAAATACGAAGACTGAAATCTCAACTATTCCCTGTGCTCTAACCCCAGCTCCAGGATGGTATATTTTAGAAGACAGAGGGAGAAGCTTTGTTTTGAGCATCTGCTTGAAAACAAGGTTTATCGGTCATACAACACAGTTCAATTTGATCTTTAAGTAGTTATTTATAAACATTGAATTTAAATTCAAATTGAAGTTTTGCTAACAGTGGTGTGTAGTTTGGATCCTGTTGGACTTGATACTGTTTGAGAATCAGCTGGATAAGGTGGTGCCTTGAGTCAGAAGACTTGTGTTTAAATCCCAGATCTGCCAGTTCAGTTGTGTGGTCTTGGACCCTAACTTCACCATGGATAAAATAAGGGGATGATCTTAACTCCTGAGATTGTTTGAGATTAAATGAGATAATACATGTAAAGCCCTTAGTGTAGTCGTGAAATACAGTAAATTCCTAATTATAATTTCTGTCATGACATTGTGAAAATGCTTTGTTAAAACCTCTCTTCTGTAATGGAGACCTCATCTAGTTTAAACTCAAAGATGATGGCAGCAGTGTAGTGTCTGAGTCTCCCCCATAAGAACACAGAATAATTAGGAGAGCCGCAGACCCTATTCTACAAAACAAGATGACAAATTATCCCCAAGAACCTCACAAATAAGTGAGGATGACATGGTTTTAGCATCTGTGTGGAAAGAAGTGAACGGCAGGCAGCTGGTTTCTGGCAGCCTTGAGGAGAACTCTAACATTAGCCTCAGTATCTCACTAGAAAGTGTGGGGGGCCAATCTGAAACAGGCTGAAACTGGGAGGGCTTCTACAGGTTTCCGTTTGCAGGGGAATTCTGGCACGGTAGTAAGGCCTGGTGGCTGTGCTAGAGAGCAGGCTGTGCCCTGTCTTGTATACATCTAACACCTAAAACAAAGCCTAGCCCTGAGGAGAACCTGCTAGAAATAGGATGCAAATTGGACAGGGCAGGTTCAGTAGGACAAGAGAGGAGAAAGTCCAGATAAATGTTCGAAAGGCCAATAGACCCACATCATCTTTTAAGTCACATTATAAAAATGAAAAGAGAGCTTGTGGACCATGGAGCTAAAAAAAAGTCATCCTAGAGCGCCCCCCTCCTTCCTAAAAGTACAGGAAAACTCCTTTCATCAAAAAGAAAACCCTCCTGAGGAGGATAACAGTCAAATCCCAATCATAAGAAGTAAGCAGATAAGCAGGGCAACATCCCTGCAGACGGTCAGAGCACACCAGGCAGACCCCGCACGGACGAGTTAGAGCGCGGTTATGGCAGGGAGTGTACAGTACTTAGAGCTCTAACAGTAAAGATGTTAACAGCTAAAAATTAAACAACCAAGTCTTAAAAACTGGAGGAAAAAGCAAACCAAAAGGAAGGATGGAATTAGTAAGAAGGAGAAACAGGCAGAGAGATACCCACACCACCAGTAAAAAAAAAAGACAAAACTTCAAATGATGGGGGAAATACCCATAAAACAAAGTTTTCAAAATAAGACTACTTCAAATAATTTTGTATAAAAGAAAAATAACTTTTTTAGAAAATGTAAGGTGCCAAAATTTGCCCTAGTAAATACAGAAATTCAAAACAAACCAACTACCATAGAAGAAACAAATAGTTAAAGGACTCTTACTAAAAACGCATCAGGCCCTGGTAGTTTTTAAGGGGGTTTCTACCTAACCTTTAAGATTTAAATAGTCCCAATATTAAAACAATTCCAGAAGGCTGTCATCCTAGAGCACCCTTCCCTCCTAAAAGAAGCTAGAAAAAGAACCTTGAACCTCAAAGTGCCAAAAAAAAAAACTTCCAAAAAGTGACTAATACAGTGTCCTGACAAAGATTGTACCAAAGAGGAAATTATATACCGCTCTCACATCAATGCCAAAATTTTAGCAATATGTTAGCAAACCATCCCAACAGCACTTTGAAAAAGTAGTAAATCGACTTAGGTTGGGTTTATTATGGGAATGCAAGGATAATTCAATATTAGACAATCCATTAATATTATCAAGAGTTATGGAGAAAAATCATCTCCACCTTTGCAGAAAAGGCATTTGACAGAATTGAGCACTCAACAGGTAGAAATTGAGTAATGCATAAACATTTTACCTGTGCCCCAAAGCCAGAATCTTAATGCCAAATCAAGAGACTTTCCAGCTGAAGTCAGAAACAAGAGAGAGACATAATGCCCAACAATCTCCGCTGCTACTTAACGTGTTGGGGGTTTTAGCCAATAAAAGTCTGACAAAAGAATACAAAGATAGGTGAATTGGAAAGAAGCTGTAAAACTATTTGCGGATAGGGTTTTATATCTAGGATACCCAAAGGAATTTGTTGAAAGACTACAAGAGAACCTTAGCAAAGTAGTAATTACTGTATATAATTAATTTGCATATATCATTAGTATTCAGACATGAAAGACTATACACTCTGATTACATTTACATGAAGTTCAAAACAGGCAAAACTTAACCTGTGGTGTCAGAAATCAATACCCCCTTTTTATCCACTACAGCCCTCCCCAAAGGTAAGCGCTATCACGACTCAAATCACCATTGGCTAGTTTTGTCTGTTTTTGAACTTTATGTAAGTGGAACCATACGTTATTTTTTTCAACGGGCTTGTTTAGCTCAACAAAGCCTGGAAGCTACAGGTGGTGTCTGTAGTGCTGGTAATGTGTTTGCTGATCTAGGTGCTGGTTACATAGGTGCGTTCACTTTACGAGTATTTGTCAAGCTGTACTCGTGATTTGTGCCCCTCTCTGTATGTACAAGTACAGTTCAATAAAATTGTTTAAAAAGAATAGAAGACTATATAAAATTAGTTAGAAAATATACTTAAAGAGCACTTTTGATTGCAAAAAGAGAACATAAAAAGAAACATGTGTAAACTTAAGACATGTCCAAAATCTGTGTGAGGTAAATTTTTAAAAATAAAACTATTGATAGACAAAAAAAAAAATAGACTTGCACAAATGAAAAAAGATATTTTCTTAGGTAAGACTCAACATCAAAGCATGTTTTTTCCTTAGTTTAATTTTTAAATTTTATTCCCAATAAGAGTGATTATGTTTGCTCTTGAGAGGACACACAGGAACAACTATGAAAACTGAAAAGGAAGAATGCAAGAGAACCAGCCCTACCAGACATTAAAACATGCTTTTCACTCCATGTTGAAAGTTTGGTATTGACACATGAAGAGGCAGGCAGGCCAGTGGAAGAGAAGAGAAACTCCAGTGACAGACCCAACAGCAGAGTACAATAAAGGCAGCACATCTCAACTCAGAACTTTAATAATAAATCGTATAGTAATGACTAGTGCTTTATAATTCAAATAGACACTTTTTTTTAAGAATCTAGAGCCACTTTGAACCTTTTTATTTTGCACAGTGGGCATTATTCTTGTAATTTCAAAAATAGAAAAAACTGATAGTCATCTCCCCAGCCCTGTCCCCAGCCTGTGCTCCTAGAGATCACCTCCGCCGTATAAATCCTTCTGTCCCTTAATCTTTCCATATACTTAACAATACATACTTAAGCACTAGTCATCACAATACCACATATATACAAGCATATGTTGTTTTACTGAGCAGCCCTGGGTCGACAAGTCTATTGAAGCTATTTTTCCAACAGCACTTGCTCACTTTTGTGTCTGTGTGTCACATTTTAGTAATTCTCACAGTATTTCAAACTTTATTATATTTGAATTGCTGCGTCCTTGACAGATGAAAAGTTGCTTCTTATCGATGAGAAGAGAGTGGTTTCTTGAGCTGGAATCTACTAGTGAAAATGCTGTTAAGACTTGAATGACAGTTGTAGAATATCGCATACACTTAGTTGATAAAGCAGCAGCACAGTTTGAGAGGATTGACTCCATTTTGAAAGAAGTTCTGTGTAAAGTACTCTCAGCATCGCATGCTACAGGGAAGTCATTTGTGATAGGAGGAATCTATCGATGCTGCAAACTTCATTGTTTCATTTTAAGAAATTGCCTTGGCTATCCGACCTTTCAGCAACCACCACCCTGATCAGTCAGCAGCCATCAACATCGAGGCAAGACCCTCCCCCAGCAAAAAGATGATGACTTGCTGAAAGTTCAGACGTTAGCATTTTTTGCCATGAAGTATTTTGTAAGGTATGTACATTGTTTTTTTGACATAATGCTATTGCACATCTAATAGACTACAGTGTAAACATGAACGTCTTTAAATATCCTTGAATAGTATCACGTTGCATAAATATATCATAATAAGTATCTTAGTTCTTACAAAATACTGTTGTAAGATCCTTGAAAATGTATCATTTACTACTTGGGAATACTGGGGCAAAAAGTGCACATTTTAAATTCCTAAGAGCTTTGTCACACGGCTTTCTAAAAAAGATTGTACTGGTACACATGTCTGCCTTGACACTGAGATTTTAAATATGATCAGAAAATAGTCTTCTGATAATAAAATACCAGCTCCATGTAACTCAGAATCATGACATTGGGAAAGACCTTACTGGCTTGGCCTCTTACCCTCATTTTACAAATTATAAATCTGAGGCCCAAAGATGAAGTAACTCTTGCAAGATCTGGACTCACTTTATGAGTTACAGGGGCCGTCTTTTCAGGCACTAACACTTCTCGTGTTATTCATCCACTTGCCCATTTCCATGTTTCTCTGGATGTTTAGTTCTAATTACTGTTCATTGAACTCTTAAAGCTTTAACTAAGTTAAGGGTTGCCATTAAAAGTGTTAAGTGGGATTTCCTGATCTGACTGATACTGTAGTGCAGTCAGGTCATCATTGAAGAAGCTGGGCAGTGGCACACGGGACCCCTCCCACGGATTGTTCACTTACTCTGAGTCTGTAAATATTCCAGAATAAAAACGTTTTTTAAGGGTGTGTGGGAACAGGAAAGGCATGTAAAATTCACTGGAGAAACTACGAGCTTAGGCTCAAAGCCAATTTCCCTCTCAATCCTAGATGAGCAAGTCAGGGAATTTGGTAGAGCTTTATGGTGTCTCTAAGGACTGAAAGAAAATAATCACTAAGACAATCAATTTGATAAAGTGTGCGTAAGTAGCTTTGCTAGAATGTTAATGGATTTTTATCTTGCATTTAAATTTCAGGAACTGAGTGCCACACTAGAATACCCACAGAATATGGCTCTAACAGAATACCCTTGTGTCTGCTGTAGAACATACTATAGAAAATCATTCAGTGGCTAAATTACAGAAATACACATAAAAGAATCATTGTTCAGGCAAGACCTTTTTTATAATAATTTGATGCTTATTTTAATATTTCTTACATTAAGGGACACTTAGGTTATTTCTAACTCACAAATGTTGCTGTAAACATTGCGTACATTTTCCTGTGGGAAAATATTGGTAGTTAACTGTCAAATTGCCATTCAAAGCAGTGTGACCATTCATAAGCTCACCAACAGAATGTTAGAATACTGTTTCTTACATCCTCTGTGGATATTATTGGTCTTAAAGTTCTTCCATTCTGGATGGAGAAAAGTACAGTATTCCTTTGCCCTGCTAAGTCTGGGAGGAGGTCATTCTCTGTGCTGTAATGAATTGATGCTAATTTTTTTTTTTTGCTTTGTGAGTGAAATCAGAATAATGGGTCTCCACTAAGGTAGAGTTTGTAATACTTTTCTAAGTGTGGTGTGCAGATAGTAGCTTTTACATCACCTGGGAACTCTTAGAAATGCAGTTCTCTGGCCCCACCTTACAGTTACTGAACCAGAAATGGAGGAGGGATGGGGGGTGCAACTAGCCATCTCTGTTTTAGCAAGCTCTTTGCAAGGCTCTTGTGCATGCTCAAGATTTAGAAATCAGCAAGCTAGCTGCTGATTTAGAAAAAAACAACTTGGGTAAGAGAAGCAAGAAAGAGCCCCATAATTATTTGCAAATTTAAATGTTAAAAAGAGAGGGGTTTTAGTCAACAGTAAGCTCAGTATTATCTTTATTCCCACCCCAGAAAAGCTGCAATCTAAGCCTATAGTAGTGTGGTTGAAAATATGATTAATATTCAGATATGTAAAGAAAATACATTTGTTTTCTCAAATGGATCTGGTCTTCATTTGCCTGTGTTTGGCTACCCAGGGATAGGGGAAGCTAGGAAATGAGGTCACTTGAGTTCATCAGCTGGCAGTCTCTCTGCGGTCAGGGTTTCTTCCTGCTCCTTGCTGTCTGGGTGTGCGTGTCTCCTGGTGGTTGGTGGGCCTCTGCTGTAGGTCGGTGCTCTGGTCTGGTCCCTGGTCTCGTGCCTACTGAGGTGTCTCCTGCTCAGTCCAGGGTGACCTCTCTAGGTGAGCTGCTGCCATTTGGCTCTGATCGCACAGCTGCGGCAGGATGGCCTCTGTTCTAGTGCCAGGACTCTTGCAGTCCGCCTCCTTCCCATGACTCCGTATCTGCCCACCACATGCTCCCTCACACACTCAGTCTACTCTGGCATATGCAGAAACTGCTAGATCTTTGAGCCTAAAGTGCTGTCTGCATTTTTCATGTGACTAGCTCCCTCCCCTCCCATTTCAAGTCTACCAAGCCCCCTGGAAGTAGAGCTAAGCTAAATCTGTCTCTCCTAGGCTATGCCCGGAGGAGCAGGTCGGAAGGCCAGCTCATATATCTAAATATTTAAGAGTGATGAATCAAACTAGAAAATTATGTTCTATCCTTCTAGGTTTGCAAATGTATGAAAGATTTGGAAAAAGAGCAGGTGATACCAAATAATTATGAATAGCACAAATCCATAAATAATTTGATTTTCCATCCCAGGCTGTGATTTGGCCATGGCTGCTGCTGGGCTGGAGCAGAGTAAATAAGGGGACAGAATTTCTCCCTTGCTTGCTGGCTGGCCATCCCCACTCCCTGCAGTCACTGGGGATCCCGCAGGAGAAACCTCACTCACTGTCCTTGGATGGAGTGTGGGCGCAGTTCTTTCACCGCCACTTGGTTTCCTCTCTTTGCTCACCTGCATCCACTCTTTCTGAGACTTCACACGGTCCCAGGCAGAGTCTTTGCTCACATCATGTGCCAGCCTCCTGCCCCACCAACATCACCCTTTCAGATACCTCCAAGGAACCTGAGGCTCACATTTAGAAATCTTGGCCTCATCAAACTTCCCAGTTCATGCCAGCCCTCTTCTTGCCACTGCCTCACCTTGAGGAGCTCCCTCATGCTTACACTGAGCTCCTTATCACCACCCCACCTTACTGCCCCCAACAGCCACCCCCGCGCCTTGGACCTAAGGGTATACGCCCTGGTGGGACAGTCCAAATGGACCCAGGCAGGAAGCCCAGACAGGCCCTGGAAGCGAGTTCTGGATGGAATACCGGGATCTCCAGTACCTGGGGCCTGGTTTAGAAAGGGGCTCCAGCTATCTCTCATGGGGAGCACCAGAATGGGGTCCTCTAAAGGAGGGGCCTGGGTGTAAGGAAAGTAGAGGCAGGCCACCAGCACCCATGCTCTTGATGCCTGTCTGGACGGGGCTGCCAGGTACTCCACACGCTTCTCCCCTGCCCAAGTTCCCTCTCAGCTGCGAATGTCCAAATCTCCCGCCCCTCATCTGTGGCCAGGACTTCCATTTCTTCCCATCCTGAGTTCCCTCTACCACCCACTTGACATACTAATGGGAGCTGAAGCGATGCAGAAAACCCTTTCCCAACGTCAAAGCCTGCTTTACAGTTCTTGTTTGCTGCAAACCCCAAAGCTGTGTCCTCCCTTTCCCTTGCTGAAATATTCTAAACCTCTCCAGGTAAACGAGAGGCTCTGGAGGACTAGGGAGTGCAAAGGCAAATAGCGTACCAGTGTGCAAAGTCAGCCTCCCCTGGGGCTGAAGTGGGGTCGCAATGGCACCGCACCACACTGTCAGGACCACAATCAGGCACACATTTTAAAGGGCAGAGGTATAAGGCTCTGGGGGACAGGGAGCAAGGATAAATGGCCAATTTGACATATTCAGATTCAGTGGCAACTCCAGTTTTGGGGGGGCAGCCATCAGTAGACGGTGAGTCCCGCAGGTGATTTGCCAGTGCTCATTAATTGCTTCGCGTGCATGTAGATGAGGTGTATTAGAGCAGGTGCAGAGCACGAGTTAGTCTTCATGGTCTGCCCCTCCCTCCTGAGCCACACCCTGGCTTCACCAGTAACCGGGCTGCTGAATGTGTACCATGCACAACAATACTGTTTGTTGAATAATGGGCTAATAAACTGAATCTCTATGTGAGAAACATAACTTTGCAGCATGTAGTACCCCCTGAGGCTGGAATGGGCAGCCCCCGCGAGTTGCCAGGTGCTGGAGAGGGAGAGGCGCAGCTGGAATGGAGCAGAGGCTGCAGGCTGGCAGGCGCCACCACACCACCTTCAGCTGGCCTTCTGTTTGGATGGGGCAGTGTTACACACACACACACGCGTGCACTTAATGTATTAACCCTGTTCTCTAAAAGGTAAACGTTTGTATTGCCGCTTCAGAACAAACTGCATTTTCAGAGTAAACAAATCATCCTAGCTGATGAAGGGACGTTCTCCTTTTCAGAAAAATTCTTAGTTCAAAAACACAGAATAATGAGGGAAAGGGGTAGAAAAGGACTATTTTGCAAATGGTAGTAGACTCCAGGCAACAGTCATCAATAGATACTAAAACCGTTAGGAGAAATGTTGATGGAGAAGAGCTTTAAAGTGGAAGGCTCCGGCTGCCACCACCGGAATCCAAGAATCAATCCTCCAGTCTTTAAAGGGGGAGCAGGCAGACATCACAGGCCTCTTGATACAATGCTCTGCAAGGTACACCTGTAAAATCTCCTAACCGAAAGATTTGAAACTTAGTCTAATTAATCTGCTGGATCTAACTTATACGACAAGTGAAATGGGAGTGTGTAAAATGGCACCACAAAGACACAGTCAGCTGGAGCCAGAAGGTAGGACGTCCTAAAGACAAATCTGGTTTCTGTACAAGTTAATGGCATAAAAAGCAGTGAGGGGGGAGGGATAAGGAGAGTGCGTTACATTAAAAGAAATGTAAGGCACAGAACAACCAGATACAACATGTGAACTTGGGGTCCCCATTGGAACAAACTACCTTTTCAAAGACATTATTGAGATGACAAGGGAAGTCTGATTATAAACTAGGTATAAAGGATATTAAAGAATTATTTTTTGTTGTGATAATGGTTTGTGTTATATAAATTATTTTCTCATATTTTAGAGATGTATTCAGAATTTGGATTGACAAATTCAGAGCTTTGCTTTAAAAAAACTACAATGGGACTCACTTTCAAAGCTTTCTATTCAGAAGACTATGAATCATTTTTTTTAAACATCACAGGTAATTCTGATGAGAAGCTGTGTTTAGGAATCACTCTGTTAAATAGCTCAAGGTCCCTTCTAACATGGACAGTAAACGGTCTTAAGGTGACTTCAGGCTGATAAATATACTATGTCTCATAAATAGTGTCTTCAGGAGGCTGTTTATAACAAAAGTATCCTTTTCCTGGGAGGGTCATCATTCGCCTGAACGTTAACACAAAAAGTAGGGATCCCGGAGGCTCAGGGTGAGCTGGACGAGGCCGCGTCCAGCACTGGAGAAGGAAGATGTTTTTACTGAAACATTTAAGTGGGGACTGAATGTTAGTTACCAACAGAAAACATTTCTGTTTAATCTCTACATGCCTCATAAATGAAACGTGAAAAAGTAGAAGGAATTTCTAAATGTAAGAACTGCTAATACATAAGTAGACAAATGAACTTAAGGAAGCACTGCTTTTAAGTTTTTTCAAACAAGATTGTACTATATGGGTACTGGGAGGAGAGGAAATATTTCAGAACACCAGCGTTCCAAGCTAGACTTTCAGCAATCTTTTCTATAGCAGGAATATACTAACATTGCTTCAGTGTTGAAAAGCACTCTTAAAGCTCCCTCCAGTTTACTAAAATGAGATTTTACTTGAGTCATAGGAGATGGCAAACTAGGTTATAGCTGTGTTTAATACTCATAGTTTTTATGGAAGATATATAATGCCTCTTCTCTGCTTATAAATATATAATACCATAATGCAAGTTTTCCATTAAATGTTAATAGGAGAGCATATATCTGAAATGTGCTTTTCCCCAGAGTTCTGTGATGGCATACTTGGGGGGAGAGAAGCTGGTAGGAGGACATCATGAAGATGCTTGCCTGTGTTAAAAACAACTGTCTTTCCCTCCACTTCCTTATAATATTACATCTCATTTCAATTACGTTTCACTCTTGTTGAAGACATTGTCAACTTGAGGACACAACTGAAAAGAACTGACTTGCAGGGAATTTTTTATATCAAAGATTTATTTCCTTACAAACAGACTGGGTAATAGCGCAACCTGGATTTAAACACTGGAGACCTAATGACTTTCATCTTTGCCCCTTAAACACACAGCACAGGAAGACTTCCCAGATGCTCAGGAGGAAAGTGACTGTTACCACCCAAACCAACAGAGCTAAAGCATGAGGCAACATATTCTTCAGCCACTGAGAAAACTGTCTCCTCTATTGTTTTGTTAAAAAAGGTAAGTGATCATCTCAGAAAAAATTTGAACGGAACAAGAAATTCTCCCTCCCATCCTGACACCCTATTCCCCAAACTTCTGCAGAGGCAGCAAGTGTGACCGGTTTCTTTTCTAGAAATGGACCTGCAGATACAACCACATATGTGTGCATATGTTTAGACTCAAACACTTACAATGGTGACCCAAAGACCAATGGACTCAGCAGGAATCAAAATTTACATTCGTCTGACATAGCCGGACACCTTCCTATTTCAGGTATCTACTACAGATTACCAAGGAAAAAGGCCAGCTTGATAATGAGAAAGGGCAATGTACTGCAAATAACATAGAAACTCATCAAAACAATAAACAGTAACAACCGGGAAGTCTAAGAACAAGGCTCTTCTTTCTCAATTCCACCCTCCTTGCTGGTACGGCATCACAAAGCCTTTTCGCTTTGAGCCTGCTATAGAAACCACCGCAGGCCGAGATGAACTGTGCCCTGCTGCAGAGGTCAGCTGCAGCAGAGATTGCAATCTCTGAACACATCATGCTTGAGGGGAGCAGGCTCTGGGCCACGCCGACAGCCACTGTCAGCTGCTTTGAGTACTGGGACTGTTGCAACACTGTGGTTTCTTAGTGGAAAGCCAGACTGGTTCTTACGTGTCACAGACCTAGTTGTTTGAACTGACTTTGTTCCCACACCTCCTTTCTATCATAGAATGCGTAGAAAATATTTGTACGGCACCTGCAGAAAATCTAAGAGGTGACTTATGGGCAGAACCGAGCACCCTTTCTTTCAACGGGCTGAAGATTTTATATGTTAGCACACAAGTAATCCATTCCACATACTGGAATTTGTCATTATTTGCTGCCCACATGAGGCCTGCAGACCACTTTATTACCACAGCATCGTCATGTGGGCTTTAGAAAAGCTGCCACTCAGTCCCATCAAATCAGCACCCACATTTGAACAAGCTTCCCAAGGGAGTCTGGTGAACGTCAAAGTTGAGAATATTAGTCTACAGGGTAATGTCTGCCTCCTTAGCAGGCAGTAGTAGGCGTGTGGAGAGCTAAGCCCTGCCTGCCTTTCTCTGATCTTTCCCTTTCCCCAGCACTGTAGTGAAGCATCTGTAATACCTGAACATATAACAGCCCCTCTCTCTCCTTTCCTTTGCACAGGCCAGCTCTCCCTTTACTGCCCCCCTGAACTCCTACTGGTCCTTCAACTGTCAGTTGAGAAGTCATCATTCACCAGCCCCAGCTGCACTAGGCAGAATGAGACCCTGGCCCATTATAAAGTCTTCTATCCATCCTGTTGCTCCCTAGTTCCAATTAAGTGCCTCTATTAGAGTCCGTATCCCACTGGACAGTGTTTATCTGTTCTCTGTTGTCTCAGGCAGACTGTGAGCTCTCGGAGTCAGCAGCTTGGTTAACTCATCTTTGAATTTCCAGGAGGTAACCCGGCATGTGGAAGGTACGATTCCTACTTATTGGATACATCAATCAAGGAATCTTGCTAACCATTTCTTCCAGAAAACTGTTTCCTCTCAAAATAATAGTGTATATGACATTTCTACATCATGTCAGAATAATTGTGTTTGTATGCCTCTGATTTGTGGCCAATTTCACAAAATGTAAGATAGCATGTAAACCCATTTTTTATCCCACTGGCCAGATGTAAAAGTATGGTCTGTCTTTTCAAGATATCAGATATTTTAACTATAATAAAGTTATTCTGAGGAGAAATTAAGCCATATCAAAATATGGTATAAAAGAAAAACATCTTCTGATAGGACCACTGTTGACTAAGCTCAGTGCTTCTTTTTCAAAACCATAAGCCTAAATATCAGTCAGTCACTGTTTCTTTCCTTAAAGATACTGAGAAATCCTTATTCTGGTTGGTCTGCATTCACTTTATAAATCACATGCTCATACTGTAGCCTTTTAATTCCCAGTAATTGTAAACTTGCCTCCACACTCATCCTTGGCTGGCCTTCCCCACACACTTTTTAAATCCTCATCTGGATGCTACCTAGGGCCATTCTGTGGTAGTCGGCAGGTCCATAAAAGGAAGGTGTTATAAAAGACCTATTTCCCCAATGGCTGAACAAGTACAGATGTAATTTACCAAAGAATTTCAGCCAGTGAGGCCACACCAGGTGCTGAATAAAGCCCAGCAGATAGGGTTTCTTTCCTCTTCTAAGTTTAGCTAAGAGGGTATGAAGAATGTTAACTCTCTCAGGCAATGATGTGGGCATTTGTCTTTGAGAGCAGGAACTTAGGACGTGAGGGGGTGGGCACTGGGGAGGACAACAAAGACGCCATGCAGCCAGCTGCTGCCATCCAACAGAAAACAAGAAAAGGGAGCCAAATAATTTCATGAAATTTGCTGAATATATAAAATACATGGAATAAAACAGCATGGATCACTGATTTGAAGACCCCATGTAGGGAATTGCTTCTCTAAGGCTGAGACTTAGTCTTAAAAAGAAAGAAAAGGTCTCTCACATTTGCAAAACGGGCTTTGTACAGTGCCTTGAAAGGATGCCTAAGGGCCCAAAAACAGCCAACCTGATTCCTCAACCCCTCCCCTGCGGGAAAAGGTACCTGGGAGTGTCTCCCACTTCTTGTTTGCTACCCAAAGAAGTGCCTGTGTTTTGTCATCCAAGGGTAAAAGGAAATAGCATTACTCTCCCTCTCCCAACTAGCTAATGAGTCACTAAAAGCAGAAAAAATTCAGGGCTGCCACACTCTCGTAGGAGTGCCAACATGTTTTGCAGCCCAGGAATTCTCGCACAAACCTCCCTTATCCATTCATACCTCAAAGACTCGGGAGTGAGCCCCAAGTGCCTGGGCCCTGATTGTGCTATTGGTGTGCATCAAAGGCCTTCCATGCTGGGGCCACTGCAGGTAAGACTTAGGCCATCAGAAAGCAGACTTTAGGGCAATCCCACTCCTGTCACCAAGTGAACCCTTCAGAAGAGCCTATGGGGCTGTTAGAAATCAGGTGCAGCAGAGCCCCTGTAGAACCCAGGGATGCATTTTTCTCTCACCAGGATTCATCTGCACTTCAGGCTGAGGTTTCTCCCTGGGGCTAAATTGCCACATCCTGCCACTAGCTCCCTCCTCACATCTGCCATGGCATGTAGTTTCTTGTGTTGAAATTACTTAGTGATATATTTTTCTCTCCCCAATTGCCCCACACAGCCCATGAACAGGGAACTGAATTTTATTCAGTCTCAGATTTCCGGTGCTTACAACACATAATGGGTGCCAGTTACATTTTGTTGAATTGAATAGCACTTAATTCCTCTATGCCGGTTTCCCTGCCCAGTGCGCGCTGGCACCAGGAAAGGTAAACAGGGCTCCCCACCCAGCTGCCACCCATTCCCTTGACCTTGAGCAAGCCATTCCCTGTGCCAGATCTCATTACTGTGTAACACAGGAATCATAAAATGTGCCACCTGGATCAGTAGAAACACTGAAAACAGTTGTGTGCCTATCTGTAAAGTGCCCAGAGCTCTTCAGAGAAGGGGAGAGAAGGCAGTGTTTGGTTCGGGGTTTCAATAAATGAGAGGACAGCATATATCAGCCAGCCTGGGAGAATCTCACAAATACAATAGAACTTCACTGCATTCCCCATGTTTTTGTTTTGTTTTGTTTTTTAAATAAACTTTTCATTTTAAAAGATTTAGATTTACAGAAAAATTGCAAAGATAGTACAGAGACATAGACCCCACTCCCAGGGTCCTCTGAGACTGACATCTTACATTAGTATGGTATGTTTGCTACAACTAATAAACCAATATTAATGCATTATTCTTATTAACTGTATTCATGTCCTTAGGTTCTACCTGGTGTCCTTTTTCTGCTCCAGAATCCCATCCGGGATACCATATTACTGAGTTCTCATGTCTCCTCTCGGCTTTCCTTGGCTTCCCCAGTTTCTGAGACTTTCCTTGATATTGATGACTATGCCAGTCATTTCGAGGAGTACTAATTGGCTATTTTATAGAATGTCCCTCAGTTGGAATTTTTCTAGTGTTTTTCTCAATATTAGGTAATTATGGGTTTGGGGAGGAAGATTATAGAAGTAAGTGCATTTTTGTACCTTTTTATGTCTTTTAAAGACACTGTCAATTCCCTCCATCTCCCCTCCCACTCACCCTTGCCCCAGGAAGCTGTTACAACACTGAGAGTGCCTGTTAGGATCAAGGAAATGAGGCTTTATTCTAGATGCATTACAAGAAGTCATTGTTACCCAGTTGGGTATCCATTACAGGAATGGCTCCTCAGAGAAAATCTCCCTGGAGGAGTGTGGCCTTAGAGCCACAGAACAGCGGCCCTCGTGGGGACCTCTTTCCATAGTGAGCTGACATGGAGGGCCAACCAAAAGCAGCCAGCCTCCAACGTAGCAAACAGAACAGTCCTACTAGTCAACCTGGTGCAAGACACTGCCTGAGGGCTTTTCCGATGTTTTGTGAGTTATGAAAGACTGGAATGTGGAATAGCAAGTGATACAAATATGGCCAGAATCAAAGCAAAGCACCTGGGCAAAGAACGGCCCACGCCCTCTGCAGTGGTTGAGGCTCAGAGTAAAGGCAGGGGAGAGCTTATAGGATATGCCAGAGATCCGCTGATGACGCAGAGCGTGGGCTCTCCTGGCCTGCCACTGCTGCTCTCGTGACTTTGTGCCAAATCCCCCACTGTTTGTTTTTTAAATAAACTTTTCATTTTAAAAGATTTAGATTTACAGAAAAATTGCAAAGATAGTACAGAGACATAGACCCCACTCCCAGGGTCCTCTGAGATTAACTTCAAAGCCTCAGGATGCCTGGCTTTGAAGGGTGGGGATAATAGTACCTGCCTTTAGGAGGTGGGCGGGACCCAGTGGGCTGATGTGAGGAATCACTTGGAATAGTGCCTGATCCATAGTGAGTGTTCAGTACGTATAGCTATTATCATCACTATTGTATTGACATTGGAGTGGGCCTAATCTGGGAGGCATCCTAGAGTTTTAAAACCCTTTTAAATAAACTAGCTAGAAAAATAATTTCAGATTTCTGCAAAAAATTCGGGTAACCTTTCTCTTAGAACTAAAACACCTTTGTGGAACCCACATTCACCTGCTGCCGGTGAAGACAGCGGAGTTTCTGGGGAGCATGTCTGAGTTACTCTCTCTCTCAGGTCTTCTCCCACACAATTTAGGCTTGGAATCATGCTCAGAGGGCAATTACCCAGGGCTCAGTGCCCTGTCTAGGGCCAGGAAATGGAGCCCAGCCAACTGGCCTTTATGGAACCATAAACTTGGACACCAGCCACTGAGTCAGCAAGCTGACGACCTGCCAATACAAACAAGCATATCGCCCTCACCTCAACGCTCCAGTGAGGCAGAGGAACCCAGGTATCTGAAAGCACTTTGTAACCTGTAAAGTGCTTTGAACTGAGAAGTATCTTCGGTGCTCTGTTAAGTTCTTTGCCCACATGTCTGTCTCTGAAGAACACAGAATGAAACAAACACAGTGATTTATCCTCTTCATATACATTTATATTCCAGGTACTATCCTGGTGCAAGTGAACAATAACAGAGGACTCAGTGAGCCCTCTGTCTGTGCTGGTCACAATTCTAAGCTCTTCCCATGTGTTAACTCCTTTAATCCTTGTAGCAACTCTGAGCCAGTACTATCATGATGTACCCATTCTTACAGATGAAAAAAACTGAGGTACAGAGAAATTAAGTGCATTGTCAAAGTAGATAGCTCTGATGCAGCTTTACCAGTTGGACTAGGTCTGTTTGCAATGCAGAGAAACTCAAATAGCATGGCTTCAATGAGTTAGAGTTTAATTTTCTCAAGTAATAAAAGAAGACGGGAGATAGGCAGCCAAGGCTGGAATGGCAGCCTGACCATTCTCAGACTAGGGCTCATCTCTCAGTCATTTCTTGCTTGACTTCTGTCCTCAGGTTCAACTCAGCAGGCACGATGAGGACTGACATGCTGGGCATCAGAACTGTTTCAGAGAAGGAAGGAGAGGGCTGTGGGCTTTCCCAGAAGCCCCAGCTGACAACTTCCATTGACATCCCCTCAGCCACCCCTAGCCGCAGAGAAGCCTGGGCAATGTTTTACTTATTTATTTTTTTTAAATTGGGCACATTTCTCAAGGTTCTTGAGGAGGAGGAGAACATAAATTAGGGGCCTATCCACCATAAAATACAGTGTCTCAGACTAAAACTGTGGTGTTCATTGGCAGATGAAGACAAGGCTGAATTACACTGTTCATTTCCCGCTTGTAGGAGTCGTTCAGAAAATATAGACCTGGTTTTGAGTGCATAAAAAGAACAGAGAAGTTAGAACTTTACTGATCTCCACTTTTCCCTTATTCACAATTTAGTTATGAGATTCTGTCACTTCATAGTACTTAAATGTTATTTTAGATTACAGTTAAGAGTGAGAGCAAGACACAGGTGGTATTTAGATGAAATAATTCTCTTCTTTATTTTGATTCTAAAATTTTAATCTGATGGGTTTTTTTCCCATAAGACATTACTCTCAGATTTCCCTTTCAAAGAGAAAATGTCCAGTATTAAAGCCTTCATTTGTCTTTAAGGAAGAAAGAAAAAGAATATTTGACTTAGATGTTAACAGAATTGGGGCTAAGATGGTGGATGCTTTATATGTGATAGTAATTTTTATCCTTTTGTTAACAAAATAACGAGTACCATGTAACAAATTATTTAAAGTCTGTTACACAATACTTTTAAGATTAAATAAAAGCATTTCTTTTCTTACAGGTAAATCATATTTGCTACAGTGAAGAAAATGTAAAACTTTTGGAATCATGAAGTATTTCAAGTACACATTACACATAGCAAAACATTATGAATCTTTTTACATGTAAGGACCCTGGAAAATAAATAATGATTTTCTTTTTAAGAGTAAACAACATACTTTGAAATGCCTTTGTGAAATATAGTACTCTCCCCTAGCAAGCTGATATAACTATAAAATAGACATATTTGCAGGAAATATTCTTCTCATTTATATTAATGTAACCTTATTGCTTTTCTAAGGAAATATTTATAAATATTACAACTTTGTTCCAGAAAATGTTAGGAAGAAAATCACAGTAGAAGAACCCTCTACCATGGAAAATACTATAAAATGTTTTCCTTGATAGTATTCACAATTGTGCATGTCACAGAAAATGAAGAGATATGAGTTCAGAGGAAGGGCCTAGGGCTCTAGCTGGGGCATTATGATTTACTGTGGTTTATGATTTGTGACGAATTCTCACTACCTCCTGGCGCTGGAGGGCTTCGCCTTTTGTTCGCAGGAGTACACACCGCAGGGGTTGTGGGTGGCACCTCAGTGCCTCCGGCTCTGGTCCCCAGTTGCAGACCTGTCTAAACGTGGACTCATTGAGGAAAAGGGCCACAAGAGTGATTTGAGTTCTTAAAATGGAGTATATTTCCTTTAAATTACAGAAGACACAGAACCTTCCATTTAAATTGTGGATTCAAGTAAGGAGCAACTGAAGTAAGGAGTCAGTGAGGAGAAGAGAGGCAGCAGGCACAGGGTGGCTCGGGAGGAGGTCTCTGGAGAGGAGGTAAGGACAGCGGCCACAGAGCAGCAAATGGGGTGATAAGCAGTCCTCAGCATGCCATCCCTGTTGTGCCCTTGCTCATGTTCAGAAAAAGATGATTTTTATATTAAACATACACCATAGCTCCTCTCTTTGTGTTGGCCAGCCTGTTTGTAGTCTGGGGACAGGTGAAAATGTATCTGCCTCTTGGCCAAAAGCTTGTTTTTCATGATCCTCAAAGTCAGTGTTATTTTTATAGGATGATGCGTATGGAATCCCTTTTTTCCTACTCTGCAGATTTCTTCCCAAATATTGTCCTCCTCTACAACAGAACAGTACACAGCCCTAGCAAACAGGTTAATCAATAAATGAGTAGCCTATATTGGTGGTATTAACATTATTAATTTCAAGTTAATGGTCCTATGAGCATTGCTCTTTGTGGAGGGACCCTGGCACAATAAAAAGGAGATTTTTAAAATATGTTTTGGTGGCAAAATAGATGCACTTTATCATTTTTGCCAGAGTCAACCACCTCCTTGTTTGATAATCAGACAGCAGCCAGTCCTATACTAACAACCGTTTCCTCACTCACTTCACGGAAAACAATCCCAGATCTGAATCTGAAATCCTGTAGAATGGCCTTCCTCCTGCTTCTCCATATCTTTCCTCCCCGTAATACTCACAAAACAAAGAACCTTCCATAATAAATAAGGAACAACCGGAAGATGGCTCTTGGAGCCAGCCCATTGGCCTTGCTAGCAGCACTCATGAGTAACCTCCTTTCTCTCTGGCTCGTGATGACGTCTCAAACAGCAGTACACCCGGGGTCCTTCAGGATGCTAAGAGCACGGAGGCTTAGCTGAGAGGCAGGAGGAATACTGCCACCAAGGGGACCTCTGCCCCGGGAAGATGAACGAGGCTGAAGAAGGGGAGCTTCAGCCTTGCAAAGGCTGTGGCAGTAACACAACCAGTCATGATGACAGAAGCGAATCAGAGAAACTAAAAATGGAGTATGTGCTTAAATTATTTATGAGGATGCCGCAGCTGTACTACTCAGAGGTGGTTTTATTTCTTAACGTCCCTATATCTATAGAAGTTGTCATCCCCCAGACTTATGCCCCATGTGAAAAGGGGGTAGGGCGTAGGGGGGTGGGGGTGTTACTGGTCAGGACCTCAGTTAAGAGAAACTGGGTTATCCAATATAGTTCTACCATATCTAATGACAGACAAACCGATGATCTCTTTGCATATCTCATTTCCTAGGAAAGAAATGCAGTATCATTTCACAGTGTACCCTGCAGGAGAAAAAGGTCTGCCTTCCCTACCAAGATCATATTACCTCAGCATCAAAAAGCCTAATACAAAATTGAAGCTTGGCATGGTATTAAAAGGCCATTTGTATTTTAATACCCTGTTTATCTTGTTCACCGCTGCATCAGCACTGCCAGGACACCGCCAGGCACCCAGGAGGTGTTTGGTCCTAGGGAGTGAATGAATGAATGTTTCTGGTATATTGGGAGTCAGACACTGAAGGCTGTGTGCTCAGCAGCATGTCTTAGGGGCTGCTGGCTCCTCTGACAGCCTGGGTTGGCCATCCTCGGCTTCCTCCCAGGCAAAGCCTTGCCTCTTGACATCTCAGATCAAGGATGAATTTAAGACACGTGCACACAGTTCCAACTTTGCCATTTAGGAAACTCTAAGGCAAGGATTGATCCTTTGTCCTTAAACAATCCCAAGATAGTTTGCTACCCTCTTTGGGCCAAAGATTATGAGTGATAAACTTCTGAAGAAAAGAAAATATCACCTCAAGGGAAAAAAGACTTGAAAACTCTTCTTAATGATACTGAGGTAACCAGCACTTCATCTGGAAAAAAGAAATGCTATTCTGATGTACAGGACAAAAAAATATTGGTAGCTGCCCAAGCTGGTTCATTCCAAGAAAAAATACTAAGAATATGTCCCAAATGGGTGTTGAAAAGCCATCTTGGAAAGGCATTTTGTGACATATCTCCATTACAGACAACTTGGCTAACATCTACCTGTCACTCTAAAGGTCAACATTTTATGAAATTTAACTATAAAGCACATTATTGAAAGAGGGGGAAAAGTAAGGTAGATGCACCTTGTTTTCTGGTGATATTTAAACTAATCAGTACTAGAAAGAATCAGGTTCCAGCAAAGGCCTAAAAATGACATCAATCTTGGATTTTGGACCAGATGGAACAGATCCCGTGCAAAGGCCTCTACCCATCCTGTCCCAAATTCTTAGAAATCACAGACGATATTATTATGTTTTATTCATAGCAGTACTAGAAAACAGAAATTGATATATACTAGGTCGACCAGAAATTATTATAAGGGAGCCCTAAAATATACAAGGCATATGGAATAATATTAACATAGAAAAGCTACTACCTAAAAATAAGGATTTCAAATGAGCTACTGACTCAAAGACAGGTGCCAGAAACAAGAAAGAGCCCTAGGCCTCCAGAAAGTGGTCAGGTGGGACATAAGTGGACATTAAAGCAAAACTGAACATGTTAGTACCTCAGATTCAGAAGTATATCGAGGAATTATTTATCATAACCAAGCAGGATTAATGCCAGGAGAGGTTTAACACTGAAAAGAAATTAATGTAATTCACTCCATTACCAGATTAAAAATGGAAGCCCTACAGTCATGTAAGTAGATGTCCAAGAAAGACACATGGTAGAATTCAACATACATACCTAGTAAAACAGTGCTTTTTTTAGAAAAGCATAATAGGAATAAAAAGAATCTTCTTAATCCAATAAGGGGTATTAACCCCAAATCCTTAATCCAAAACATCCTTAACTACAAAGGACTATTTCCATTCCAAGTGAAAAATAAGGCAAGAAGGCCTATTAATCACCTCTGTTGTCAAACATTATACTAAACGTTCTAACAAGGAAAGAAAAAGAAACTAAATATTGGCAAGGAATAGGAAAATATGGCCTATATATTCAGATAGTATAATTGTCTTTTTTAAAAATTGCGGAAGAATCAACTAACTACTAGAAATAATAAAAGAACCCAAAAGATAACCAAAAACCAGACAACAGACAAATCCATAGCTTTCCAATGTACTAGCAATACCCATGTAAAGGATATTGTTAGGGGCTGAATGTTTATCCCCTCAAAAATTCATGTATTGGAATCCTAACCCCCAATGTGATGATATTAGGAGGCGGGGCTGTGAGGTGATCAGGTCGTAAGAGTGGAGCCCTCATGAATAAGATTGGTGCCTTATGAAAGGGGTGCTCCAGGAGCTTCCCAGTCCCCCCGACATGTGAGAACACAGTGAGAAGATATTGTCTGCTGTGACCTCTGCGTTTATCTTTCTTGGGTTTTTTTGAATACTTGGATCTGTAGATTGTTTTCCATCAAATTTGGAAAGTTTTTAGCCTTTTCTCCAAATATATATTTTCTTCTGTTTCTCCACTCTTACACACACACACACACACACACACACACACACACACACACATTTAATTTATTTATTACAGTTGGTCCTTGAGCAACACAGGAGTTAGGGGCACTGACCCTTTGTGCAGTTAAAAAATCCACATATAACTTTTTTTCGGTATCATTAATGTACAGTTACATGAGTGACATGGTTACTGGACTCCCCCCATTATTAAGTCCCCACCATATACACCATTACAGTCACTGTCCATCAGCATAGTAAGATGCTATAGAATCACTACTTGTCTTCTCTGTGGTACACTGCCCTCCCCGTGCCACCCCCCTGCCTACACCATCCACATACAACTTTTGACTCCCAGAAACTTAACTACTGATAGCCTACTGTTGACTGGAAGTCTTACTGATAACATAACCAGTCAATTACATGTACTTTGTATGTCATATGTAACATATACTGTATTCTTACAATAAAGTAAGCTAGGGAAAAGAAAATGTGTTTCAAATTGTTGCAAATCTCCAAAAAATTTTCCAATATATTTATTGAAAAAAATCTGCACATAAGTGGACCCTGCAGTTCAAACCCATGTTGTTCAAGGGTCAACTGTATATACAAATAGATATAAGGTGTTGGGAAAGAAAGGAGAAACAGAGGAAGGTAGAGAAAATATTTGGAGAAGTCTCTCTCTCTCTCTCTATATATATATATATATACACAAACATATATAAGTTTGCTATATGAGTCCAGAGTATGGATATAGCATAAATTATTCAAGCATTCCTCTATTGGTGAAAATTAAGTTGCTTCCAGCTCTTTACCGTTATAAACAATGTTGCAGTTGACATACATGTACATGCCTCCTTGAAAGGTGCTTCTCTGAACAGATACAAACAAGTGGAATTGGTGGGTCATTTAACCTTTTAAGAACTGTTGCCAAATTGCCCACCAAAAGAGCTGTTTCAATACTCAAAACCAAAAAATTCTTAAAAGTACACATTTCCTTACCCTACTAGAAACCCTTATACTACCAGTTCCTTTACATTTCTGGTCACCTGATGAATGAACGATGATGTCTCATTGTTTCCACTTCTCTTTTCCTTGTTACTGTTACAGTTGTGCATCTTTTCATATTTATCGGTCCTGTGTTTCCTTCGTTTGTCCATATCCCTTACTCATTTTTCTATCGGGTAATGTGGTTTTTCTTATTGATTTACAGGAGGTTATTTATGTATACTTAAGTGAATCCTTTATCTGTTATATAGGCTGCAGATATTTTGTCCCAGTCTTTCTCATTTTTTTAACTTTGTATCTTTCAATGTACAGATGTTTCTCATCACCATATGATTGATCCATCCTTTAACCACTGATTTGAAATGTCACCTTTATTATTAAGTAAATAAATATGTATTATGTAAACTGTAATAATGAATTTTCATCTAGATTTTCTATTTTGTTTTATCGATCTATTTGTCTAGTCTTATACCAATCGTTCTAATTATTATGGCTTCAATTTTATATTTGCCAGAGCATTATTCTTTTATAAATTCTATTGGGTATTCTTAGACATTTCTCTTTTGAATTAGTTTTAGAATTAACTTGACAAGTTCCTGGACAATCTTTGAGACTTTATTGCAATTGTTTTGGATTTACAGATTAATTAAAAGATTGAGGAAGTTCATTGCTATCTGGTTGTCTTACAAGATACTATAACGGAGGTCTTCAGAATGGAAGGAAATGTCTACAGACAGCAGGAAATGACAAGCAGAAGAAATGATAAACTTGTGGGTAAATAAATTGTATACATACATTTTTTTCTCTTCATTTATTTAAAAAGACAGTTTTTTTGTCAAGAAATAAGAAGTGTTGATAAGGATGTGGAGAAATGGGAACCCTCCTACACAGTTGGTGGGAATGTAAACTGATGCAGCCTCTGTGGAAAGCAGAACGGAGGTTCTTCAATAAAGCAAAAATAGAAATACCATTGAACCCAGTAATTCCACCTCTAGGAATTTACCTGAGAAAACAAAATCCTTGATTCAAGAAGACATATGTATGTTTATTGCCACATTATTTACAATAGCCAAGATATGGAAGCTACCAAACTGTCCATGAATAGATGAATGGGTAAAGAAGGTGTGATACATATACACAATGGACTATTATAATTCAGCCATAAAAAAAAGAAATCCTGCCATTTGCAACAACATGGATGGATCTAGGGGGTAAAATGCTCAGTGAAATAAGCCAGGTGGAGAAAGACAAATACCGTATGATTTCAGTTATTTGTGGAATATAAAAACAAGGCAAAACAAAATGGACAAAACAGCAGTAGACTCACAGACACTGAGAAGGGACTGGTGGTTACCATGGGGGAGGGGTTGGGGCAGGTGAGGGGGATAAAGAGGCACAAAAATTCTAAGTAATATAAGTTGGTCATGGGGACGGTAGTACAGCATGAAGAATACAGTCAGTGATTCTGTAACATCTTCCTATCTTGACAGATGGTAACTGTACTGGTGGGGGTGAGGATTTAATAATATAGGTAACTGTTGAACCACTGCGTTGTCCATTTGAAACCAATGTAAAATTGTATATCAACAATACCTCAATAAAGAAATGAATAAAAAGAAAATAAAAAGTCTTGTTAGATCGTGTAGAGCAATTAATTATAACACTGTTGGGTTTATAACATCTATGATGTAATGTTTATGACAATGGAAGAGAGGAGGATTGGAACAATATTGTAAAGTTGCTGTATTTTACCAGAATTATGTTGGCATTAACCTAATGTTGATTGTGCTCAGTTAATGTTTACATTATATTCTTAGAGTAACTATTAATAAATAAAAATTTTGTTAAAAGCCAACAGAAGAATAGAACAGGTACACTTAAAAATATTTAAGACAAAAGAAAACAGTAAAGGAGGAACAGAGGGAAAACAAAGCTGTAAGACAGAAAAAGCAGCTCCCCCTAACGTGCTCATGGAACCCTCTGCCAGCCAGGATGCACATTTTCAAGCATACACGGAACATTCCCCAAAAGAGGTGATATTTTAGCCAGGGTCAGTAAGCTACAGCCCAAGGGTCACTACCTAATTTTTTGGAACCATTTTTAAGTGTGCAATTCAGGGGCATCAATTACATTCATAGTGTGCGACCATCACCATGATCTACACCCAAAACTTTTTAATCACTCTTGAGTTCACACAAACTCCACACATTAAACAAGAACCCCCCATTCCCCACTCCCTCCAGCACCTCTGATCTACTTTCTGTCCCTATGGATTTGCCTATTCTAGATATTTCATATAAGTGAAATCATACAATATGCATCCTTCCATGTCTGGTTTATTTCACTTGGCATGTTTTCAAGGCCCATCCATATTGTAGCATATGTCAGAAGCTCATTCCATTTCATACGAATAATATTCCATTACATGTATGTGCTGCATTTTATTTATACTCTTCTGCTGATCTTGGGTTATCTCTAGGTATTGGTTATTGTGGAAAACACAGCAGTGAACACTCTTTGTGCAAGTGTTCTTCAGTCTTTTGGGTTTATAACTAGAAGTGCAACTGCTGGGTCATATAGTGATTTTATGTTTAATTTTTGGAGGTACCACTAGATTGTTTCCCGTTGTGGCCATACCATTTCACGTTCCTGTCAGATCTGTACTAGGGTTCCAATTTCTCTAAATCATCACCAACATTTATTTTCTGTGTTTTTATTATAGCCATCCTAATAATAAATGTGTGATGTGGTATGAAATGTGGTTTTGATTTGCCTTTCCCTAATGACCAATGATGTTGCACATCTTTTCATGTGCTTATTGGCTATTTTTGTAAATAAATGTTTATTGGAACACAGTAGTACCACCCATCTATTTACCTATTGTTGATGGCTGCTTTCATCCTAAAAGAGCAAAGTTGAGTAGTCAGAAAGACTTATGGCTGCAACTGCAAATGTTTAGTTACTATCTCACCCATTAAGAAAAAGTTTTCTGACCTGCACGTTAGATCATAAAAAAGCCTCAATATATTATTAAAACATTGAAATCATTCCAAGCATGGTCTTTGTTCAAAACAGACTTAGGTCAACACATAAAAAATTGGAAATCTAAAATATTTACAAATTTGAAATTATTTGGAAATTAAACAACATATTTCTAAATAATCCATGAATCAAAGAAGAAGTCACAAGGGGGATTTAGGAAATATTTCTAACTGAATGAAAACAAAAGCACAACATATTAACATTTATGGAATGTAGCTAAACCAATATTTAATGTCTAAAGACTGAATGCTTCTCCCCTATGATTGAGAATAAGGCAAGGATGTCCACTCTTGTCTTATTCAGTATTGTACTAAAGGTTCTAACCAGAGCAATAAGGCAAGAAAAATAAAGGTATACAGATTGGAAAGGAAAAAGTGACACTTTCTTCAATTATAGATAATATGATAAGGAATTTATGGAATTAATAAATGTAATATGTAACATTGCAAGATACAAGTTCAGTACGCACATTATTAACTGTATTTCTATATCCAAGTACTCAGTAATTAAAAAATGAAATTTAGAAATGAAATTTTATTCACATAGCAAAATACTTAGCAAAATATCTTTAACAAAACAAGTGCAATATATCTGAACACTAAAAGCTGTAAGGCATAACTAAGAGAAATTAATAAAAATTTCAGTAAGTAGATATTCAATGTTTTAAAACTAGATGTACAATTCCATAATTTGATATAAGTCACTAAACAATACACTTTATAATTGGTGGATTTTATGGTATGTAACTTGCACTTTAATAAAGCTGTTTAAAAAATGGTTTTAAAATTACCTTTTTGGGTATAGGTGCTAGGATGCATTCATGTCAGAAAACCACATTTTATGCTTGCAGTTTTTTAATTTTTTTGGTATCATTAATGTACAATTACATGAGCAACATTATGGTTACTAGACTCCCCCCATAATCAAGTCCCCACCACATACCCCATTACAATCACTGTCCATCAGGGTAGTAAGATGTTACAGAATCCCTACTTGTCTTCTCTGTGCTGTACTGCCTTCCCCATGGCCTCCCCCCTACATTATGTGTGCTAATAGTAATGCCCCTTTTTCACCCTTATCCCTCCCTTCCTACCCATCCTCCCAGTCCCTTTCCCTTTTGTAATTGTTAGTCCATTCTTGGGTTCTGTGAGTCTGCTGCTGTTTTGTTCCTTCAGTTTTTTCTTTGTTCTTATATTCCACAGATGAGTGAAATCGTTTAATACTTGTCTTTCTCTGCCTAGCTTATTCCACTGAGAATAATACCCTTAAGCTCCATCCATGTTGTTGCAAATGGCAGGATTTGTTTTCTTCTTATGGCTGAATAATATTTCATTGTGTATATGTACCATCTCTTCTTTATCCATTCATCCACTGATGTACACTTAGGTTGCTTCCACTTCTTGGCCATTGTAAATAGTGCTGCAATAAACATAGGGATGCATGTGTCTTTTTCAAACTGGGTTCCTGCATTCTTAGGGTAAATTCCTAGGAGTGGAAATCCTGGGTCAAATGGTATTTCTATTTTTAGTTTTTTTGAGGAATCTCTATACTACTCTCCACAATGGTTGAACTAATTTACATTCCCACCAGCAGTGTTGGAGGGTTCCCCTTTCTCCACATCCTCGCCAACATTTGTTGTTGTTTGTCTTGGATGGTGGCCATCCTTACTGGTGTGAGGTGAAAGCTCATTGTGGTTTTAATTTGCATTTCCCTGATGATTATATGCTTGCACTTTTGAAGTAAGTATAAGAGTTTATTTAAACCAAGTTATTTTTAGATTCCTTATCCCAGTTTCTAACTCTTAAACTGCTGTACATTCGTTATCATAGATTTTAACTTCAAAACCTTCACAAATATTTGTGTCCACAGCTAAAAAAAATTTGGAATATGTATTTTGTCAGTGTTATTTGTTAAAACTATTATGTGTTATGTTACCATCAGAAGGAAGAAATAGGGTTGTGCGTGAAAATAAAGTCAAAAGCTGTGGATCCCAATGGCAATGACTTCAGTGACTGGTTACAATGGAGAATTTTCTCCATTAGATGGAAACTGGCAATTAGCAGATCTTCCACAGCAAGGGATCCTTAAGTATCACTAGTCTTCTCACTGCGAAAAATTCATGCAATCACATAATCCCTCTGTTAAACATTCTTCTCTTAGGTGGGGAAGTTTCCTGCGAAGCAGCATCTGACATGTTAATTTCATTATTTTTGAGAAATATGCATTAACTTTTTTCTTGATTTTAGTTCCTTTGAGGAATTAAGTTTGATATCTGTATGATACTAACTTTACCTTGTTCTTTTTTTATTATGAAAGTATCATTGATATACATACACTCTTATGAAGGTTTCACATTAAAAACAATATGGTTACTACATTCACCCATATTATCAAGTCCCCCCACCACTACCACTGGCATACCCCATTGCAGTCACTGCCCATCTAACTTTACCTTGTTCTTAGAGGAGAAATAATAAAGCAACTTTTGTTTGGTACCTATTGACAGACCTTGTGTCTTTGAAGTCCACACACAGCATTTCAGGGGAAATTTTAATGTGGTCTTTATTTTGTATGCATATCATCTTTAAAGGGTCTTTAATGATGCTCCACAATGCTCCACACACTGACAACAACAGAAAGTGGAAAATGCCACCAGGCATCTGAGTAAATGCTCAGGAGCCAGTCCAGTTTCTAACTTCTAGTCGCTGATCTGGACTGTCAGGGGCAGTTCTAGTCCCTGGCATAGCAGCAGCTGTTTCTAAGACCCTCGCCACACGATCTTGCTCTTGTGCAGCAATCTAGACAACTGATAAGGGTGTTCCACCTGGAGCATTTCCTAATAGCAAGTGATCAGGTGGGCAGACCTTTTATAATAGTAACTTCTTCAGGGAAAAGAGTGACAGCTATGCTGCCAGATGGCAAGGGGATCCTTAGATCAGAGATCTTAGCATCAGGAGCAGGAAGGGATTAGAGATCATTTAGCTTGAAACCAGCCATTTTACAGGAGAGAAAACTGAAACTCAAAAAACTGAGTGGACTCAGCAGAAGTAGAAACTAAGTTTCCTACCCAGCATCTGATTCTTCTTCCATACTAACAAATCCTTGATTTTGTTTAGAATGGCAACATTCCCGGAGTAAAATAATCACTTTACCAACCTCTCTTGAAGCTAGGGGTAGATATACAACCCAGTTCTCAAAAGGGAGAAGTAAGTGGAGTTTATGGGATGGGGCTGGGGCAAGCTTTTTAAGAGGAAACATTTGGCTGGTATGTTCCTTTATCTCAACTTTCTTCCGTCCTGCTTGTAATGCAGACTAAGGTGAGTTATTCAGCTCTAACATTGTGATTGTTATCATGCCAGATTCATTCTGGGAGTGAAAAATTTTCACCTTTAGAGCAATACTCTTTCTGGTACTCTGCCTAGTATTGCTAATAGTAGGAATCCATTCATGGGTGCTGCAGACCTTACTTGCATTCTACTAGTTTTCCTCAGAGAATCAAAGGGCACACATGAAGTTCTGCAGAACTGGGGGTGGGGGGACAAGAAGCTTCAAAAGCAGAAGCATTGTGATCGTGTCTTATCGCCTACTGGGAGCCCCAGCTGTGAATGCCCAGCACATTAGCGTGTGCTGCTTGCTCTAAGAGGCCATCCACAACAGCTCACAGAGGAATGAAAACCCTGAAGGAAGAGCAGAGTTCTGGGCTGGTAGAAGAACAGTCAAGGAGCAATATTATTGGTTGGGGGGAGGGAGCTTTAAGGAGAGGTGTGCCAGAAAAAAAAAAAAAAACAAGAAACAAATTGTTATATATGTTTGGCTTTCTGGGCAAAGAGGAGAAATTAGAAAATGAACCCAAAAAAGAGTCAAACAAGAAACACTCCTATGTTCCACAAAGCCTGCAAAACTCTACACCCACAAACTATGTTATTTCCACACACAGTCCTGCCCAGTGACGCTGAGCCTCGTGCAAACTCTGTCAACGTACTTCTGGAAAGTGGTTCACTCTTTTATTTTACAAATCTTTAATTTGTGTCTAGTGATCACTGGCAGATTGTGGGAGTGTAAAAACTGAAGCCCTGACAACTTTCCTCCTCTTCAGGAAAGATAACAGACTGCCTAGAGCAGAGTAATAATAGACGAGGACTGACTTTGTTCGGCCGAGTTTGCTTTTCAAGAGAAGCAAAGATTGTCAGATATGAATGAAGCAGGGCGAAGGCTGAGAGACCATTACAGCGGCAGCCCCCTAGGGGAGCTGCTATTTTAAAAAGAAGTATAAAATGTGAGAAGCATGCCCTGCATGTCTAACTCAGTTAATGAAACGAATCATCATTGGGCAAATGAGTCAGCCGTAACTAAGGGTGAGCGTGTTTGTGCAGCAACCTTGCTGGAAGGAATGTTTTCTTTTCTTTTTTTTTTTTAACTAAGGGAAAGTTGAGTATCAAGAGGATACAGAGATACAATCGAACTCACGCGCTTAGGGTGTTTGGAATACAGTCCTAGTATTTGTTCTCATCACGAAGCGCTAGGCTTGGTCTTTGTTACCTATTGGATTTCAGGAAGGCGCCTCGAGATGCGGCGCTGCCATTTCCCGGGCCCCGCTGGCTTTCCGGCGCTGGCGGCCCCATCCTTTGTTGCCGCCTTGCCCGGGCTCCGCGCTCCGCCCTCGCACCCCGGCACAGGACGGCGGGGAACCTCCCCAGTGCTCGAGCCGAGGGCCCGGCGTCCGGGGCTGGTCTCGGCAGCCTGCGACCCCGCGGGGTGGGGCCTGGGCGGGCCGCCGCCGCCGTTTGTTCCCCTACGGCGCCCGGCCGCGCCGCTGCGCGGAGCCCTCCGTGCGACCACCACCCTCCGCGCTCTGTGCTCCCCCGCCCGCGCGCTCACTTGTCCTGGTTCACAGCAGCTGGAGCGGCGCTGGGCGAAACTCGGACTAAACAGCAGGAGAGGGGCGGGGGAAAGCAGGACAAATTCGAAGCACCCGCCCCGGGCCCCCGGAGTTTGTGGAAGGGCGTAACCATGTCCGAGTCGGGGGACGTCAGTGAATTTGGCTACATCATGGACTTGCTAGCCAGAGGCAAGGTAAGCGCAGGGGCGCGGGGCGCGGCCTGGGCCCCGCTCCGGGCGCTACCTGGCCTGGGCTGAGGGCGTCCGGGCTGGTCCAGCGCCCGGGACGCAGGGGCTGCAATCCCGGGGCCGCGCTCTCAGCCCCGGGGTCCCGGCCGCTGCAGAATGCAAAGCAGCCGTCTTTTCTGTTCTGCGTGGCGTGTCTGAAATGAGCCGTGGTGGATCGGCCAGCCAGGAGACGGCGGGGGCTCCGGGACGGCGAGGGCCAGCGCTCGGCGAGCGAACATGGGTTGGAGGGTCGGGCTCTGGCGGAGGGGCGCCCCTGCACCCACCCAGGGCTGCCCAAGCGTGGTGACTTCCAGCGGGCGACCTCGCTGCCCAGACCAGCGTGTGAATAGGGGTCGTGGGATCGCGATCTGAGCGCAGTCGGACCGTGTGGCGAGTAAACCGGGCAGCACCCGGTTTGCCGGCGCTGTTGTTTTCAGCCCTCCCCCCAGGTCGCTTAGCTTCGCCCCAGCCTGGGGACTTTTCAAGCAGCCGTCTTCGGTGGGAAGGGGCAGATGCTGAGGAACCGGATTTCAGCGCCGCACCTGTCCGGGAGCCCTTTGGAAACTCAGACTGGCGCTGTCGGTGGCGCCTGGCAACCACGCCCTTGGCCGGGCCCGTGGCTCTGCGCCCCGGCAGAAAGCCTGGCGGGGAGGCTGGCCTCCGCGCTGCATCCGAGAAACTGCCCGTTGAGGATCCCCAGTGGTTTGCAGGCGGAAGGTGCCGGGAATGCAAAGGGTGCGCGGTGCGCAGTGGGCCCGGATTTGCGAGCGGGTTCCGGCACCTGCATTTGCTCTCTGCACCTGGACTTCCGAGATAAGGCGTTGGCACCGCAGAGAAAATGACTTCCTGCGCGGGGCCGTCAGAAAGAAGGGTGGCTCTGCACCTGTATGCGAGACTTTGCACCTCGCATAATCCCGCGAATATGGAGCATGGCAAGGCTTTAGCTTCAGGCCAGGCAGTCCTACGGCTCCTGGCGCTGGGATGCGGGTCAGTGCTCTCCAGACTAAAGCTCCCCAAGCGAACCCTGCTCCACCCTGAATTCTCTCTCCTGTTCTGCGAACACGGAATACGCACATCCGAAACAGAATCTTTATGAACTTTTTGAAAGTAGGGGCTGGGCTTCCCATTATACCCCGGGACCAGAAATAACAACGGAGCTCCTTGTCGCCCCAAGCATCTTCCCCTCGGCCACTTCCGGGCTTAGGGAGCGCACCACAGCCCCTTCCACTCTCCAGAGGGCCGACCCTGGTGGGGGAAGTTCAGAAGGTTCTGGCCCAGGGAGGAGAGCAGGCTGGCTGCTCAAAGCACACAGCGGGGAGTCTGGCTGCCCGGGACCTCTGAGGGAGCGGGGAGGAGGAGGAAGGTTGGTTACAAACGAAATGGACCACTTCTGATGGGATCCAGAATTGGGGGATTGATTACCAGATGAGTTTAGGCCGGTGGCAAACATTCTTCAAAGTAAGCCACAAGTGTATTAGTTGGCCAGTAAGTACTTCCTTCAATAGCAGGCAAAAGTGAAATTGGAGAGAATGGCTCTGGGGTGGGCCCCAGGGATCTGCATGCTGACACCCCAGGCGATTATGAAGCAGACACCTGTATTTCCCATAAACCTACTTCCCACTAAGTGGTCAAGTAGGGGCAAACCCTTACTGAACCCTTAAAGCTTCTTATAATAAAGTCGGGTAAGCAAAACCGAAAACAAACCTGGCAGAATGAGCAATGTGTTGGCAATGTGCTCAACTGTAGTGAAACAGCAAAACCAAAATAACCTTATGGCTTTCTCCACTGAATTTCTCTGGACTAGGGAGACCTTTTTCACTAGGCTTCAGCCATGGATGGGCCTGCAGCCCACACGTGAGCATTCTCAGCTGACTTCCAAAGTAAGAGAGGCAGGTATGCCTATGAAATCTGGTTGGAAAGCAGGCTGTCCCAGTAAGAACTTAAAACAGTTCCTTCCTCTGCCATTTTATGATGGGGGTGGAGGGGTGGAGGTCAGGAGCAGCCTCCTAACCAGTTCAGCTCAAGCTTATTCCCTTCCTTCCCGCTCTCCTCCTTCCCCGTCCTAACTGCATTTAAACCCCTCCTTCTGCATGTGATTATACAGGATTTAAACACAGAAAAGCTCTCTGAGTTAGTCATGGACTAGCAGACCTTTGATACCCACTTGCTTTATTTTCCTTTGAGCAGTTAGGTTCCACTTTGCAGTCCAGGTTTGTAATGTAAAGAATAATGTGAAACTGGGTCTAATTATGCCACGTTTGCTGAGTGAAAGGGGAGCAGAGGCCCTTGGTTTCCCTGCCCCTGCCCTTCCTTCAGAGTTGAGACCAGTGGGTTGACCATCATCATAATTTCTTTCACTTTTCTCTGAGACTTCAAAATTTTACAAAATTAATATATGCTTCTTGCAAAATATTAAAATTTCACAGAAAGTTTTATAGAGTGAAAAGTGGAACTTCATCCTCTAAGCCACAGCTTCCCCATTTGCGCAGCAGTTTGTGGCATGGCATGTCTATTTCAAATTAAATTAGTTTATTGTGTGCTCTGAATGTGGAGATGAGCTTTCATCAGGGTAACTGAAAACCCACATGACAGACTTGATCAGCTTTTTTTGCTCTGTTGTGATGAGTACTTTCATATTTAAAGTGCACAGTGATCTCTACCACTGTGGTCTGTCTGTCCGTCAAACAATACCCTACAAGCATAGTTGATATCTATGATAATTCTTGAGAGGTTTCAAAATCCATGTAAAGGACTTCCACATATTTCACTCTGGAAGATGCTTTTTGCTTTTTTGTTTCTTTCATAACTTGTTTCTTTGGACTAAAAGACTTTTCCATATCTGTGGTCTATATCAGGGATTACTCAAAGCAGTATTTTCAAACTGTTTGGGTCTCTATAAGGATTTTCCCCATTATTATTATTATTATTTTTATCTTCTTTGTACACCTTTTCCCTTTACACTCTTCTGGAATCATATAATGAAGATCTGATGACAAGGAATACAGAAGAATTTAAATTTAGTACACCTCTTTATATTTAGACTGTTTGACATATTTATATTTTTGTATATATAGTAGCGAGAAAATATTACTTATTTCCCATAGTTCAATAATTACTGTTCATACACTTCTAAGGAGTACAATAATTTGAGCAAAATAAAAGAGTCTTCAGAGGGCTTACCATTTAAATTTAATAGAGAATAGGCAATGATTCTATTACCTGGCAAGTTATAACAGCTAACTTTGAACATCCTTTTTGAGGCACAAAAAATACAAGAACTTTAGTAAACACAAAATTTCCTTTAGAACAAGAAGATACTTATACTCTGAAAGAATTGAGTTCAGTATGTCCTCACATCTAGACATCTCCTGGAACCCAAACAAGAATACCACCCAACGATTTGTTTCAGAAGGCTCGATAGATAGTTGTTCACACAGCTGAGATCTAAACTGGGTGATACTATGAAGGTTGGGTCCACCATAAAGTATTCTTTGACATATTTTTTTTATGTCTTGGGGTTGGGTGAAGTGTGTGTGTTGGGGGTGGTAGAGAAAGGAATCAGAAGATTTAGATTAGCGATATCATTTGAAAATAGGTAATTTCATAAATATTATACTTTTCCTCTGATGTTTTACTACACTGTCCAAAAGTTATTTGGGGGAGAAAAAAGTATCTCCTACTACTTTTTGAAGACTGTTGAAATCATACTTTTTATGAAATAGTAAATTATACATTTTATACTTATGTGTGTTTGGTGCAGTAGGGACTCTGGATGAGACCCAGGTTTGAATTCTGGCTCCTTGGAGTCCAGCCATGTGGCCTGGAGGGTATTCCTAATCTCTGGGTGGAGGTGGGGAGCAGTTGTAATTGTTACATGTCCCTTCTGTAAAGAATTATAGCTATTTCACAGGATTATTAAAAGGATTAAATGAATATTTTATGCAATATTCCTAGTACTGTTACAGCACATAGTAGGCCCTCAGCAAATGCCAGCTATTACATCTAGCTACTGTGACACAGAGTTGAGTTTTGAAACACCGTCTTTCTAAATAATGATCATTAAGTGGAGGTAGAGTTGCCAGATCAAATACAGGATGTAGGGTTATATTTGAATCTCAGATAAACAACAAATACATTTTTTTAGTATAAACATGTCCCATGTAATATTTGGGACATACTTACACTAAAAAAATTTCACTGTGAATCTGAAATTCAAACTTAACAGGGTTTTTTAATTTGCTAAATTTAGTAACCCTACAAGTAGCATTGATAAGATGCAGTCAAAGGGAACCTGCTAACAACCTCTAGAAATTACCAATGTTGTTCACTTCGAGTTGGCCAAGAGACCTTTTGCCCACCAGTTATGCAGCCAGTATACTCTGCCGTTAGTGGGGAAATGTCTGCCAGAGCAGCCCTGTGTTCCTCTCATCAAATCTCAAGTTGTCAGTCTGGTGCCACCATTTAGTAGGTAAATGTCTACCATTTAGTAGGTAAATGTTTCTCTCCAAACAAACAAAAGCTTAAATGGTTGGGGAGATAAGGCTTATAAAACATCAAATGTTAGTGTGCAAAATTAGAGTGTGCAATTGTGTTAAACCGAGGGGCAAGACTCTAAGTGGTCAAGGAGTTGAGAGCCAGGTGACCTGATCAGTGAAGAGTAGGCCAGTGAGGAAGGAGGCCTTGGCTCCACAGCTTGAAAGACCGGCAGGCTCTGGTGAGGCAATGGAAATCTGACCTTCCTGGCTAGCTGGGCCCTTACCCCTGAGGATGCTCCCATAGAAACACTATAAGACAGGGAGGCCTGGCCTGTCAGAGGCTTGGGTCCACAACTGATATATGCTGCTCACTGCCCCGTCAGCTGGACTCTCTTGATATCCAGCAGCACGTACAGGGTGGTGCCCCTCCACGTGCAGCCCTGTGATTTACTGCATTGCCATTTTCTTTGTTTCGCCCGAGTCCAGGGGCTCTGTTTTGTCTCCAGATTGTTCAGTGACTAGGGATTCCCGACAAGGGGCAAAGGTTAGGAGTCTGTGGCCGTATCACCTTGTTGCTACTTCTTGTTCAGGACATACTGACAGAATTGTACCTGGTTCTTTGATCTCAGACCAGACAAAGAGCCAGTAGTGTCTCACAGCACTGGCTGAAATATGCACCGTGGTCATTAGTACCTGACTTGGCCAGGAATTTTACCTCTTGTCAGGTATTAGAAGTCAGCATGGGAACAGACCAGGTCATTTTAGTGAGTAGTGTACAGCCTAAAGGGTAACAAGTTTATATTTTAAATGTCATATAATAAACCTTTTTTGAACCTCTATTTTACGAAACCTGAATGGAGTGTGTTTGGGGAGTAGTGGTAAAGTGACATCCTTCCACGACCGTTCAGATTGCATGAAGTAGATTTGGATTCCAGGCAGCGTATGCCCCTGTGATAGAAGAGCAATTAAGCCACACTAACAAGTGCCCAACAAGATACCATAATGCGGGGAAAAGTGTGCAAGGCCTGTGGACCTTGGGGGGTAGGGTCAGGTAGAATAGGCTTCCTTGTATTGAATTTTGACCCATATTTTAAAAGAAACTATTGGATGTTATGGTTAAATTGTGTCCCCTCAAAAAAGATATGTTTAAAAATAAGGAGAGATGTTGAAGTTGTAAAGCAAAGAAAAAGAGAGAGAAACTACTGGAAAAGGAAGTGTTAGGATATTCCAAACTGAGGGGTGGTGGGCACCAAGGGGTAGCGTATGCAATGTAAATCAGGGGAAGGATGACTTAAAAACAAAACAGTATAGATCTTTCATGTCATCCCTACTTAAAAGCCTTAAGATCTTCCTTTCTATAGAAAGGAAACATGGTATTCCAGGCCCTCCATACTATACTAGACTAATTTTTTATGTTGTTGCACATTTACCACCCCTCCTATAAATGCTGCCCCCCCAACACAGCCGTGCAATACATTCCCGTGCACTTACACCCCTCCCCATTTACAGTCCCACACTGAGCTGCTTGGGGTCCAGGGACTGCAGCTCATTCTGCCTTTGTGCGGAACGAGTGTAAGGACGTGATCCACATATGGAAAGTCACCCGCAAGTACGTGTCAGGTGGTTGCTGTAATCCAGGCATGGGAGGAGCAGCTCAGGGTGGGCAGAGGAATTAGCAGTGAGACATGTAAGGACAGAATCTGAGAAGAAACTAGAGATTTTGAAGCTGACCAGAGAGGTACAGGGGCAGGGGTGAGAAGGATTAAAAAAATGAAAAAATCCCACAGGATTTTAACTTGAGGAATTGGGAAGGATCTTGGTATGTTTGATAAGTGGGAAGCTGGAATGTAATAGGGGTGGAGAGAAATTGATGAGATGACCCAAAGCTTGGCAGCCAAGTGCAGAGAAATGACTCAGGAAATGGGAGAATGAGGCTCAGAACAGGTGGTTTTCATATTTTCTGTCTTCTTACCAATGTTCCCCCTCCTCGTTTTTGCTTCTGAAAGCTTATGGGTTACATCATTTCAATGAATATGAATTAAAAAGTTTATGGGATAAATTACATAAAGTTTGTAGAAGTGAAACATGCACATACATGCACACACTATAAAGTGCAAACAATACAGTGAGTGAAAAGTGTCATCCACACCTTATTTTTCCATAACTGTTACCATTTTTGTACTCTATTTCAGAGACTTATTTTCATTTACTTATTTGCATATATGTCTGTCTTGTCATTTTTTGCCAAAATGGCAGTACACAGTATCTGTGGGGTTTTATACTTTAACAGTGTGTTTTAGAAATCCTTTCTAATCAGTACGTTCATTTTAACTGCTGCATAGTATTCCATGGCATGGATGTACATTATGGATGATGAATATTTAGTTTCTATAGATCAGACCCAAATAAGATCTTTGTACGTGTTAGTTTTTCAGTGTGCAAATAAGATCTTTGTACACATGCTAGTCTTTCAGTAGGAAAATGCTTAGGAGTTGCTTAGTTCACAGAATAAGCACTTAATTTCCCTTTAATTAAGCTATACTAATCTACACTGTCACAAAAACTTTGAAAGTGCCTAATTTCCCACATTGTTGCCAAGTGCATTAACATATCTTTTGAACTTTGAGAGTCAGGTGGAAAAATGTTATCTCATGGAAGTTTGATTTGCATAATGGAAGGACCTTTAAAATTTTCAGCCAAATAACAGCCAAAAATTTGTATAAGTTTTAGTTCATGTTAATGAAGGCTTCTATCTCTACTCTGTTAACTAATTTTTCATCAAAATGCTATTTACGTGTGCTGAGGTGAGATTACAGCCAGAAGGGAATTATTTAACACAAAGACCAGTATTGAAAACAGAAAGTAACTTAATAATGCTCTTTATTGGTTGAGTCCTTTAAAATCTATATGGGAGCATGGTGTCCTACATGATATAGGTAACTACATTACTGCAGGTGTTTGTTATTTTTACTTCCCTCCTGGTTAGGATGCATCAGAACCTGTAGGAAGGAAGCAGCCTCAACTCCAGCACGTGGGGCCACAGAACCGGCCTTAATCCGGATCAGAACAGTCCAGTTATTCCTAGGCCAGCTGTTCATGCTCTCCGCATCTCATCTGTAAACTAGGGGTGTTCCATTAAGCACAAAAGCTACGGTCCCTTGCTGTTAATGCCCCACTGCCCCACCGTGGCTTAATTGCTGGGTTGGAGAAGAAGCTACCACCTCTGACAGCGGAGTGGGAAGACGGCGGAACGTTCCACAGCAAGAGACTTCTACAAATAGGAAATAAAAGTGGGAAGGATTTCAAAACCTAACGGGGACACCTCGCTACAGCTCTGTGGTCTCTTTAGCCAGCTGTTGAGAACGCCTAATTTCTCAGTCTGACGTAAGGATGGATATTTAGCCAGCTGGGAAGGCAGAGGCGTGATCTAATAATACGGCTTCCAACGTCCCAGGTTAATTTGTTATCCGTTAGTCTTGAAATCAAGTTAGAAGAAACGTCCTCAAGTTGTGGCAGGTGCACTTTACACGGCTAGTCCCGAAGCTGGGGAAGCCACACCTCAACACCGGGCAGGCGTCCCGCGCCTCGGTGCGCGGGTGCCCCGGCAGCTCGGTCTCCGGCTGCGATGTCCCCGCGCCCGCCGTCCGCAGCGGGGGAGGGCGCTTCCCGGACCCCGTCTCTTGAATTCCATTCGCGGCCAGCCTCCAGGAGAGGGACCCCTGCTCCGCGCCACTGGGCAAGTGCTTGTCCTGCGTGACAGCGCCGCGCCGTGAGTGTGAAGGCAGAAGCAGAAAGCAGAAGGAGTGGCTGGAAGAAGCAGGGAAAAGCCAAGTTCCCCCCACCGGTTGGGCCGCTCGAGGAGGAAGAGCCAGGCACAGGGACCCACCGGGGGAACCCCCGGTCCCGGAAGGCGTGCGGCAGGCGGGGTCTCGCTCTGCCGCCTCCACGGCGGGCGGCTCTGCGGCGCCCAGCGCAGCTGCGCAGCGCAGGCGGCCCGGGCCCGCCCCGTCTAGGGCGCGGACACCCGGCTGGTCTGCGAGGTGCGCACCGCGCGTTCCCCGGGCGCAGAGAGACGGCACCGAAGGGCGGAGGAGCCGCGCCCCACTGCACTGCGGCGGCTGCACAGCGGACCTCTCGGAGGCTGCCCAGCCCGGCAGGGGGAGACGGCGGCGGGCGGGCAGACGGCTTTGTGCGGTGGGCGCTGTTGCCCGGGCGACGGTGCAGCCCCTCCCCGCCCGGCCCGGCTCCGCCCCTCGCGCCACCGCGCCCCGGTCTCCGCGCCGCCGCCCGCCCAGCCGCAGTTTGCAGGAGCCGCCGCCGCAGCCGGCCGCCGGGCGGCAGTGCGAGGCAGTCGCCGGCCGCGAAGCTCGGCCCTCCCCGCCGGTGCGCCTCGCCGCCTCGGTCCGGGGGCCGGGGCCCGCTGACCAGCCCGCCCTCCGGCTTCCAGCCGACGCTCCCCGGCCGCCGCAGGGACCCTCCCACCGGACGCGGCCGGGCCGCCCGTCCGCCTGTTCGACCGCTGCCGCTGATGCCAGCTGGCGGAAGGCTGGTATGGAAGGCGATGGCTCAGCCCCGCTGGTGAGGGCACGGCGGCGCCGCTCTAGCCGGCCGCGGTGTGTGCGTCCCCCTCGCAGCCGGGAGGGAAGCTCTCCGCGGAAGAGAGCCTCCCCGCCGGGGCTGGGTTCTGCAACCGGGAGCCCCCTTTCTGCCTCTCGGGGGCTCCAACTCCGGGTCCCCGTGCCCGGAAGAGGGCACCTCTCGAGCGTGGACGTAGCCCACCTGAGCACCCCCGGGAGGCCGCGCAGAGCTCTTTCCTGGGGTTTGGGCTGTGGCGTTGCTTCACTTTGGGGAATTGTGGCTAGTGCCCTGCGCGTGTCCAGCGCCCTTTGTCGGGGAGTCGGTGGGACCGGACCGGCGTCGCCAAGAGCAGAGGCCCCTCCGGCCTCGGTGCTCGCGGGAAGCGGGCTCGCTCAGGCAGCTGTCGGGGTGCAGATGTTTTTGTTGGAAGAGGAAGGCTGTGCAGTTCTTTCGAACTTAGTAGTATCCCACTGATCCCCATTTCTTTCAAAACAGCTTTATTGTGGGAGCCGCCGCATCCTGTTTCTCTTAATCAGATTGTTTCCCCTCGATGAATGTAAAGTGAACACTTGTTTTTCTTTTGGGTAATGGTTACTTTATATCCGTCATGATTAAAAAGCTCATGTACTGTTTTATGGAAAAGAAAAATGCAAATAATTTTAGATTTTCTAGTGGGAGGTAGACCTCTCACATAAAAGAAGGTGTGAGAACCTATTTTAGACGGACAACAGTTTCCTTTGAATTAGGTGTCAAATCCTTTGTGAAATGAGATAGAATATGAATATTCTGTATTTTTTGATGTGAATTTTGAGGCGTGGCTGTCTTCTAGACTTACTAAACTTGTGACATGTGGGCTTTCATAAAATATTTATTGAATGATGCAGCAAGAAACGCTGCAAAGACCCGTTGGTAAGCGGTAAAGCCAGTTGGCTGTAGGCCTCTGGTCAAACGTGCTTCGCGTCACTTTAGAGGGAATAGAACAGCATACATTTTTATTTAATTAAAATAAGTGAATTAATTTTAATGTGTATTTCCAGTGGTTGAAATGATTGTACAAGGTTATGAGCACTTTAAGATTGCAGGGATGCTGGATATAGATTCATAGCACCCGAAGTTTGGGATACATGAGGAAAAACTGCATAGGGAAAGGATGGGAAAACTGATTATGAGGTTATCAGACCTTTTAGTTGAGATAGAGTCTAAATGTTTCTCAATGAAAATAACCAAGCTTTAGTACCTGAGAGCACTTCACAATGCTTTCAAATCATCTACACGCTTTCCATACTCGTTTTGCTTCTAAGATGACTGCTTCGATAAGCAGCATGTGAACCTCCAGCATTTTAACCTCCAGCTACATTGCCAATGCAGCATCTGAGAAATGGCCACATTTAATGTAGAAAATTTCTGATAATAAAGCTGGTAAATAAATTTCAACTTGGCTTTATGCACATACTGGCTAACCCAATTTTTCACAGTCTTGTTGTTTGCCAGTCACAGACTTACTGTGCCAAATGGGAATACAGTCTCATTGTTAGGGCCGTCTTCTTATTGATGTAGTCTACTTTTAGGATTTCACTGAAGTAGATGATTTGACTAATTTCATAACTGGTGAAATTATGTCTCCCTGACATTTTATGCTAATTTTTGTTAATACTTAAGTTTTTACAGTGTCCTGTCCCTTCAATTGTAGGTTATGGATGTTGAGGGGGGATTGATGGTATAGAATGTCAAAGCCAAAAAGGATCTTCAGATTTAAAAAAATCTGTGTCTTAATTTTTTTCAGAAAGGAAAACTCATGTATTTATACAAACATGTTAATATATTTATGCACAAAGAGCCTTTGATCCTGGTTTCTTTTTCTCACTTTAAGGTTGCCATTAAGAATATCGAAAGAGAGCTCATTTGTCCTGCATGCAAGGAGCTGTTTACCCATCCGTTGATTCTCCCTTGTCAACATAGTATCTGTCATAAATGTGTAAAAGAACTCTTACTGACACTTGATGACTCATTCAATGACGTGGGATCAGACAACTCCAATCAGAGCAGTCCTCGACTTTGGCTGCCCTCCCCTAGCATGGATAAAATTGACAGAATTAACAGACCAGGTAGGTATGTGGTGGAACCTTGGGGTCAGGGTGTTGCAGTGCTTACTGGGGAAGGGAAGTTAGTTTTGTCATTTTGAGGGTTAATCTTTCCAGATGAATAGATTAAACTGTATTATAAAGGGATGCCTCACCTTTTTAAAATGTCAAAATTAGCTCTGTCTTTTGATATGTCCTTAGAGGCAGCTATTGAACACCAACTTTGTGTTAAACTCCTTAGTAGCTGCGTCTGTATTTTGGGATGTTCTGACCAGGTGATGTCATTTATATGAGGGATGAAATAATGGACTACTGAAGTACTTCCTAGGGGAACATCTATGTATGGTAGCATGTGAATAAATATGCAGAATTATTTATTAAATAATCCTATTCATAGTCATAGGACATACCGAATGACTAGTCCTAAGAAGCTTTTTGGATGAATTATTTGGCATCATTTTGTTCCACCTGAGGATTTTATTTTATCCACCCATTTTAAATCCATTTGCTAAAATAAGGACTTTGAACATTAAGTAAGTAGTAGTGGAATTCTATAGAAATGATAGAAATAGATCAAATTAGATGTATAGCACGTTCGTTTGTACTTTTCCTCTGTAGCCAATGTTTAAATTATTTTCTATTTGGGATAGTGTGACTTTCTTCTGGTTATCAATGCTTGATTAAAATGTTTCAATATTAATTTGAAATCACTGAGAACAGGGTCACTGGGAAATTAAGAGCCAAAAGTCAGCACTGAGGACTGAGTGTGGTCAGGTTTGGGTAGAAAAACCACAATATCATGTTAGGCACATTCTTCGTAAGTGGAGAGTGGCCCTTAGCACCAGCCCAGGGCTTCGCCTCTGCCCAGTGTGGGCTTTGAGGTTTTCAATTTAATCCTTTGGTCCACTTTGTCCATTTCTCCCTTTTGCTCTATAGGAATAACTTCTTAATCTTGTAAAAATACCTTTCTTATTAGGAAATAATCTATCTGCACTTTTGGGAACATGGTCCGTTTTGGTCCCCACTGTCATAGGGTGATGTTCCTGTCTTTCTGTGCCCCCTCAGGACGTGGAGGAGAGGATATTTGCTCTGAGAGTAGTGATGTGCCATTTAGAGACATGTAGTTTTCTTTAAATGGTAATCACTCCTTAAAAGTTATTTTGGACACATAAAAATTGTACATATATACAAAAAAGGAGCATTAGGTAACTGGGAGTGCAGGGGGCATGAGGTGGGAGGGGGTCATGCTCATTGTGAAGTCATCCCTTCAAGATTCCCTCTTTGCTAGGAAACTGGCTCAGTGAGCAGGAAGGAAAGACAGTGATAGCTAAAATCATCCTGCCGGATAAAACTGGAGATTTTGTTTGGAGACCCTCATTGGCTAAGTAGGAACCCCTGCTTTATTGACCCAGGAAAATATGCTTTTTGTGTATTAATGTTTAGCACAGACCATTGAAAGGAGTTTTTGTTATGTTCTAGGATTTCTACTTAAAATTAAATTGAGCTTTTATAAAGTCCTGCATTTTATGTAGGCTTCTAATCTTAAGATTTGGTTAGTTTTTATATGTGTATGTGCAGTATGAATGAAACATAGATGAAATATATTTAACTAGATACAGTTAACTGTTGCTGTTTGTAGGAACTTACTGAACACAGTACTTGGTAGATGTTTAATAAATATTTGCTGAGGAGATAATGAATGGCAGACCTTTGCTGCAAGATTTGTACAAAGCAGGCCACAATGGCTTATATTCAATAACAATGGCATTTTTTCCCCCAGAACAAGAGTTCCATTCCCCACCCTACTTGATGCTGTGCCAGTCAGAAAATAGAATTACTGAGATGTTCCTCCCTCTTTAGTGAGGAACCCCACTAAAGTTAGATTTTGTCTGAGGAGCAAAGTTAGAAAACCTTGCTGTGAAAAGGAAATAAGAATATTTAAGCTGGAGAAGGGACGGTTGCAGAACGTGCTGCCTGTCTTGTGGGAGAAAGAACACACTGGGTGTCTTCTTGACAGAGGTTCCAGATCAATGAGTAGATGAAACAGGAAGTCAGATTTCAATTTAGTATGAGAGAAGATCACCTGTCCAGAAATGAAATGTGCTACGAAATTTGTCCGATTCTTGTCATTAGAAGTAGTTAAATTAGGGGTCAAATTTAGATGCTATAGGGGCCAAATAGGTACATTAATGAAACAGGTCCTGGGCATCACAAATAAAGGACCCTCTTTTCATTTTACTTCTTTGATATAAAGACAGTAAATATTTCATTTTCCCTTTAATGCAACTGCTATAAAAAGACCAGCAGTCCAAGAGTCAGCAGCCAGCTGACTCCGGGCCTCTGCTGTTGGAGACAGTGGGGCATGATTTGGGACTGGACACTAGAATGAACGCCTTGTGTAAAGGGGCTACTGCCACTTGGCACTAGGGCATTATTATGTGGCTTTGGGTGTACTACATTGTCGGACTTACCGTTTTGCACCCCCTCCACCCAAAACCTGATAGTGGTTTTGAGTTTTTTAAACGTTAGCAGTTACTTCCATTTGAATTTAAAAAGACCATGCTAGCTCAGCATAGGGCACGGCAGCCCAAATACATCTTTGACTCTGACCTAACCTGAGTTTGGACTGTCAGTGTTCGGAGTCTTTGTTTTAAACAATGGATAAGTGACCATGGTTTACAGATATTGTGGAGGGGATTTCAGTCTTGGGTGGTATGTTGGGCTGGTTGATATGTGAGTTGCTGTTATCTTCTCCAGCCCTGAAGTTCTGTGCCTTTTTGAGAACTATTTGCATTCGTTCTTTCAAAAAATTACTGAAGTTACCAAACATGACTGAAGAGTACTTAACAAGATAGACCCACCCCTCCTCTTTTTAAGAGGCGTTTAGTCTCCCATTGTTCAGAGCTTCATAAAAGATGAACACACACAGTCCTTCATCTAGAAGAACACACAGAGCAAGATAACAAATAAGGTAAAACAGTGAGAGGGTAAGAATGCTGCTTGTAGGGCAATCACTCCTGCAGGTTTTTACCAAATGCATTTAACTTTTAGTGGGGATCTCCTTCTCCTGACAATTTTCAAGTAGTAGAATTCATTGTATTACAAATACAATGCTACTTACCCTCCATTCATGGGTCACTTGCCTATAATTTTCCTTTGGGTAGATTCAGAAATAAATTTATAGAGAAGTAATGTTTGCTTTTCTTTCTGGCAGACTTTTTTATTTTTGTTTTTCTTCATTTAGACATACTTGAGCAGGAAGCCAGAAACTATTCTGAGCCTTTGGTGTGGGAGGAATAGGATTCTAAAAATTAGTCTTGCCGGTGGTTTAATAAAGGGACTAATTAGACCTGGACTGTCCAGTACAGTAGCCACTAGCCACGTGGCTACTGAGGGCTTGAAATGTGCCAGTGTTGAGATGTGCTGTACATGTAAAATACACATTGGATTTTGAACACTTAGATTGAAGAAGATAGCTCTTTAATAATTCTTACACTGATTACATTTTGAAGTGATAGTATTTTGAATATATTGTTTTAAATAACATGTATTACTAAAATTTCACTTGTTTTTTTTTTGTTTTAATCTGGCCGCTGGAAAATTTTAAACGGCATATGTGGCTTACACTTTCTGGCTCACATGTTCCTTTTGGATGGTATGACATTGACCATTTGACAGATTTTTAAAAATGAGAGGGTGCCTTGAAAGAATAGGGTTTGTCTGTATAACACAGTAGCATTTAAATTATGTAAAAATAAAGAGCTCTATTGTGCATTTTTGTTCACTATATGCAAGCTTTGCTCCTATTTTGTATTTCCTTTTGTCAGGAAGATGGTTTTAGTAATGTTTGTATACAGTGTTGGTTTACATCAGTAAAAAAAATGAAAAGATGCTTTCCTGTGTTTTTTCAAGTCACCAATAATTTGATGTTTAAAGATACAAACCTATAAGGTATAGTGTAGGTCTCATAAGTGCTACACCAACAGTGATTAATTCTCAGTGCCAAGCTTGATGAGTGTTTCACAGTGATGGCTTCATAAATACCGTGTGTACCAGGACAACCCCTTTTTTTACTGTTAATTCAATAATTGTGTTATGTGCAAGACACAGTTACAGCTTTATCTTTTGTTAACAAGTTGTGAATCTTCTCTTTGAAATGAAATTCTAAATCCAACTTTCTGTTCATTGTTCACAGCATCCCAGCGGAGGTCTTTGGGGTGGAGAGGTAGAAAATGCTTTATTGCTTGTGTGGCTGCAGGCAGTGCAGTGTTAGATGTAAACAACCCTGTCTAAATGAGGTTTTTAAAACATCAGTGGTCAAGTCTTCACAATTTTGTACAAAGTGAACAAATTGGGCTGAAATGACTTAAAGGTCAACAGGATTAAATTACCGAGGAAGTTCTGAGACTTTTAAAGGGAACACTGATTATTAGTGCTTGTATTTTGTCAATTATGATACACAATGTATAATACAATATACAGTGTGATACACAGTATGCAATATGACAAACTATTTTTGAAGAAAATGACATATCCCAATTGTTAGCTCTTGTATGTAAGTATCCTTAAAAGTCCTTTACATTTACTTAATGGAACAAAGCTCACGTTACAGCCATATCGCTACTTTGAGAGGGTTAAATAAGCCAGTACTTTCTTCTGGATTTAAAATTTTGCTTAAAGGTATTGATAATTTTTGTAGTTAATAATTTTGTTTTATGCTCTATGGTGTCTTGTCTTTGTTACTGGTTTTCAAGTATTTGAGTTTTAACATCGAGGTCCTTCCCATTTGTGGGTAAATAATGTGCACTGCTCTTTTAGGCTTTCTGAAATATTTGATTCTGTGTGAAAGATGGGCCAACCTATCATACTAATTTATTTATTTTTTTACTCCAGTTGACCTTTAAAGTAAAATTGGCTACTTGTTTTTGTGGAATGCTGGTGGTACCTTATACTTTATTGGAGGAAATGAATGCCAGAAATGTTATCCCTTTTCTGTCTTCCTCACCTTTCTCTGCATGCTCCCTTATACAAACCTTAAGAGTCACTTCTAGAAGCCACCTGTAGTCCTTTGTCTTACAGGCTTTAGTGAGTCTGAGAATTTCAAGTGTTGAAACTTAGGAGGAAAGGTAGGAGTAGTTTGCTTAAAAAAGTGAATTGCATATCACCTGGTTTTGATTCAGATAGTAGTTGAGGAAAAGATTTTTCAGGTTTTATAGTAATACTCAAAGGGTAAATTTAACTCAGGGGCATTAGGAGGTTAGAATGTGCTGAAGGAAACTCAAAGGTGGCCATATGCATCAGCCCATCGCCAAACACCTAGAAGCCCCAGTGTGAGTGCCCAGCATGGGGAGAGGTGGTGCACTAACTGGCCAGGTGGGGTGGGGACAGGAGAGAAGTTGTTTGCAGAATATGGGAACGGATGCAAGTAGCAGAGGTTTTGAACCTGTTATGAATTGACTGACTTCTACTTATTTTTAAGGTTTTCTCTTTGATGTTTATTTTACAATACTTGATCTTTTTGATATTTAAATGGTAAAACATATGACTGAAAGCTGACTTTTTTGGGAGGATTTGCTCTAAACCAATATGAAGATTATTTGGAGTCTTCATTTTAAAATTGTGTCATGATTTATACTTGTTTAACTTGTCTTTGGTTTATGGAGAGTAAAGCAAATAAAGGTATATGGGGAAAAGAATGGATTCTGCAAGGTGACTGTATTCAAATAATTTGCACATATTATTGGCTCCACAAATGCAGCTCCACATATAATATCGCATTGCTTGGCTTACATTGCTTCCTTCCCTTTCTGAGCCATCATTACTTTCTGTTTCTTAGTGCCATGTTGAGCACTGTTTTCCGAAGGAACTTTCTCTGGTCATGGACATGTTTGACCCTGTGCTGTACGGTATGTTAGCTGCTAGCCACATGTGGCTCTTGAGAATTTGAAATGGAGCTGGTACAACCAAGGAACTGACTTTTAAATTTAATTTTAATTAAATTTCAGTAGTCAAATTTGGCTGGTGGTTATTGTGTCAGCCAGCACGGCTATAGAGAATATGAAGTTGACTGTTTTATTCTTAGTTCTGGTATCTTGACTTTTTTCCATTATATTTACCTCCCGAGAATATCCTTAGATCTGGCCTACTTTATTGTCTTGAACATGTATTCTCGTTTGCTTTTATGAAAACAGTTGTTGAGTATAAGACACATGAAATAAAATGTAAATTCTTTAGCACTCTGTTTAGAAAAACAGCTAAGTTGTATTGACACCTTTTTTAGTGTGATGTTTTACCCCTTATTTTTGTTGTAAAAATAAGGTAAGCAAGGTTTACAGAAAAGGGATGAAACAGCTTAAGATTTCTAAACATGAAGACCAAAATTTGGGTTTCACCAGCATACATGTTGAAGTGTGATTTTGTTGTCATGGTTTAATTTTGCTTTGTCCTATTACTTAATTGGCCACACCTTTCAATTCATAAATACATTTTTAAAAACATTGACTGTTGACATCAGTTATCCATTTTAATTTCTATCACGTAGGTCACGTGTGGAAGCATGCAATTAAATGTGAATTTCCATTTGTTTAAACTTGACCACTGCACTTTAGCACTTCCAGAATTACCTAACTTGGTTTTTCCCTAAACAACGTTTTCATTTGCATGTGTTCTGGAAGTAGCTTTGCTGCTGATTCATTATATGCCTGCTGTGTTGTGGAATTGTGGAACATCTTGGACTGTGTTGCATGTTTTTTGAAATATAAGAATCTGTCTTATGCAAGATTTTCAAATTTTTATGGGGCTTTTTTTGGTATGCATTTTCTGTATGTTGAAAAATATAAGAGTTAAAAATATCATTAAATGAAGATACTGAAAATATTCTGCATGTATGTTGATAAGGAGCTTTCAGGACCTAATGCTGTTTAGCATGCTGTGAAGTCACTTCAAGTAAATAATGTTGGGGGCTGCTGTAGTGATATCATGCCAGGTATCTTAAAATAGTCTTTTCACTGATGATGGTAATGTGCCAGGGCAATATTAGTACAGCTGCTTGAAGACCTTTTCTAAATATGCTATCCTGAATTTAACCATTTGTTTTTGGTACTGGATACATGGCAGTCTGAAAGAAGGCCATAGGTTAAGAAGTTTATGATGATATATAGCTGATTCTTCTGTGTGCAACCAAAACTAAATAGGTTTATAAATGAAGGGAGGGAAGATGGTATGCATGCCCTTGTGTTAAACGGACACCCGGGATTCTTGTAAGCCTGTGGGTAAGGGCTGCCATGGTTTGATTTTTTGATTGGTTGATGTATAAACCAAGGAAGATGCTGAACAAAAGTGTAGTGTTCAAGGTCATTTATTGTATTATGTATATATTGTAAAATTATTTGTAATGCTTTGTAGCTTTTGGCTTATTGAATTAAATAACCTTAATGATTCTTTTTTCCAGGTCATAAGAAGATACTAAATGGTTGATTCCTCTTTAAAGTCACTAGGTTCTAGGTCTTTGAATGAGTTTTTCACTCTTATAGATTACACTCCACTAACTAATGATTTTGCTTACTGTATTTTCCAGATAAAACAATACTACATTGGGAAGCCTTCTATACAGTAGTTCTTAACAAGTTTGTGGTCACATATTCCTTTGACAATCTCATAAAACCTGTGGATTGTTTAACCTGAATGTATACAGATGTAAAATTTTGCATATGATTTCAAATATTTAGCAAAACTGTTTGGATCTTTCTGGAGCCTATCCATGGAGTCTGGGTTAAGGGCTCTTGTGCTTTTTATGTATGAACTCATTTCCTATCAGTCAGCCAAAGCTGTGTTCATTTAAATGGAAGCCACATTCCTTTGGATATTATATATATATAACTATAAGTGTTAATTATATAATTTCAAAAGATCCTGACCCTGTGTAGTCTTGTACTGTATGTTTTGTCCATATATCTGTTTGATTTAATATGGTTTAAATGGGATTCCCTTTAGAATAATTTTCCTTTCCTCTTTGATTTGTTTAATAACTTGGGTTTGTCTTTTTTATACCATGGAAAAGCAGTTTTTAAAAAAGCATTTTCAGAATACAAATTGATTCAAATGGAATCACTTTGAGTATTACATTTTTGGAATATACTTTTAGATACATATCTTTCCAAAGCATCATTCCTTTTTCCTTCATCCTATTCATTTTCCTACTGATGTAACTAACAAGGGCTTATTGATTACACAGGCTGGAAACGCAATTCCTTGACCCCTAGAACAACTGTTTTTCCTTGCCCTGGCTGTGAGCACGGTGTGGATCTTGGAGAGCGAGGAATCAATGGCCTATTCCGAAATTTCACTTTGGAAACTATCGTTGAAAGATATCGGCAGGCAGCCAGGGCAGCCACGGCCATTATGTGTGATCTTTGTAAACCGCCACCTCAAGAATCCACAAAAAGTTGCATGGACTGTAGTGCAAGCTATTGCAATGAGTGCTTCAAAATTTATCATCCCTGGGGAACTATAAAAGCTCAGCATGAGTATGTGGGCCCAACCACTAATTTTAGACCCAAGGTAAGTGAAGTTTTAAGTTAGAGTATTAAACTTAATATTGTAAAAGGAATTATTACAAGTCTTGAACTTGATGGTGGTGTGGCAGGAAATAGCTTCAGAAGCCTGTATAAGATATTAAGGACCAGTAGTTGGAGCGATTTAGTATGTTGCTAGAGCTCCCCACAGCTTAGGAGGCAGCAGTATGGTTCACTCGTTACAGCACAAGTACATAGCACATGAATGTTTGTAATGATAACCGAGTAACAAGAAAGGTTGGATTATGGCAGACAGAACTCTCTGAGATTGAAATAGTTACAGTTATAAAGTTTTTATGCTTTAGTGTGATGAACCCATAATTGTCTAAAAGATTTGATTGGGAAACATTTCTCTGACATGTGTGATTCTAGAATTCTATTATGAATAAGTAAGAGTAATGGCAGCCTAATACTTTGAAGCTTGTGATATACTGTTACATAATATCTGAAGTAAAACTTGCATTTCTTAAATATTCTGGGTAATTTATATAATTGTGCTCAAAAGAACCTTATATATTGTTTTTGATGTGACCAAAAAGCTGAGTGGTTTTTGGATGTCTTCACTTAGACTACTTTCTGATTAATAGAGGTTTTTAAAAACTAATTCTTTTAATTAAATAAGATTATAACTTAGTAACTTGTGTATGAAAATCTATTTTTAGCATAAAACCTCCAATTTTTAATAGAAAAATGGAAAAAAATGTCCCAAAGTTACCTTGAAACTATGAACTATTTCTTGTATCATATTAAATAGTGTAAGACGAGTAGATTAAAACAAAAACAATCTACACCTCCACATTTTGAATGACTCTTTCTTTAAATTATGCAGTGTGGCAGCAAATAGTCTGTAATCCGTTTTTATGGTTCCTGTCTCCTTTTAAATGTTCAAGGTCACAGATTTTTTAAAATTTATAACTTCAACCTGGTTGCTTTAATGTTTCTTTTAAAAGATTAATCAAATTGACTAATAGTGTTCCATCATGAAAGAATCTATTATTAAATGAATATGTTAGGCTTGGGTTTTTGTGAGTTAAGAATTCATGAAATTGTGCGTAAAACTTCTGAGTGTTTAGCAGTCCCATTATTTTTATTTACAATACAATTAAAAAGATGGATAAAGGAGAACCAAAAAAATGGGACTAAGTTACGCTGAGAAAAAAACATGTTTTTCCTTCAGTTCATTAGTGTTATTCAATATAGTAAAATCCTGAAAGGGTGTCCCTTATCCTTTAGAACATTTGCCTCTAATTTTGAGTTCTTGTGATCATTACATGCAGAGAACTAAACTTTGTATTTTATTTTATGTCATGGCTTTGAGAATCTAGGAACTTGGGCATGCTGAAAAAAATTGAAATCTTTTCCACTTGTTTTACTCTGGACCTGCACACTGGTATTAGAACTTTTCATACCAGACTTCTTTACTTATTTATTTACTTGTTTATTGATTGACTGTCTCTAAATTACCAGACCAGTTATACTTGCTTAAAATCTAAACTGTTGAAATCATGGATAACTTCTTGATTTCATTAACACCTAGTCTAAAAGAATCTCCCTTTTCTTCCAAATGAAAAGGGTTATTTTACACAAAATATCAAATGTACTTATGATAGTCTAGAGAGTTAAATAAAAAGGTACAAACTTAAATCAGCAAAATAGTTCTAAATACGGTCAGTCTGTGTGCAGTTAATATGTAAAAGCAAACATCTGGAATCTTTTGTCATAAAGTGTACCAAGATTCTCTTAACAGCAATTTTTTTGTGAGGATAATGAGGCCATGGGTGCTCATAAGTTATTGTTATCTGGTGTCTTATAAGAATATTCATCAGGATCATTAAGAACTGCCTAGTCCATGTGAGCAGGAGGCCTTTCTAGGCTTAGGTAAGCATTCCCCTTAAGTCTGCTAGGAATGAGGTTTTCACCTTCTTATCACCAAGTTTAGGAAAATTAATATTGACATACTTTAATTAATCATTTGAACCCTCAAACTGAAAAATAGTAATTTTACTATAGAGAATTTTCATATGCTAGGCCAAATGCTTTTATTTCTTTTTATACTCATATTCATTTAAGTGGCTTTAATGCTTTTATAAAGGGAATTTTTGTATTTTGGGACCTTGAATACTCAGCAGCCATGGTAATTCTTAATCACACTTTTATTTTTCACTCAATAGGTTTTAATGTGCCCAGAACATGAGACAGAGAGAATAAACATGTACTGTGAATTATGTAGGAGACCGGTTTGTCATCTCTGTAAGTTGGGTGGTAATCATGCCAATCACCGTGTGACCACTATGAGCAGTGCCTACAAAACCTTAAAGGTAGGACTTGTTCATTTTTGGAGGTAAATTTTGATTCTCTCTACCTTTATTTTACTTTATGCCTTTAACTTTATAAAATTGTGGCTTGTTGTTGTATTGAGATGAGTTAACAATGTAAAGTGTCAGTCTGATCTACAAATACTGGGTTGCCAGTATTTCTGACCAGGCACTGCTTTGTCATACTGATGTGCTAGTCAGAGATGCGAGGAAAGAGGGATGAAGGACACTTCCTTACGGTCCCTGAGTGAGCCCAATGCCTGTGATGTTGCTTGTGTGTTTGGGAGTGACCCACTTTGAAGGACAGTGGCTATTTTAAAACACTTGATTCTTGTTGCTCACCTGTGGAATTAGATCAACTTTTTAGTGTATTCTGGTGGGACTCTTACCAAATACAATGAGTTGTTTCCTTTTAAAACTTTCAAACTTGATTGATAATCTGCAAAGTAGGCAGTGGTATAATGGCATTTTTTTGCTTTTAAAAGTTATTTAAAAAATGAATTAATTCATCCATAAATCTACCACCCATTTTATATTTGTTTCTGTCTTTAACAATTTACTTCAATTTTTTGTTCTGTATCTAATTTTCATTTATATATGCAGTTTTACATTTTACATTTTGCGTGTCTGTCATGCTTAGTTTTCCATCTATGTTGAATGCGTGGATTACAGGGTTAATCGTTCTGTTCCTGTTTACTAATTCTGTCATCTGTCATTCCTAGGTCAGTTCTGACTGATGTTTCTTTTCATCATGATTTGTATTCCCCTGCTCCTTTGCATACCTGGCAAGCTTTGATCGGTTGCCAGGTATTAAAATTTTACCTTTGTGGGCACTGGATTTTTTATATGCTGCAGATAGATATTCTTGAGTTTCTTCTGGTATGTGATTGTTACTTGCAAACAGTTCCTTTTTGGTTCTACTTTTAAGCTTTGTTAGGCAGGACAGAGCAGCATTTAGTTCTAAGGCTAATTTTTCTGGACTATTGAAGTGAAACCTTTTGTTTACTCTTCCTGGAGCCCTATGAATTTTGAGGGTTTTTTTCCCCCTCTCTCTCTGTCTGAGTGGTGGGGAACAGGGATTATTACCAGCCTCACGTCAGCTTCTAGAGTGATTCCCCTCTCATCCTTTCTGGTGGTTCTTTCCTTGGCCTCTGGCAGTTTGCTCACACATGTGAATTGATCAGTACTCTGCTGAGTCATCTCTGGAGTTCTTTCCATAGCTGTCTGTTAGTTATTATGCTTTACAGACTCTAGCCTCCCTGGGCTCAGCTTCATCACCCCTACTCATGGGGGACCCCGGCTCCTTCTGAGCTGCCCACTATCCCAGCTGCGGAAAACTTCTCCAGACAGGAAGCAGGAGGCAGGCAGATGCTCATCTCATTTCTCATCTCTCGGGGTTTTCTGTTTCTTGATGTCCAGTACCCTGAAAACTATTTCTTATATTTTATTAGGTTTCTCAATTTTTTCCAAACGGGAGAGTTAATACTGTCTTTCTTACTCATTTATGCTCTCCAGTGGCAGTTCCACTGTTTGTTAATTAAATTGAACTCTGATAGCCTTTCTGTTGCCTACTGGTTTGATACGACACAAGCTGCCCAACATTTTTTTCTGTTACCTGGAGTAAATCTTTGAACAATAGTAAACACTTAAGTTTACCTAAGTTATCTTTTACATCTGTTGTTAACTTCTTTCGTTTATGTGTCAAACTTTTCTTTTTAATAGACTCTATAATGGATTTTTCTATTTTTTTCATTTTCTAGTAATGACGATTATTTAGATGTGCCTGTTTGCCAAAAGTAGCCAACAGATCTCCTTCGATCTCCTTTTCTTTGGGTTTTACGTTTTAAGCTGAAGCACTGCGTGGTACAGGTTTATATTACCAGTTTGTCTCCACTGCTGAGTGTTGCAGGGAGCAGGGAAGTGGGCCTCACAGAGGTTCTGCCTGCTGCTTGCGGGACAGCTGGGGCAGGGGCTGGGTTCCCGTCGGCCTCGTTTGCATCTGGCTGCTAACAGGAAAGCCGTGCTGTTCTCATTGGCACTCCTACCAGGTTGTTGAGTGGAGGGCTCCCTTTCAATTCTGGAAGGTGCGAGCACTTTGGGGTGAACTGCTAAGAGAATTGTCCTGCTGCTGGCAGTCTCTGTTAGGGGCTCAGTGGAGTCCTGCCCACCTGCCTCCATAGCAAACCCCAGTGTACTCTCCCCCTTGACCAGCTGGTACTGGTAAGGCTTTGGAATTCTGTTTTATCCCGAAAGGGGGCTGCAGTTGGGTATTTGCTAGCTCCCCTCAGACCAGCTATACCTCAAGACACTCTGCCTCTCCACTTTTGGGTGTTGGTGGGTTTTCTAGAAGAATGCTTTCGAGCTATTTGGGGTCCTTGAGCAGTTAGCCTCTGAGCCATTCCCAGAGAACTGGGGCTCTAACAGATCTGAAGGATTAAAACTGCGTGCCCTGGTAGGTGAGCCTTGTGAAGGTGGGAGCCTTGGCGTTTTACATTTTACTTTTACCCTCAGTGCCTGGTATCTGGTGCTCATGCATTTTGGAGGGGTGTGCGTATATGGACACACCGATTCTTGGTTAAAGCACATCTAGTCTTGACACAGGCTGTTAGGTCCGAGGGGGGCAGGAAGCCTGGAGCCGGCTCAGGTTGAGGCGGCGGCTGGTCAGAGACTTTGGCTGAGCATTACAGCTCGCTGGGGGTGGACCTGCTCTTAGACTCTGGACCTTGTGTCTCAATTCCTCCTCCCGCTCTTCTCTAGCCTGTTTTGCACTTATAATTTCAGATGTTTTAGAACCTGCTGGGAGCCATGCTGCTCAAGCTGTGTAGCGAAGCTCAGGCTGGAGGAAGACTCCCTACAAAGCAGGGGCCTTCGCAGCTGGCTCCCCCTGTTACCCACCTGGATTTGGTTTTTCTCCATTATACTATTGGCTTCGCTTTTGCTTGCTTTTTTGCCAAAGACTAAGCTAACCTTTGATAAACAGCATGGGAAGGAGGAGAACATAAACTTCCCAGAAGCTTTTCAGGCCAGTGCTCCTGAAGGATGGAACACGCAGGGGCCAGATCGCGATCTTGGCGTGGAATACAAAACCTGCAGGTTGCTAGTCAGACACTGACCGCCCCATCTCCACCAAGTGGGAATGCCCCCCTTGTGTGCAATGCTAGTGAAATTAGTGATGAAGAGTTTTATAGGAAAATTAGAGAAATAGAGTTATGAGGGAATATTGAATAGAATAACCCTGTCTGATACTTAATCTTCTCATGTTTTCTTCTATTTGCTACTTCTATAGCTTTTCTTCTTCCTTCCTAATTACAGCGCTTTACTAGAATTCATGCCTCATACGTGAAATTACCAAGTATCATAATTCTTCCAAGTGGTAAAGATACCTCAAGACAAGTGCTGGGCATAGAAGCCACAGGGCATAAATCTGCAAAGAAGTAAAAAGCTAACCTTTTCAAACAATATTGCTTCTCTCTCACTTACCAGCTTTACATTTCCCTGTATGGCCCCGGAAGATGACTGGTTAGCCAGAGACGGGTAAGATTCCTGAAGGGAGGAACAACCTAAGACAGGCACAGTCGCAGGGGGGTCATCAGGTGAGAAATTGGGGATCAACAGAGGTGAGGCTTAGAACCTCACCCCCCCTGTTTTGAGAGAAATCTTCTACACCTGTGGATGTTTTGTTGCCCTTGTCTAGCTTGGATTAATACTTAGTCTACAGGCACACACCTGATCATCTACACTTGCCTTCTTACAGCACTAAATCATGCTTTCTATCTTTATCTTGCATCTACCTACGATAGAATAAATATTATGAGGAGATAAAATGTACCCATTGCATTAAAAATATAGATGATGATACCTGCCTAGCTAACTGTAGTAGTGAGTGGCCTGTATTTCACCCTGAGCTGATAGACTCCATAGTCACTGCTACATGCTGCACGTTTCTGTGGTCACATGCATTACTTAGAAACCGCTTTGCATAGAAACAAGAAACACAATAGAGTACATGTTGCTCAGAAAAGTTTAGGTCAAGGAACAGAAAAAAAATCACCTAACACTTGGCTAACCATATATAGATTAGAAAGAAACAGAAAGAAAAAAGCTTGCCTATGCTTGTTAATCAAAAGAACAAATAAAAAATGATCATATCCTTGTGCAAAATGGTATAAATAAAGCTGTCATTGGCACTTTGTCGAGAGACCACCTCCATCTGACTCTGTGTCCTGTCTCTTTGGGCACCGACTCCATCTCATCTTTTGGGGCGTCACACTCCCCCGCTGGAGCTGGACTCCGGCAAGAACCAAAGCCCACCTCAATTTAAATGGGCAAATTCTTTTTTCTACTGTAGCTAAAAAGAGTACCACCACCTGCACCCCATATTTCCGGTCCCAGCAGGGGCCTACCAGGGACAGTACTGGGGAACGTCCCCCTCTTGCAGCTTGGTACTGAGGAAGTACCTCCCAGCCTGTGGAGTAGTGTGAGTGCACTCTGCACCGAGGAGGGCTCTAGTTCAGCTACGGGCTCTGTGATATTTGTTCTCGGTGAATTTTGGTTTCCTCATCTGTAAAGTGCTAGGTTAAGAGATGAGATTTTGTCTCTTCCCATCCTTAACATCTGACAGTTTCTTTCTGGTCCTGTTGTGTTTTTAGTACTCAGAAATCTTGTTTTCTCTATGTAATGGGTCCTTCCTGTGTCCCTTCAGTGAGCCATCAAGGAAATGTGCTGTGTTTCTACACTGATGGCTGTGTGTCCAAAGACTTAGAGATGCGTCCTGCCAGAGACCGTCACTTTGGTTTCTGCATAGGTTTTCTTACCCTGTAACATGGTCTAAGTTAACGAAGAGAAAGATGCTAGAGGTGGGAAACTTACTCTTCAATTCCTAAAGTTGGATCTCTGCTGCTGCTCATTTCTTACCCACCCTTTTCTTTCAGATCATCAGCAGGTGACCAAGAAATGCTGAGATCCTCCTATTAGGGCTGTGGCATAGGAGATGTTTTCTGGAGGTTCTTATTTTATTTTAGACTTGTAATCAATTTGTCTGTTATAACTTTGTATCCCACAGTGCATCAGGGGTTTTTGTTTTTTAAAACACTTCAGGCATATTACATACTATTTATTCTGAGCTAGACTAGGGGTTGCATCAAAATTTATGACATCTCTGTGGTAAACTACACTAATTTCAAAATGCCTACTTGAGAAACAAGTTATTCAGTAAGTTCTGGAAGCTTAATGAGCTCCATTTTTATAAATGTGTATTTTCATTATCATGTGTTGTATAATTGTTTAATGCATATCTAGGCTGCGTTGGGCTCTGAAGATTATTTGGGAAGAGCCTGTCTTTGATGCTGTTCATTTTGTGTGTGTGTCTGTCTGTGTGTGTGTGTGTGTGTGTGTGTGTGTGAGAGAGTGGCTCTGAAGCTTATTTGGGAAGAGCCTGTCTTTGATGCTGTTTGTTTTGTGTGTGTGTGTGTGTGTGTGTGAGAGTGGCTCTGAAGATTATTTGGGAAGAGCCTGTCTTTGATGCTGTTCGTTTTGTGTGTGTGTGTGTGTGTGTGTGTGTGTGTGTGTGTGTGTGTGTAAGAGTGAATTTTAAAAAAGCTAATGGAAGACAAGACTGAATGCTGCCCTTCTCAATTCCTTTTTGGAGTGATGATGAGACAACAGAAACATGCCATTTGTGTGGTCAGGATTCGTGACTCATCTGAGCATCACTGCCTTGTTCTTCTTCCCATCCTGCTTCTAATTGCTCCTCTGCCCTTGGGCCTCTATGCTCAAGGCCATTCACCCCAGGGTAATGACAACCAATGAGGTTGATTTTACAGTCTGTTCATCTTAGGCTGCACTGTGTACAGAAAACCCTAACCCTGAAAGGCCTTTGTTTAACTTCTGTTTCTGCTTACTTGTGTTATTAACATGTTCCAACAGGAAAAGCTTTCAAAGGATATTGATTACCTTATTGGCAAGGAGAGCCAGGTGAAGAGTCAAATTTCTGAACTAAATTTGTTAATGAAAGAAACGGAGGTAAGTGTTAATAAACTGGTTTGTGTGTTTTTCATTTGTTGCCTAGATATTTGTTGATTCATCAAATCCTGTGTATTATATGAGCTGGAATCCACAGTTGTGTTAGATTTCACCTGTTTTTGTGGGAGGAAAACCAGGGTAAAAATACAAAGCTGTGTGAAGAGTGCTGTGGTACAGGTAGAGCCGAGATGGGCCTGGAGCACAGAATGGAGAATGACTCTACGTGGCAGTTAAGGTCTCAAAATTAGAAATGTAGGGGAAATGATAGCTTTTGCAATTACCTATATTTTACAGAAATTGACATCACATCTGAAAAATGTACTATCTGTAGATGGGACCCTGTTTATTTAAAATTCCAGATATTCCTAAGTACATACCTGACATACACTTGCCAAAAGACATGATGAGAATGTTCATCTCTCCATTATCCTAATAGCTGCAAAGTGGAAATGACAAATATGTCCATCAACAGGAATGTAAATAGCAGTAAGAATGAGTATCTCCAACTCTGTGCAACAGTGTAGAAAAAATTTTTCAGTAACATTGAAAGAAAGATGCCAGATACAAAGGAGTACATCCCGTGAGATTCCATTTATTTAAGTATCAGAAAAGGTGACAGTGGATTGTGTTAGAATTCAGGACCAGAATGTGCTTAAGAGGGGGCAGATTAGTGCATGGAAAGGTTGTAAGGGTGGCTTCTGGGACTGGTAAAGCTTTTAATTAATCTGCATGCTGGTTACATGGGTATGTTCACAAAGATTCATCAATTTCTACACTTACATGTATGTTTCTGTTTATATATTATGCTTCAGTAAAAAATAGAAAAATTGGCAACATTTAAAATATATAATAAAAGAGGATAGGACTGGGTTATTATAATTCCAAATACCTTTCACTGGCTTTTGATGCCTGTTTCTTTTCTCTATTTGAAATTGACCAAAGAACCATTATTCCTGATAGTTTTAAAAGTTTCAATTCAATATGAAAGTATCCTGGCTAGTCTGAGATTGCTATTTTGTGAACTTTTTCTTTTCCAAAAATGGGTTCAAATTATTGAGAATCTATGCGAATTTGCTGTTGTTTTTACTATTGCTTTTTTGTTTTTACTGTTCTCTTTCTAATATTCACTGATTGCATTCACTTGCCTAATGAAGTTGTGTTTCCCTGTAATTTACAAGTGGGATCTTGTTTTTCATACTTTTGTCTGATTTATGGGCTTTGTCCGTTTGGTGTAATCCCCCCGCACAGCAAACTGCCCCCAAGGGAGCAGCTGGCAGGGGTTGATTCTCGTTCATTTTAGGCTTGTTTCACTCTGTTGCTTCTCTCAGTGCTGTGGAAATACAGGGAACCCACTACCTATTTCTGAGTTTGTCGCTCAGGAGGCTGAAAATAGAGCAACCGAGGCGTCACGTGTTCATGTGGACAATGATTCCTTGGGATCCTGGAGAAATGGTTTCACTGCTTTGTGTACCTTTGACCTATGCTGCATTTATGGGCTAATCAGTAAGAAACTAGAGAATTGTCTCCATTCTTAACTCTTACTCAGTGATGATTGTGAAACTGTCTTTTTAATCTATAATACACTTAGCTGGGGAAAAAATCTCCTTTTTTACCTATGTATAATGATATTTCTGAATCATTTCATTGAAATACTACCAAAATGTCACCAACCTCTGTGATGCTACCACACACCCACCCCAACTCTTAAAAAAAAATTGGCTCTTGGGACTTAGGAAACCAAGAAGGGAATCTGGAAAAAATTTCCTTTCATTATAAATGTCGGCTGGAAGCCATTGGAAAATGCACAGTGCACTTCAGCCATATGTTTATCAGCTTTGAAGAATATTCTTGAAGACGTTTTTTCCGTTGGCTGCTGCTTATGGTCTGTAATGATGAAATGTTTTGCTGGTCTTATTTGCAAATCAAGTTGATCTCTGATATTGTAGATACTCAAAATGTTTAATAAGCACTACGGATAGGATCATTTTAGACTAGAGGAATAGCTGTGTGTGTATGAAAATAGTGTGTATCAAGAATATATGACATTGTGGTGGGCATTTTATGTAAATAATCTTTTTTTTGCTCTTTGACAAAAACCTAAATGGTTTCTCTTAAACCCAGTTTTCAGAAGAAAAAACTTAGGCATAAAGATATTAAGTAATTTACATAAAGCCACATAGGATTTAATTATAATTAAATTGTATTCAAAGAGAAGAATTACATTTCTAAATATCTTAGTAAAAGGGGGCATCATTTTACTAAGTTTCATGGCTATGGTTTAATTTCTAAAATAGGGTGGAAAAGGTCAAATATTTCCTTACTTAGAAATGAATTAAAAACTCCAAAATTCTATTTTCCTGTCTTTGATTAAATTAATTTCTGCTTCAAGTTTCTTTGTACACAAGGAGGTTGTTTTGTATTTCACTGAATGAATTGTTTATTGCTGGACTTTGGAGATTGAAAGCTTAAGGAAAATATGATATTATAAGATTACAAAGTTTATCCAAATGAAAGTTGACAATCATTCCTTGGTAAGTGCATCTGATGCCAAATTATTGTTCCAAAAATTTCAGAGTGAAACAAAATCTATCTTCTTTACAACAGTTGGGGTTGTTTTGCTGAATTGTGGTTATTTTATGGAAAGATTGGGATTTATTAGGCAGGTGAGGTAACGCTTTGCTTGTTTCATAGCGTAATGGAGAGAGGGCTAAAGAAGAGGCAGTTACACATTTTGAAGAGCTCTTTGAAATTCTGGAAGAGAAAAAATCATCTGTTTTGAAAGCAATCGATGCATCTAAGAAACTAAGATTAGACAAATTTCAGATTCAAATGGAAGAATATCAGGGGCTTCTAGAGAACAATGGACTTGTGGGATACGCTCAGGAAGTGCTTAAGGAGACGGACCAGCCCTGCTTTGTACAGACTGCAAAACAGCTCCACTCCAGGTATTGTGCTGTTTACCTGGAGCCTCCGCAGCGATGTCATTAAAACTGCTGACGCTTCAGTCTGAGCGGTTCCCAGTGCTGTGTTGTGCGCAGCGCCTCTCGGCGCCCTGTTAACTTGGACGTTGAGTGAGGTTGTCTTTTGTTAATCATACTGCAGATATTTAGTCTGATGTGCCTTTTTAAATAATCATGTTTATATAAAACATGTCTGTCTGCAGAATACAGAAAGCGACGGAATCCTTGAAGAGCTTTAGACCTGCGGCCCAGACTTCTTTTGAAGACTATGTTGTTAATACGGCTAAGCAAACAGAACTTCTGGGAGAATTGTCCTTTTTCTCCAGCGGTAAGTGTTAGGAGTGGCAAAACCTCATTCTCTAGTCTGAATTTGTATTGTGTAGAAAAACCACAGCGCCCCTTAGTTTGACATTATGAAGCAGCATCTTAGTTGTCCAGAACCATGATGTCCTAAAAATCACATCTCATTTATGTTTTTTTGTTTTTGTTTTTTTGAGAGGGCATCTCTCATGTTTATTGATCAAACGGTTGTTAACAACAGTAAAATTCTGTATAGGGGAGTCAATGCTCAATGCACAATCATTAATCCACCCCCAGCCTAATTCTCGTCAGTCTCCAATCTTCTGATGCATAACAAACAAGTTCTTACATGGTGACCAAATTCTTACATAGTGAATAAGTTACATGGTGAACAGTACAAGGGCATTCATCACAGAAACTTTCGGTTTTGATCACGCATTATGAACTATAAACAATCAGGTCAAATATGAATATTCATTTGATTTTTATACTTGATTTATATGTGAATCCCACATTTCTCCCTTTATTAATATTATTATTATTTTTTAAAATAAAATGCTGAAGTGGTAGGTAGATGCAAGATAAAGGTAGAAAACATAGTTTAGTGTTGTAAGAGAGCAAATGTAGATGATCAGGTGTGTGCCTGTAGACTAAGTGTTAATCCAAGCTAGACAAGGGCATTTAAACATCCACGGATGCAGAAGATTTCTCTCAAAACAGGGGGGGTGAGGTTCTAAGCCTCACCCCTGTTGATCCCCAATTTCTCACCTGATGGCCCCCCTGTGACTGTGCCTGTCTTAGGTTGTTCCTCCCTTGAGGAATCTTACCCATCTCTGGCTAACCAGTCATCTTCCGGGGCAATACAGGGCTTATTTATGTTTTTATGTTTCGATGCACACAGACTATAATATTTTGGTTTGGGTGTATTTAAACATTGTGTAAATGGTATCACATTTATGTATTGGTATTGCTTTTTAACAGAATTTAAGTTTAAATGTTAATACACAAAATTCTGGTTGAAGCTGTATTTTACATGTAAATCATTTCCCTCCTGAGAGATGATTTGTTTCTACTTTTTCTCTATTGTCAGTGGCTCTGGACATCTTCATCAGTGTTTCTCTGTGCACATGTATGTGAGTTTCTCTAGGCAGAGACCTAGATATGGTGTCTGCAGGCTAACGCTGACTCCTAAGATGTTTAAGTGTTTGCCTTGCTGTATTATTAGTTAGCTAGGGCTGCCAAAGCAAAATGACGCCAGTCATATTAGACAGACTGGATGAGGGTCCACCCTAAGGACCTCACTTCAATGTAAAGACCGTCTCTGAATACAGTCATTCTGAGGTACCAGGGGGTTGGAACTTAACATAGGAATTTGGCGGACCTAGTCCCCCCACCACAGCACACGTTTTCCTGCTGCTCCAATGGGGAGTCCTTCCTGTCTCTGTCTGTTCTCCTCATCTGGTTGACTCTCAGATTTCTCTTCTAGTGTTGGCGATCAGTTACAGTTTTTAGAAAGGCATACTTACAGTCTCATTACAACGTGGTTTGAACTGTGAGGACCCACTTAGATGTGAGTTTTTATCAATAGTGGACAGTTTTTTGGAGATCTGTGACAATTTGAAAAAAGTTTTCCCTTGCTTGGTTTATTATAAGAATACAATATGTAATACATAAACATACAAAATGTGTTATAATAGACTGCTATGTTATCAGCAAGGCTTCCAGTCAACAGTAGCTATTAGTATAAGTTTCTGGGGAGTCCAAAGTTTTCAGTTACACAGGGTTCTGCACCCCAATCCCCAAATTAGATGTTTGGATTTGTGCATTCAAAGGAAATTTGTTCTGGGAAAAGCTCTGAAGGATTATTACTATGACCTTCTTCATTTTCAAATCTACACTGGAATCTCCTTTTAGGTATATACTTGTTTATTGTGGTAATCTTATTTTTTGAAATGTATTTTTCTTTCAAATGCTGATTTTACTTCCTATACTCACTCCCCTTTTTGTAAAAGATGTACTTGAATTGTTTTTCATATACATCTAGTTGTCTTAGGAGCAATAGGTCCCTTTGTTTGGGAAGATGAATTTGAGGGTGGGTAACCTTGGGTTATCCCAGCAAGTAACAAAGCCAGTAAAACAGTTGGGTGAGAATGGAAAGAAGTCACCCAGCTTGCGGCTGATGGATGGTCTCATTTTCCCTGCATGCATATTTTTTCAGTAACTTGTGTTTCAAGAAGAGAAAGAAAGGGGTTGGGGATGGGGCATTATACTAGTCATGCTATTTTGTAACTAGCTTTTTAAACTTTTAAGTTGTTTTTTTTTTTCACTTTAAAATGTATTTCGAATGACTTTCCAGATCTCACTGTGGCTGGATAACATCTAGTTGCATAAATGTACGTACATGTTGTGCTTACATGTTGCTTACATACAGCTGAGGGATGGGAAAAGAGGGAGACTAACTTCGTATTTTCTGTGATTCGGTGCAAATGTGTGTTTGTTTACAATCTGAGCAGCTAAGCTTTTTGGACTTATTCTAGGGAAAGGATTATGGATGTGCACAAAAATTTAGCTGTGATATTTTAATTATTGTATGTCTAGGAAAAATTAGAAACACGTTTCTGAAAGCAATTAAATGTTGATACATCCATGCTCTGGAATGTTACTGGGAAAAAACTAACAGGCAAGATCTGCGCAAAGTTACTGTAGTGATTACCTTTGAATTCTTAAGATTTTTGTGTGTGTTTTACTTAGTTTTCTGATTTTCTTAACAAAAAAGTTATGTTTAGATGAGAAGTATTCGTTTTAAAGTGCTTTGCAACTCTGGAAGAAAATGTGAAAGAAAATTGTGTAATGTTTCATTGAAGTTTATTTGTTATATTCACCACACTTAGATTTTAAATTTTTTATTAAAATATTTTTTTAAATAAATTAAAAAGGACATAGATTTTAAAAATCTCAAGGTCCAGGGTTATTATTCAGTAGGTGGACATTGAAGGCATAAAGAATTTAATTTTATGGTGTTTCAGATTTAATACAACCTAAAGTAAAATAGGGTCTTTTAATTTTTGAATGCCTTATTTTTTTGTTCTTTCCCCTTTTGTAAACACAGATAAACCTTTTAAAATCTGTTTTATTGTCTATTATCTCTCTCTTTTTTTTTTTAGTTTTGTGGCAGGAACACTTGCCATGAGACCTATCCTTGTAACAAATTCCAAGTATATGAGACGGTATTGTTGACTGTAGATGTCTGCTGTACTGCAGATCTCTAGCACTTATTTGAGTGTCTTGCTTAACTGAAGCCTTATGCCTGCTGATTAGTAACTGCTAATTTCTCTAGGCTTTGATTTTATGAATCTGACTACCTTAGACACCTCACATGAGGGGAACCATGCAATGAGTATGTGCCGTTCTGTGTCTGGCTCATTTCACTTACCATGTCCCCAAGGTCCATCCATGGTGTTGCAAATCGCAGGAGTTTCTCCTTTTCTTAGGCATAGTATTGTGTGTTCAGAAAATTCTTGGACAGTACAGAAAACACTGCAGTACTGTCAGTACATCATTTTTATTGAGGAAAAAAGTCCTGAAATAACAATATTTTAACATTGTTTTCTATTTCATAATTCTTTTAGGAATAGATGTGCCAGAGATCAATGAGGAACAGAGCAAAGTCTATAACAGTGCTTTGATAAACTGGCACCATCCAGAGAAGGATAAAGCTGATAGCTATGTCCTTGAATATCGGAAGATTAACAGAGATGATGAAATGCTGTCTTGGAATGAGGTAGAAGTGTGTGGGACAAGTAAAGTTATTTCAGATCTCGAGAGCAACTGTAACTATGCTTTCAGAGTAAGAGCCTACAAGGGCTCAATCTGTAGTCCTTCCAGCAAGGAATTGATTCTTCATACGCCTCCAGCTCCAGGTATTATGAATGTTGGGAATAAGAAAAGCATAGAGTTGGAAGAGACTTTGATAAAAGCTAGTGTGTCCATGAGACCTTAAAGGCAGCTCTCATTTGTAAAAGTTCCTAGAAAAGACAATTCCATACCTATGATTTAGAAATATACTGCATACTTGAATTTCACCATGTAGGCTGAGAACAGGATTAGTCAGATATAGAAGAACATGAAAGAAGACATTTGAGGGAGCAGGGCTTTTAAATTGGGGTTAAGGTCACATACATGCTACCTTACAGGTCATAAATAGTGTAATTCTACATTGTTTGATCAGTTGATAGAAATCTCTATAACATAGGACCTAGGTAAGCATTTAAAAAATTGTTGGTATAATTTGAAATATAACTTTGATTAATCTAATTCTGACTTGTCTGGATTTGCTTTTTCATTTGGCAACTTCCAGCACTTGGGGATGGAAGGTGTGTATTAGAACTCCGTCGGTGGGTGGCTTTTCCTCCGTACTATAAAGCAGCTCTTGCGCAGCCACCCGCCTTCCCTCTTCCAACTTAAAAACCACTGACACTACACAGAGTGCCTGTAAATTTTTATAAATTGCGAGTGACTTACAGGTTAGTTGATGTTCACTCCAGTGTCTCCATGAACAAGGGACAACAGGATCAAAGTCGTGCTCAGTCTGATTGGCAGGAAAACATTGTGCCCATCCATTTTGCCCTCTTGGTCACCACTGTAGAGATTCCTTCCATCGGTTTCAGATACCATTGTGCCCATCCATTTTTAGCAGCTTATGTACCCATGTTTTGTGCACTCTGCTCTTCCTTCCCCTTTTGTCCTGTTTACTATCCATTATTTGTTTTTCATGTCCATTGTGTCTAATTAAAACAAGCAAACAAATAAGGCTGGCTAAAATTACTTTATTTGAATTGGATTTACAAGTCTTATGTAAATAGTTCGTGCACTTTCCGCTTTCTTTTCTGGCCTGGCTGACTGAACGTGGAACAAACAAGAAGTGTGGAGGCGGCTACTGTTTGCAGTAACATAGCCGAGGGGGAGGGAGGACAGGACGCCTTAAATGGTCTTCCTTTCGGTTAGAGAAGCCATTTGAATAGGGTGACTGTTTAAATTGCACATTGGGAGACTTTTGAGATTAAAAGCAAGCAGGAATTATCCTGTCAGGACAATAAGCTTTACCAGGAAAAATGGTCAGCTTGCAAACGGAGAATGATTTTAGCTTGCTAGCAGACATTTTCAAAAAACTGTGGTATGATATAGTAAAAAATGTAAATTATAACCATTTTTAAACGTACAGTTTAGTGGCATCAAGTGCATTCACAGTGTCGTGCAACCATCATCATATCTAGGACTTCTTCTTTTTTCCCAAAATTGAAACCCTGTGCCCATTAAACACTAACTGCGTTCTCCCTGTCCACAGAGCCTGGTCATTTCTACTTGTTTCTTAGATGAATTTGCCTATTCTAGATACCTGATATAAGTGGATTTGTGTAATCATTTTATGACTGGCATATTTCAAGGTCCATCCATGTTGTACCATGTATCAGAATTTTTTTCTTCACTTCTTAGGCTGAATAATGCTCCATTGTGTGTATACATCACATTTTCTTTATTCATTCATCTGTTGATGGACATTTGGATTGTTCTCACTTTTTGGGCTAGCAGCCAGTGGTATGTGTAATGGATTTGAGTTGATAGAGACTTAATGGTGTTACCTACATTTTGTAGATGAGGAAATTAAGGTTCAGGGTAAACTCTAGTTTAAATGCTTGAATCGGGTTCAAAATCAGGTCTCTCTTAACCCAAAGCCTGTCTTTTTTTTTTGGAAACACTGCACTTGCTCATGTCTTTCATGTCAACTGATAAGGAAGACATTAAAGTTGCTAATTGTTTGCAAGCTTAAAAAATTTGAAATAAAATATTTAGATAATTATGAAAATGTACAACCCACTATTTCAGGGACTAAAAGGGCAGATCCATTAGTACACAATATTTGGGATGGATTTTCTGTGTCCCAAGAAACTGCATTCATATTTTGTCATACAATTAAAATATTTTCTTCTGCCTTTGACATTTCTGAAGGTTTTCAGGTCTAGAGAATTTACTGGAAGTTATTTCTAATCATTTGTCACAGTCTGTCTAGGATAATATATGTGTCATTTCAGTCACTTCTATTTGAAAAACCCATCATATTTAGCCATAAATTATAAAAATGCTTATTGTTTTCAGACTAATTTTTAGCTCTATTTACAGTTTTCAGTTTCCTCTTTGATGAGAAATGTGGATATAATAATGAACACCTCTTGCTGAACTTGAAGAGAGACCGTGTGGAGAGTAGGGCTGGATTCAGTCTTCTGCTCGCGGCCGAACGTATCCAAGTGGGTTATTACACCAGCTTAGACTACATCGTTGGAGATGTTGGGATCACAAAAGGGAAACATTTTTGGGCATTCCAAGTAGAACCGTATTCTTACCTGGTAAAAGCAGGAGTTGCTTCCAGTGATAAACTGCAAGAATGGCTCCGTTCTCCCCGGGATGCAGTGAGTCCAAGGTAGATTGTCTTATTGATCTAGAACTTGGTAATTCTTTTAAAAGTAAACATCCTTGTTAAGCAGGGTACTTATTTCATGCAGAATACATTTCTTAGATTTGGGTGTTTGGCTGTGCTTATGTGGCTAGCTAAGAAAGGAGTCAGTCTTGTCTTCACAGCGAATCATAAGAGTTAGCAGTTAATTTCTGATGCTATGAGAAAATGGATGATTTCTTTGATTATGGTATAGCTTTTGTAGTTTTAAATTTTGTCTCTCACATTAGTTACCTTAATTGTGTGAAAAAGTTGCTCACATGTATAACTCAGTGCCTCTAACTGCCATACTACACCACTGATGGTAAGTAGTTCTTTTGTTACGGGACAGTTTCTGTGAACTCCCCCTAATTACTTTACAAAATTGGATCCTGACAAACATGTTTCCACAGCAAAGAATTCCATTTCTGAAGAGACTGATTATAGATGTTGTGAGGACGAGCTAGTCCAAACAATTTTTGACCACTTACGTGAAGCACATTAATCCATGCTAATCTGAGTGATAGGAAAACTTTTTGCATAAAGAAGAGAAATTGACCTAACAATGAAAATTGTAATAGGGAAATGATTACTTAAACATAGGGGCATTTCCACTTGATAAAATATTGGTGTTAATAATGTTTGAAAAATTTGTAATGTGAGAAATATTAGAATTGAGAAAACCTGATTGAAATTGTTGATGTAGTATGATCACAAATATGTAAAATACGTAGGAAGAAAAATGGAAGGAACTTTGTATCAACATTTTCTATAAGCTGTTACTGTTTGATACTAGAGGGGAAAAAGTCTTCATAATACTTGCTTCTTACATCATTGTTGCATGTAGGAATCCCGGTCAGCAAATAAAGTTCTTAGGAGGAACATGGAACATGATTTTTTACTCCTGCATTATTTTACTGTATCCATTTATTTTACTTAGTTTGATAATTCCTCGGATTAGGGTGCACATCTTGGTTTTGTATTTTCTTAAGTATGATTGTATAAATTTTAGATATTAAATCTTTGATAAGTCCCTTCAGTCCTCCTTCCCCCACTTTATTTTTGATAGACCGGAGTTGTTAGTTTTTAGATTCTCATTATCTGTGTATTTATCTAGGTACAAGTGGATGATTTATGACAGGATTTGGGTCTGGGTCTGTGGCATAATTCTAAATGGCAGTGTGTTCTTATGCTTTTAACTGATTGTTTTAATAGAAGGTTTTGATGTACAAGTTAATGTTAAGTCACTGTACTTGAAGGCCTCTGTCTGTGTTGTGTTTTAGGTATGAGCAAGACAGCGGGCATGACAGCGGAAGTGAAGATGCCGGTTTTGATTCTTCACAGCCCTTTACGTTAGTTACCATAGGCATGAAGAAATTTTTTATACCCAAGTCACCTAATTCTTCTAAAGAACCAGAAAATAGAGTTCTTCCTATGCCAACAAGTATAGGGGTTTTCCTTGACTGTGATAAAGGCAAAGTGAGTTTCTATGACACGGATCACATGACATGCCTCTATGAGCGCCAGGTGGACTGCTCGCACACAATGTATCCCGCTTTCGCCTTAATGGGCAGTGGGGGAATTCAACTTGAAGAGCCCATCACAGCAAAATACCTACAATACCAAGAGAACCTGTAGTTTAAGCATCTGATGTGATTTAGGATGAAAAATGTGAGCAAGGTTAATGCCTTCATGTTAACTTTCGTAACTAATTACATACCATCTACATATCGTGTCGCTGGGCTTGTTTTTTGTGTATGTGTCTTCTTAAAACAGAACTTAAAACAGTCGTGTTGCCCCCATGTCATTGTTCTGCCTTTGAAACTGTAGGAGTAAAGACTCTCCTAAGCAACTCTGAAATGGTTAACTTTACAACTGGATTGTCTTTCTCTTTTTAGGAACAGGAAGTCTAATTTCTCTATGTCGGCTGGTATTGCTGCTACTTAAATTCCTTTTCTTCAAGTGCGGAGGGGATACAAAAATATTTATTATGCTGCTTTTGTGTTTGATTTTTCATTTTGATATCATGGTTATGTCCTAAGAGAAGATAAAAAGGCCAGTATATTTACGTGGAAAATTATCTATTTTAAGGTGTATAATTAATATGAAGAGTGAATCGCCTGGAAAATAAATACTGTTTTTTTTTTTTTTCCCAAGACCACAAATTGTATTCTTGAGGACATTTTTAAGAGTTCCCTCAGGTATAATGTCTACATGCATGTGTAGCAAACATGGTTTCTTGCAGGAAACAAAAAGTTCTTGGCTAACACATGATGAAACTTTCCATTCTATGTAATTTTTTGCAGAAAAATTATCTTCAATTTTTCTTACTCTATGAAAATATTTATGCTTATATCAAGTAACTATTTTTCACAAATATTAGTGAAGATACACTGATATTTGATATGTTTGTTCTTTTTGCCCTCTTATTTATTGTGTCTTATGATTTTCATTTTTTGGCACAAATATTACATATCAGATTATCTTGGTTACGTTTACATGTTTGAAAAGTTGATATATTTTTAGTGTCGTTAAATATATCAAACTGTGAAGTAACTGATTGTATGACATTTTCTATGGTGCATTGTTTAATAATAATCATTGTAATATAAACAAGTAAAAATACTATTTTAATTGTTCAGGAATGATAGTAAAACCATAATGACTGTTTACCCCTTTAAAAGTTAAAAATTCTTTAAGAATTACATTTCATTGAAATTTTACATTCACTTCTGAAAGATGTTCTTTCTTGGTTTTTAACTGCTTATTGTTTTGAAGTTAAAATGCTCAGAAACTACAGTTATTACACTTTATAACCAATCATTTTGAAATGCTTTTTCATATTTTAATAGATTAATCAAAACTGTTAGGTTTGTTTCCATTGTTTTTTGTTATTTATTTTTTAATGGAAATTTGTTTTCAGGCTAATAGCCCTTAACTAGCCCTCCCCTCTTCCCTCCCCTAACCCAGTAGGACTGTCATGGAAGATTTCAGTGGTAGGTAGGCTTTGTTACTCTCCCACCTATGAATAGCACTTTTTGACTTAGGCTGAACCCAATATGCAGTGTTATGTGGATCATTGTGCAATAAAGTTGCTGATGTCACATATGTGGTTAAAATTTGAGATTCTCAATCCTGTGTAAGCACATATCATGTAGACAGTTTAAATGTAAAGCTTTAATAGGAATAGGAAAGCTGTTTAAAACATTGTACAGTTGTCTATAAAGTGTTCCCCTGGATTTCTTTAATTTTTAATAAAAATTAAAATGACAAGTGTAATTATTGAAATCTGCATTCCAGGAATTTTCAATATGTTTATGTGGAAAGTGGAAATAAAGTGTTTATGAAAAGATATTTATTTAGTTAGAGTATATTCACTTAGAGCTGCAGTTTTATATAAAATTATTTGGGGCCATTTGTTATCTTTAATTCCTATGGAAGTGATCATTAGAAAAGTGGAACATGAAACTGACTAACTTCAATTAATTGATCAGTTTGCTGCTTTTCTGATCCATAATAGGTCAGAGTTGATCTGATGAATGGTCCTTTGTTCACATTCACACTCTTGTACTATGGAGCTCTGTAGTTGTGGGTCACTACGAAAAGTCTTAAAATACAGATTCAGTGCCATCCTGTGATATTTTTGGGGAGGAAGGAATTTCCTCAGCCCCTCAAGGTTCTTCTAGCTGGTCTAAGAATCAAATTGACATGAGACATATTAACAGGAGGAAAAAAACCAAGTTTACCTATTGTATGGGGAAGCCTTAGACATGGATTCAAAGACAGGGAGACTGAGGTATATATGTCTTCCTGAACCAAGGAGAAGTGGGTAGCAGTCTGAGATTTCAAAGGAAAAGGGAAGCAATGCACAAGAATATGACAGAGTAAATGTTTGACAAACAGATGTTTGATGGTGAAAGGAAAAGGGGGGATGCGAACTCAACAGTCCAGGCAGGTTTATTGCTAAACCTGAGAGGGACCCCCTGTCCTGGCCAGCAGAGCCAAGAAGGCATCTCTTACAGGCTCAGAGGCTTTCTGTGGCCAGGTTTTTCGGCCGGCCTTTTGAGGGGAGGGGGTCGGAAAAGGTGGGTTTGTGGCTTGCGGACGTGTCCTGGAGGATGCTTGTAGCCTAGGTAAGATGACACGTAGGTCTCTGAGATGGTGGGTGGGCTTATTTGAAAGGTGTTACTCCTGTCCGGATTCTATCACTGCTGCTCTCAAAGGGTATAAGGAGAGGGATTGCTGTTCTTTTCTTGGCTACTTCCTGCTGAGAGGGGGCGGGTTTTCTGGTATTTTGGAGCAGGAAGGCCGTTTGGAGGTGTTCTTGAGAAGTTGCCCAGGAGATGGATGCCATTTGATCCTGTAAAAATCTTTGGAATAGGTTAGTTAAGCAGGGGAGGAAGAGGAGCCGGGCGATAAAGGCGAAAAGGGCCAGGAGAGGCAGAAGGCGGCCGAGGCTTGTAGAAGCTGAGAGTGGAACACTTGGACTCCGGCCAGGGAGAGAAGCGTCAAAACCCGGTGGCTGGGAAGGTCGGAGAGGTTCTGTGAGGTGTGTGCCTGTCGGGGCTGATGGAGGGCAATTTTTACTGTTTGCGGGGGCGCTTCAGGGATAAGGAGCGCAGCTGACACCAGGACCTGTAAGCAGAACGGCCAGCCTTTTATCACAGCGTCAGGTTGCTTGGACAGATAGGCAGCAGGTGGAGGGAGTCCCCAGCTGATTGTGCGAGTAGTCCTAACGCTTGTCCCTTTTTGCTGGTTAAGAAAAGAAGGTGTTGTTGGGGTTAGGTAGTCTTGCCCCTAGCCGCCTTGAGCGGGTGCCTTGAGGAGCGCTCGCTTTAGGGCCCAGAAAGAAGCAGGAACTAAGTCTCGGGCACCCTTTCTTGGGGATCCCCGTGGGAGGCCTTGGTGTGTAAATTGCAGTATTTCCAGAATATCTCTCCTGGCTTTAGTGCATCTCCTTATCAACAGGCATTCCTAAGGGGTGGAGAGAAGTAGTCCATCTCCATATCAGTGGGTAATTACCCGGGCGACCAAAGGCTTATCTGAACCTGAGAGGTTGAGGGGAGGATTCACTGCTGCTGCTGTGGCAGGAGAGAGGGAGAGATGCCGGACAGCTTTTTTGTAAGCAATAAACAGGTTTTAAACTTTATTTCTCCCTTTGACTGATTTCACTTTCAGCTAATTATTTGCCCTGGGATTTACTCTCCCTGGAGTTACATCTGGTGGACCTCTGAACCCAAAATCTGTCTAAATGGGTGTGATCTTTGGCTGGGCTGCCCTTAGAGACGGTGGGGAGATGCCTGGAACCCCCCTGTGGATAGTGGGGAGCAGCAGAGGGTGCAGCTTCACCTGGGAGCCCCCTACCTGAGGGGCTTCCAATTTTCGAGCACCTAGTGGAAACTGGTTCTAGACTAAGCACCTCCTACAGGGATGGGGGGGCGTGGAGACACAGGAAGCTGCAGAATTAGCCCTCCTGTGAGATGAAAGGCTGCTTTGAGGCCATGAGGGGCCTGAGACACAGTATCTCTTTTTCCCCAGGAATCTAAGGAGGGAGGTAGTGTGGGATACAGAATCATTTTTTGAAGGCTGCAAAGCAAGAGGTCGACATACTGGAGCAGGCGGCTAGGGGCAAGGCTGAGAGATTGGAGGCCCTTTTGTAGAGCTTGGCCAGAGAAGTGGGGACATACCAGCTAAGACTGCCTGCTCTGCCTTAAGACAGGCCGTTGGGCTATTGTCTGACTACCAGAGAATGTGCTAGGAATCTTACCTCTCAAGTCTCTGCTTTTTAAAATGGAATCTTAGCCTTAAGATCAAGTCCCTCTCCTGTTCTTACTATGCTGTTTGTATCTCAGCATTTTTCATCATAGGCAGGAAAAGTTCATCATGTGCTTGTCCCATGTCTCTGCCTCACCTCATTCACCCCTCAAGGAATGTGGGCCCCTGAAATCTTTCAAGGAAAAATGGGTGCTGGTCACTCTTCTATATCTGCTTCCTGCTGAGTAGGGGCGTTGTCCCTGCCTGTGGGTCCAGCAGTTCCTTGCTGTCTGTCAGGGAGAGGAGGGGTCATGGAGCCATAGTAGCAGAAACAGACATGGACAAGGGCACATGAAAGGAGGTGCAACTAAGTTGCGGGGCTGCTGATGTGCGTCTTCATCAGCATTAGAGTGGACTGAAATCCTCGTCTGTGCAACATCTGGAGTTGGAATTTTTGTTCTGGAGGAAACAAACCTGACAAGGAGATTAAGAATGATCTTAATCTCCAGTTAGGATGGCCAGCAACGAAAAGACTAAGAACAACAAATGCTGACAAGGATGCGGAGAAAGGGGAACCCTCCTACACTGCTGGTGGGAATGTAAGCTAGTTCAACCATTGTGGAAAGCAATATGAAGGTTCCTCAAAAAACTCAATATAGAAATATCATTTGACCCAGGAATTCCACTCCTAGGAATTATCCAAAGAATACAAGTTCTCAGATTCAAAAAGACATACGCTCCCCTATGTTTATGGCAGTACTGTTTACAATAGCCAAGATATGGAAGCAACCTAAGTGTCCATCAGTAGATGAATGGATAAAGAAAAGGTGGTACATATACACAATGGAATACTATTCAGTCATAAGAAAGAAACAAATCCTACCATTTGCAACAACATGGATGGAGCTGGAGGATATTATGCTCAGTGAAATAAGTCAGGCAGAGAAAGACAAGCACCAAATGATTTCCCTCATTTGTGGAGTATAACAACGAAGCAAAACTGAAGGAACAAAACAGCAGCAGACTCACAGACTCCAAGAAGGGACCTGTGGTTACCAAAGGGCTGGGGTGGGGAAGGGTGGCTGGGAAAGGAGGGAGAAGGAGATTAAGGGGTATTATGATTGGCACACAGGGTGTGTGTGGGATCACGGGGAAGACAGTGTAGCACAGGGAAGGCAAATAGTGACTCTGTGACATCTTAGTACACTGATGGCCAGTGACTGCAATGGGGTATGGGGGGGACTCAATAATGTGGGTGAATGTAGTAACCACATTGTTTTTCATGTGAAACCTTCATAAGAGTATATATTAATAATACCTTCATAATAAAAAAAAAGCTAAGTGCAGTGCATGCTAGGTAAGGGTGAAGAAGCACAGAGAGGTTTTGAGATAGTTCAGAAGTAGAACTCACCTTAAGTTCTACTGGAAAGTTCATGGAAGGGTGGTTTAGTGGTTGGGGCACCCTGAAGAAGCGAGCTGGCCTCAGCCTGAAGCCGTTCTTGCCTCTCCAGCATGGACGAGGGGAAAAAGTGTAGCCAGAGCTTGGGGAGAGCCTTCGGCAGCCTTGCATGGTGGGAGCTTGGTGGCCACGAAGGCAGCCAATCCCAGAGGTGTGGTGCCACCGCACGGAGTGGCAGAAAGATCGTCCACTGGGCCTGCTGTGGCTGCCTATTGACCAAACCCCATTGGAAGCCAGCCTGAAAGTTGGAAATACTGAGGAATTACCAAAACATGCTGCAGAGACACAAAGGGAGCAAATGCTGTTGCCACAAACCTTACATTTGTGAAAAACTCAGTACCTGTGAAGCACAATAAAACAAGGAATGCCTGTATTTAACCCCATAAGATACCTTTTATGAATGAGGGGAATACATTTGAATACAAAATTGCATCTGGGGAGTCATAAGTAGTATATTCACTGCTTTTATTTGCTAGTAGTACCCAAAGCCAAACCGGGGAGGTTTATAAATAACTGACTTGAAGTGTAATTCAGCCAGTCAGATAAAAATTAAATCCAGTTTTGTGTGAAGTCCAGGTAAGGTGGCCCAGCAGGGCTTCTGTGTTATTCATAACAACAAGCTCATAAAATGAAAATGAAAATGACTTCAGGAGTCTGTGTCCAGGTCAAGCACACTTCTTTCCCATAGTTTCTCTGTGTCTCCTGGACCTGCTGCTGGGCTTGTTAATGAAAAAGCCCACGTGCTCTGGAGCAGTACTTTTTGGGTGTTAAAGGCACATGGAACACCTGGGACATCTCCTTAGTAGGCAGATTTTGATTCAATAGGGCTGAGTTGAAGCTTAAGTATTGTCTTTTCCAACCAGCAGCAGGTAAAGTCAATGGCGCTGATCCCTGGACCTCAGGCTGAGTAGTCAGCTTCAGAGAACAGAGCTGGGCATACAGTATTTTGCAGTGAAAATACAGCAGGCTTAACTGGGTTGGGAACCATGTTTTGAGGTGGCCCTCCTGAGATTTACAGGTGTCTTGCCAATGGGTTTCAGCACTGGGCAAGTTCACTATGGACTCAATGTGAGCAAAGAAATGAGAGTAGAACGTTCTTGAGGTGAAAGGGTTATACCCAACTTTATTGCCACGGCGGGAAGTCAATCACTGGAATCCTGTCCACTCAGAGCGAGTCTGCATGCAGCAAGCCGGTTTCTGCCTCTGGGCCTCTCTGTCCCTGCAGCTGTCTCAGGCTCTGTCCTCGGTGCTGCCACCACTCCAGCCTCTGCTCTCCTAAAGCCATACAGCCCAGAGAACTGGGCAGAGCTCTTTATATAGAGTCAATAACAACGTATGGCCCACATGTATGTAGTGAGCTAGCCAACCAGGGCCAGGTGAGAATCCTGGCCACAGGAACCTTCACTTTATCCACAACAGGTAAGGCCAAAATTATCTTTTAAAGGACCTTTGAATCAGCATGGGCCCTGTAACGTGGGGAGAGGAAATCCTGGGGCAAAATAGCTGAAACTGAAATCAGTTAAAGAGAGAAATAAAGTTTAAAACCTGTTTATTGCTACAAACAGCAATCCAGGGGCTGTCTTTCTCATCTGCTCCAGCAGAAGCAAGTGAATCTTCCCCACAACCTCTCAGGTTCAGATAAGCCCTCCGTAGCCCAGGTAATTACCCAGTGATATGGAGATGGACCACTACTCTCCACCCCTTAGGAATGCCTGTTGATAAAGACGTGTACTAAAGCCAGGTGAGAAATTCTGGAAATATTGCAATTTTACCCACAGCCCTTGGGCTTATACATTTAATGGAAACTCCTAAGATACTGTGGCATATGATAAGAGAGAGAGAGTTTGGGTGTCCCAAGTTATGTGCAGGAGTTTTTGGGTACCTCAACCATTTAAAACCAAGCATTCTCAGTATGTATCTTGCAAAATGTGTCAGAGTATAATTTGCTTGATTCTGACCCTTGATCCTTGATGACAGTGGAATGAGTGAATTGCAAAATACTTCCACAATTAGCTGAAAGACTTGTTAGATAGCACTTATTTTTTTCCAATAGCTTACCATTTGTTGACTGCTGTATTTCAGGAACTACACAGCTTTATGTAGATCTTATTTTAATACAACATTCCCAAGTGGAGTGTGTCATTTTACCTCTTTTGCAGGTGAGGAGACTTGAGGATCAATGAGATTAAATAACCTGCTCAGGGACTCAAAGTTCATCATCAGCAGAGCTGGGATTTGAGCTCAAAATTTATCTGAAATTTAAATGTTGAACTATCATTTACTTTTCCATTTAAATCCATTTAAACATTGAGGAATGTTTGCCATATACAATGACAGCAATTGAAAATACTGTTTATATCATAGTTCTTAGTAAACAAGCTTTTAATGGCTACACAAAATTTCATTGTTGGACAGTTAGGTTTTCTTATCTTTGCTCTTACAAAGAATGCTTCAAAAAGTGTCCTTGGAATAACAGTTTAAAAGTGGCCACCCTGGGAGGAATGTGCCTGTGTATGTTCTGTTTCCTCATCTGTAAATGAGAAAAATACCCATCTTATAAAAGCACAGCCCCTCCCAAAACTTGAACGCCTTTCTGCTTTGGGGCAGTATGCCCTTTTCTGTTTCTGGGTCACTTCATACTTTGCTATTTGTCCTGCTTCTAAAAGCATTTTGAGTTTTTCAGGCTCACACAGAGTTTTGGAGAGATGTATTATGAATTGGGAAATTGAGAAATTCTCTATTATCAGTACCTATCATGCTGGGTGTAACTCTGCGGGAAAGTCCCAGGGCAAAATACCTCAAAAACCGAAATCAGTCAAACGGAGAAATAGAGATAAGAAACCCATTTATTTCTTACAAGCAGTTGTTTCATCTCTTTCTTGCCCAGACTGCAGCAGAAGAGAGCTCCACCAACCTCTTGGGTCTGGATAAAGTCTCCCACGCCCTTGTAATTACCTGTTGATATGTAGATGGCTACCTATCTCCACCCCTTGGAAACACCTATTGATATGCAGGTGTGCTAAAACCAGGCAAGATATTCTGGAAATATTGCAATTTTACCCACACCCAGGTTCTTATTCCCAGAGTAGAAGAATGAACCTAGCAAACACTCAAGGTAGAAGAGCCAGGGAGAGACTTTTATTTAGAGATAAGTGAGAGGACAGAGCTCCTGATTCCTGCCAGGAGGGGACAAGAAAGTCCATAGCTGTGCATTATCTAGGGGATTTATAGGTGATTGAGGATTTTTAGGAATGTAATAAAGGGCTAGGAGTGTGTACCTGTTAAGTGGTCCTAGAATGTTCATCCTGAATGAGACATTAAGTCTCTTTTCTCATCAGTCTTCAAAAAATTAACATAAGAAATTTACTGCAGATTTCTTTCCCAGAAGAGCAGCTTCTTGGTCTGGGAGCATATGAATCATCAATCAAGACTGCCTGCCCTGCCCTCAAGGTGAACTGAGTTATTGTCTGTTTGCTAAAGAGTTTAAAAGGTAATCTAAGATGGAATCTTTCTTGCTTTTACTATGTTGTCTATGGCTGGGCTTGCTTGCCATTTTTAATAGCCCAGGTTGCAAATCACCTGATCAGGCTTGAAGGAGGAAAAACAGCACATAGGCCTGGGCCTTTTGGCATGCTAAAGTGAATCGTACACATGATCACAAATGATTAGCATAATAAAAACATGGGCTGTGCTGAGATACTTTCCTTTATCTGGGAAATATTAACTGATCTCACTGAAGAATGACTCTAGAGCTTAATGTTTAACACAGAGTTCTGGTAGGGGGTTTCCTTGTGTATTGTTACATTGCTCTGACTGTAATTATCTTGCCTTGCTTTTTCCGGAGTCCCTCACTCTACTCTGTCTAAACCCACAGTCATTGTCTCACCTACTGGACTCAGCTTTTAAGTATTTTCAGTGGAAAGTATAAACTCTAAAGTTGGTAATGCAAATGGTTTGACAAGGATTTGGTAGTAAGAACATGTTCATAAGCAATTTTCAGATCTAGGTGATGGATTCTAAAATGGATGGAATTATCAGATTTCAGGTATGGAAAATCCCATTGCCTAGAATTATTCTGGGTAGCACCTTGTCCAGTTAGGAGTAAAGATGTGTGTCCTTTGGGGACAGTGCCCCCATATCTGTCCTTATTTATAATCCATAGAACCCTTCACCTTTATCCTTTACCCTCAAATATAAGTTGCTTCAGAATGCATTTTAGATGTGTGAATCATCTCAGTTGAGTTCCATGTGAGATACTTCACCTTATTCCCCCCAGCGTTTTTTTTTTCTTCATTAGTTTTAATTCACCCAAGAGGCACTACAATCTCTCTAGTTTTTCAACCCATCTACAGCTCACTTGTATATAGTTTGAGAACTAATATTACTTTGTCTTTAAAAGGTTATTTGTGGAACTAGAAAGATTTCCAGGCTCTACTGACCTCCTCTTCCCCGTATCTCAGCATTCCACTGACATACAGCTTGACTTAGGGACAATGGAAGCAAAAGCACTGATTTAAAGGAATTCACGTTAAATATGGTTGTAAATATTTTGTTGAAGGAGGTAAATGAAATAGTGTAATTATCTGAATCAATATGTGAATTCCTAATTAATCTAGGAATTGACCTCAATTTCATTTTTGGACTTCAGTGTTCTTAGATTGTGGTGATCTATGAGTTTGACCCCTTTTCCCAACTGGCCACATTTAAAGGGATATAAGTCTTTCAATCTAGGTTCCATGTGAAAAAGGATATTAGATAACCTTTGGCATTTGGATGACTTGATTTGTATCTAAACATCTGAGGAATCTATACCTGTTTCAATAGAACAGACAGGTGCAGTATGACTAGTCAGACTAAAGGATTAGGTAGCCCCTTTCCCCATATGTGGCCCTAGGCATCTCTTCCATCTGGCTGTTCCTTAGTTATATCCTTTTAAAATAAACCAGTGATCCACTAAGTAGAATGTTTCTTTGAGCTCTCTGGAGTTGTTCCACCAAACTAATCAAACCAAGGAACATCTGATTAAGAGCCAGCCAGTCAGAAGCACACATGATAATCTGGACTTGCCTTGGCCTCTGAAATGGGGAGGGGGCAGTCTTGTAGGACTAAGCCTTAAACTGTGGAATCTGATGCTCTCTGGGTAGACAGTGTCCAAATTGAGTCAAGCTGTAAGACACCCACCCAGCTGGTAACTGGAGAATTGTTTGGATGTAGGAAAAACCCCTCCCTGCACATTGGTACTGGGCACAGAACCCTTACACGGACACTTGGGTGCTGTGAAACTAAACTGTAATTTCCCAGGGCACTCAACCCTTGCTCTTCCAGATAGGCAGTTAAAATGAGCTACTGCAAATGTTTTGAAACATAAAATAGAGGGTCTGAGATAATTTAGATGGTGGATCCTTTTGGTATACTCCATGACTCATCAAAGTGCACCAGAAAAACCAGCAACTCTCCACACCCCTTATGAAAGCCTTATAAATCACAAAGAATAAGGGCTTCAATGGTAAATTCTCCCCACCTCCCTCGCTCCTGTTAATGTCACTTAAATTTTGGCTCAGGCACCCTCCCGGGATTTGCTGGCAAGGTGTGCGTCTGGCGTGCTCTTACGGATCCACGGCCTGGGGACTGTGGTACATTGTGAAGAACTCTGGAGTGAGGGAGACTGGAGTTCAAATTAAAATGGCTCCTAAACTGTAGATTGGCTGTCCCCAGAGGTGTCAGACGCACACTGAGGATCAGGGTGGCTTGCGTGCTTCCACTAATGCCCCTAAGCGATCCATTGTCAGCAACAGACTTGGAGAGACACACGTTACAAAAGAGGAGATGCAAAGGATCAGTACAGGTTTCGACACCGCAAACTAATCACATTGGGATGTCACGAACCCATCAGATGGTCAAACATTTTAAAGTCTGACACTAAAGTATTTGCAAGGCTATATATATCAATGAGAAGTCATACATTGCTGGCAAAAGGGTAGCTTGGTACACCCATTTTTGGATAATAGTGTATTTTGTAGTAAATTTGAAGATTTGCAAACCCAATGATCTAGCAATTCTGCAGGTATATGTCTTAGAGATCTGCTCCTATCCATGTGAACTATGAAAATGCTCATAGTCTCAATCTGGAAACAACCCAGAGGTCCATCGTTAATAGAAGGGAGAAATAAGGGATGAAATGTTTGTACGGTGGGGCACTATAGAGAGTGCTACAGGTTACAACATACAGCAAAGTGAATGAATCTTACAATGTGGCAAAGAAGAAGTAGGGTGCTGTGATCTGTATGATAGTATATCAAATTCAAAAACAGACACAAATTTACAACAACAGTAAGCCCATGAGGGGAAGGATCATTATTACTATTATTTCAAATGCCTAGAACAAAGCCTGCCACATTTTAGATGCTCAGTGGATCCTGAGGGACCTTAACCATACTGTTGAGGGCTGTATGCCTGGGTGTCACAATATAAAGACAAGCCATTATTATCAAAGTCAGGATAAAGTTACCTCTAGGGATGAGGAAGGAAGTTATGACTGGGAAGCAACTAACAGGGAGGTGTCTTCTGAAGTGCTGGTGATTCCTTGACCCGGGCAGTGATTGGTTATAGGGGGTGTTCCTTTTATTTCTGACAGTATATGTCTGTGTGCCTTCTTGTACACAATACCTCCCAGTGAAATAGCAAATGCAACAGCCTTCTAGTTTGTTTTCATTTTTATGTACTTAATTGGGAGCTTAGGTGAGAGAAAAGTGCAGATGGGGGCTTTGGGACCATCCCATGCAGCTGTTCTAATGGGGACTGTGAGTACGGTGGGGTGACCATAGAGCTCTTCATTTGTTTGCACCAGGACGTCTTGGTAGCGGCTTAGGCACCAGAGACCTGTGTTCAGCTCCTCCTTTACCACCTACAGGTTGTGTGACCTGGGAGATCTAGGAGGATCTAGTTTTCTCAGCTGTGAAAAGGGCATGATTGGAGCCGCCTCAGAGTGTTGCAGTGGCTGCAGGAGGATTACACAAGATAAACCAAAGTAAACCATGTAGGCATTTTCAGTGCCTGGGGTGCTTTTGTGTGAATTAGAAAAGGCACCCTCTGCCAGTCCCTTGGGGTGGGGGGAGCCGGGGAGAGGGGGTGCAGTTTGGTGAGCAGATGATGCTATTGTGTCAGCTAGAAAAAGGGACCCCAGGGATGGGTGTGGATGAAATAATAGGGGAAGGGGATTAAATGTTAACAAGCTTCCAGTTACAAAATAACAGGTTGGGGATGCAATGTGCTGAATAGGAAATGTGGTTTGACATTGTAACAACTTCACATGGGGACAGGTGGGAAGTCTGCTTAGAATGCTAATCACTTGGTAATGTATACAAATGATGAATTGCTCTGTTGGACACCTAAGACCAGAGTAATACTGTCAACTTCACTTCAGTGGTGGGGTTTTGGCCTCCACCCCCAAGCTGAGAACTGGGCAGTGAATAAACTACAGAAACCTATGCAGCAGCCTTGGTGGTTGGCCATGGAAATGTTTACCTGCCTGATACCAGCTCAAATTCTTATTTACTCATAAGGCAAGCTGTGTGCTAGGAATCTGCTGGACTTCTGTGGTGGAAATGGGTCTGCAGTGCTTCCTGTTGGATTTTTTTTAATATCACCAAGAGGAATCACTTTCTTCTGATCCTACCATGTTTTTAAAATACAGCTTCTCTGGGAAGAGCCATGTTCTGGGACCCTTCAGACCCCTGGCTCTGGTCTCCAGCTGGATCTAGATCTGATGAGTAATTTTCCACATTTCAGTTTCCTCTTCTTCAAAATGGGAGCTGCCCTGGAACTGCTTCATGTCCACTGTTGGGGGGAATTCAGGGTGCTCTAAGGTGAGCAGAGAAGGATGGATTTAGGGTGGGGGGTGCTGAATGGGGTGCTCTCTCTTACCCCAGCCAACTAAAGACAATACCCTTTAATTGTTTCTAAAATTTGAAATTCTGCAGAAGAATAATTTGAAGACAAGGTTTCATTGGGCTGGATGATAACATCCTCTGACTCTTCAGGTACCTGGAGGGCAGCACTACATAAAGGTCACAGGCGCACTGGGGCGTCAGACAGCGCTACACACTTCTCTGCTCCAACTGAATGACTTGAGCAAGTTACTACCTCCTGGAATTTAGTGTTGCTGTGAAGGTAAAATATGTAATAGGTTTAGCAGGAAAAGAAATGTGCAGGAAAGGTTAATTTTAATGGAGCATTGTATAGATCCTTGCATCAAAATTCTTGACCTTTCCATAAACCTCGTACTTATTCTCCCAAGATGGAGGTTTCCTAAAGAGCAATCTGGTCTCATTCAGTGATGTGCCAGGTGACCTGTACCTTAGGCCGTTTTCGACAGAGAACGGCCAGCTACCCTTGAAAAATGGCAGTATGTTCTTAATCATTGGGAAACTGGAAGACTTTTCCTGTGATTCCTGTAATGGTTAATTAACATTAACGAATTAATTAACAAACTCCCTGACCTCCAGCTTCCGTTCCACAGGGTGGTTCTGGGAGAATCATTTGTGGGAGAAATTTCACTTCACTTGTTAGGAAAAGCGTAACACCTAAATGTGCTTTATTCCCACCAGGGGTTTTAAATGTTCAAACAATAAGGTATTGACAAAAAGCCCACATGGTGAAGTACATGCCTGGAAGTCTCAGGCTGGAAGGGGGAAGGAAATTGAAGAGGAATAGGCTGTGCGGTGGGGTGGGGGAGAAAGAAGAAGTTTTAAGCCAGCCAATAAAATTAAGACAAATGTAAAGAAAGCCTAATATGGATATAACCTGCTTAGGCAACGTCTGGGAAGGAATGTGAACCCCATAGTACTCAGCCAGTGAGAAACCAGGGGCAGGACTCACGTGCTAAGGAATAAATAGCTTGTTGTAGCCCCCGAGTGCACCTGCTCCCCAGACACGAGGTCCTGCAAGACCATCATTAAAGCCCCACTCCACTGTTCTCTTGGTCTCCGTGTCCACATAAGAGTTCGGACCAGTGAGAGTGTTCCTCGCACTTTACCTCTGCTTTTAAATTCACACTGAGTGAAATTTGCTCTTGAAACAACATTTTGTTTTGATGGCTGGTTGATATGCAGATAAGGGTGACGGGGGGCTTGGGTTTTGCTTACGGTCACACACACCAGAAATCCCATTTAAATGAAGTTCTAGTGGCCCAAGTAAAAATCAGATTTAAGGGACTACTTCTTTTGGGGGTTTTCAAAATAGTTTGAGAGCAAGTTTCTAACTCCCAAGTGAATTCTGGGTAGCTTTTCCTTTTATGTACCCTTTTGATTCTTCCCTTTAATTGGACAAATCCCCTAGTTGGGAAGAATAAACAATTTGTCAGGTGTGTGCAAGTAGATTCTAAAGAAGGATATTGTCCCCCTGTGTGAAATGGTGGCCCCACTAGGGGCACCACCACTTCACAGTACCGCTAAGCCCTTCAGCTTTTCATGTGTGCCCAAAAGACCCCAATTATTGCCCTGAGTTGTGATTTATTTGTGGGTGCTTGAGAAATTAATGGTAGTTGCACAGTGTCAGAGAAACCTGCAATTACCAGCAACAATTGCCCTTTGGGGTACTGCTTGGGAAAGAAATGTGGACATTTCCAGGGATGGAGATCTGTAAGTGTCAGGCCCAGGTGTGGCAGCAGCTCGTTTCAGTGGTGTTTTGGCTTGTTAGTTTTCTTTTGCATTTGTGGTCAGGGGTGTCTTGCTTTGCTGTATGAATCTTGCCACTAGGATAGGGAACACTGCCCTTCCTGGAAGATAATCTTCTGACACTTCTTATGTACTTTGTGTTAAATATTGCTGCTGTTAAATTCTGTATACAATGTCAGTTTATTGGATTCAGTTCTTTAATTCAACAAGCATGCCAGACAAAAGGTTTATCTGGATTTTGTTATCAGTGGGAGTAATTGTGTTAAAATGGCTCCTCCCTCTGATCATCTGTATTGGTCAGGGTCCAACCAGGAGACAAGACCACACAGCAATTTGAAGAGGAAAAGTTAAGCATAAATATTAACTATTACCAGGAATTGAGGTAACGGGACTGGCCAGCGAGGAGTAAAGAGACTGGCTTCTACTCAGGAGCAGTAAGCAGGCCTGGCAACTGTAGAGAAGCTATTGCCCCCAGGGCTGAGAAAGAGCCCCCTCCGGCAAACGTACCCCCCTTGTCGGGTCTCTGGGCCGAGAGGCCGCCCTCGCTGGAGTGTGTGCAGCCATGACCCACTCCCAGGTGGAGACCGGGGGACTTGAGGGAAGCCGTTCAGAGGAGGTGCCCTGTCTTGGGGCCCAAGGGGGTATCAGTGGAAGCCGGCAGCTGCTGTAGGCTGCTGGCTGGGTGAGCCAAGTGTCTGGGAGGCTGCACATACTCGAGGTTGCAAAGAGCAGCAGAACTGAAGCAGGAAGGAAACTCCCCCGCCTCCTGTGTTCCTCCCGCGCCATCTAGTGCGGAAGCTGCACATTGCGCCAGCGGGCAAAGGACAGGTGCAGGTTCCTTCTGTCTTCTCATGGAGCAGGCATTGAAGCGTGGCTGTGCACCTCAGAGCCAATACACTGGTAAGTGGCATTTCCTACACTGCCCCGTGTTAGAAAGCATTCGGAGGGATCCCTGTCCTTGCAGTATCATCACACTCCCCCTTTGCCCCATTGCCCAGCTATAGCACTGGGGTGGGGCGCTCAGTCTTCAACAAGAATAAAGCATTCCCTGACTTGGGCCTCAGGTGCCTCGGGGAGAACAGCCCCTCAGTGAGTAACTAACCTGGGCCTTGGCATGTCCACCGGCAGGAATGAGGTCTGGGAAACCTGGCCAGTGGGAGCGACACGTGAAAGTGAGGAGCTTAAAATGACCAGGAGAATGACCAGTACTTCACTCAGGCTGGAAGGCATGACGCCTGCAAGGGATGTTCTGTGAACGTCTGTGTCCACTCCCCACCCCCATCCATACGTTGAAATCCTAACCCCCAAAGAGGATGGTCTCAAAAGAGGTAGGGCCTTTGAGAAGTGACCAGGCTATGAGGACAGAGCCCCCACGAATGGGATCAGTGACCTTATGAGAGACGCCCGGAGCGCTCCCGCGGCCCCCCCACCAAGCGAGGACACAGCACCAGGATGGCCGCCCAGGCCCGGCGCTCAACCTGCAGCCCCCTGATCCGCGTGTTTCCATCTCTGGTATCCAGTGGGTTTGCCTATAAGATTTTGATTGAACCGGCTCGTCTACTTAAACAAATGCTAGTTAACGTTTAATGGCTAAGAAACCATTACAATTTGTGCCATGAGTGATTAAAATGCAACCCCTGGTGACCCTTCCTTTTGGTCTGGTGCCCACATGAGGTCAGGGTACAACTAGCACCAGGAGAGACTCTTAAGGGAAGGTACAGGCTCTTCTGTGGGGCTCCATTACATTTGGTGTATTTTGCAACCTCCCCATCCCCTTATTATCCACCACTGAAAATTCTAGAAGACATGATAGCCAAGGGTCTCTAGATAACTGGTATGAAACATTCTATCGGTATCATTTTCTATTTGCCCTCTTTGAAATTTTCTTTAATCTCCCTCCTCCGTTTCCCCACTCTGATTCCTAGCATATATACTGCTAAAGAGCTTTGTACTTCTCTCTTTACTTTTTTCTTTCCATTACTTCTGGAACATTCTCCATTCTGGCTTTCATCACCGCGTTTGTAGATGGATGCAGGTTTTGTGGATGTGAAGTTTATAAAATCTGTTGGTGGGAAGCCTCTGTAAAAGAAGAGCATCAAATTATGAATACAACACTAGGCGTGAAATAAATATATAGACCGAGAAAATAAGTCACAACAAATTACACATTTTAAAAAGCTGATAAATATCCACAAGCATTACAGAATCCAGAAAAATAACAGTATTTAATACTCAAGGAACTTGGTAGGCCCCACCTATTGAGGCAGTGACTCTGGGTGGAGTAACCTGTTCTCTCATCCTCTGGGTGATTCTGAGACAGGCTCCATGGTCTGTACGGGTGGCCCTTGGCTGGTTCTCTGGCCTCGTCTCCTGGCACTGTCCCTGCTTGCCTCCTGTCTCACCGGCTTGGCTGCTCATGGAACAGGACACATGAGATCCTTTGAGATTTGGCATTGCATTCCCTCAGCCTACACCCTCTTCCCCCGGCTACGTGGATGGCTCAGTGCTTACTTCAGACCTCTGCTTAGATGTCATCCTGTTGTTGGGCGGTCCCACCTGGGGAGGTCTCCCTGCATGCTAGGTTTGACCTCAGCCCAGGACACGACTCTTGACTCTGATAGATAATGAATTCACAAGCAGGGTGAAAAGTGCAAGCAAGGAAATATTCATTAAAGCAAAAATACACACTCAAGGTGGGGGGTGCAGGCAATCTCAGAGGTTGAAAACCCTGCCCTTTTTCAAGAGAGGTTGGTAGAAGCCCTTAAAAAATACACCAACATAAAAACTAAGTCTTCTGTGTTGTTGGGAACATACTTCCTCAGTCAGTCAGCTCGAGATGCCATGCAGATTACAAAACTAGCTGTGGGTCCGCAGACCCCCATGAATGAATTGAATGAGGTTTTTAAGGTCTTTAACAATAGGGATCAGACTGAGGAAGATAAAAGGACCCAGCATGGTAGGCGAATAATAGGGAACAGGCTCCAGTGATAGCTGTCACTGTCAGTAATGCCCTACGGCCTCAGGGTTACCCAAAGAGGCAATATCCCAGGCTGTCAGTCAAGTCCTGCTTTAACTGGGAGGAGCAAATGCCCACATCCCCATAGGAATAGCCTCTGTTTGCACCACCCGGGCCATGTCCTAACTGCAAGCATGAAGGGCACTGGAGGAGGGACTGTCCCCTGTTCTGAAGGGAATGGTGCAAACCCTTGACTAGTGAAGGAGCCCGGGGTGTCTGACAGCCCCCATAGGACAGTACTCATCACCTCGGAGGAGCTGTGGGTAGTCCTAGATGTTGCAGGTAGACATCGATTTTTTTGACTATACAAGAGTCACTTTGTCCTCCTCAGCCAAGCTGAGCCCTTATCTCCACAGTCCTATATGGTAACTGGAATAGATGGAATACCGGCTACTGGATTTTTTTATACTCCCTCTTAATTGTCAGTTTTTAGACCAAATTTTTACCCATCAGTTCCTTATCACACCTCAGTGCCCCACTCCCTCACTGGGACAAGTCTGCCCAGCCTCTTTGGGCAAACTTACACCTTCAAGGGCCCCCCCGAACACTTACTGCTGACATTGGCCACCAGGAGTGAGTGAAGACCACCCCCTCAGACTCTGGCCAGCGTCTCGGCTCAGGTTAACCTGAGGTCTGGGATCAAGGCATTCCTAGAAGGGCCAAGTAATGCTAGCTTTGGTTGTTTTTCTTAAAGACCCCACCCAGTTTCCCCACAAGACGCAATGACCATTAGAGCCAAAGGCTGTAGCCCCTCATTATGTCCTTGCAGCACACTTAAAGCCTGTTTTCCTCTGAGTCTCTACAGGACCGAGAAGCTCATCTATCTGAGGTCAACACTGCTGCCCTCAGCAGCCTACTCCTGAGACCCACCGGAGGGACTCAAATTCTTAAGGAAATTCTTGCTCAGGAGCCAGAGAATACTAAGCCCATAAATACTAGGCTAGGGATGGAGGGATAATGCTTTGGTTAGAGTAACTCAGATCTCGGCCTCTAGTAGCAATGTCACTGATTGCTGGGGATGTCACCCCAAACTACCATCTGTGTCAGACCACTCACATCTGCTGGTAATGCTCATTCAGAATTTTTCTGGAGTTCTGAGATGTCAGATGCTATGATAGAAAGCCTCCACAAGTGATATACCAGGTCCAACTTCTTTGTAGACCTAGTGTTCCTTGATTTGTTCTTTTCTTAGTCTACTATTTTTTTTATTAAGGTATCATTGATATACATTCCTATGAAGGTTTCACATGATAAACAATGTAGTTATTACATTCACCCATATTATCATCTTCCCTCTTACCCCATTGTAGTCACTGCCCATCAGTGTAGTAAGATGCCACAGAGTCACTATTTGCCTTCTGTGTGCTACACTGTCTTCCCTGTGACCCCCACACCATCTTTACTAATCATAATACCCCTCAATCCCCTTCTCCCTCCCTCCCCATGCACCTTCACCACCCCTCCCCTTTGGTAACCACTAGTCTCTTCCTGGAGTCTGTGAGTTTGCTGCTGTTTTGTTCCTTCAGTTTTGCTTCGTTGTTATACACTACAAATGAGGGAAATCATTTAGTACTTGTCTTTCTCTGCCTGGCTTATTTCACTGGGCATAATACCCTCTAGCTCCATCCATGTTGTTGCAAATGGTAGGATTTGTTTCTTTCTTATGGCTGAATAACATTCCATTGTGTATATGTACCATCTCTTCTTTATCCATCATCTATTGATGGACACTTAGGTTGCTTCCATATCTTGGCTATTGTAAATAGTATTGCAATAAACATAGGGGTGCATATGTCTTTTTATTTTATTTTATTTATTATTTTATTTTGGTATCATTAATCTACAATTACAGAAAGAACATTATGTTCACTAGGCTTCCCCCCTCACCAAGTCCCCCCCGACATACCTGTTCACAGTCACTGTCCATCAGCTTAGTAAGATGCTGTAAAATCAGCACTTGTCTTCTCTGTGTTGCACAGCCCTCCCTGTGCCAAATGTCTTTTTGAATCTGAGAACTTGTTTTCTTTGGATAAATTCCTAGGAGTGGAATTCCTGGGTCAAATTGTATTTCTATTTTGAGATTATTGAGGGACCTCCATATTGCTTTCTACAATGGTTGAACTAGTTTACATTCCCACCAGCAGTGTAGGAGGGTTCCCCTTTCTCTGCATCCTTGCCAGCATTTCTTGTTCTCAGTCTTTTCAATGCTGGCCATCCTAACTGGTGTGAGGTGATATCTCATTGTAGTTTTAATTTGCATTTCCCTGATAATTAGTGATGTGGAGCATCTTTTTATGTGTCTGTTGGCCATCTGAATTTCTTCTTGGTAGAATTGTCTGTTCATACCCTCTGCCCATTTTTTAAATCTGGTTATTTGCTTTTTTGTTGTTGAGGCATGTGAGTTGTTCATATATTTTGGATGTTAATCCCTTGCCGGATATGTCATTTACAAATATATTCTCCCACACTGTAGGATGCCCTTTTGTTCTGCTGATAGTGTCCTTTGCTGTACAGAAGCTTCTTATCTTGATGTAGTCCCATTTGTTCATTTTTTATTTTGTTCCCCTTGCCTGAGGAGACACATTCAGGAAAAAGTTCCTCATGTTTATATTCAGGAGATTTTTGCCTGTGTTTTCTTCTAAGAGTTTTATGGTTTCATGACTTACATTCAGGCCGTTGATCCATTTTGAGTTTACTTTTGTGTATGGGGTGAGACAATAATCCAGTATCATTCTCTTGCATGTAGCTGTCCAGTTTTGCCAACAGCAGTTGTTGAAGAGGCTGTCATTTTCCTATTGTATGTCTATGGCTCCTTTATCATATATTAATTGACCATATATGCTTGGGTTTATATCTAGGCTCTCTAGTCTGTTCCATTGGTCTATGGGTCTGTTCTTGTGCCAGTACCAAACTGTCTTGGTTACTGTGGCTTTGTAGTAGAGCTTGAAGTCAGGGAGCATAATCCCCCAGCTTTGTTCTTCCTTCTTAGGATTGCTTTGGCTATTCAGGGTCTCATGTGATTCCATATGAATTTTAGAACTATTTTCTCTAGTTCGTTGAAGAATGATGTTGGTGTTTTGATAGGGATGCATTGAATCTGTAGATTGCTTTAGGTAGGATAGCCATTTTGACAATATCAGTTCTTCCTATCCATGAGCATGGTATGTGTTTCCATTTAGTGGTATCTTCTTTAATTTCTCTCATGAGTGTCTTGTAGTTTTCAGGGTATTGGTTTTTCACTTCCTTCAGTAGGTTTACTCCTAGGTATTTTATTCTCTTTGATGCAATTGTGAATGTAATTGTTTTCCTGATTTCTCTTTCTGCTAGTTCATTGTTAGTGTATGGGAGTGCAACAGATTTCTGTGTATTAATTTTGTATCCTGTAATTTTTCTGAATTCAGATATTAGATCTAGTAGTTTTAGGGTAGATTCTTTAGGGTTTTTTATGTACAATATCATGTCATCTGTAAACAGTGACAGTTTAACTTGTTCTTTACCAATCTGGATGCCTTTTATTTCTTTGTGTTGTCTGATTGCTCTGGCTAGAACCTCCAGAACCATGTTGAATAAAAGTGAGGAGAGTGGGCATCCTTGTCTTTCAACTTCTTCCTGTTAAGTATGATGTCGGCTGTGGGTTTGTCATATATGGCCTTTATTATGTTGAGGTACTTTCCCTCTATACCCATTTTGTTGAGAGTTTTTATCATGAATGGATGCTGAATTTTATCGAACGCTTTTTCAGCATCTGCGGAGATGATCATGTGGTTTTTGTCCTTCTTTTTGTTGATGTGGTGGATGATGTTGATGGATTTTCTAATATTGTACCATCCTTGCATCCCTGGAATAAATCCTGCTTGATCATGATGGATGATCTTTTTGATGTATTTTTGAATTTGATTTGCTGACATTTTGTTGAATATTTTTGCATCTAGGTTCATCAGGGATATTGGTCTGTAATTTTCTTTTTTTGTGGTGTCTTTGCTTGGTTTTGGTATTAGAATGATGCTGGCCTCATAGAATTAGTTTGGAAGTATTCCCTTCTCTTCTACTGTTTGGAAAACTTTAAGGAGGATGGGTATTAGGTCTTCACTAAATGTTTGATAAAATTCAGTGGTGAAGCCATCTAGTCCAGGCATTTTGTTCTTAGGTAGTTTTTTGATTACCAATTCAACTTCATTGCTATTAATTGGTCTGTTCAGATATTCTGTTTCTTCCTGTTTGAGCCTTGGGATGTTGTATTTTTCTAGAAAGTTGTCCATTTCTTTTGTGTTATCCAGTTTGTTACCATATAATTTTTCATAGTATTCTTTAATAATTCTTTGTATTCCTGTGGTGTCCGAGGTGATTTTTCCTTTCTCATTTCTGATTCTGTTTATGTGTGTAGACTCTGTCTTTGTTTTATTCTTCTTGATTTTATTTATTTCTGCTCTAATCTTTATTATGTTCTTCCTTCTACTGACTTTGAGTCTGATTTGTTCCTCTTTTTCTAGTTTCATTAATTGTTATGTTAGACTGTTCATATGGGATTGTTCTTTTTTTCTGAGGTAGGGCTATATTGCAGTATACTTCCCTCTTACCATGGCCTTTGTTATGTCCTACAGATTTTGTGGTGTTGATATATTGTTGTCATTTGTCTCCATATATTCCTTGATCTCTGTTTTTATTTGGTCATTGATCCATTCATTTTTTAGTAGCATGTTGTTAAGCCTCCATGAGTTTGTGGGCTTTTTTGTTTCCTTTGTGTAATTTATTTCTAGTTTCATACCTTTGTGGTCTGAGAAGCTGGTTGGTACAATTTCAACCTTTTTGAATTTACTGAGGCTCTAGTACATGATCTATTCTTGAAAATGTTCCATGTGCACTTGGGAAGAATGTGTATCCTGCTGCTTTTGGGTGGAGTGTTCTGCAGATGTCTGTTAGGTCCATCTGTTCTAATGTATTGTTCAGTGCCTTATCTCCTTACTTATTTTCTGTCTGGTTGATCTGTCCTTTGCAGTGAGTGGTGTGTTGAAGTCTCCTAAAATGAATACATTACATTCTATTTCCCCCTTTAATTCTGTTAGTATTTGTTTCACATATGTATGTGCTCCTCTGTTGGGTGCATAGATTTTTATAATGGTTATATCCTCTTGATGGACTGACCCCTTTGTCATTATGTAATGTCCTTCTTTGTCTCTTGTGCCTTTCTTTGTTTTGAAGTCTATTTTGTCTGATACAAGTACTGCAACTCCTGCTTTTTACTCCCTTTTAGTTGCATGAAGTATATTTTTCCATCCCTTCACTTTTAGTCTGTGTATATCTTTACGTTTGAAGTGAGTGTCTTGTAAGCAGCATATAGATTATCCATTCAGTGACTCTATATATTTTGATTGTTGCATTCAGACCATTTACACTTAGGGTGATTATCGATGTGTATATACCTATTGCCATTGCAGGCTTTAGATTTGTGGTTACCAAAGGTTCCTTACTATCTAACAGTCTAACTTAATTCAGTATGCTATTACAAACACAAGCTAAAAGTTCTTTTTTTCCCCTCCTTTTTCTTCCTCCTCCATTCTTTATATATTAGCTATCATATTCTGTACTCTTTGTCTATCCCTTGACTGACTTTGGGGGTAGTTGATTTAATTTTGCATCTGCTTAGTAATTAATTGTTCTACTTTCTTTCCTGTGGTTTTATTTCCTCTGGTGACAGCTATTTAGCCTTAGGAGCACTTCCATCTGAAGCAGTCCCTCCAAAATAAACTGTAGAGATGGTTTGTGGGAGGTAAGTTCTCTCCGCTTTTGCTTATCTGAAAATTGTTTAATCCCTCCTTCAAATTTAAATGATAATCTTGCCAGGTAGAGTATCCTTAGTTTGAGGCCCTTCTGCTTCATTGCATTAAATATATCGTGCTTCTCCCTTCTGGCCTGTAAGATTTCTGTTGAGAAGTCTGATGATAGCCTGATGGGTTTTCCTTTGTATGTGATCTATTTTCCTTCTCTAGCTGCTTTAAAAAGTCTGTCCTTATCCTTGATCTTTGCCATTTTAATTACTATATGTCTTGGTGTTGTCTTCCTTGGGTCCCTTGTGTTGGGAGATCTGTGCACCTCTATGGCCTGAGAGACTATCTCTTTCCCCAGATTGGGGAAGTTTTCAGCAATTACTTCTGCAAAGACACTTTCTATCCCTTTTTCTCTCTTCTTCTTCTTCTGGTACCACTATAATGTGAATATTGTTCCATTTGGATTGGTCACACAGTTCTCTCAGTATTCTTTCATTCCTAGAGATCCTTTTTCCTCTCTGTGCCTTAGCTTCTTTGTATTCCTCTTCTCTAATTTCTATTCCATTTACCATGTCCTCCACTATATCTAATCTGCTTTTAAATCTCTCCATTGTATGTTTTCTTTCTGATACTGTGTTCTGTAATGATTGAATCCCTATCTGGAGTTCTTCCCTGAGTTATTGAATATTTTTCTGTACCTCCATGAGTGTGTTTATGATTTTTATTTTGAAATCTCTTTCTGGAAGATTCATGAGTTCAGTTTCACTTGATACTTTTTCTGGTGTTTGTGGAATTTTGGTTTGAACCAGGTTCCTCTGATGTTTCATATTTGTATGTGGTGCCCTCTAGTGCCCAGAAGCTCTACTTTCTTGAGCTGCTCAGCCCCTGGATCATGTCGGGGATTGCAGGGGAGTGGCACTGGTGCCTCGGGGGAGGAAAGAGTTGTTTCCTGCTTCCTGGCTAGTATGTCTGTCTCCACTGCCAGAACAAGTGGGCCGAGCACAGAGTTGTAAGCCTGTATGCTTTGTATTTGTAGCTGCTGTGGGTGGGGCTTCCCTCTGTCTGGCCTGACACAAGGGCAGGGGATACAAGTTTGCGAGCTGGTGTGGGGGTGGCCAGGAGGCAGGCACAGCAGGCTGTGTATCACAGTGGGGGGCCTTGGAGTTGTGTAGCCAGCCAGGGGACTGGAGTGCCTGAAGCTCCTGAGAGTTCCCATCTTGCTGGACAAAGTGTGCCTGGACAATTTTGTCCACCTGTTCTGTCTCTTGAGCATTAAGCTCTGTGCAATCTCTGCTCCTTTAGCAGCCTCACACTGTTAGAAGTCTCTCAGACTGCCCACCTTTCTTTTGTCCCAGGGTGGCCAAATGTGGATTTCTGTTTTCCACAATCAGCTAGAGTCTCAGTCTCTTCACATATTCCGCCTGTCCAACCCCACTAGTCTGCAGAGCACCATGCAATGTAGGTCCATGCTCCCAGAGCAGATCTCCAGGGCTGGGTGTTCAGCAGTCGTAGGCCTCCACTCCCTCCCTGCTCTGTTTCTCTTCCTTCTGCTGGTGAGCTGGGGTGCAGGAAGGGCTTGGGTCCTGCTGGATCACTGCTTTGTTACGTTACCCTGTTCCATGAGGTCTGTTCTTTTCTCCAGGTGTATGCAGTCTGGCGCAGCCTTCTTTCCTGTTACTCTTTCAGGATTAGTTGTATTAATTATATTTTCATATTATATGTGGTTTTGGGAGGAGGCCTCTGTCTCATGTCTCACACTACCATCTTTAATCCTCTGTGTTCCTTGTTTTTTTATAAGCCCACCAACAATCAAAATCATGGTCAATTCTTATCCATGGGGGCAATTGCTCCCATCCTGTTACTGGAACTGTAGCTCTTGTCTTAACAGGACTGCCCACGTACTTTAATCCTAATGACTTATGGTGTGCAAAAATGCTTTTCTAGTATAAGGGCCCATTGGCTTGGGAATATATCTCCCTCCACTTGTGTTGAGATCCAAATACCAATCCTCCCATATGCCAAATGTTCACTTACATCATGACAAAAAGCTCTCATAACCCATTTGCTTCAGCTCTTAAAATATGTTCTGTAAATGACACCATTACTTCTTTTTATTTAGAACCTCAACAAATTGAGCTACTTCTTAAGTCTGTCCCAAGACCACGGGTTACTGTCCCATGTACACCTCCCACTCCCATATCCCCCATATCATGTGAATTATGGAAACAATTACAAGGACAGGCCGACCAGATATTAAAATCACCCATTATTCCAAAACCATGGCAAACAGCCTATTCAGACCCATGGTATGAAACAGCCTTGCTTAGTCTGCCTCTAGGCACTGATATAAACCTACATACTGCTGGTGGAGTATTATGTGCCCCATCAGGAGAATCAACACCACTATTCAAACGCACGACTTATCCCTGGGCTTCCTGGATCAGATGGTCAGATTTTTGTTTGTGGAGGCAGCCAGGGAACTTCCTGGGCCTATGAATGCATGGGCAGTTGGTGTATAAGTGGTATATGCCTCTTAGGACAATTGGTCATACCTGTGTCTATTCATCGTAAGCCTGAAACTTACCTCTGAGTTAGTTCACCGCAGCTTTTCCCCAGACTTCCCGGAGATCTTCTAGGGGGCTTTCCAGCTGGTGATGAGTATTTTTACTCTGGTTACACCCTACCACCCTGGTGGGAACACGAGTGTGTTGCTGAGAAATTTATCACACTCTTACCATCATAGCCTATGAAACTGCTCAAGGCATGGCAACTTTACAAAGGTCTCTGGATTCTCTCACCAAAGTGGTGTTGAATAACCAAATGGCCTTAGACTACCTCCTGGCTGAACAGGGTGGAGTCTGTATCATTGCTGTGCTTATAGCAACATCTCTTCACTAGTGGAAACCAATGTCAGTAAAATCTGCCAACAGGCCACTTGGCTTCAGTAAACCCTTGAGCATCACACCTCTCTTTTTGGACAGGAAGGTTGGGATTGGTTCACTAACTTCTTTGTGTGGATTCCTTTGGGAATTTTAACAGGATTAACAGGATTATTAAAGATGGGACTGACAATGTTATTAACAATACTAGGACTGTGTTTCATTATTAAATTAATATGCCTTTGCTGTTCTTGCTGCACTTCTAAAATAAAACTTCATCCTTATGCTAGTAGGAGAATCAACACCACTATTCAAATGCATGACTTATCCCTGGGCTTCCTGGATCAGATGGCCAGAGATTTCTATTCCCATAGTGGTGTAGGAGATCAATGACCCCTCCACAGCTAGAAGAAGCTGCAGAAGACTGACCATGTCCCTTCAGCATCCCTGAAGAACTGGGAGTGGGAATCTGTTAGGGAGTGACGGGGTAGAGTAGGGACATGGGATAAGCATCATGCCATTATAAAATATGTTTAGCTTCTAAACAAAGGCCAGGTCTTTCTTAAACGTAACCTTTAACTTTATTTTTCTCTCATGTTCCTTCCATTAAATAATGTCTGTGTCCAAGACAAGGAACAGGCCTCCAGAGCATTTCCTGACAACATGAAATTGTCAACTTTGATAGATAAACATCAACATGGTTACCTGGACAACCCTGTTCTTAAGATAAAGACCTAAATATGTCATGCCTTATACTCACACTTACCCAAAAGACTCCATGAAAACTCAAACCCTAAACCCTGTAAGCACACCTCTTCTCTCTCCAAGGTTGCCTGCACTCCTGTGTACTGTTCCTTTAAATAAAACCTTACTTTCCCTTTAAAACCTACTTGGCACTTTTTCTGTGAGGTGCCTGCTCCACACCTACCTCACCTTCATTGTGTACTATCTACTTTAAAATCCATCTTGCTGCACTTGTTAGACCTGCTCACGAGTTCTTTTTCTTTTTCTTTTTCTTTTTTTTGGGGGAGTGAAAAGGGTATATCCAACTATATTTCCATGGTGGCAGGTCAATCACTAACATTCCGTTCACTCAGAGCAAGTCTGCATGCAGCAAGCCAGGCTCTGCTTCTGGGCCCCTCTGCCCACACAGCCGTCCTTTGGGCCTCTGTCCTCAGCGCTGCCACCACCCCAGCCTCTGCTCTGCTCTCCTCCAGCTCTCTAACCATGCCACCGTGTCACTCTCAGAGTACAGGGTGGAGCTCTTTATATAGAGTCAATAGCAACATATTGCCCGTACGTGTGTAATGAGCTAGCCAACCAGGGCCAGGTGAGAATCCTGGCCACAGGAACCTTCATTTTATCCACACACTCCTTAGCTCAGAGCCCTCTCCTCCTCCGTCACAGACAGTGGGGTGGCATCTCCAGACCTCTCTCTCTTTCTCACGAGTAATTTTTCAATCAGAATCAAGAACTCTGTCCTGGGTTGAGGTCTCACCTAGTGCCTGGGGAACCTCCTCACATGGGACTGCCTGGCATCAGTCAGAGGGCTTTCCTGGCCACCCTTTCCCAAATCCCTCTCTCTCTCCCCCTTCCCTAGCATTGTTTATTTTATTCATAGCCCTTGTCACCTGTCATGATATATTTTATATATTTACTCTCTCCCCTAGTAAAATACAAGCTTTATGAGGGTAGGGATTTTGTCTTTCCTTACCTGGGCTATCCCAGCACCCAGATTATTTGTAGTAGGAGCTTGGTGAATACCTGTTGAATGCATGCATGTACTGATCATATTGAATTAGTGGAGGAACCACTTCTCAAGTCTCTCTCTCTCACACATACACCTAGTTCTTCTACTAAACTGATCTTTGTGGACCTTTTCCCAGTTATGAGCATTTTGTTTTAACCATCTATGAACCTAAGAGTAGACTGATAAAGTGGACAAGGCCCCAGCTTTAATGTATTAGCTTTTTTTTTTCTCTTTACTCTCTGGCTCTGCCCCAGTTGCTAACTTTGGGCAGAAGTTTGACCAGATGAGTACCAGTTCCTTTTCTGGTGAAATGGGCAGTTATACCTACTCCCCAAAAAGAGGGAAATTGAAGACTAAATGCTTGTAAGTTCCTGTGCCTGACCCTGGCAGATGTGAAAGAATGTCTTCTTTCAAATTTTGTGTCATTGTTTTCCTGAGCACTGGCGATATCCCCAGAAGGCCCAGGGCTGGGGGAAGGTGGCTTAGATGAGGCAGGTTCTTATCTGAGAATGCGCACTTCAAAACAGGTGTTCAATAGCTGGAGGGCCACAAGCTGTCTCTTTTTCTTAGAAAAGCTTTCTTGCCTTTCCTGAAGTGTTAACTCATTTGTGACCGACTGTTTTGCTGTTAAAACCTAGGAAAGTATGGTGCAGAGAAGGGCATGGCTCTGGTGAGGATGGAAACCCACCCTGGGGAAGTTTATTCATCTTCCTTAAAAGGGTGGGTTTGAGAAATTCTGGAGAGGCCCCAAATGCTGAGAGGGTGAGGGACAAGGACTATGAAGACATTTTTTCCATTACGTGGCCTTCATCCAAGCCAGCGAGTCACAGACTGGCAACCAGCTTTATTGGGACGCTTCCTGGCTGTATGCCTCTGTGTGCATGTCCCCAGCAGGAATGCCCACTGGCGCCCTGGGCCAGCCTTCCCTTTTTAGGGGTCTCACCTCCCCCTCCAGTCTCAATTTTCCTTCCCTTGGGGCCTGACTCTAAGAAGAACACCCTCCTCAAAAAGGTGGTGGTTGGGAATGACTTGGACTGATAGCTTTGCTGCTATTTGCATAAGAAACCGAAGGCCTTTGCCAGCTCAGTGAATTCAGTTTCAAAGGTTGAATTTCAGTGGAGGAAACTGGGGAGATGATCTCTGCTGGAACCTTTCAAAGGCCCCTCAAAGGACAGTTTGAGTAATCTGATTCTGTGTGGGTCCCTGAGCAATGCAAGATCATTGATTTCCTTTGTTCCATGTGGAATTTTGGGTTTTATTGTTCTTATTTTTACTTCTTAAATTTTTTTAAATTGAATAACTGGCATTCAACATAGTATTTGTTTCAGGTATACAACACAGTGATTCAATATGTATGTACATTATGAAATAGTTACCATAGTAAGTCTAGCTACCATATGTCATCAGTATTTTATTTGTATCAGAATAATGGTATCATATTTTATTTGGTGATTATTTATTTCCAAGCTTGCCAAAACAAACAAGCAAACCTATAGAATTGTCAAAACAAATTAGCTCATTAAAAACAGAGCTGCTGTTGAATGATTCCCTCATTATTTGTTTTCTCCCTAGCTTGCTAGGTCCATGTGACCTCATAGGAAGCCCTAGATCACAGGGTATGCATTGTTCTGGAGTTAAATATGCTACTTCAGGCTCAACATAATAATTCCCTTTCCTTATTTTGCTCAGTGGAAAGCCATGGAAATGAACGTATGCTTTTCCCGGATTCCTCCACAATTTCTAGCAATTCCACTGCCATTGATAAATACTGACTTCTTTTTTATCCGTAAAACATTAAAATTTTTCTCTTAAGTCAGCATACAATTCCAAATTGCTGCTGCGAGCTGACAATCTCTTTGGGGCAAATATGCTAATGAAGCTTATGAATAAAGATTATTCACCATCTGTCTCCTATTTTTCTTTATTAAGGATATTAACCCTTTGCCATCTATAGTAAAGTTTTTTACAGTTTAGTGTCTAGCTTTTGACTTTCTTGTTATGATGTAGTTTGTTCCCCAAATGACTTACATTTTTATATGGTAAATCTCTTATTAATCTTTTTCATTTATGGTCTGGCCTATGGGACATCTGCTAATCTGTGTGTAAAGGAAAATTTGTAATGACAGAAAATTTGGAATGTCATTCTTTTGATTCAGGCCTGTTCAGCCCGTGAGACGCAGAAGGGGGGTGGGACTTGCTTGAGGCCCACGGGGTAATGAATTTTGTTACTGAATATCTCTACACAGAAGTTAAGATTTTCTTCCAAGCTGGGTCAGTTGAAATGAAAGGCAGGCCCAGAGTGGTATCACTGCTGGGCCCAGTCACCAAACGGGCTTCCTGTCTAACCTGACTGCAGCCTCTCCCAGCAATGCAGCCAGTCAGCATCAGTGAGATGATGTCACACGTGGCCTCTCCATCCCCAGAGGAAGGTGAGCCGATCCACCTGATGAGACCCTATGGTCTCCTCCTTTCTCATACGGTGTCGGAATGTACAGGGCCTGATCCAAGACACTAGCTAGATGCATCCATGCCACACAGCTTGATGTGTCCATAAGTGGAACCTCTTCCCTGCATGTGTCCCCTGCTGTGGAGGGGATTTAAGGAGTCTCCAAATGAAGGATCTTCAGAGCAGTTCACCAGAGCCAAGATAGGTTGTTCTTGGGCTGGGGCCTCAGGAAGACTGAAGAAACTCTTCAACACACCAGTCACACTGATTTTGGTGTGCAGAGGGCTACGTTGTGTGACCTCTCCCATCTAGGCTTTCTACCACCCCAGCAGAATCAGCTGAGCTCTGCCGGCCTTTGCGAGCAAATGAGCAGCTCTGGGGAAAAGGACTGGTGGTAAGTACCCTGGGGGGTGGCGACCTCGCCACCCATGTGTGCTTTGTGACGGGTGCCATGCTGTGTGTGCACATCAGGATACCTGGGTGGACGTCAGCCTCATCTCTCTAGGATGCTTAGCACTTGGATGCTGTTGTTCTCCTTTCTTTCTTCCTTCATAAGCACCTGCGCTCACTTGCTTGTAGTTGTAGACAGAATAGACAATAGCCTGTAACGTGGCATTGTAAAACATGTGTCTTTCCATAGTTCTATATACTGATTTTCACTGGGTACATAATGTTCTATTCGTTGAATGTATCAAAATTTCCTTCACCTTTTTATCTTAGCCTGTGTTTCCCCTAAAAATAGGCCTCAGTCAAGGATTTTTGTATGAGAGGTTGATTTGGGGGTGATCCCAGGAAGTACTGGAGGGAGCAAGGGGGTGAGCCAGGACAAGGAGCTACTCCTGGGGTGACGGGGCTCAGCTTCACTGGGATCTCTGAGAAACTCAACCAAGGGGTGAGAAAGAAGGGGGTCATTATCAGCTCCATTATCAACTCCTTTCAGTGGTTCAGGGTCAGTCCTGGACTGTAACTCCCTGCCGAATGCCCCAGGCCAAGAGAGGGCAGCTAGTGGGCCTCCAGAATTGCCTCCAGATGGCCTCTGGGGAGTGTCAAGGGGATGGGCCAGGCAGGGGTGCTTCCTCAAGGTGCACCCCTTATTGTGCTGGTCACTGTGTGGCTGCTAAGGTGCTGGGTCTGTTTCAAGATGGTTTTTATAAGGTCTAAGCAACAGGAGGACTGGTGGCCCCTGGCACAGTTGTTCCCCAGGCTTCCATGATCTCCATCCTTTCCCTCGGGACCTGCCCACTGGGCTTAGCCCTCGCCATGGGCTGACGTCCTGTGCAGAGTGCTGGCCCGCGGGAGGACCCAGACCTCCCCTGGTCAGCCTGACTCTGCTTGCCTTGCTCTTGTAAGGCTGCGGGAGCATCAGGAGACGCCCAGAGAGTCACCCAGCCTCTTGGGCGTACTCCTCCTGCCCCTGTTACATAGCAGCCACCTTATCTCCTTATCATCCTGAACAGTCACGCCCACTTGTATTTTAGCTCCTACAGAGAGCTGCACATGACCAGGTGGCGGGGTTAATTCCAGTCCAGGGGGGCCCTTTACTGGGTCCCCTGGTGTGTGTCTTCAGCCCCAGGAACTGTAACCGCCAATGCTATAGAACCTAAATTTGCAAGGATAGGAAGCCCCGACCCCACAAGTGGCTCTGTTGTGGGGCAGCTGCATCTGGGGAGGTCTCTTCCTGCACACTAGGTGAAACCTCAACCTGGACGGTGGAGGGCTCTTGACGCTGATGGAGAAAGAATTCTCAACAGGTCAGATGAGGGTAGGTAAGGAAGTAATTATTAAAGCAAGAGTAGCAGCAAATGGCAGCAGCCATCAGGCCGCAGAGAGTAAGGAAGAGCGCAGGGAGGAAAGGGAGGCTCATTGAACTGCTCAGCATAGGCAAATCCCTTGCCAACTCCTAAAGCCAGTGTCCACTTGAATCTGCACAGTTCAGGATCTAAGACCCTACCACCCCAGGATTTGGGGGAACCTCAGAGCACTGGATGGAATGAAATTATGTTCTGAGACCTTCCCAAAGCCAAGGGGATTTTCAGGCAGGCTACCAAAGGGCAGAATTGTACAGCTGCAGTTCTGTCCGGGTCACCCGGCAATGGGAACTTGCAAGACAAAATCAGAGATCTCAGTAGCCCTTCCCTACTTGTCTGAAGTAGAACAAAGAGAGAGAAGGTGTGCTTATGTCTAGAAAATTGAGTGAAATAGCAAAGTAACAGAGACACACTGGAAGAACACAGAGACAAAACACAGTAAATTAAGCAGAGAGAAGTCTTTATTTAAGGCAAAAAGTACACACTCAAAGAAAGGGGAGTGTGGGCAGCCTCAGAGAGGAGGTGCCCTTAAGGGCTTAGAATTCTGTCTTTTAAAGCTTTCAAGAATCGGGGGATCATAGGCTTGACTTGTGGTCTCATGATGTCTGTCTCCAGGGAGAGACACTGTTATCATCCATAGCCTGTCCTCTAGATAAACTTAACACAAGGAACTTCTTGGTGCTGTTCTTCTCCAAGAGAGTGGTTACTCTCAAGCTATGGGGACATATAATTTAGAACTCCTTGTCCTGCCTTAAGATAAGATCGGTTATTAGCTAATTACCATAAAATATATTAGGAATCTTACCTCCTAATTTCCTGGTTTTAAAAATGGAATCTTAGCCTTAAGATGGGGTCCCTCCTGTTCTGACTATATCGTTTATATCTTAGCATTTTTCATCATAGGCAGGAAAAATTAATCATGATGCTTGTCCCATGTCCCTACCCTACGTCAGCTTATTGGACATGATGGTAAGAGGGCTTATTCAGATGTGTAGCCCTTAGTTCTCCAATCAGTGTATTCTAACTACTGGGCCACTGACCACATCCCAATAATTACTGATTCAAAGAATAATTATTGATTCAATGTTTATACCTCACCCTGTCAGACCACACCCCAATTCTTGGGAGTTTCATTCGCAGGTCAGTACCTTAGCTGTGCCTTTAAAGGGTCATTTCAATGTTCTATCGGGCAGGTAGTCTTCTAGGTGGAGGGAAAAGTGACCAGACCAGTGGATCCTCAGGTCCTGTGCGGTGGTTGATTTGCTGTAAAGTGGGTCCCTTGGTGCAAGGAGGTATTATATGAGATCCCATGCTGGTCAATCAGAATTTCTGTGAACTCTCCAGTAGCTGTGTTTGGTCCAGGCGGTGTAACCAAAGAAGGCAAGCTCCATGCTTGGAATATATATCAGTCCCAGGAAGAATGAATCGCTGTCCTCTTCAGGGTAGGAGTCCACAATCAACTTGCTGCCAAGTGCCTTGGCCTCCTTGGGGAGGGTACCTTATGGGGATGGCTCGGCATTTGTTTCTGATGCTGACATTCAGCTGTGGGAATAACTAGATTAGCTTTAATAAGAAGGTCCCCTGTGCACAGCTTCCATCCCTGCCTCCATGGCTACTCCATCCATGGCCCTATTGTTTAAACACTGGGTGTTCGAGAACAGAGGCTTGCTGACATCCATGGGATGAGCCTTTCTGTGCAGCTCTTCATGGTGGATGATCTGGTAGGTACTGGCCTGAGTCCCAAAGAACTACGTTTTGTGCCCATTCCTACATATGCATTTATGTCTTCTTCAGACCTTGTGTCTGTCTTGGAATATTGTTCTCTTGCTTCTTCTGGGACCATGGATAACCAACCAAGCCAGGTGCCACTGTCTGGGAGTGCTTGAATATCCTTGCTTCCACAAAGCTAACGACTGTGTGCTGCTTGGAGCTTTCCCCACTGGGAGGCTTTCTGAGGTGTGCTATAGTCAGGTAGCAGTAATTTTTATGATCCTTTCATGAACCACTCCTGTCATTCTTTTTTCCGTTCCCCATCAGCTGGTGTTAGGCAATCTCTCCGAAGGTCATAGGTTAAGAACTAAGGGAGGGACAGGAGTTGGGCAACTTAGGGTCTGGGTCATCTTTTGTGTCTTCCGTGCCTTCTTGGGCCAAAGTTAAATGCAGCATTTTTCTCGTTCCCAGCACTCGTGCTGTGCCTGCCAGACCTCAGGACTGCACAGATCTGATAGACCCAGCTCCCGAATGGTAGCTCTGATCACATGCTCTTCTTCAGCGGTCAGCCATTCCACCTCTAGCAGCATGTTAGAAGTTGCTTTTCAAATGATGAGCAGCTATTTTGCTGTGATTTGCCCATTGGGCTTCTCCAAAGACTCCATATAGGAAGTTGACTGCAGTAAGTCCTATGTGGCAGTGCGGGAGAGAGACAAGGAAAGCTGTTACTGAGTCATGGCCAACCAGATTCCATCCTGCTGTGGGCCTCATAAGAAACAGTTTGGAGCATAGCTCTGAATTGTCCTCCTGAGGGTCAGGAAGCCAGGATATTTACCCATCAAGAATTCTCCTTCCTTGCCTGTACTTGGTCTTGCACAGGTAGGCTGACATGCTCAGTGGCCAGATGACCCCCTCCTGCATAGAGATATCAGAAGCCGACAGTGGGAGTGAGGACCACCTACACGTGCCCTCCAGGGTGCACTGAGGTCATTAGCACAAGGCACCAATAGCATCTGCTTTACATTTCTCTGTTTCTACCAGCTCTTACTACTTCTCACAATGAATGAAACAGTCCCTCCTCCGAAGGGACTCACAAGTCCCTGGGGAACTGAAAAGGGCACAACCAACACTGCACTGGAAATGTAACAGAACCAGCATGGTCAAGTCTCAAAATCCCCAGGAATACCTGAAATGGAGAGATTTTCTCAGGTCAGGACAGGAGGAAGTTAATTGGTAATGTTCATTGTTTGGATTGGTGGTACGTGCTTCCATCAAATTTCATGGGAAGGAGCTCTATCTGACCATTTGTTTGGTCTTAATGAATTAGCTCTAGTTTTACTAGAAAGCATGTTCTTGGGTGTGTAGGAATTGGAGGCACAGTGACATAGAAATCACAGGCTGGCTTCTTTGTAGTGCAAACGTGAGTTAAATGTGAGTGCTGAAATTAGAAGGAAGAAGGCCATGCCATGTACACACCTCTCTGTAAGCTACTGAGTTTCTTTATGAATTGTCTGCTTCTGCTGAGTCACTTAAAAATCTGGGCTATAATCTCAGGGGAGAGCTTTTTGTTTCATTTAACCTAGGGAAAGGTGAGTGACACTGAAGGGAGATTTCTTTCGGCTGGTGGGACCAAGAAAATTAGCAAGTACTGGGCTGCATGTCACCCAGTCCCTCCCCCTCTCCTCCTCTTTCTCTGCCTGAGCCCTTGTTCAGAGTAACATGTTGTCCGAGAAACATTGTTTTGCCTCATAAAATCATTTGTTGAGGAAGCCTTGATTATGTAACTGTTGTGCTCACCACAGCATGTGCTTGTGGTGTATATGGGTGGCCTAGATGCCCAGGAGAGGCCGCTGTCTTTCGCTTAGAGTGCTCTATAAACCTCTGTTCAAAACGCTTCTTCCCTGGAAGGGCTTCCTGGGTCCTTTGGGGAGAACTGAGTTTCCAAAAAACTTTGTTACCACCAATACTATAACAATTATCTGCTTTTGTTTAGCACTGACAAGCACTCATAGAGTGGTCGCTTTAAGGCACTATCTAGATGTTCTCCACACTATGTCTTAGATTCTTACTTCTGAATCATTGATATTTCTTCTCCTTTCATTCAACTCTAAAGTCTTGGAGGTAAAAGTTCATATTGTACTGTTCTCAGCACCTTCAGTTCTGCACCAGTGCTGTCATTTGATAACTTCGGAGTGAAATTAACCAATGCCCTGGACTAAGCAGCTAGAACCTGTACATTTACTCATCTAAGAAAACCCACTTCACCACATAATGTAGAAGGCAACTAAAGGCTGCTGGTTCAGTCATCCCTGCTTTAATGACCATGTGCTATTGTTAGGAAGGTTGGGTAGAAAGACAGACATGAGCAGCCAGAAAAGGGGGAGATAAGGCTCAAAGAAGCAGCCCCCCATACTCTGCCCAGAAAGAGGGTCCCATGTGGAGACAACAAAGGCTTTGCAGGGAGAGAGCTTCCCAAATCACAGCTCAGCACGAGGAAAGGACCTGTTCACAGAGAGAGAGATGACTATATAGAAACACCTGTCAATCAAATAACCCCACCTTGTCAGTCAAATAGGCACCTCCTGATGGGAAGGCAATATATCAGCTTCCTGCCTAACACACAGAGGTCTTTGTCTGCCTTGACTCTGGCCTACTTCTCCCCCGGAGTGTATTTAAATAAAACTTTCCCTCTGCTCCGCAATTTTGTCTTTGCCTTTCGATTCTTTGTTGCAGCTGGGACAAGGATAGAGGAGAATGAATTCAATCTAGTTTAATTAAAAAAAATTTTTTTTTGTGATAAAATGTGTAAACAAAATTTATCTTTTTAACCATTTTTAAGTGTAGTATTCATTGGCATTAGGTTTACTCACATTGCTGTGCAACCATCACCACCATTCGTCTCCAGAACTTTTTCGTTTCAACAAAATGAAACTCCTTAGCTATGTTAATTAAAAAAAATATTGATGGAAGGAACACATGCACATAATTTTAAAATAATATAGTACAACAGGTCTTATAAAGAGAATGATCAGTTCACCACTCCACCCCAACAACTTTCTACTCTTTTTACAGTTTCTTTTGATATCTGCTTCCATATTTATAAATATTAAGTTACTGCTAATTTTAAATGCAATGATACAGAGCCTTGTGGCCGGCCTTCAGTGTGCAGGTGAGGGGGTGGGGCTGAGTCACGCGGAAGTCCTCATTGATCCTGCATGTTTTGACCCAGTGCCTCATGGGCACCCTCCGCTATGGTTGGCATCCCAGAACTTTGAGCCTCTCAGGCTTGGTGTCTCCAGAGAATAAACCTCAGTCTCCAGTGTGTGGGTGGGTGTGGAATCCACGGTCGTTGAAGAGGCCACTCAGCTCGTTCTGTGGGAATAGGGTGGGGGTGGGCACCTGGCACTGAACTGCTCTTATCTCTAGACTTTCAATCCACTTCTTTTCCTCTAGCCCCTTGCTATACCCCTGCCTCTGATTCGGGGGGCCACCTCACAAGCTAAGCTCTCAGCGGATCTGCAGATGAATTCCCGGGCTTCTCACCAGCACTGTTCTCTGTGGGCAGTCCTCAATCTAACACCAGTGCGTTAATTTCTCTTGCCTACAGTTGTCTCCCTCGCGTTCTGTGTCCTGTGGAAAACATCATTTCAGTTGAGTGTGGGGAGGGAAAGGAAATGAATAGTGTGGTCAGTCTGTTCCAGCAACCTTGAAATTCACATGCACTTTACATAGAAAAAAGACCTTGACATTTAACCTTTCCTTAAAACCCATTAGGCATTTTTGCTAAATTTTGACAAGTGAGAACAGAGTGTGATGAGAAGGACTTATTCTCACCTTTTCTCAGTATGTGGAGAAAATCAGGGCACAAAATTAAGGATGGAAAAAGAAAGTCATTTTGGAAGAGCACACTGTTCCCGAGATGTATACGATGTCTCGAGATGAACAGTAATGTAAGAAGACATCAAAATCAAATTTCCATATGTTTTTGATTGATACATAAACACATTGATAATTTTAGATGAGTTTGGTAAAGGTATTGTTGTTTAGAAAACCTTTCCGTTTGAAGGTCAGTAGAAGCGTGTTAACATTAGGTTCAGTTTGGGCTCTGCTGTGTACGGCACTCCTTCAAGTTGGGGCTCGCAAATTCAAGTCCCTAGGAAGAGCGGTGAGCTGCCCTGTGAATTTGTTCGCTGGCTCCACAACCCTGGGCTTATGCATCCTGGACGACCTCTGCTGGCAGGCTGAAGGGCGGAGCTCCTTCGCGGCCGTCCCAAGAAGCTTTCTCTGGGAAGTTCAAATCTGCCCCTTTTTCTCTGCGACTTTATCCTACGTGCAAATTCTTAATGGAAGGAAATATTCTGCCACTGAAGGGTATAAAGACCATTAACTTGTTCATACTGTTTCTTTGGGGACACGTAGGCGTCGATAGCAGCTCCGGGAGGAGAGTCCCCTTTGACTGTTTCAGCCTTTCGGTGTTTATCCGGCGGGGTGGGGCTTGGAGGGTCGGAGGACGCTAATAGTGGGCAGAGGGCAGCCTTCTGTTCAGCTACTGCCATTCTGTTTGTGTCCTTGCTCCTGGATGCCTACTCCTGCTTCTTGCCAGTAGGTGGCAAGCGAGGCCTGGGAAAAGATCAAGAAGGTTGCTGGTGTGGAGCAGGTTTGATCTTGCCGGGCCTTTTCCCCAGGCAGGTGTTGAGGTGCCGGGCAGAACCCCCCGAAGGAAGTGGAAGGCCTCCTCGCCAGTGTCTCCTCAGGCCGGCCAGAGGGTCATCTTAGTCTTAGCTGTTTTTTTAAAAAAACAAACGATGTGTTCATATTTTGTCTGTCTGTCTCTCACACTCATAAATCTTTAATATGAAAACTCTTAATTTTTTCTGGCGTCCGGTTCAAGGGGTTCCAGACTAACTGACAAAACTTCTCTAGAGGGACTGATGATACTCAGAGGATTTGGGATAAAACAGATACAAAAAGAGGAGCTGAGTTCAGAAGCCAAGAGATTGGAGTCAGGTCACCATGTCAAAGCCAGGACTTGGGTCAGTGAAGGCAGAGAGCAATATGGTGGTGTGGATTCACAGACTGGCCAGGAACGGCTGTGCCTGGGGGTGTCCTGGCACCAGCCCCTGTCGTCTGGTTAACCCTGGGCCTGCCAGCCTGACTCTTGACAGGTGTGTCTACTGAAGTGCTAGAAACTTAGTTTTGGGGACTGAAAAACTTGGGTTCGAATTTCAGTTCCGGGCAGCTCCTTGACTGTGAGGACATGTTGCAGACCTTCTCTGAGCCTTTATGACTCACATCTTCCACATGTGCTGATAATACTTAGCTCGAGGGGTCTTGTCAAAGTTGGAGGAAAAGGTGCTGTAATCTATTGGGTACTTTATAAATGGTATCTTTTAGTATAATTATTCATTTATTAAAGCATAATGAAAAGGTAAAAGAAAAAAGAGAGGCATCTCATAAATACAATCTTTGGCACAGGGGGAAATAAATATGGGAAAATGGCACTCAAAGCGCCTGTCATGTGGGACAGTTGGTCCCAGTTTCCCACCTTCCTAAAGACAGTGCAGTATATTTGTGTGTGATGAGCGGGGATGTTCCAAGTGCCTCTCAGTAGTGTGCCATGAAGGGGGCAGTAAGAACACTGTTCACCTCGTAAGGAGGCTCTTCCTTTGGTATTCACTATTAATTTCTGTCTTATTTCTATTTGGATAGTAACAATGCAATATGTTCTAGTCTATACATGTTTAGCCTCATTTAGGAAGAAAATTCAGAGCTTTGCTAGCATATACTTTTCCATAAAATAATGAAGTCACATGGTGGAGAGTAACACGAGGATGAGGGACATCGCCCGTCTCCTGTCTCTTGGGATGAGGAGCATCACCCCTGAGACACACACACTAGCCTAAGCTGTGGAAAGATCTGGGTGTCTCAGTGATGCCATTTCATTTGTGTGCGAGTGTGTTGACTGTCACAGCCAGCTCTTCAATCATTGACGTGGGATATAGACATTCTGGTGTTTAAATTGCACACCTCTGATGCTACTGTCCTCTGAACTGTTAGGAACTGATAATGGTCAATCTGTCAGTTTATATATTGAGGGAAACCTGTGATCTCCTACTTGTGTTGAAGCTCTGCTGGAAACAATAGGTAGACATGAATGAGGTGGAGATGGAGGCTTTCCCCCACATCGCCCACCAGTTTTGCCCCACAGAGGTAACGCTACTACACAGCCATAGGATCTTCCTGAATCCAGACAACAGAGGTATGTGGTTTGATCATAGGGAGACACAGGATAAAACATGGGAGGTGAACTCAGGTCTCACTAAAAAGGAACTGTTAGAACCACTATCCCATTCAAGATTTATCAGTCCTCTTATCTGTTTACACAAAGGCCAGCACAAATTCATATTTTTACATTTCCTATTTACTTTAAAAATGTTCTTTTATTGAACCAGTTCTGTGAAAATGTCATTTCTGATCTATTTATGATAAGAAGGCAATTGCTGACTTGATGTAAGAGGCTCTTGGGGAGGGCTTATGAGAGTGGCATTTCCTTTGTCCTTTGCATCAAAAACTCCAATCGGCAAGTTTCTGATAGACCAGTAGGAACCTGGGGAACTGCCTGCCTAGCTTTGGTATTCAATCCCCTGAAGCCATAGAACTTGATCTGCAACAGTGGTTTCTAAATTCTCTATCACCAAACGTCCTTTTCATTACTATCTTTGCTACCAGGACTTCAATGGCAAGCTATATTTATGAAAACATTTCTCATATCCTTTTCCATTAAGGCATTAAATGTGCTTGTCTAATATGCTGGTTATATTTTAGGATCTTTGTAGCTGTGTAGTTGGTAAGATGTCTATTGAGACCTTTGGTATATGAAGAGACAGTTCTCGTTAATCTCTAGTGGGTTCCAGGACCCCACTTTGGGAACTGCCATGTTCTCAGTTTCCCCTCCCTATCCTCTCCTCCTGCCTGCCTTCCTTCCAAATAACTATCATCTATCAGTGAATACCCTAGTTCCTAAAACAGCACTTTGAATGTACAACCATACGATAAGATTCTTGAAATCGAAATTGGAAATTTTTAGACACATGATCTTGTTAACTGACTTCAGTTTTCATGACAGTAACAAGATGTACAGCATCTTAGTAAGTCTTATAATCAATGTATTAATAAAAAATCACAATAATTATCGCTAGTATTATTGAGAATTTATTATGTGCCCGACATGGGGCTAGATCCTTTACATGGATTAATCTTACATAACATAGCAATACCATGAGGTAGATGACAGCTTAATTTGTCTAAAGAGGGAACTGAGGCTCAGGTACCGCTGCTCAGGAGAGGAAGTGAACTCCAACTGAGAAGATCTTGCCCTTGGCTACTCCATGGTATTGCTCCTCCGTGAATGCAACCTGAGAAACCTCACGTTTGATGGAGAAGTTGGTTGACTTTTGAGCTTATTACTTGCTAGAGAGATGGAGGGAAAGTACTTTTAATATCTGGTCTTAACTTGTGGGTTTGCTTTCTCCTCAAAATTGTAGCATGACCTACCCAAACAGTGTAGTGAGGACAGCAAAAGGCTGTTGACAGGAAGCTGATCACACAGTAAACCTGCCGTGATCTTCCTTGTGCGGCTGTTGGATTTTCCATCTGGTAATATTTGAGAAGAGAAATATTTTTCATGAAAACCTCTGGGAAGCATCTCGGTGTTATTTGATTTGGCTTCAAGTGTTCTCTACCTGATAATATTTGAGAAGAAAAGTATTTTCCCTGAAAACCCCTAGGAAACCACTTAGTGTTATTTAGGTTTGGCTTCATGTTTCCCCTTATTTGTGTACAAAACTGCAGTAACTGGTTTTCAGTTACCTACTGATACCCTAGGAATGGTGGGTAGATCAGGATCCATCAATCTGTCTATCTATCTATCTATCTATCTATCTATCTATCTATCTATCTATCTATCACCTATCTATCTATCTATCTATCTATCTATCTATCTATCTATCTATCTATCTATCTATCTATCTATCTATGTATCTGATAGACTGATCTTATGTGCTTCCATTCCTCTTCCTAGCAGCAGGACCTGAGCCTCAGTTTCCTTTTTAGCCAAATAAAGCTGTCATTTACCTCATGGTATTGCTATGCTATGTAAGATTAATGCACGTGAAGGATCTAGCCCCATGTCTGGCACATAGTAAATTATCAAAACTATCTATCTATCTATCCCCCCCTCCATCCCTATATCCATCTATCCCTATCTCTATCTACCCGTCTACGTGCGTGTATCTCTACCTGCATATCTAGCTCTATTAATCATCTATCTCTTTCTCTATGTATCTGTGTGTCTATTTAGCTCTTTATATATCTTTTCTATCTCCATCCATCCATCCATCCATCCATCCATCCATCCATCCATCTATCCATCCATCCATCCATCTACCCATCCTTATCTATCTGCCCTATCTATCTATCTATCTATCTATCTATCTATCTATCTATCTGTCTATCATCATCATCTGTCATCTCTCTGTCTATCATTAATAGAAGTTCTTCCTAACTGGGAAAGCATAACTGTCTCTTTTCTCCCTGAAAGAACTGATACTATGTTACTTCCCTTGACAGAATTTATTTGTTATTAAAAAAAAAAAAGGGCCAAAAAAGCAATACCGAACACTTGATGATTCTGAGAAGTCATGAAATTACTCCTGCTTGGATGAAAATGCCTTATTACTTTCAGCTGTATTCATCTTATGCCACCCATCTAGGTTTGTAAGGTGAGGAATGAAGTTAGGTCATCTTGCTGCTTGAAGAACTGAGTTGAGCTCATTAGTTTTGCAAGGCCCGATGTATTCTCTCTTTTTATGAACATCCACTCTGTCCTGAGGGACTCTGGGTCCATGTGCATGGGAGTGGCAAACTGGAAGGTCAGGGAGGGCACTGTGAGAGGAAAAAGAGGGGAGAGAGGAGGGCGTTCTTGAACAGTGGAAAAGTGAAATGAAAACTTATTTATTATAACCTGTCCTTTTACACTGCCTGTGCCAACTGGGCTTATCTTTTAAACTAGGAAGTAGAAGTGTTTCCGATGACTGATCTTACGTGAGCTGCAGTCTTTCTTTTACCAAATGAGTAAATTGATTTTTGGCACACGAGGATGTCTGGGTTCTAGAAGAATGAATTTACCACATGGTACCTACAAAAGCTATTCTATTCAGCATTTTTCCCAACCAGCAAGAACTGTTGGAAAGACCCTACTAACTATAGGGCAATTATTTTTTATTGATTTTAGTTATTTTTTTCCCTACTGTTTTTGCTTGTGGAGCCCAGTTATTAAATTTAGGGACAGATGATGGATCTGGTTCATGGCTTTCAAACCACATTGCAAATTTCCCTGCTAGGCAAGACAGGAGTACATTAATAGGAACTGAAGAATAAAGGGAGGTATTCTGCTTCTGATATCAAGTACTTACTTAGGTTTTAGAAAAATGACCAAGAGTCCTTATCATAGTCTCTGCAGGGTTATTTCTACCTTTGGTGCAGTAGGGCTTTTAATCCACCCCTCCCCAATTGATGACTTTGTAGACATCTGTCCGTATCCTTGTTCTTTCTGTCTTGGGACCAGAAGTTCTCAAGGGCAGGCTGCGAGCAGGGTGACGGGTACACTGCATCCTCCCAGGGCAGCGTGAAGACCAGTGGCTCTGAAGACCTCGTGGCTTTGGTTTTCCACTAGGCTTTGCAATTCAGGCAACTTTTATAATAAGTGATTCACCAACTTAAAACATCATTGGAAAATATCTGTCATCTCTCTGTCTATCATTAACAGAAGTTCTTCCTAACTGGGAAAGCATAACTGTCTCTTTTCTCCCTGAAAGAACTGATACTATGTTACTTCCCTTGACAGAATTTATTTGCTATAAAAAAAAAAAAGGAAGGAAGGAAGTATGTCAGGACTTCAGTACGTTAGAGGTCTGGGAAAGTTGATGGAGGAAATAAAAAACAGACTCAAAATAAAATTTATGATGCCAAATCTAGGTTAAGAAATGTGTCTCAGTTCAAAGTCTCATCACCGAAGACTTATGAATTGCTTTTTGAAATTTTTATTTTATCTTTTATGAGTTGCTTTTGAAAGCAGAGAATATTAACAGAAAATTGCGTGTCTATGAGAATAGGTCATCTGGATGGAAAGTAAAAACAAGTCAGACAGGTGAGGAATTTTCAGTCTGTTTCAGCATAGATACTGGTCTTTTTACTTTGGTAATTTTCTTCTCTTTGGCAGCTGGCCCACTACTGAGTTCATCGTTCTTCAAGGAATGCTGGAAGTGGTGCTGATTGGAGTGAACTTGATCTTAATGTGTTTTCATTTGTCTTTGCTGGAGGAGTGGTGGAAGGACAGGATAAAGGGTGAGATAGGAGGTCATAAGATTATCAGTAGAATGTTATTGAATTCTAATGTAAAATAAGACAGAACATGTGAAAATACAGAAACCACTGTAGGAGTATAGACAGGTCTGTCTGTCTGTCCCTTGACTTTCATCTAAGGTGGGATACCGGGAGAGAGGCATCCTGAATGGGAATTCTGAGGCCCAGGGTGGAATAACTAAGTTGTAAAGAAACATGGATTTAAATTGCATCAGATCTGAAATTAGCCAGGCGGAGAAAGATAAGTACCAAATGATTTCACTCATCTGTGGAGTATAAGAACAAAGAAAAAACTGAAGGAACAAAACAGCAGCAGACTCACAGAACCCAAGAATGGACTAACAGTTACCAAAGGGAAAGGGACTAGGGCGGATGAAGGGGAAGGGAGAGATAAGGGGGAAAAAGGGGCATTACGATTAGCACACATAATGTAGGGGGGTGACACGGGGAAGGCAGTATAGCACAGAGAAGACAAGTAGTGATTCTACAGCATCTTACTACGCTGATGGACAGTGACTGTAATGGGCTATGTGGGAGGAACTTGATAATGGGGAGAGTCTAGTAACCATAATGTAGTTCAAGTAATTGCATATCAATGATACCAAAATAAAAATAAATAAATACATTGCACCAAGTCTTAAGGCTTGAGGAGATCTCAGAGGCAAAATGGCTGACATAAGGTCACAGAAGGCACTAGCAAGTCCAAGCATGCTGGCTTAGTACCATATTTCCTCTGCCTTGGGGAAATTGCCCCTCATGGGTAAGGATCAACATGGGTAATGGTCAACAAAGAACCCTTTTCCTAGAGGTCTGCTGTGTGGAAAGCATTTACTAGGCCGGGCACTAAGGATTTAGGGAAGAATTCAGCATGTCTCTGATGCTGAGAGAGTTACCACTTAGTGTGGAGAGGGAGTAATAATAATAATACAAAATAATAGTGCAAGATAAAAGATACAGGCAGAAACAATGTTGGTGCTGGCAGGTAGTAGGCATTTGGTGAACGTTTGTTGAATGAGTGAGTGGATTTTGCATGTAGTTCATCAGTGGAAAGTAAGACCTGGCTGAGTGGAGAATGAGGGAATCCCAGTCGCAGGAAACATAAATACATTAGAAGATCTGACTTTTCAGCATAGTTAGGATACAGGAAAATCCAGGCCACTTCCCTTGTGGGGGCAGTTATTTATCACGGGGCAACTTAGAGCAACTTCTTGGTCTGGAAATAGATTTAGAAAAAAGCTGTCATGTGAAGTGGATGATGCTCTATGCTCTGGTGGAAATTCAGATGTCAGGTATACAGCGAGCAAATTTGGAAACCAGGAATAGAAAATGTTTTAGCAGTGAGTGACCAGATGAGGCCGGTGCTAATTAAAAAGCTGAGTAACATTCAGACCTCACAATAAAAATAGTAGGGAAACTGGCTAATGCTTCTGGAGCGCTGGCTCTGTGCAGACGCTGCGTGACCTTTCCCCATTTCGTACTCAAAACAGCCCTAATCATGAGCTTTCATGATTGTCCTATTTTATAGGTGATGAAGTCAAGCCCCAGAGAATTTAACTTACTTACCCAAGGACACTAGGACTGGAATCAGGACTTGAGCTTGTCCACTTTGCCTAATTTCATGTCTAAAGTTCCTAGGAAAGCACAAGTCTCTAAATACACAGCCAGGTCCCAAATGAACTTTACCTTTATTTGAATTCCAAATAAGTCTTCTCTATTAGCACACTTATTAGCATGTTTGATGCAAGGGAACAAGCCTTTCAATTCTGCTATGCTGGCGGTTTTATTCAAAATCATCTGGCTTTTGGAAATAATTGCTAAGTGGTCCATTTTAATTACATCCCTATTCTCTCAAAGATGATTTTCCCATTGCATTTCATTTGAAATTTTTAAAAAGCTGAAACCACTAAACATTCATTGAAGCTAGGGAATCACCTTCAAAATTGTCAGGCTGGCTTGTCCGTTGCACCAGGAAGACCATTGCAGGAAGGGCCGGGGCTACTGCTGTGCTTCCCAGACCTCCTGCTCTTAAAAATGACCTGATTGGTGAATTCCATAATGCCTTCTGAAAAATACACATGCCTGGGGCCCTGGAGGCTCAGATTCTATCAATGTCTGAAGGCCCAGGAATCCATCCGATATCTTTTTAAAACAAGTGCCCAGGTGACCGTGTGCTTCAGGCAAGTGTGCAGACCCTGCAGGTGGAAAGGCAATGGGGGATGGGCTTGGGATACTGTTTTTCTCTCTGACCTGCATGAGTTCCAGGGAGGCACTTCTGTTTCCCTGTCTCTCACTTTCCTAAAAATGCTGCCATTTCCTAGTTCCAGTTCCCAGCTAGGAAACCTGGCTTCAAATTCCCTCTGTAGGTCAAAAGGATTTTAGTGGCTGACCTCAGAAAATGTTTCGAGGTTGACACTTCCTGGTGCTAAGCCTTCACTTCTTTGTTAGGCGGGAGCACCCTGAGCCTCACTTGGCTGTTCAGGGCCCTCTCTGGGCTACCTGACCCTCTGCACCTATGGGGAGCTCTGGCATTAGCTGGCTGCAGCTGGAGGCATGGCCTATGGTCTATCCCGGTTAGCTCAGCTGCCTTTATGCACTTAGTTCACACCCCCCTGCAGAGGGTGTTGTTCCATTTCTTTGCAGAGGGGCTCACATTGCTTCCCTTCACGGTGGCACAACTTCTGCCTGGTGGGGGAGGATGCTCTGCAGATGTGACAGCTGGGACGTGGCCCTCCCCTGGGAGTCTTTCTGCTCTACCAAAGGGCCTGGGGCCACTTAGCATAGGCCTACTTACTCTGAACAGAGGGGACCATGTGTCCCCTCCCCTGTTCATTGTCATGAGCCACCAGCTGAGAATCATAAGCTCAGCTGAGGTTCTTACCTTGTGGACTAGAGCTAGCCTGGGTTGTGTCATTTTAGTTCCATATTGTTTACTGACGTTCTGCTGTGGTGGCCAGGCTGCAGAGATGGACAACACATAGTCCTGGTTTGGGGGCAGGCTGTCCTGGTTTGAATTTAATGTACTTACCCAGGGACACTAGGACTGGAAGCAGGACTTGAGCTTGTCCACTTTGCCTAATTTCAGGTCTAAAGTTCCTTTCTCACTGTGTGACCTTGAAGAGCTTATCTGACCTTTCTGAGCCCCCATTTCCTCAGTTGTGATGCAGGAGTGATGGAAGTATTGACTTGGTGGAGTTACATACGCATTAAATGATAGCATGCTCATCAAGCACTTGAAGCAATGCCTGGTATAGAGGTGGGGCTCAGTAGGTGGGGATGTAGTATCAATGTGATGCTCCGGAGGCTGGCCCTCCAAGCCGTATGTGAGCTCGACAAGGTCCAGCTGGAGACTCAGAAGCCTTGCCTTAGGCTAGGCAAGGCCACTTTTCCTTTTCTGCAAATTTTATTGTGAACCATTGACCCACTGAGTTTTCTCTGACATCTTTTAGCTGCTGCTCTTTTGTTTATCCCCTTCTTCTACTAGTTTCCCCATGGGCAGGTCAAGAAAGCATGAATCCTCCGCAGTTTATTTCCCCTGGGAAAACAGAGCCCCAGCCAGCCCACAATTTATTTTTGACCGGTTGCCTGGTTTCTCTTAGCCCCATGAGAACCATGCTTATTTGTGCAGGAACTCCAGAATCTCAACATCTCATGTGATTCCGGATTGCTGGGTGTGAAGGAGGGGAAGTGTCCGAGGGGGCGATGAAGCAGGGATCTCAGCAGAGCCCTGGGGAATGAAGTGTGTGGATTTCCGGGAGTAAGCCTGCTCTGGCTTGCTGGGTGGGCTGCTGTGGGCAGTGGTGAGAATGGGCTCAGCTAAAAGGCGGCGTGCTGGAAAATCCCCCAGCTGGATGGTCTCTTGGTTGCAGCCAAGGGTGAGCTGTGGAGTGCGTGGCTCATCACGGACACACCTCGTGAAACACCATAAGTTAGAAATAGCTGAGGTTTATCTCCCTTGATGAGCTGCAAAGGAGCTACCTTGACTGAAAATTAAAGTTTCTGTAAACCTAAAATGAATTTCTACTGCCTTTCTTTTGGAAATTGAAGAAAGTCTCCTCTTTTCTCTTATTTTGTTTTGTTTTTTAACTCCTAATGGTTTGGATAAAGTGGTATCTACATATGGCTTTTGTTTTGTCTCCTGTTTCTCCATGCCTGGAGGAGGCATAGTCTTCTGTCAAGTAGAAGCCATCCGTGACCCTGACCTTCCCCTCTGGGGACGTGGGGCCAACCAGGTCTGCTAGGGGGGTTCAGCTCCATGTAGCCTTGCCTGCTGGAAGGGACAGTGGGACCTGAACAAAGGGCTGCCTGGGTTCCGTTCTGTGCGTCTGTACTCGTTAGTGTCCCTGTCCCTGAAACTTAACGTGAGGATCTCAGACTTACTAAAGGAACAATATAATGCTGCCTTTCCAAGAGCATGGACTCCGAAGGTCTGCCCCTCGCCTGGACTCACTTTCATCTCTGAAGGTCTGCGTCTGGGGCTCTTTTCCCTTGAACTTTCCTCATCACTGCAGACATCATCCACTGTCAAGGGAGAGTCCTTCACATTTATTCTGGTTATTGTTGGCAAAGCTACATTTTTTTTTAAATGTCGCTCACAACATTTAAACAAAAAATAAGTGGTGTCCTGATTTGGGTTTACCAGCAAAGCAGAACAGTCGTGGGCAGCATTTGTGTTACTTAGGGGAAGGGGAGGGCACAGTTCACAGGTTCTCAGCATGGACCCCTGATGGCTGTCCCTGGAAATGTTTGTCTCCGACTGGAATCCTGCTTGTGCTCAAATCTTCCTCCCTCCCTGGTCATGATCTGCCCTTCCACTCTTGGAGCACCACACACTTGACTCCGTATTAATTCATCATAAAATACTGTCTGTATTTTGTAATTGGAATTTTGCACTTCTTTCTACTCTTCATCTATGTCACCTATTCCCCCCACCACCCTCCTGTCGGGCAACCACCAGACTGTTCTCTGGGTTTGTGAGTCCATGTCTGTTTTGTGTGTTTTTTATTATCAGTTTTTTTTAGATGCCACTCTGATGGCTTTACATGACCATCTAGCTGTCCCTTCGCCAAGGGCCTGGTTTCAGATACACGGCAAGAGCAGGATGGAGGAAGGACGCGAGGGAGATGAGCTAGATCAGGTCCCCAAGGCAAGATGCCCCCCACCCTTCTCCCTCCTTCTCCCCCTTCCATCCCTCCTCCCATCCCTCCTCTCTCCCTCCACAGCCATCGTCGTGGATCCTTGTGGGGTTTCCTTAGCTGGGGCTGAGAGTCACCCTCCAGCTTCGACATGGAAACGAGACTTGACTTTTTATAACACTCATGCTTTAAGCAATAATCCAGGTTCTCCAAGAGTTCCAGAAATACTGACAAGTGTTTCTGGGGGAAGCCAGGACCTGTACTGAAGGCTGTACTGTACAGGGCTCTTAAGCATGGTGGGGTCTTTGCAGATCCATGAACTTCTCAGGTTCCTTCTTGTGTGTGACCAGGGTTCTTGCCAGAGTTAAATGAGATAACGTAGCAAAGGGTAGTCAGTGCCGGAGCCTGGCACAGGGCAGGTGCTCAGAAACTGATAGCCGTTGTTTTCAGATACAATTAAGGAATTCTGTTTAGGGAGGATGTTGGCTACGGCTACCATAATAAAGTCTCCTAGCTGGGAGGCTTAAGCAACAGAAATTAACTTCCTCAGAGTTCTGGAGGCTGGACGTTGGTGTTCAAAGTGTCAGCGGGGTGGGTTTCTCCTTGGTGGCTGGCTGTCTTCTCCTGTGTGTACACGGTCTTCCCTCTGTGTGGGTCTAACTTCCTCTTATGAAGACATCCACTCTCCTGGATCAGGACCCACTCACATGACCTCATTTTACCTTAAAGATCTATCTCCAAAATCAAGTGTCATTCTGAGATACTGAGGGTTAGGACTTTAACATATGAGTTTTGGGGGTCAGGAACACAATTTAACCCATAACAGAGGAGCATTCTCCCAAGATAGACCTACCAGGCTCTGTACCCCAATCATATGCCAACATTTATATTTCTTGTGTTTTGTCAGAAGAAAAGTATGAGGGGCACTTGAGTCTGCTGGTTCTTGACAGTGCCTTACTTTTCCAAACACTCCTGGTTTAGTCCTTGGTCTCGGCAGACACTATTCTGGGTGAGGCAGGATGTTCTACCTCTAAAGAACTGTGGAGTGGCCTTGGCTTCTCAGAGAGCTTGAGGTGGAAACTGCTGCCAAGTGGGTGGGGGGTGGGGGGAAAGAGGCTCTCTCCTTTTCATCAGGGTTACAGTTTCTTAAAAGGGGGACAGGATATGTTTCATCTGATCATTGCTTGTTGGCAGTGCCAAAGAGAGCAACAGAAATGCATGTCAGGGGCACAGCTGTGGCACGAGCTTCCAGATAATAAAGGGGGTGGGGCGAATCATTCTCCAGCTTGTACTGTGCATTCTAGATGAACAACTAGTATAGTGCTGTGTCCCTAAAAGGCAGCATACATGAATCTGAAATAAGGGGACAGGAGTAGAAGGTGGCTGCTCTTGCCATTGCTCCCAGTGACCCACATGGGCAATTTGTGTTTCTTGTCTCTGCAACTCAGGGCTCCACGGGTTTGGAAGTCTTCATTCCCAGAAGGGGATATTTCCACCAGGAGACACAGAAGGGTCTCTATTAAATTCCAGCTATGACTTGTTACTTGCGATGGCCAGTAAGTTACTTCAGGGGTCTTCGTGATGTACCCCGATAGCATAAGGCAAGGAAAGAAGTCACTCTCCTGGCAGAAGCCATTGCCTCTGATCATCATAAGGAGGGAAGGCCGCTAAGTACTCATTTCCCCAGCTGCCTGGGAAGTTGGCCCATAGCTGAATTCCTCCCCAGAAATTGCCCGAGGTGGAAAGGAGCTGCTTTGCTCAAGATTATTACCTTTTGCCCCTGGGGGCAACCTACAACCCATGGCAGAATAATCTGGGGTCACAAAGTCTGAGCCTCCTTACTCCAATTTGAAACAGATTCGAAGGATCATTCCAGTCCTTGCAGGGTGACTGAGCCTTTGTTGTGGTTATGTCACAGCCCAACCTCTACTTGCCCAACCCGGCTGCCCCTACTCCTTAGGTGTTGTTCTTAAGAGCACCCTCCAATCACCACCCACATGGAAATCTCCATCTCAGATTCTGCTTCCCAGGGAACTGGAGCTAAGCAGCATGGCTCAGGGACATGTCAGATGAATAGCTTAAAGTAAAGGCTGGCATTTAGAAGGAAGATCTGTGCTGCAGATACAGACTTGGACATCATTCGTCTAAAGACAATAGTGAGGCTATGCTTGAATGAGATGGCTCTGGGAGATGCTAGATTCTGGTAATGAGGAAGACATCTGTTGTATTGACATGGAAGCAACAGCAGTGGGTGGATCTATAAATGTTACTCTTTGGTGTTTGCTAAGAGATCTTGTAAAAAAGGAGGTAGGTAATCTTGTAGACCTTAGTGCCTGGAGTTTCTAGTTAGATTGAAATGCTCGCTTTACCAAACAAAGAAGAGGCTCAAGAATATTTCAATTCTTCTTATTCTAAAGGTGATCTAAACAAGGAACATACTTGTAATGGGGCCAGATAGGAGAGAGGTCTTATTATAGAGGAGATGGTACTTGCTGGGCCCTTGGTTACCGGGTTTAGAGGGCTTTTCCTTGAAGTTGCTGTTATCATGAGACAACTCAGAAGCAAATAAATCAAACAATAATTAGGTAAGGACAGCATTTGGTCCAGCAGGCTCCACCTTGGAGAAGGGTGTAGGAAGGAATTTGGGAAGGTTTGTAAGGAGTGGTCAGAGGGTGATCACAACGTGGTAGTCTTGGAGTTGTAAACGGAGGATGGGATTGAGCTTCATGCGTAGAACTTCCTGTGTGTGGTGACCTATCCTGTCTCTTGCTGCCTCGGTATCAGTGAAAATAAGATCAATGTTTTTGTGTATCTGTGTCACCATACCTTTCTCACCGGTATCACTGTTGCACTGGATGAAACTCCAGGATTGGGAGAATGTAGAGATCATTCTTCCAAGGTGGTAGCTTTTGTGAATTGATTTGAGGTCACTAAGGATTGTTGTTTCCCTGTCCTTTGCTGCCACAAAGGAGGGTTGAGCCTTCCCAGTGGAGTGAGGATAGGTAGATAAGAGTCTATAGGGAGTATGTAGAGTGAGAAGAGAAGGCCAGGGATGGATCTTGGAGGTTCCTGGGGGAATTAGTAACAACAGCTAAAATTTAAAGACTTTTCTCTATAATGGGACCACCTCTTGCCCTAAACCTAATTTCCCATGAAAACAATCTGGTTAACTAATGCTACTATAGTCATCCTATTGCAATATATAAATATATCAAACCAATAGGTTGTATACCTTAAACGTATACAATGTTGTATATCAATTATATCTTCATTAAAAAAAAAAGCAATCTGGTATTTTCACTTTCCTGTGAGTTTTTATTTATTTATTTATTTATTTATTTATTTTGGTATCATTGATCTACAGTTACATGAGGAACATTATGTTTACTAGACTCCCCCCATCACCAAGTTCCCCCCACATACCCCATTGCAGTCAGTGTCCATCAGCGTAGTAAGATGCCGTAGAATCACTACCTGTCCTCTCCGTGTTGTACAGCCCTCCCTGTCCTGTGAGTTTTGTTACTAAACCTTCAGCTCTCTTTATTAGTCCTTCCCTCTCGTACCATGCTCAACTTCCACTTTGACATTTGCCAGCCCGTAACTTTGCTGAGAAACCTCCTAGATAAAAGGAAATGCCCTCGTGTGCTTCCTCCCATCTCGGGATTCAGGGAAAAAGACCTCCCAAAACAACAAAACAAAGCACACAGCTGGCATTATCTAATCTTTCTGTGGCTCCTGTGAAATTTCATCTGTTTAATGATGCTGGATGCCTGTTTTCTGGTTCCAGAGGAAAACATTTCAGGGAGGGTTAAGAGGATTTCTGCATGAGACAGGGGCAGGCAAGTGGTTTGGGACCTTCCTACCCACAGATTCTGTGATTCCTCTGGGTGTTCTCCTGATAGGACAGAAACAGAAACCTGGGATGGTAATTTTTCCTAGACCATCAAATTCAGGTTAGGTTCCTGCCCAGCTGATTTCACGTGGCCATTCGCAGTTGTTTCTTGTTTCCTCCTGTATACTTTGAGGGATGTTGATAAAGCAGAACCCTGATTATCCACCTTCCCATGCCTTACTCTTTCCCCCAATTTCTGCCTTTTATTCTATTCTTGTGGTTTTCTCTTTGCCTAACTTTTTTTGTTTGTTTCATATGTTGCCTGCTTTGGTCTGTCTTTGCCTGTGCAAAATGAAGTCTGCCTACTTGAAAGTTTGAAATGATTTAATATTGAAATTAAAATGGTAAATTGTCAGAATACAAGGGGTTAAGATTCCAAGGGGCAATATGAAAATGCTTCACAAGATCACACATGAGAAAAGAAGGAATCTATGCTGTCATAAATCACAACTATTGCCTGACACATCAGTCTAAAATTTGCCATCATTGTGCTTTAAATAACTAGCTTTTGCTTTGGCTCTAGTATTTATTTAATGACATAACAATGCTCTTTCTCAGAGAACAAACAGATCCATGCTGTCATTCTAGGGGGATTCATCCTTTAGGTTAGAAAGATTTCCTATCTCCCATAATCAGGTTGGATATTTTATAAATATTAAGAACACATCACTTTAAACCAAAAACTACAGACAACTCATAGTAGTCTCTTCATTTTAGATTACTACCTATGAGTTTTAAATTTGAGCTGCTTAAAAAGATTTTTTTTCTTTTAACAGCTTGAGCTACTTCTCTAGTTGTTCGACAAAGTAAAAATTTCCTCAGATGTTTGAAGGAAAAGGATACCCCCCACCCCCCAAAACCTTTTCACCTTTGGTGAAGTTAGGAAAAGCGTAAAGCTCAGTGGCATTTATTTTTGGCCAAGAACTGCAGTTTTGGTGACTAAGGTAATACAGACAGATGATAATGGACATGGGCTAACTTTTAATAGTCAGAGGACCCTGCTAACCCTGAAAGGGATTTTTTCTGAAAGTTGGATAACTTCACATAATTTCAACCACATTCTCTTTTGGGTCTATTTTGACCAAAAGTGTATTTTATAAGATGTCCAGCTGGGACTAGTCAGTCAGCTGGACAAGTCAGCACCAGCTAGGCTGACCCTGAAATGTCAGTCATTGTCAAGTGTCAAATGTCAAAATGATTCTTTCTCAAGAACAGTATGTACCCAGCAAGGGTAAATGGAGGGGAGGGGCTCTTTCCTCAGAGAACCAGGCTGATGGAGGCTTTGCCATCGGGGAGAATACCCCTTTGGCATGCTCAATTTGCCGCATACCAAAGAGGGGACTGAAGGGTCACGTAAGATGTTTTTAAGAGCCTGGCGTGAACATGTCTTATTTTACTGTTGCAAACACCCTATTTGCTAGAACCCAGTCATACAGCCCTAACCAACTACAATGGAAGCTCAGAAATGTGGCCTTCCTGTGCACTCAGGAAAAGGGAGATGAAATGAGAATTTGGCAATGCCCGCAAGTGTTTCTGCTCTGTCTGCTTTTCCAATGATCTTTTCTCAACAGATCGGGCTCACTCATTTTCCTAGGGGAGGTAAAGAAGGCACATATCCAGCCACTCTACCCAGCTCAAAGCGCAGCATGTCCAGGTGATTCACAACAGTTTCTATCAGTTCAGGTGGTCTCCTCCTCGGTCCCGAGGGCTAAAGAGAGACAATATTTGCCTCACTACTCCCATATATAGTTGTGGATGTCTTTTATACTCCCATTTGGAAGGGGGAAGAACAGCAGACCGACAGCAATTCTGAAATCCCACTGGGCAGACACTGTGAAGGCACCCCCCTTATTTTGGGGATGGGGATGTTACCTTTATTAGACCCTGCTGTCCTTGGTTAATGTGTGTCTCTGGAGGCTCGGCTGGCTTTACCTGATAGAGCTTTTGGAGCAGATGAGTAATATCATTGGAGTTGCACTTTGGGAAATGCATTTCGGTCAGAGAAACAAGTTAGGAAGTTATTACAGAAGTTCAAGAGATCGATAATTATCTTCCAAACCAGCCTGGGGATCAGTCAGAATGAGAGGAAGTGATGAATGTGAGAGGCACGTTGGAAGCCACATTCAAAGAGCTTGCTGACTGTGGCTGGTAGGATGCAGGTGGGGAGGGAGAGGAAAGGAGCTCTGACTGCAAGTCCTTAACTCCCAGGTGGCGAGGAGAATGGTGGTGGAGTAGGAAAGTCAGGAATAGGTGCTGAATTGTATGGTAACAGATGGCAACTACCACTTACCGTGGTGAAGCATTTTGTAATGTATAAAATTGTCAAATCACTTTGTTGTACACCTAAAACCATTGTAATACTTTATATCAATTACATTTCAATGAAAAAAAGGAGGAGGTGCTGACTCTGGGGAAATTGAGTTTGGTGTGGCCATTACTTTGTGCACTCACCCAGAGGAAGTGAACCCCTGTCCTAACTTCACTAATGCATGGGAAACTCTTGGTTACAAATTTTAGTGGAAAATACCTTTCAGTTTAAGAAAATTTAAATAAATGTATGTTATACATGACAATCAAATACTCACTGAGCATTGTAAGTTGCCAGCCTTATGCCTGGTGTCAATAATGGGTCATAATGTTATTAAAAGGCCTTGAGTGTGTTTCTCCTGGGATAGTTTCTTTGTCACCAGACTGACTAGAGCTCCCTTAGTGAAAAGGAGGCCCTTTTCACTTGCTTTTGATGGAGGCCCACGCAATTGTTGAGTAGTTGGTGATAACCTCAATTTTATGTTAAGCTAAAAGTTGTTTTCTGGAAACTTCTACTCAGAGAAACCTGTTTTTTTCATATTAGTTTTAATAGTATAGAATATAGATAGTATACAGTATTATATTGGTCTCAGATGGACAACACAGTGATTGGGCAGTTATAAGCATTACTAAATGCTCACCACGGTAAGTGCAGTTACCTGGCTACCGCACCAAGTTATCACAATGTTATTGGCTGTATTCCTTATGCTGCTGAATAACCAGTTTTTAACTCCAGAAATACACAGGACAAGTTAGTATTTTAGAATGTAGAAGGTAGCAGCTCTGCTCCCTCATCTTCTTTTTGTGAGTGAAACCGCCTCTTGTTTCTCCAGTCCTTGCCTTTGTGTGAGCTGCTCTGAGGGCCCCTCGCGGGCTGCCTGAAGCATCTACAGGGCTCACACTTCATCCCGGTTGGCCTGCTGGAGGCCGAGGCTGCATACGCTTTGGCATGACCTGAAGGTCTGTCTGCTCTATGACAATCTGGTCGGGAACATCTGATGAAGGAACTCTTAACTTTCAGAGACCTCTGATTAGAAGGTCTCCGCTCAGACGTGGTAAGCTCCTCCTTTGCATTTAGTACAGAGGATGACTGTCCGTGGCAGGCACAGCCGGTAGTCCACTGGAGAGCCATTGCCACCTCTCTTCTTCCTAACAGAGCCTGCATTTGTTCAGGCCTCCACTCCTCTTTCACGCGTTCATATGCTTCTGGAAAAGCTGTCTTCACATCCAGCCCCAGCGGGGGATTCTAGTCAGCCTCTGCAAATACTGAGAATCCCACTTCTCCTGAGCTGGGTTGCTTTAGTAGCTGGGCTGTAACCCAGGTCTGGCCAATGAATCATGAGAAGGGTTTTCAGGGTGAAGGGGCTTCTGGGAGATGTTTGCTTGCTCCTAAGTGGGAGATACCAAGAGAGGTGTCACCTTTTTGCCTGTGGATGTCACTGCATGTGACATCAGAACTCTCACAGCTGTCTGGAAGGTGGTGCCAACACATGGGGAAGAACAAAGCCAATCAGGTACCAGCAGCTGATGGCATCCTGACTGATACGGTGACTCTCTGAAAATAAGACACTTGGAAAAGAACAGTGTCAGAACAATGGGAATATCCCTTCTGATATTTCATACATTCTACTTCCAGAAAAAGGAATGCACTCTATGATTCCTCTTTATTTGGTAAGGCCACCACACATTTGGCACACATTGATCTTGTGGATAACTAAGATCTTCAGGATTTTTCTCCACAAATTTCATTTTGCATGTAAATAAGATTCCCGAAAACCCTTTTTCCTTATGCTGTAAAGCTAGGAAAATGGGTGGAAGTAGCCAAATTTCTGATTATTTGGAAAATCTTCCAGAAGAGAAGCTAATTATCGCATCTGGCATACAAGTTCATTGACAGAGATGGGAGTCACTGATTCCTGATGGAAATTCCTCCAGCTGAATATGCACATGTGGAGATGACCCAGGGGCTGCGTCCATGGCCACTGAAACCTGCTACCCAGCTCACTGCTCAGCTGACTGTGAAAATGTCAGAGAACTGTGGGCCTTCCTCCTCACCCCATTCCCTATCCCAAATAACCACGCAACCCCGATCCTGGGCAGACGCCAGCTGCCCCGCTTCCTGGGGTCCACCTCTGCTCCATTCCCAAGCGCACTAGAATGTGAGCATTTTCTTCCTTCCTGTAAACACTGTCCATCTGAGTTCACTTCAGGGGCGTATCCTTTTCCAGCCCACTGGCTTCCCCTCTGGAATGAGCTCAGGTTCGTGTGGGCTCGGAGCGTAAATCCATTCCCTGAACTGGTTTCTCCTCCCTGGCAGGTGTCTCAGTGCTCTGAAGCGAGGCCACCGAATGCATTTGCTTCTGTGCAAAGTCAATGGAAGGGGTTAGAAAAAAAGCCAACTCTTTGACACTTTGCCTTTTAAAATAATAAGCTGTTAGTTGTCAAAGAAACTTCAAATCCTTCCATCCCCTCCCCTCTCCCAGAATGCGAATTGGGCTTTGATTTTGACGGTCTTGCAGGAAGTTCAAATAATTTGGATGGTTGCTATTAGTGTAACCTCAGGTGGCAGTGAGTGTCCTGAAAGAATCTTCCTGCAGAATCCTTTAGGTAAGCAGTGGAGAAATCCAATGGCCTCTGGGCTCTCAGCCAGTTCCTCTAAACCGATCAGTCATCTCTTCTGCCTCTGAGCCAGTGCCCCTCTGTGAGAGACAAAAAGGCCCCAGAATGTGAGAAGCACCTGCGGGCACACTGGACCCACTCCTGTGGCTGGCTTGTCTGAGCACATGCGGTGGCCTGATGAGCAGAGGCTTCCGCTGGGAAACCTCTCCATGGAGTTGCGACTGAGGAGTGTTCCCTGAAGCTTTTAAGAGTTGTTTCTGATTGTACGCAGTGGGCACCCTGGCTGCTGCTGGCTGAGCCAAGCAGCACAGGGAATATGGGGCATAATTCATGCAGAAGAGCTTTGACTCTTTGGGAAGAAAACCCTATACATAAATGCAAGGGACCCTCCCGATACCACATACTGAAAATTCAGTCTTCACGGAGTCAGCCGCAGAGACCTGATGACTGGGGCACACTCCACACTTCATGGTAGGAGTAAGTGGTGACACGTACTTCCTCTCTACAGAAGTGCTTTGTCATTATGTCATGAATCTTCGGACTTGCCACTAAGAGAGGACCATCCCACATGCACATTTTCTGAGCTGGAGGTGTACATCTGGGAGAGTGGAAGTGGCAGAGGCTGGCCGATGACCTCAGCTCTTCCTGGAGGGCCATGCTGAGGTGCTGATGGGAAGGTTAAGTATGTGCTTGGAACACCTGCAAAGTGAGTACTGAGAGGAAAAGTCAGGTTTGTTTTTGAGTATTCCTAGGAAAATCTAGAAGCTTCTATTATAAGCATACAGTTTTGTTTCATTTTGAAACATTTTTTATTTATTTGGTTATTTTTGTCAAAGGGAATAACATAGTATTTTAGTTGCTTAGACCTTAAGAGATCTTGGTCCTGCCAAGATCTCTCACTTTCTCTGTCATAGAGAGAAGTGAGCACATCTGAAGAATATGCTCCTCTGGGCCCATGGGTATAAGGGACGGTGCGGGGAGAACCATGCCTGAGAGCTGAACTTTTAGTGCAGAGAGACTCCATCTTAGCAAACATGCCCACCAGTGTCCCCATGTGGGACTAGTCCCCGCCAACTCCTTTCTGGGGGTGCAGAGACCAGATGGGGAGCTTAAGGGACATGGGGAGGAGAACAGAGAAGCTTTGGGCTCCTCGGCCTACAGCAGACCTTAGCACGCATCAGCATCACCTGAAGACTTGTCAGAACACAGATGCTGCGCCTTATCCCCAGAGGTTCTGTTTTGTAAGTTTGGGTTTGGTACTGAGAACTCGCATTTCAGTGTGTTCCCAGGTGATGTTGACGTGCTTGTCCAGGGACCAAACGTTAAGAACCTACATCCATAAATCCTTGCTGTTGGGGTTTTTTAAAGTTCCCCAAGTGATTCTAATGTGCAGCCAAGACTGACAACCTGGGCCTAGGGACAACGAGGACATCCAGCAGGATTGGGAACATCTTTCCTATCATGTACCATGATTAAAAGAAAAATAAATTGAGGGGATAAATATATTAACACATCTATCCCTCTCTATCTATCATCCATCTATGGACTGTTTTAGTCATGTGTTAAAAAAATTAATGACAGGGCACATAAAATGCTCTCCAGTGAATAAAACAAAGTAGGTTCTTGTATTAGTTTATATATAAACATGTATTAGTTATACAGTTTATAGAGTTCTTGTATTAGCTATTAACAAAATGTCCACAGATTTGTTTCAGCGGCCAAATAAATACAGTTTTTCTTATGTTCCAGTGCTGGTTCCTGCAAGTCCACAGTCAGTCTCACCAGGCTAAAGTCAGCATATCAGCGGAATCTGTTCCCTTGCCTTGTCCAGTGTCCAGAGGCTAGTGCCTTCCTTTGCTTGCAATTCTCTCCTCTGCCTTCAAAGCCAGCAGTGCAGCGTCTTCCAACCTCTCGCTCACTGCCTCTGATCCTCCTGTCTCGCCCTTGTAAAGACCCTTGTGATTAGATTTGACTCACCCACACAATCCAGAAGATTGTCCCCATTGCAAAGCCTTAATTTAATCATTTCGGCAAAGTCCATTTTGCCAAATAAGGTACTTATTCACAGGTTCTGGAGATGAGGATGTGGGTATCTTCGTGGGGGCATTTATTTGACTTGCCACGATTCTTTGATAAGTTAAAATTCTTTGATAACAGTCAGCACAGGGAGGAAAGTCAGGGAGTGGAAGTCAGGGGATGAGAGAAAGAGGAGACCTCCCCTGTGCCTTTGTGTGGGCTGTCTCCCTTCCAGCTTGCCATTCAGCTCTGGAATAAGATTGCCAGTTGCTCACCAGCCATCTCTACTCCATTCCACATAGTTTAAGTCCATTATGTCCAAAAATGAACTAATTCTTCTTTCTCCTGCATCCAGAGTATCTCCTGCTGACCCTTCAGTGGAGGCCAGAAACCATGGATAGTCCAGAACCCCATATATACTATGTTTTTCCTACACACTCATACCTATGATAAAGTTTAATTATAAATTAGGCACGGTACAAGATTAACAGCAGTAACTCATAATAAAATAGAACAATTATAATAGTGTACTTCAATAAAAGTAATGTAAATGTGGTCTTTCTCAAAATATTTGTGCTGTATTCACCCTTGTGATGATTTGCGATGATAAAATGCCTGTTTGATGAGATGCAGGGAGGTGAGGGACACGGGTCCTGGGACGTAGTGTTGGGGTACTGCTGACCTTCTGATGATACATCAGAAGGAGTGTCTTCTGCTTCAAGACCACAGGTAACTGTGGGGAAATGAAACTGCAGGAAATGAAACTGCGGATAAGGGGGAACCAGGGTACTGACAATCCACCCATTGCGCGAGTCCCCCCATTGGAATCACCAACCATTTTTCTCACTTCACACATCCAGTGGCTGAATTTTGTTAAGTTTGTTTCCCAATCCTTCTTAAGCTTGTACAGTAAGTAGCACTTGAGTAAACCTGGTCAGTGTCTTTCTCCACAACCACTACCCTGATGGAGAGTTTTCCTGAAAACAACTCTTCCCCTATGATTGTGGTTCTTCAGTAACTCCCAGCTGACCTGCGGATAAACAGAACCCTAAGCTGGGCATCCAAGGCCCCACTCATCTGCCCCCACCTCATGTCCTGCCTCTGTCTCCCAGTCCAGCCAGGGACTCAGGTGCAGCAGCCAGAGACTTGTGTTCCAGCCTGGCTCAGCCCCTTGAGAGTTAGGTGTCTTAACCTGAACTTGCATCACTTACCTTCTCTATAAGATAAGTTCAGTAATGGTACTTCATTAGACAATTAACAAATGCTAAGTGTCCAGTGAATATAAATTCAGCACATATACTTTAACATCACTTACTTCGTTGCATCAGAATTTATGTGTTCTTCTGTCTCTTGCACTATTCTTTATGCTTCTTGACAACCACTCGGTTCAGAATCCCTGTTAGCCTGACATAAGGTGCTTCACAAATGTTCGAACAAATGAGTGCTGTCAAAACCACTAGCAGTAAAACTCTAGCTCGTTTTCTAAAACTGGTTTTTAAAACAAAACCAGTTCAAAAATATTAGAAGATGGTTGACTATACATATGTTGTTATACTTTGTTAAGAGTGTTTAAACTTTGATCAAATGTCAGTAACCCTCCTAACTTGGCTCGGTAATAGGATGGTAGTGTCTCATGTAATTTTCTAAAGACGGGAAAATAGTTTCAGAGAATAAAAGCACCTTTTAATTTTTTGTCTTTTAAGATGGGAACCAGAGATGGCTGGAAGTGGAGGCTGCCTTTCTGTGCTTCAGTAAATCAGAGAGTGGTCAGGATTTTATTTCATATTTGAGAAAGAATTAGTTTTATCTTGACTCCGCTTTTGAGGATGACTATGTAGGTTACTTTAGTTAAAGGACTAATTTTGTATGATGACAGCATAATGTATAAAAAACCTCTACCTTTTATTCTATTCGTTTTCTTATTTATTTTCGTGAAAGTTGTACTTAACCACTAAATCCTTATCATGTATTTCAAGACTTATATACTTTAAAAGTATGACCCAGAAGTAGATTTCATAGAATAGCTACACAGTATGTTATTTAATTAACAGCCGTTAAAGTTTAGCATTTCAGTTACAGCTAAGGAATTATCCATCTCTTCTAGATGCTTGGCACCGTGTGGATGGCTTACCCTACCTTCCTCTTTGGTCACCTGCTAATACCTTACAAATCAACTCCTGTGGGGTTCCAGCTGAGTACCAAAAGGGAAGTTTAACCGAGGTGGGAAGAAATTCAGGTTTGTTTCCCGCTTGCACCTTTTGAGGGGCAATTTTGTCAGAACGGTTGCCTTTATAGAGAAACCATGATTTGGGACTTGCAGCCGTGAATGAGTTCCAGACGGCAGTAGCAGGATAAGATGAACCGACATACCCCTGCTCCCTGCCACAGTCACTGGTGTTTAATAAGGCACTTGAGGGCGGAGGGGCAGAGGCTGGCGCAGGGCTGGCGCTGGGAGAGGCGGGAGGGGAGAGTGGTCAGGAACGGAGAGCGCGCCGTTGCTCTGCGGGGGTCACAGTGCAGCTAAGGGCACTGCCCAGCCCCGGCCCACCCAGCCCTCCACTCCTGCTCCTGCCAGCCTTTCTCGCGGGCTCTCAGCTGGCACAGGCCCTGATTTTAGCAGCTGAGCGCTGGGGATTCTGATCATCGGGCAGCAGTTAGCGTCTTCACCAGCTCCAAACAGCGGACGGGCGCTGGGCCGCAGCTCCTCAGCGTGCGCCGCGGGGCTTATTGTTCCAGGGACTTCTGGGCCTGGAGCAGGTGCAGGCCCGGGGACGGCCGCGTGGCGGTCACCTCATTACCAAACTGTGCGCACACACAGACCCATCCCTCTCCCTCGCCCATCAGTCCCTCCTTTGACGTTTAGACGGCGGCGATCACCTTGCACACGGAGCCGCGCCCCAGCCTCATTTAAAAGATGATTCATTTACTGTCTCTCACATTGCCGTAGGTCGAGTTCCTGTGATATTTGTTTCTCTCACAGATAGCATAAGACAGAGAAACCTGGAAGTAAATATTTATTCATTTCTGAGTACAAAGGTACTGTGGGCTCATTATAAAACCCCAGATATCCCAGACATCTGCAATGGCGGAAAGGAAAGCCCCTTATAATACCGCCCTCTCTGCCCCCAGCAGAGCCCAGTAGTGGCCAGTTTGCTGAAGGTGCCCCCTCATTTGGTCTTCTCTGTCAATCCTCACGGTGGGGTGACACCAAAGCGCAGTGTGTGAAATATTAGGCGACACGCAGGTGATGATACTAGTTGGTATGGGCATGAGCATATTTTAATATTCTGCATTTATTTTTCATGGGGATCAGAAAAACATGCGCACATATTGAATTCAAGGTTTCACGGGCATTATCACTTTACTGTGACAACACAGTCACAGTCATTTGTATAAGACATGCAATTTGCTTTTTCAAGTAAATAATTGCGCAAGTGGCATAGAACAGGGCAATAATTTTGATGGTAGTATCCTAATAGGACCCTGATGTTGAAACATTTTTATAAATAATTATCACTATTTTAAGTGAAGTCATTTTATAGTATTATTCTATAATGATCATTTCATAGTAGTATCCTATAGTTTTCTTTTACATGCTATATTGGGCATGCTTCAGAATGCTTTCATTTTAGTTTTAATGATGTGTAGAATTCTTTTCATAGATGCACCGGAAGTTACTTAACTAGCAACAGAACAATGTTACATGGTTAATCGCAATTTCTTGCCATCATAGCACAGCTGTGAACATGTGCTGGGTGCATGTGTTTTGTGCATTCATACAAGTGTTTCCAACAGTATTAATTCCTAGAAATGAGGGTGATAGGTTAAAGGCTATAAACATGTATTATTTTTTGGATATTGTCAGTTTCCCTCCAAAGAGGCTATATGAATGTACATTCCTACCAATAGTGCATGGAAGGTTCCTGTTCCTTGAGCAACATCAGACATGATTAGTTTTTAAACCCTTGTCTGATTACAACCCTTGAACTGTTTGTATGGGCAGTTCTATTTCTTCTGTGAATTGCTAGTTTACATCTTTTGCCCATTTTGCTTTTAGGAAAAATTTTCTTTTATATCTCTCAGTTGAGCTTTACAGTTTTCTTAATAAAACTCCAGGACATTGTTAAATCTAGTCCCAAAGAACTCCTTTAAATGTCCCTAAGTACTTGTAGATTATTGTAACTCAGGTGGAACTAGAGAAGATATTCAAAGAGACCAGATGGTTCTCACTGGATGAATGAATGAATATTGTATTTCAAGAGATTTCACTGTAGGCATTTCTGCATTTTTTGAAGTCCAGAATCATGATTTTAATGAAGTACAAAAAACTTTCAGATTTCTGGAACTGCTATGCCCAAACTCCATTCACAAAAGACTGTTGAATAAACAAGAGCATCACATAAAAAACCCACTCAAACAAATGACAAGTACTAATACATAAAAAAACAAGATAAAAATGCAAACAAACATTTACTGAGCACCTACTTTGTGCCAGCTCCCATGCTAAATGCAGAAGATACAACAGTGACTAAGGCGTGACTCTACTTTCAAAGAGCTAGTGTTCCTGAAGGAAGAGACACAGATTTATACATGTAAGTGTGATAAAATACTGTAGGTGTTATCATGTGCAGCACAGGGGAGGTCTTTTTATCCACGGGGATGTGAAACGATGCTTATCAGGAAGGCTTTGGAGAAGAGGTGTGTTGGAGGCAAAGTCCTGGAAGGTAAGGTGGGAAGGGAACCCCCTCAGGGCTGCGTGACATGGCATGGAGGTTTCAGGGCACTGGGGCCTTCATCGTGACCGGGGAGTGGGCAGGCTTGTGGGCCATGAGCTGGGATTGGATGGTGGAGAGGCTTCTTTGGCATCAGAGTGTAGAGTTTTTCTTGTAGCAGTGCATAGCCACTGGAGGCATTAAGCAGAGGAGTGAGGTGGGGGCTGCTTGGGTTTTAGAAGACTGGTCTGACCTCAGATGGAGAATGGAGGTCATGGATGGGAAAGCGTGCTTTGGGGGTGAGGGAGGGAGCAGAGCCTGGAGTCTTTGTGTGGGTGGGTGACAACAGTATTAGCCTGCTTAGGAAGGTGAGAAGGTGACCAGGTTTTGGGGAAAAGATAGGAAGGCCTGCTTTACAGAGTGAATGTAAGATGCCTATGGGAAGCCCAAGTGGAGAGATAGCTGCTGGGCTACTGACATGGACTCATTCACTGGGTGAATATTTATTAACTGTGGGCTCTGTGCCCTGCATCTTAGATTTAAAAAGGTGCTTCCACTCACGATATAGGGAAGTCACCAGGAAGGCAGTACAGTACGGAGAAGACAGGCAGTGACTCTATAGCATCTTTCTACGCTGATGGACAGTGACTGCAGTGGGATGGGGGGGACTTGATAATATGGGTGAATGTAACAGCCACAATTTTGCTCATGTGAAATCTTCATAAGATTGTATATCAATGATACCTTAATTAAAAGAAAGAAAGAAAAAAAGGTGCTTCCAAAAGCACTTAGCCACACATGTAGAGACAATTCTTTTGCTAATTCTTGCCATTCGTCAGGTGGCTAATATGCTTTACATTTTTCATTTTTCCAAATTTTATTCTCATCCTTGCTGTTTCCATGAACTGACCACTTACAGTTGCAGAAGAGGAGTAAGCTTATTTATGAAACTAGATATTTTTATATCAGAATTTCATGTTTTCATTGTTTCAGATATATAATTTGGAATGGACATGTGCATTTTTCACTTAAAAGCTTTCATCTCAAACTATGGTAGACTACAAATTTTCAGAGTTGATCTGTGTTGAGAGGTGTTTTAAAAAACAGATATCTACCTGAAACCTAAGGAAAACTCATGTACTATTTTAATTATAAAAAGTAACATTAGTGACGGTGAAACCTACTGTTTTTGTGTACCTATTATGTACCTGGTCTGTGTTTGGTTTACATGCATACATTGTCTAATTCACAACAACCCTGGGGGTTATATAGTGTTATTTGCATAATTTTTCTTGGTCACCTTTCCAGAATCTCTTTCATGAGCTCTTTTGTGGGCCCGTCTTCTCCTGGCCATCCCTTACGTACTGGTATTTCCCAGGCCATTCTCCTTTTCTCTCTGTAGACACCTCTGAGCAGTTTGATCGCTGCCTTCACTCACTCACCAACTATATGCTGATGATTCTCAGGCCCCTATGTTCTACCCAGACCTCATTCTGAGATCCAGACAAGGAAGTTAGCCCAGTGCCCACTGGTCCCTTTCCATTAGTTGGCTGTGACATCGGCATCTCAAATTTAACACGTCCGAGACTGAATTCACTCTTTCCAAAATATGCAAGGACTGTGGGAAGGCCTCTTTTGGGAAAGACATCGTTTCATGTGTTGAAACCTGGAAGCTATTTTCCCTCCTGCTGTGCTTTTGCTCTTCACATTCAGCCTATCTCCAGGTTCTGTTGATCCTGGTTTCTGCCTCCCTCTCCGAAACACCCTTTCCTCCTGCTCCTTGGCCAGGGCCTTGCTTCACGCTCTTATCATTTATCCCCTTGATGATGACGACAGTCTCCCAACCACCCTCTTTCCCCAAGCCTGTTTTTTCTTCCAGTTCTTTCTCTATCAACCTGTGAGATTAAGCCATAGAAATACAAAACTCTGATTCTCATCTCCTCTTCTGCTCAGTAGTTATCCGCGATCCTCACACCCACTCCAGGCACATTAGGATAACAAGGGGCTTCCACTTCATTTCCTGTCACCTCTTTCCTAACCACCACTTCTCAACCCTGTCCAACTTGTTGCACATCCCCATCCTGCAGTACTGTCTTATCTTTGGGGTCTCTGTACATTCTGCCCTCCATGCTTGCAACACTCTTCTGTCCTTCATGGCAGCCTAGCTCCCACTCTTCTTTTTGAGCTCAGCCCAGGTGGTATGTCTGCTGGGAAGTCTCCCTCCTCAGGTTACCTGACATACCCCCCTCTGTGCTCTTCTGCTTCCCACCACGAGAGTTCTCTTGAAGCCATCGTCTGT